>NC_044323.1:205113306-205748931 GCF_007399415.2 Gopherus evgoodei
CAGTCTCTTAGGATGAGAACAGCTACTGTTACCTACAGTATGCTTACAAAATGAAAAAAAAAACCCTCCGGCTTCTACTAGAGGAAAGCCCTTTACAAAGCTAGTAATGGATGTGAATTCTTGAAGAAATAATGCTTTTTTTTTCCTTTTGTATTGTATGCTTTTAAGGTTATTCATTTCAGTAAGTTCTCTGCTTCGTTGTTCATGAACAGCTTTAGTGTCACATTTTGCAATTTTGAATGAGGAATAGCTAACTGATTCTAAATGAATATAAAAATGCCGAAGCGTGGTGGTGGGTGAGGTTAAGGTGTTATCCTGGATATCTTTGGCTAAGACATAAATAATGTCTGTAATACAGTTATGAACATGAACTCTGCATGACTTAGATTAGCAAGAGAAATAACACATCAGAGACAGGAAACTGAAGGAAGAGTGTTTAGAATAGAGGAAAATCAGATTGTCTGGAAATTGCCTTACATTAATTTGAGCAACTACTGTTACCATTATATGTAGGCCTCTGGAACAGAAATAAAGACTTGCAATGAGACCTGATCAAAGAAAAATGCCAGTTTATATGCTTTAAGAAGCCTAAACTCAGTTCATGCAGCACCAGAGGATCAGAAACCACTCATTTCCCTGGCTGGGGGATTCCATCTGCATAGAAGACTCCACGGTGGGCGTAGCCCTGACATGCCCAGCTCCTGTGCTCTTTCTGTGCAGGCAAGAGTATGATTGGAATATGCAGCACTCTGGCTTATCGCCAGCTGATGTAAGTTCCCTTGGGAACACTGGCCAGCTGTTGAAAGTTAACCTACACTGGGGCAGAGCCAAGAATCAGGGAGCAGTAACTGACTCCCTGGAAGCCTCCACTCTGTGCTGCGCTGAATGGATCTTGGCAGCAGCACAGTAAATATCTGTGACTGGATGTGAGGTACTTTTAAGTTACATACACATATTGTGTGTATGTATGTGCATGTGTGTGTGCACATGCACACCAAAAAGCTATATCATAACGTTGCACTGTTAAGCACTCAAGTGTCTGGAATCGCCAGCATTATTTTAGCAGAGTAAGGCATACAGTCTTGTGCCATATATTATTATGGGTATGCCAGATATAGCTCATGACAGTAATTTGCATGCCCTGCTTCATTCACCTGGCACCTTCTGAGTGGTGTTTTCCAGTATGGTAAAAAAAAATGGCACAATGTAACATTTATTCTTTGAGAAATAGTAAGTGATCATGTCATTAAAGACCATCTTAATACATACATATGCATATAGAAACATACTTGCAAGGGATATATTTTGAAGGAAAGAAGAAGAAAACAAAATCAATAATCTGGCATTATATGGCCAGACCCCCAAAAAGGCAGAATTTCACTCAAAATATGCACTCAGTAGGCAGTTCTTTTTCTTTTTAAATAAAAATAAAGATCAGAAAACTTGACATCGTTGTCTAAGGAGCCCTGAAATTCCCCTGCATCTTTGGCCAATGTAGTCAGCCACATCCAATTTTTCATGTTTCCATCTCCAGTACTAACTGTGCAACCATTCTTAGTGTGTTAGGTCCTCATTCGTCTACATTTTACTAACCCAATCTTCAGACTTAATGATTCTCATTTTAAAAAAGTGGTCTCACTCTACTTCTCATCAAATAGCATTGTGAGCTAGTGAGTCTCAGATTACTAATGCTAGATCCTGCAAAGTGATCTGGCTGGCAAACTCTTTTCCAAGAAGCAGTCCAGTTGACTTCAGTGATACGGGCATATGGGTCCACATCCATGGATCAACTTGCAGGATCAGGTCCTAAGACTATATTGTTTTTATAATACATATGTACTACATCATATATTGGTACCTTATAATGTATTATTACAGTTAATTAAAACTAAATTATTACTAGTATTACCAGATAACTTGCGTCCAAGAATTTTCAAAGAGCTGGCTGAAGAGCTCACTGGATATTTAAAGCTGATTTTCAATAAGTTCTAGAAGACTGGAAGAATGCTAATGTTGTGCCAATTTTTAAAAAGGTAAATGGGATGATCCAGGTAATTATATGCCTGTCAGCCTGACTTCGATCTCTAGAAAGATAATGAAGCAGCTAATATGGGACTCAGTTAATAAAGGAGGGTAATGTAACTAATGCAAATCCACATGGGTTTATGGAAAATAGTTCCTTTCAAATTAACTGGATATCTTTTTTGATGAGATTACAAATTTGGTTGATAAAGGTAATAATGTTGATATAATAGACTTAGACCTCTGTATGGCTTTTGACTTGGTACCACATGACATTTTGATTAAAAAAACTAGAACAATATAATATTAACATGGCATACATTAAATAGATTAGGAACTGGCTAACTGATAAATGGGGAATTTTCATCAAGCAGGTATGTTTTCAGTGGAGTCTCATACCAGTTGGTTATTGGGCCTGTGGTAGTTATCATTTTTAACAATGACTTGGAAGAAAACAAAATTATTACTGATAAAGTTTTTAGATGACACCGAAATTGGGGGAGTATTATTAATGAAGACAGGTCTCTGCTTCAGATCTAGATCACTGGTAAACTGGGTGCAAGCAAACAATATGCGTTTTAATTCAACAAAATGTATACATCTAGGAACAAAGAACGTTGACCATACTTACAGGATAAGGGACTCTCTAGCAGTGACTCTGAAAAAGACTTAGGGGTCATAGAGGATATTCAGGTAAACGGGAGCTCCCAGTGTAATGGTGTGGCGGCCAAAAGAATTAACGTGATCCTTGGCTGCATAAACAGTGGAATCTCAAGTAAGAGTAGAGAGGTTATTTTACCTCTGTTTTTGGCACTGATGCGTCTGCTGCTGAAAAACCGTGTCCAGTTCTAGTGCTTACAGTTCAAGAAGGATGTTAATAAATTGGAGAAGGTTCAGAGAAGAGCCGTAAGAATGGTTGAAAGATTAGAAAACATGCCTTACAGTGATAGAATCAAATAACTCAGTCTATTTAGCTTAACAAACAGAAGGGTAAGGCGTGATTTAATTACAGTCTGTAATCTACATGAAGGAACAAATATTTAATAATAGGCTCTTCAGCCAAGAGGAGAAAGATATTATAGGATCCAATGACTGGAAGTAGTAGCTAAACAAATTTCAGACTGGGAATAAGGCACAATTTTTTAATGGTGAGGGCACTTAACCACTGGAACAATTTACTAAGGGTTGTGGTGGATTCTCCATCAGTGATAATTTTTTAAATCAAGATTGGATGTTTTGCTAAACGATCTGCTCTGGGAATTATTTTGGGAAGTTCTATGACTTTTGTTATATGGGTGGTCTGACAAGATTATCACAGTGGTCCCTTCTGGTCTTGGAATCTATGAATTACGCTGGTGCCTAGAGCCCAGCTCGCAAGGCACTGTGGCAACATAGAATAAGAGAGAATCCTTGTCCCAAAGATTGTACAGACTAAATAGACAAGACAGTCAAAAGTCCCCGGGAAAGGGATAGAACACACAGGCAGAGAGAACAGAGTGATGGTTGGCAAACGTCATGTTAGTGCCATGATTTATTTTCCATTTTTTTGTTTTGTTGTTGTTTTGGAATTAAACTCCTTTGTGTGAGGTTTAGTTAGGAGAGTATTTGCTAGCTGGAAAAATAAAGGAAAGGAGAGGGAACATTGAAGGGAGAGGGAACTGTAAAGGGAACAGAGCCATGAAGAAGGAAGGAAGAAAGGAAGGGGAGAGCAGCCTGAAGAGCAGGTGGAGTGAAGTCGAAGTGAAGAGACTAAGGAAGGAGACAGGAAGGGGTAGGAGCAAACAGCCAAACAGTACAGGGCAGAGAATGTTCAGAGTGAAAACTGTGGACAGCCTTGTGGTGACATTATTGCTGTCTGACAGGCCCTGTTTTAGCTGCTTCTGTCACCTTCTGTCTCTGTCTGGCTCCTCCCTTCAATTTTTTCCTTTGTTCCCCAAGGATATGGAGCCTAATGGTGCCCAAGTGGGGGTCACTTCCACATAATGCTGGACCTCAGGAGAACCGGAAGCTTACCTCTGACTGGCCCCATCTTTCCCCTTTCTTTTCCTGGGTGCCACACTACCTGCTTTAAACTGCTCCTGCTGGCTTACGTCTGTGACTGGCTCCTCCCTGCAAATTACATTTGTCAAGATAAATGAGCAAAGTACATCTGTGATGCTACCTCTGTGTTTATCAAGTCCTTCATTTATTGATAAGCAAAATGTAGTATTCTCTGATGTAGTGTGTTACGAGTATGAAACAGAGCAGTGCTAATGTTAAGTGTACAATGAAGGTAACTATAAGTTGTATTTCAAGCAAAACTCTGCAGGGAAGTTTTGCAGACTCTGCAAAATTCTTCAAATAGCTCTATTACAGTATATTGCTCTTCCCAGAGGCCTATAAACATCTGTGAGACTTGTGAACATGTTTTTAACCATCTCGGTGGCATATTCAGCTTTTAGAAAGCAGTGTTTGGCCCTATGCTAGCATCAGGCAGTCTTTTCCATTTCCACATTGTGACTCTCAGCAATATAATTTTCAGGGTTGGAATGTGATTCTGCTCAAAGCTGACATAAAGGTTTGCTAGGAAGAAATATCCTCTGTGAATTACTTTCATGTTTACACTTTTCTGAACAAACTAGAACCATATGCATAAATATAATCAAACTAAACTGTTTTAGTTCTACAGGATCAACGGGTGGATTAAGGCAGGGATCCATGGATTCACAGATCCAGGTCCTGAGTCTGCAGGGGCCAATGGATGCACAGTCAGTGCCATAAGTACTTTTGTAGTGGATAGCCTATGATTTGTTATTGGGGAAGGCCCCATTTAGTCTTAATCCACCATTGAAAGTCAGAGCTGATTTTACTCACCTTTATGTCTCTTGTTTTGAGGCTGAGCGGAAAAAATCCTGTCTTATTATTTTCTGTTGAAGAGGGAAGTAACAAAGGAAAAGACAGTTTTTCAGTGACTCCATCGGCTTTGTCTTTGCAGATTTAAAGAATAAGTGGCATCTGGTGATTGACCGCCTCACGGTGCTATTCTTGAAATTCCTGGAATATTTTCATAAACTGCAAGTTTTTGTGTGGTGGCTTTTGGAGCTGCATATTATCAAAATTGTTTCTTCATACATCATCTGGGTCACAGTGAAAGAGGCAAGTAAAACCTGTGCTGACAAAATCCCATCCTTCTCTTGATGCTTCTTGGCTCCACAGCAGTGGGCCAAACCTCGTTCCAACCTACTTCTTAGGCACCGGCTTAACTGGGTGACCATGATCCATTTGGGCTCTCCAGATGCTGGTGCCTAATCAAATCCTAAAGTCCCATCTTCACTTAAAGTCATCAGTTGGGAATGGGGACTCCTGTCACCCAGAAAACCTCCAGTCCTCTCCACCAATGAAGATACTAGGGTTTTTGTTTAATTTTTTGGGGAGCCAAAGTCATACTCCGTCTGTCTTTCTCCCTCCCACCAGCATCCCCTTCAGATGAGGAGAACTCTAGTGTGCATAGAAAATCATTTATGCAAGTCCCCTACCACAAAAATCAGCCTTTCTACCACCCCCAGCACACCAATGTGTACACTTCGTTGCTGCAAAAAAAGCAGGGCCACAGGTTTGGCCCTTTTTATTTAAAACCATACTTGTAGAGTGGGCATGCCACTGTGTGGGCTAGTGGTGCTAATAGTATTTTGAAGTTAGAATTGTTTTCATCCTAATTGATTGCTACATTTCCTGCCAGCCACTAAGTGCTGTTGAGTTTGTGACATCCATGCCTAGCATCACAGTGAGAGCTGTTTTAAATTTTTATTTCATTACTTTTCTTAGATCTTGTTTTTGGCCCTTGTTTTGAAGGATTTTTCAATGACGTGTGTGTGTGAGGTATTCTAGGTATAAAAGGTCACGTTAAGGTGCCTGGTCATCTGGCTGCTCTGTGTAATTTCTGTTTTGTGTTTTCAGGTGTCTCTGTTTAACTTTGTGTTTTTGATTGCCTGGGCTCTTGCTTTGCCATATGCTCAATTCCGCCCATTGGCATCAAGTGTCTGCACTGTTTGGACATGTGTGATTATCGTCTGCAAAATGTTATATCAGCTCACATCTATTGACCCTAGCACCTTTTCCAGTAACTGTACAATGGTGAGTAGTAGTGCATATTAAGAGTTTAATTGCTAGGTACTTCAGTGAAAGGACAGAGCCAAAGGAAGCATGTGAAGTGTTCAAAGCTGCGGTTCAGCTGATGTGTTTCTGCTGAGCCATCATGATTCCTGCCCCCAGTGGCTCCAAAGAGACTCTAACTAAAGAACTTATCATTGTTTGCATTTTAGCCTACAGAAAATGAAACTGACATAGGCAGTGAAGAACTGAAGACATCGCTTCTCTACAGCGCACCCATTGATCCTACAGAGTGGGTTGGATTAAGGAAGTCTTATCCCCTGCTTGTATACTTAAGGGTAACTGCTCTACATTTTTCTGTGTTTAGACCGACTGTCTCTTATTCCCTGATGAACTTTTCAATGTCCTTGAAATGGATCATGTGCCACACACAAAATACATCATTCCATGAATTGTGAGCTATGGGCAATGGAGAAAAAAAAAGTGGTGTATGGGTAGGAGGCAAGTGTCCTGTTATGTATGATTCCTACAGCCCTAACTCAAGAAAATTCCATGCAACAATTCAGATAAAATGCACATAGAACCATATCTGTCTTGCTCTACTATGGATTAAAAGGATAGCAAGAAATTTGGCTGACAGGATTTTAAGAAGTAAAACATACATCCATTTCAGATATTATAAGAACTAAGATAAACGTTTGATCTGGATAATTATGTCTGACTGGCAGCACATTTCTCCTGCAATTGTTTTTTAACACTTTTATTCTTAAGAAACAACTTGGAAAAAATGTTGGGTTTTTTGAGGGGAGGTTAGGATGGTGGGAGGGGAAACAGCAATAATCCTGTGTTTTTATTCTAGTTTTTGTTTTGTTTAATGCAGGCAGGGTGTGTTTTGTTACTTTCATTTGGATTAAACATTTCTTAGTTTTACTCTACGTCAGCACCCGAAGGCTATCCTGCATGACTCCCATAGAATTAGAGAGAGTCTGAAGTCCTTTACTTATGATTTAGGATAAAGTGCTCTGCATGGAAAATGGCTGAAAAAATCATGGTTGAGTCACTGCAAACTTAGATTATATCACAAGTTTAATTATCATTTGTGACTCATCCTGAATTAAAAAAAAAACAATCAGTGACTTACTTCACCTACCTGTATGGTACCTTCATTGGTCTTCAGATTTACATTCATGCAGAACACAGTGTTCGGATTTGTTGAAGTTAGAACGACACCCTTCTCTAGAGTGTAACTTTCTCCGTGCTGACCCAGCCCAGTTCAGGTTCTCTGCTTCTTATCTTCACGTGATTCCAGCAAGATAAGGCCAAAATAGGGGACAGATGCACAGTTTCTGGTCTTTTATCACATAAAAGAGCTGTCTGACAGTACTTAATCGTGCTGCTGTTCCCTGTTGCACCAACAGAGGCAAAGTGAACAGCCCATGTAAAATAGGGTTATGAAAACAACACCAAAAGGACACTATCAAGCACTTCCATTGTTTTGCTGGTGAGAACAGAAGTCAGTGGCATTGCAGATATTAAAGTATGAATTCAGAAGCTCAGTTATCATGACACCGGCAGTGAGGAAGAATGGGTCTCTCTACCTCCTCCGGAGGGAGGAACAGAAATTGTGGAACTGGTAAACCCTTGATGCATTTTATTGCTCAAGTAAGCTTCCCATTTTTAAATTAAATCCCCAAACGTTTTGTTGTTACAGCAATATAAAACAAGAACGTCAACTAGAACATTCATTGATTATGCTTCTCAGAAAAAATTTCCAACTCCTCATATTTCAGTTTTGATTGTATCTTCTTTGTATTGCTTCTTTGTAGAATAACTTACTGATGCTGGCTATTCTGGCCTTTGAAGTTACAATATACCGGCATCAGGAGTACTATAGATGTCGAAATAATCTTACTGTACCTGTGACTAAAACCATTTTCCATGATATTACAAGATTACATTTGGATGATGGACTTGTAAACTGTGCCAAGTATTTCATAAACTACTTCTTCTACAAGTTTGGGTTGGAGGTAAATAACATATTCATGTTATTAAGACAATGATTCCCAACCTTGTGTTTTGTTTTGTTGGTCGTTTTGATTCATTGGTTAGAAATGTACTGACAACATGCTGCTTCCTCATCCGCTACTCTCACCAGGGCCAGAGTTGTCTAGGCACAGTTACCACCATCTCTTCCCCCTCTCCATCTTCCCCACCCCATGCTTTTTCTCTTGTTTTTCTCTCGTTTCTTTTCAATATACTTTGTTTCTCATTCCTGTGCTCTGTTTCTAATTCACCAGAAGAGAAGGCTGTGTGCTATTCAGGGAGGGATTGGCAAGGGGCATCCACTGATGTCACCTACAATTGAGTTGAGTACCACGGGAGCAGAGAAGAAAAGCTGCAGCTGGCAGGCTACCATCTATGGCTAAGTACATATTAGCTGTTCTTGCTCCTGCTGCACTCAGGTCTGTTGCAGGAGCTGGGAAAAGTAATAAGTCCTTCTTTATTTTAGTATTATTTATATTATGGTAGATCCAAGAAGCTTGGTCCCCCACTGTGCTTCTTGGCTTCAAGAGCTTACTACTTAAATAGACAAGACAGACCAAGCATGGGCAGGGAAAGATACAGACAGGGGAAGTGATTTTCCCAAGGTCATGTGGCAGGTCAGTGGCAGATCTAAGTCCCAGGCCAATGCTGTATTCCATGTATGATGTTGCTCTGCTTTGTCAGCAGCAGCATGGGCAAAGTGGTAGGGCAGATTTGAGGTTAGACAACCCTCCGTGCTCTTTCTGTATCTCTTGTTCGACCTGCATCTCTGTCTAACTCCCGCCATCCCTCTGCCCTCCCTCTCCTCCTAGTCTGGCATCAACTCATACAGACAAAACAAAATTTAATCCATCTTGAAACTAAAGTAATGCTGAGTAAATACCTCATAAAACACTTTTAAGTATTTGTTTGAATAGAACTGTGAATTTGCTTCAGCTATGTTCATACACCTTTTGTGTTCAATTTTCATTAATATTCAAATTAAGAAAATTAGAATAGTGGAAAGAAAGTTTGTGTAAAAGGCAGGTTTTAAGCAAACTTTAGAGAATACCTGCAGAAAGCAAGCTTTCAGCTCATATACATAAATATTTGCAGTGGAAACCCAATTATAAGTTACTGTATGCTTATGAGTCTAATCAGAACTAACCAACATCTCTCTCAAATTCCAAATAGTCAATGTAATAATGGTTAACAAGCCATCCTTGAGAGCAATTTACCAAAATTAGTTAGCCACAAAAATTGAGACCATCGCTGTGTGTGAGCAGTTCCTGGAGAGAGAAATGATGAAATTCATTGACTAAATGATTCACTATTCACTGAGTTCTAAAACAAAGTGTTGCATCACAGCATCGCCTAAAGGCACTGTTTTAAGTGCAACCAGGGAGTAGAAACTACCCTGGGAAAAAGAGCTTCAAAAATAATGCTGAAATAAACCACTTCAGAACAATTGAGCTGTTTGTCTATAGTAAACAAAAGTTACATTGTTTGAATGCTTATTCTTTTTAAGTGGTTCCCACCTGAGGATGCCCTCCAGTTATTATTTTTCTTTATGAGTTCATTCTTCTAACATCTGTACGTAGTATCAAAATATATGTCTATGTGACATGCTTTGCTTGGCAACAATTAAGCATTTCCAATCTAGGCTATCCATGACAATGTTCTGGCCATTTTATATCTCTTTAGTAGCATGAAATGGAAACTTGCTTTACAGTTGTATTGAGATAGTCAGTGTCGATAGAAAATTACACAAAGTGTGGGGTGCTGGAGGGCTGTTAACCATGTCAGAGGCTTAGTATGTGAAGAGCTATACTCAGCTACATCAAGTTTCCAAGAATCAGATTGAAAGGCTGATTTGTTATATCTGCCCTGACCATCTCAGGGGTTGTAAATGCTGCATATGTTTCTTTACTTCTTCCACAGACCTGTTTCCTACTGTCAGTTAATGTAATTGGTCAACGAATGGATTTCTTTGCCATGATTCATGCCTTCTGGTTAATTGCTGTATTATATCGACGTAGAAGAAAAGCTATTGCAGAGATTTGGCCAAAGTACTGCTGTTTTCTGGCATGCACCATTATATTCCAGTACTTCATTTGTATTGGCATTCCACCTGCTCCTTGTAAAGGTAGGGTCACTTACCTTTTAAGGCCATTTGTTCTTACAGGAAACTGCTGTAAAATTGACTGATTTTTTTTTAAATGAAGTAATTGTTATAAACTATTGATTACATTTTTGCCTGCTTCCTTTTGTTGTAGACTATCCATGGAGAAGCCCTAATGCCAACTTCAACTCCAACATCATAAAGTGGTTATACTTTCCAGACTTCATTGAAAGACCAAATCCTATTTTTCTTGTCTGTAAGTATTTTAACACAGAGCTGTGAAAATTGTTTACTTTTCTTTGGTTTCAAATCATGCAAAAGTATAATACAAAGCTTTTATTTGTTTTAAAGAAGCAACTTGGCATATTCTACAGGGCATTATTATTATATTTCTTACCATAACACCTAGAGGCCCTATTCATGGACCAAGACCCCATTGCACTAGGCAATATACCAACACAGTGCACTGAACAGTAATTGTGTTTTTATAAAAGCAGTGCATTTAAATGTTCAGTAATTTATGCAACTGGTACATTTTTGTTTAATAAAGCTGAATAAAAAGTGATGAATTCTGTTTCCTCCCTTTAATCTCCTTCTCAGAAAAAAATCATGGACGTGAAATAATCAGTTGAAAATGAAATGTAGTAATATATGTCAAATTTGCATTACAGTGCATTGTAGATAATGCAGTCTTACGAGGATCATTATAAGAACTACTGTGCTGTGATTAGATTATAGCATATCACCAATAGCATTCAGCATTACACAATAGATCTGAATTAATGGCTGAAGTTCTTACAGTGAAATCTTCATTTTTCCAGACGATTTCATGTTGCTACTCTGTGCATCCTTACAAAGACAAATGTTTGAGGATGAAAATAAGGCTGCTGTGCGAATCATGGCTGGGGACAATGTGGAAATTTGCATGAACCTTGATGCAGCGTCATTTAGCCAGCACAACCCTGTTCCCGACTTCATTCACTGCCGGTAATGCTGGGTCTGGAATATTTTGAAATTACAATGTATCTTCTTTTTAAAGTTCTCCATTTTGAAGGTACCTGTAATATAAGAATGTTGGAATTCTGGCTTCCAACTCTATTGAGATCTGTCTTAAATTTTTCCATTTTACAACATACATCTTGTGCAGCAGTAAGTTATTTATCTTCCATAAGAAATAGCTGGAAAGGGCATATAGTACTACCTAGAAGGCTCTTTCCAACACAAGTGAGCATGTTTCTGAGTATCTCGATGTAGCTGGCCCACTGACGGCCCCAGTGGTGCCATGCGGAAGGTACAGATCAACAACATGGCAGTTGGAATTCAAGGAGGGATTGTGCCTGAAGGAGCAAAATCTTTCCCTGGGTTTCCTGGTGAGTACAGGGTGGTGCACCTGATTTATTCCTTGTCTTCTCTGCCCCATGCACTTGTGCGAGACCAAGTTAGTCTGGCCGTGTCTATGTGTGTCTTTAATACCACAAATGTATTTATTCAGTTAATTACATCTTGCTGCTTTGCTCCAAATTGAAGAAGGTCATACATTATTTAAACAAACAAAAATCTTCTCTAGAAAAGATTATTCTTCACCCAACTCAAATAAGGGTAAAGGGGACATTAGCTGTCTCATATGGAGAGCTGAGGTACTTCCCCTGCATGACACCCCCTTCCCACCCATGCACTTTGGAGGGCTGTTGGGGTGGTGTGGGATAAAAGATGGAGTGGAGCCAGAAACACACTGCTCCAGCCAATATTTGGCTCATGGAGCTGCTCTTATGTAACTATCCCAGCTGTCGAAAATTAGAGCAGCTCATAATCCTGGAGCCATCTTCTCCCTGCTCCTCAGCTGCTGTGTATGTAAGCTCAGCACAGCTGGCCATCTAGCCTGCTGCATTTCTGAAGGGTTGGTACAATATTTACAAGAAAAACTATGGGGGAAACTTCATTAGCGTCTACGTTTTGCCCCCTGGATGTTCATTGTGACTCAGAAAGCATGTTATCAGCAGATAGCTGAGAAGGAGCAGAGTCAAAAGCTGTCTTTCATTGAAAAATTGTTGTTATTTCGTCAGACGCTCATTGTAATTGCAATCCCTTCATAAAATCTTTAAATGGATCCTATTGTTTCTATTGGAAACTGTGGCCAAATCCATGAATAGCTTTGAAGATGAACTCACTGAAATGCATTCAGCTGACATGCTTATTTGGAGATTATAGCACTTGATGCACTCTGCTGCCATTGAGAACAGGCAGCTGCTAACAGGATGAGGCCTGGTGCCACCATCTCCCTACAAGATATTGCACCAAGTGAAGATGATTTCCTGGAGTCTTATCAACAACCAGAAATACCTACAGAAAGTATCTGCCACAGTGGGGCTTAATTGGGAGGAATGAAGGGAAGGGAGTGGCGTTGGCTCCAATACTACAGGAAGAGTATTAAATTCCACTTGTTGCCACAGCTGCTACATCTACTGTAGCTCTGAGCTAATATCTGAGGATGGTGCACAGAAAATGAAGATTATTCCAAGCTGTCATTGAGTCAGGGGTTCTAGGCAAAAGCATCACTGGCAAGAATGCCAGGGGACAGTGAGAACATGTTGTAATTTTCTTGATTTAGTTCAGAAAAATCATTGTGACAAATGTCAATGAGTCTACATTTAAAAGTTCTCTTCAGAAATAAAAGGGCTAAAGACTCACTTTGCTTTTTAAATGACCTCGCTTGGCATCTTTGTTTTTTAATGTCCACAGGAGCCTGATGGACATGCAGATCGCTCCATGGAGTAACTGCCCAATTATACCCTTTCCCCTCACAAAATCAGCCCTTTGCACTGCGGCTCATCAAGCTCTTTCAAATAAATTTCATTTTAGGTTTTTTAGGAACAGCTGTTTTTAGCAGATTTTTTAAAAGTCCTGATTGACTTATTTTTATCTAAATCCAGAATAACTTTTAGAATCCTCAGAAATATGGGAGAAATTGTCTGCTGGCCAAATATGAAGAACCTGCAGCACAAAGAGTGTACTCTGAAGATTTTTGGTTAGGAGGCAAAATGAGGCTTTCATTGGGAAGTAACCTCAATCTTAGCTGGACTGCTGCCTTTCCATAAACTTTAAGACCAAATTCTCCCTTTTGATTCATATGTAAAATTTCTTGGAGTCCTAAATTGCTCTATGTATATTCAAAGGTGGTATTTCGGATGTGATGAGAAAATAGACTCTTATATGGGTAATTACAAGTATACAGACTTTTCATAAAATCTCATGTTTATGGCCTGGCAATGTTGTCGCTGGAAAGTATTGGATATGAAAAAAAGAAAATTTAGAGAAGCAATCTGTTTAATTCTGTTAGGGGTGAACACACACGTTTGTGACTATACTTGTTCTAGTTAAGCATGGAAATTTATGTGCCTTATATATTTAATGCATTTATGTTGCGTAGATCTGTTGTGTAGAGACACATTATGGAGAAAATAAAATGAAAAATAAGGCAGAAAAAGAAGCAAGAAAAATAAACTTGTTAGAAAACTCAAGAACCAAATAAGCAACAGCAATCTAATGACTTCCGCGTTGGTTACTATATTTTACCAGAGTATACACTGTATGGAGACTCTGAGACTAAAATATCAACTGTTTTAGCCATATTTAAAGATTCTGAGTTTTGAATTGTTCATAGACTGGAGTAACAGCATGTTAGTTGGACTGAGAAAACTCTTATATATGTATAATAGAGCCAAGTGTTTTGAGAGGGCTTCAGGTAACCTTGACCCATATCTATTGGCTATGTCTCATCATAGTTTGCAGGAACGAGGGGCATATCTTCCTTTAATCTAAAGTGAGCTAGTGCCTGGTTTTCAGAAGTGTTGAATGTAGCAGTTCTCACTGACTTCAGGAAGACAGTGCATGCTGAAGAGCAAAATGAGGAGATCCTTTTTACTACTATCATTGAGAAATTAGAAGAAGCCTTAAAACTAAACAAAATAGATTTACTTAAATCAATCATAGTCAAAGAAGTGACTGTAAAAATAATAATATCATGCCTGTTTTTCTCCCTATAAGACTTCCATGTAAAATTTGCTCAGTTCACAAGTGAGGGAGATGACTTTTCTAGCTGTCAGTATTGCAAATGCACTCTGAGATCTAAAGATCAAGCTGTGTTCTTCTTCACTGATGTGTCATCACTACTAATAAAGATTCTGAATTGAAATTTAGCTGTGTCAGGGTTCCACCTCCCCCGACACTCTGAACTCTGGGGTACTTCCCCAAGGCACAAATTCCTTTCCTTGTCCTTGGATGGTATTGCTGCCACCGCCAAGAGATTTATACAAAAATTCATGGAAGGGTCACTTTGAATCCTATTCCCCCAAACCCCTTCACCTCCTTTCCTGTGGAGGTTTGAGAATAATATACCAACCAATTGCTTTATCAATGTAAGCACAGACCCAGACCCTTTGGACACTGAAATCAATCAGGTTCTTAAAAGAAGAACTGTGTTTAGAAAGAAAAAAAATAAAAGGATCACACCTGCAAAATCAGGATAGACAATAACTTTACAGGGTAAATAAAAAATTTAAAACACAGAGGATTCCCCTCTGGGCTCAGCTTCACAGTTGCAAAAAACAGGAATAAAACTATCTCTGTAGCATAGAAAAATTCACAAGCTAAAACAAAAGATAACCTAATGCATTTCCTTGCCCTACTTACAATTTCCGTAATTTTAGATGGATTATTGCAGGTATGTTTTCAGGAGATGTTGTACCTGCTTGGCTTCTCTCTCCATCCAGAGAGGGAACAAACAAAGAGAGCTACAACAAATCCTTCCCCTCCTCCCCCAGATTTGAAAGTATCTTCTTTCCTCATTGGTCCTTCTGGTCAGGTGTCAACTAGGTTATTTGAACTGTTTAACCCCTTACAGGTAAAGCAGTCCAGTACAGCTGTCAAGGAGGGATTTTACGCTACTACATACATAAAGGTTGCTACCCTTCCACTTATATTTATGACAAGCTGACAATTTAATCTGAAGCATAACAGAGTCCAGCTCATATTCCTTATAGCTACATTAAACTTGCCATGCTAACTGGAAGTTTTTGAATCTTTTCTAAAGCCTCTTGGCTGACTCCCTAGATACATTCTCTTTTTCCCTCTTTCTGGGTAAGTGTACCTCTAAAGGAAGGAGAGCATCATGGTGGATTGGTTCAGCATGAGCTATCTATTAATAACAAGCATAGTAATGGTCCCTGCCAAGTGGAGCTTGGACCTCCGTGTGTTTCAGGACATTAATTATAATCTGGGATACCTATTTGAATAGCTTAGTTTTGCTGATAGAGTGGAGTTATCTCCTTCCTGCTCATGATCATTTGAGTCTAAGACTCTGGGGACATGATATATTTTCATGGGATCCTACCTCTGATTCTTGGAGAAAAGAACATTCATGACAGAGTGTTGGGCCCTGTGGTCCAACCACCTTTGATTTTAAAAACTAAATCTGTGATTGCAGTGCATTCCTAGAAATGCCCTATATAACTGCATTGAAGGTTTGATCCTGTTCTTCAGCCTGGAATGCTTACACTGACCGTGTGGAGATTGAGCAAGGCAGATACACTGCTGAAGGTTTTTCCAAGGAGTTTAGTGACTGGGTCATACTCAGGGGCACTCAACTTCTATCTCTGATTCCCAGATTTGACATACTTTCCCTCATTCAAATTCCAAAAGAGGTTGAATGTGCATTCCTGTTTCCATGTGCTGTAATGGACCTGTGCTTGAATTTTCACATGCTCACTGAGTCCAATTCAAAACTCAGGGGAATTTTATGTTAATTGGCCTTTTGTTTACCTGTGCTGTGTCCCAGTCCTCCTTTGCTGTATCAGAGAAAGTGTCTTTTTGCATGCAAAGCAAGTTCTGGAATTGTATTGATCTCTCACTCAGAGTTTTATAAAAGTTAATAGTTTCTGTTTTTCTAAAGGTTGTAAGAATAGACAGAAAACCTTCAAGAGTTCAGTATCATTACATGATGCCATTTTTATAATCACTTCTCTTACTATGACTGATTTGTTCAAGACTATATTCCATTAACCAAATGAATACATGCAAAATTATTAAATTCCATTCTGCAGTAGCCAATTTCAGTGATTCGAAGTGCAGAAGCATCTGCTTCTGAAATTTATAAGGTGGCCACCTGTTCATTTCCTCATAACTTCCTCTTGCACTGTGAGATGGATCTGTACTTATTTATTAATGTTTCTTTGCCATTAGATTCTCCAAGAGTAGTTATATATAAGAAGTTCCTTCTCCCCACCCCCTGCCAAAGGCCCAGCTTGTGATATTTGCTAATTGTAATTGTGGCTGGGTGGAATAGGAGGAGGAGGACATACAACAAGGGAAGATTACTCACCAGTAATTCTATTTGTTATAGTCTCTTTTCCCATGCCACAATCTCTCCTGCTCCCCTCAAGAAGTGCTGCTTGGTATAGTTTTTCTTTGATCTTATTATGTGTGTCTTTCTTCTGGAAGTCTTGGTTTTCACTGATCTTTTATCTTCTTACTTCTGGTTGGTAAAGTCACAGGCTTCCTGTTATTGGATTTGCTGTTTAGAAAGGAAGAAGAGAGGACTAGAGAAAAGAGAATTGCTGTTGAGTAATTTTCACTTAATTCCCTTACTTTGTAAGTGTGGGACCAGATTATGCCCAATGTATCAGTATGTGTGTATTTTCTTGAATCCAGAAATGTGTTAGTTGCCTTATAGAACAAATAGCAGACACAGTCCCTGCCCCAAAGAGCTTGCACTCTACATTAGATTTTACAATCTAAATTAAAACTATATTGACTTGAGTGCCTATGTAAACTAGGGACTCGCACCTGCTTAACACCAGGGCTGAATTTGGCCCATGTCCTTTCTGTTGGGGCACTTTACATTTCCAAAGCATTGCATATGAGGTTTTAGTCAAACATCTCTTGTTGCTGTCCATGAAGTGTCACATAGCTGAAATTCTACGTAGCAATCTGAAGATTTTCTTCTGATTTTTCTCCCCCGAGGAGACACTTGACAGTAACTGTTCCAGTAGGCATTGCTAAAAGGCTTTTACTACAGTATGAAAAATCAGAAGAAAGAACTTGTAACCAAACTGATCACTTAACTTTCCTGTTTCTGGGAAAATACTTGAGATCAACAATGACAAATGAACCCAAAGGAAGAGATTTTCTGAAAGTCCACATTTCATTCCACCCCCGGATTTCTCAGGGGATGCACAACTAAGCCTGCAGGAAACCACAAGTGAAGAAATTAAAAAAAACAAAAAAACAAAGCCAAACAATAAAAAGTAGGGACTTTCTAGAGGCAAAGCCAAGATGGCTTGACAGGAGGATCTCTGTTCCCACTGCTTGTGATGTGGGAAAATCCCAGTTTAGAAGAACTCCTGTGCAAGAACCTAGAAATGGACAGAAAAAAAAAGTATGGAGACATGAAAATATTTTAGCTCCTAACGCCAGGACCTAATACCAGCAACTTATACAGAGCTGGCCCTTCTAATGCCTGCAACCAAGGAGACAACAGCAGGTGAAGCAGCAGACCACTCTCATAGGCAGATATAATGCATTCTTTGGAATCCACATATTCTGACTTAGATTAATGAGAGAGGATCTGCAAATCATCATTACAGACTTCAGCTCAGACTTGCATGAAATAAACATTTGGTTGCTAATAAAAAGGGTTTTAACAGCCAGTGCAACTTTGGATTTATAGTCTAAAGCAGGTGGAGACAAGAAAAAAGGAAACCTACTGTACTGATAGAGGAGATGATCTTGAAAAATAGGAGAAGAAAAAATACCATTAAATCTGGGAAAGGCCCTGAAGAGATCTTATGAACTAGGTCCCATTAATTTTCAGGCATATCCTGGAAGAAAACATGGATAATCCAGTAAAAAATAAAGCTTATTTTCAGAAGTGCTAATACAGCTAAAGGCAAAGGGAAAATCAATAAATCAGCATATAAATCAGTTAGCACCGCCAACTGGGCCATTAAAAATCCTGTCAGCCTTGCTACTGGGCTAAGACAGGCTGGTCCCTACCTGTTCTGACACCATGCTGTACCCCAGAAGCGGCCAGCAGCAGGTCCGGCTCCTAGGTGGGGGGGTGGACACAGGGCTCTGCGTGTTGCCCCTACCCTGAGCACTGGCTCCGCACTCCCACTAGCCGGTTCCCAGCCAATGGGAGCTTGTTGGGGGGTGCCTCTGGGTGAGAGCTGTGCGGGGCCGTACCTGCTGCTTCCAGGGTTCAGTGCAGTCCACAGTGCCAGGACAGGCAGGAAGCCTCCCTTAGCAGCACCACTGCACCGCTGACCGGGAGCCACCTGAGGTAAGCCTGCGCCCCAATATCCTGCCCCAGCCCTGAGCCCCTCCCAACCCAGAGCTCCTTCCTGCACCCCAGTCCCCTCACCCTGGCCCCACCCCAGAGCCTGCATGCCCAGCCCAGCTCTTCTTTTTCTCCTCCTTTGGTATAAGAATATTAAGGTGCATTGACCTTTTCACATGTTTAAGAATGAGAAAAAAGCATGCATGCGTATGTAATATGTGCTTTATATTGTTATATAGTCTATTTAATCCATGCATAATTTAAATTTTAAAAAGAGATTATTCCAAAACCAGCCTCCTAATCCAAATACCTCCCAAACTCTGTGGGAACGTTTTGCTCCAGAACTGAAATTTGTTGCAAGCCTCTGTCTGAATGAAAACTTCAGATATACCTGAACTTCGGAGATGTTTGTGTCCAGACAGAACCCTTGAGGCTGATAGCCCAAGTCTGTCAAAAATGTAGAAAAATGCTTTTGATTAGATCTTTTTGAGAGATTTCTTTTCAGCTTCAGTTGTGTTTTCCTCTTTAGCTTTTCTCAAAAATGCTGATACAGAATATGTAAGCACGATGGGACAAGGCTTCTCAAATATTAGAAGATAAAAGTAGTGTCAGGAAGCAGATCTCTTCCCAAGCATCCCACACACTAATAATTATTATGTAAAGGAATAGCAACACAACGGTACATTTTTTCAGCAGAAGCACAGACAGTGCCATTTCAGTCACATCCGGGGCCCCTGAAGACCTGTTCAGTTGGGGTCCTCCATTTACTTATTCTCCTGCAAGACTTATAAACAATTTGTTGTTTTGTGTTTTATCGCACAAAGCCCAACAATACCTACACAATTTAGGTTGAAATTTAAAGTCCCTATAGTCCTATTGCTTACAAGAAGTAAACAAATAGGAACCTTCTTGTCACCTATCATTAAGTATCTCCCTGAGTGCAGCTTAAGTAGGACAATATATAAATATAGGCCAGCAAGACAGCTCCAGAAAGTTCTGGTGAGGCCAGAGAAATTCAAGCAGGGTTTTCTTCACGTAGCAATCCACAGTAAAGTTGGCTCATTTACTCCTTAGGTCAGGGGTCCCCAGCGCGGTGCCCGCTAGTGCCATGGTGCCCACCAGGGTGTCTGAATGCACCCCATGTACTGGCCGACTGACGAGCATCCCCCGAAATGACGCCAACAAGCTGCATCATCCAGAGGTGTTGCCACTGAAATGCCGCCCATTTTCGGCGGTATTTTGGCAGCAACACCTCTGGATGACGCTGCTTGTCGGCATTTCAGCGACAACACGTATTGATGTTGCTGCTTGTCACCGCCACAGTCCTCCATGGCTTGTTGTCTGGCGCCTGCCAGATGAAAAAGGTTGGGGACCACTGCCTTAGGTAGTTTGGTATAGAAGGTGTGAACATTCATGTCATGCTCTCCCTGCATGGTTCCCTGGAACAGCAGGTTTCACAGCTTGCGTGAGCTGATCCTGAACATGTGGTACATTTGGAAGCAAAATGTTCCAGTGAGGGAAACTAAGAATTCATTGGTTTGGAAATGGTTAGCTATACCTACTTCTGCCTACAGCCTTTTGCACATTTTCTAATGTGTAGTCTCTGTTCTACTTGTAAGTAAATATTAAGTCAAGATTTTTAAAGAATCTGAAAACACTGGATTGTTCCTCCTTTCTCCCAATCAAGACGGATTTCAGATAGTCCTGTCTTAGCAAAGGTTTCAGTAAATTATAACACACTGGCATTCTGCAGAAAACACCTCCCAAAACCTCTTACAGTTGATCTGCATTGAAGAAAGATTTTTTAGCAGCTGACTTTGAAAATGAGGCCTCTCACCGGACTGAATTCCCTAGAAGTCAATAAGTATAGAATTGTTTGCAATGAGGTAGTGGAGGTGGGTTTTACAAATAGATTTGCTGCACAGTTACCCAAACTTCTTCAGCGATGAGCTCAAACAGTCTTTTACATGCATACAACATTGCCATATAAATCATGGCATCATGAAGTTTGTGAAGAATATATTTTCCATCCTTGTATGACAAAGGACTTGATCCTATAAGGTGCTGAACATTCTGCCACTGTTGCATCAAGCACTTAAGCTTGAATCAAGCACATGATGGGAGTAGTTACGTTGGCTTTAGAATTGAAATTAAGCAGGTTTGTAAGAGCTTTGCTGAGTCAAGATCAGAGTGCTCCACCCTTTGTAGGATCAAGCCAGTAGTGGGCAAAAATGTGTAGGATGATGATCAGAAAAAGTTCAATAATTTTTTTCTTCTTTTCTGTCTTCTTGTTACAGATCCTACTTAGATATGTATAAAGTGATAATATTTAGTTACCTCTTCTGGTTTGTGCTTACTATCATCTTCATCACGGGAACTACAAGAATCAGCATATTTTGTATGGGTTACTTGGTGGCCTGTTTCTATTTCCTGCTCTTTGGTGGTGATCTATTATTGAAACCTATCAGAAGCATTCTGCGTTATTGGGACTGGCTGATTGCATACAATGTCTTTGTGATTACAATGAAAAACATACTGTCGGTAAGTGGCTTCATCTATAGTTTTAGTGCTGAACTCTTTTGTGGTTTAACTGCAAAAGTGTGCAGTCATTAAGCAGTCATAAAACGTTCCTTTCAGCATCACAAAATTGTACTAATGCTTGCAAGAGTCTTCTGAGTTTCATTCAGAAACTACAAATGCAGTATCCAAAATTACTATGAGTTTATACAGTATAAGAAAATGTGTACCTATTTTGCTCAATCCAGCTGTCTGAAAGTTCACAAAGTAAGAAGCAATTCTCAAAGAGACAAATCCTGAATTCTTTACATGGGAAAGCTATCCTTTGAAGTCTGTAGAAGTTTTGTGTGAGTAAGAAGTCTGTAAGGACTACAAGGTTAGGTCTACAATGAATAGAGTGTTTGTGTCATTATGGTATTTAATTATAATTGGCATTTTGGAGCCATTGGGCAGTCATCATGCTAAGTGTTGTAGTTTCTGACACTGAGAATATGGGAGCCAGATGCAAGAGATGGCAAACCAACTTCTAGATTCCTTTAATTCTGGTCTAAGTTTTGACTGAAATGTCAATATTTAATTCTTTAAGGCTTTATTTAAATATTAAGGTTCTTTTTATAAATGTTAAACCATTAGTTAGAGAACACTCCTATGATGCCTTTGATAGGCTGAGAAAAGCCAATAATTTAAAATGTTATAAAAGATCACTTTAAATGTATTTTTGGCAGTTGTAGCTTACCTTTGACCATTTTTACTGCTGGACTGCGAAGAAAACAGGCATTTTTCATTTTAAATGTATATAAATCAGCATGTTGAAACAAAACTGATTTGTTAGTCACTTGCTTTTACAAATACTCTAAAATGCTAACATATGTGCTTAATTTTATGCAGGTGCATTCAATGGGATTACAGATGTGTAATGTTAAGTATGTTCATAAATGCTTGCAGAATCAGGTGACCAATCTATAGCAGTTGTTTAAACTGTCAGCTTGTGTCACACTGCAAATGTATCATGCCCTATCCAAAAAAAAGCAAAGGGAGTTTTAAAAATACAGACCAAGCCCAAACCCCACACTACAAAAGGCAGAAATAGTTTTTATTTTTTTTTAAATGGTGTATCTCAGTGACAAAGAAATATATTCTTTATTTAGTCTCTCTCATTTTATTTATAATGTAGATGTGTAAATGTTAGCAGTCACACTTTCATGTAACTGAGACAGATATTGCAACCCCATGAAATGCCTTTGGGGATTATTGTATTAAATCTATGAATGGTTTATGTATGATTGTGTTCTGTTCCATAAAGGAGGGTTACCATAGCTCCTGCAAGCACTAAAAACAATGGTAGGTGGTTTGCATATACAAGTTCAAGCTGGGTTTCCAGAGACCAACAGACAAAGAAAGGGCTTTTAAAGTACCTTCTTTCTGATCCAGCAAAGGGATGAGGCCTTCTGTCCCAGGGGAGCCCCAATCCTTGTGGAAAGACTGAAAAGATTTTGGTCCACTAAGGCCTCGTAAGACTGATTGGTGACTCCTGGTATGTTTAACATGTGGAGTAGAACACAGAGAGGAACATACAGATGCAGCCCTCCTGGAACTGTGACAGTAACAAACAGATGTGCTAACATTCTTATCACTTGTTTCTGATCTTTATATGTCAATCTCTTCATTTGCTTTTCAGATAGGAGCATGTGGCTACATTGAGTCATTAATACGAAACAGTTGCTGGCTGATTCAAGCATTTAGCTTGGCTTGTACGGTTAAAGGATACCATCAACGTAAGTGCAGTTAGATTTTTTCCAATGCTTTTCTATAAATAAAGGTTAACTACATTTAGGCTCCTTTCAAAATTTCAGATAAATGTATTTTTCCCGTTACTGATTTGATATCTTGATAACAAATTATATAATGTGAACTAAATTAGGTATAGTCTAGGAGATAAATAGACTAACATGATCAAATACTGCATAAAACTGAATGCTATCTGCTGTATATACAGTGATAATCTTAACGTATCATGGATTTACCTGTAATGTCTGTGCCTAGTGGCTTGCAAATGTTGATTTTTTTTTATGGTTTCTACTGTAAAACAGTAGAACAGAGAGTTCTGTGAAATTTTAATGGCTAAACCTATGTCCTGCCTAGGAATTCTGCAAAATTGTTGTTCTCTCTTTCAAATTTTTTTTGTTTGTTTTTTCTGATCTAAATAGGAAAAGGATATGCAAAGGCATTTCACCAAATAAAATTACATACAGTGCAGCCCTGATTATGCTCAAGTTTTGAGTGGCAACAGAAACCTCTCTGGGGCTTGCAAAAATCAAGATGGTTCATGCAGTAGACTTTGAAACTCTAACTTGGAGCATGGACTTCAAAACCTAGTAGGCTGGCTTCTCTGGTTTTAGAGCAAGCCAGCTCTGATGCACAGATTGCACTCCCCATCATCTAACTCCAGAATTCTGTCCAGCTTCCCCAAGGCCAGTTAACTTTGCAGGTGGAATTTACACTCTGGGTCCACAAAACCTAGGTTTAGTTCTGTGATATCCAAAAAATAACTCCCTATATATATAGAAAAAAAATATACAGCATACATCAGATGGAATTGTACATTTCAGTTATCTTCAGAAAAACAATTTACAGGCCCAAAAAGGCTTTTCAGAACATTGGCTTATTTCCATTGGGCAGAATGGAGATGTGCTCACATATTTAAGAAGATGATAATCCTTATCTTGGTGATTTCTGTTTTTTTTGTTTTTGTTTTTGTTTTAATATAAGCTAAAGAAACTGGAGACTGTAAACTGCCTAGCGGTGAGGCAGGAATTATTTGGGACAGTATATGCTTTGCTTTCCTGCTGCTGCAGAGAAGAGTCTTCATGAGCTACTACTTCCTACATGTGGTTGCTGATATAAAAGCTTCACAGATCCTGGCATCAAGGTAACATTCAGTGTAATAACGAAAACTGATTCAACCCAAATCCTTCATTATTAGGTATGTTTTTATTATTATTTATATTGAGTATTGCCAATAAAGTGTCTGACAGACCCAAGCTCCAGACACTTAGACATAAGTTTGACTATTCCACAATCGATACCAAATAAAAATTGCAAACACATTTCTTCCTCTAAAGGGAAATTCTGGCTGGCTGCTCATACTGGCTACCCATGAAGGAAAAGCCAGCAAAAGGCCTCTGAATCAGATGCTATAGAACTCTCTGCTTTCTGCACTTGGATGAATTTTACTGAATGTCCCAAGGCTGCTTATGCTTCATTTTGTAGCTGTCTCTGTGACCTTTTCCCTTTCTCATACAACTCAGCCAATCCAAGATATAGTCATGCTTTGTATGTTTAGAGTAAAGCTAGCTCAGACCAAAATCTTGGATAACATCATCCCCCCAGGCTGGAAACGTTTAAATGGAAAGTGAAAGGATGGTCTAGTGCATAGGGAAATATTGTCAGTTCACAGTGTGTAGCCTTGGGCAGGTCACTTAATCTACCTAATGCTTTAATTCTTCAACTGTAAACTTGAGGATAATACTTTCCTACGTCACAGGGATGTCACTGGGATAAAATCTATAAATAATTGTGAGGCACTGAGATATTACCCTGATAAGGGCCATATACATTGCTAGATAGAGCTGAACTTCAGAGCTGGGCCCTTGCATCACTAAAATCTGCGATCTAAACATTCTTGAACTTTGGGGAAGTTTAAATTTGGATCCAAACTTTATGACCTGAGCCCATCTTTAGTTCACAGTTAACATTATGAAACATACAATCCTGACCCAGAGAAGATTAAATTGTTAGTAGGACAATTGCAATATGTCTCTGAAGCCAGATGGTATTCATCCAAGAGTCTAGGCATTTAAGAATGAAGTGGTTGAGTTGCTACGAACAATATGTACTTTCTATTAAAATAACCTACTATACTACAGAACTGACACAGTATGCCAGTATTGTACCTATTTTTTTAAAAGTGCATGTGCTTATCCTGAGAATTACACTTAAGTGAGGCTCATTTCAGTACCAGATAAACTGGTTAAAAAATTAATTAAAATGGCTTATGAAACCTCTAGATGTCTGCACACTGCAGTGTTAACAAACAAGTATGGCTTTTATAAAGGCCTCCAGTGAACTAAAACTCTCTGAGAGAGTCAACAACAACAAAAGAAGGTACAATAAACACAATTTATTTTGACTTTCAAAATACCCTTGATAAAGTCCCTCATGAGAGAGACTATTGATGAAACTAAATAGTCATGGAGTGAAAGGTTTTGTCATGGATCAAAAACTGGTTGAGAAACAGAAAACAAAGAGTAGGAATAGTCAGTTGTCAACATGGAAGTAGGCTAAGAACAACAAACTTTGAAAGGACTTAGCAAAGCTAAGCAACTGGGCAACACAGTGGCAGATAAAATTCAGCATAGGCAAGTGCAAAATACTGGAGATATGCATCAAGAACTAATACACACTGGCAGATAGTATATTAACTCTAGCCATTTTGTTACCCCCTAACTAACTAACCGAGGTTCAAGTACACCTCCAGATTGGAGGTGGAACACATACTCATTTGAGGAGTCATATGCATTTGCATTTTGTGTTGTGAACGTGAAGCACATGCTGTGCTCACTGAAGCCTAAGCAGGCAGAACTCCACCCACTCAAAGGCAGAGCTGTGCATGCTAGACAAGAGGATTTAATGTATGCCATAATTTACAAGTAAAGGATCAAATTCTGCAGTTGTGCAAGGAGTTCTCACTCAGGCTTTGACTTTGAGTCCTTGAGGACAGTGAACCCAAGCGCCTGGATAATGACTGCTGTAACTAAATGGTTGAGTAGCAACTGCAGGATTTGGCCCAAAATCTGGTTATGGTTGCTGGAAAACATAAATTAATATGCTGTGATTGCTCATCATTTCTGTAATGGCCTTCTGATGGTAGTGTTTTGTCTCAGACTACTTAAGTAGTTTACAAAGTAAGCTTCTCTCTGTGTTTTACTTGCCATAAAGGGAATGTAGAAGCATAATAGTGTTACATCTTCCCCCTATTTCTTCTGTAGAGGTGCTGAACTTTTCCAGGCCACAATTGTCAAGGCAGTAAAGGCAAGAATTGAAGAAGAGAAAAAATCAATGGATCAATTGAAGAGACAGTATGGATTATTATTTATTATATTTATTTCACTGATTACTTCTACTCTACAACATATTAACCCTTTTCTGCGAGCCTGAAGTGATATTTCTTTTGAATTCTTCTAGTCTTCTAAAGCACCCTTTCCTACTTCTCTGCATATTATTGCACAAAACCAAACAAGTGCTTATATGTTGGTTTGGTTTTTGTGAAATATAATTTCTTGATTATAGAAATTATATTCTGTAAATTGAGAGCCTTCACGTATTCCACTATTCTGTGGCTGCAGAATCTACCCTTTGCTACACAATTAGGCCAAAGGATCTACATTTTCATTTTAAAATAAAATTGTCTTTCTATAACTAATGGTTGTGCAGATAACCTTTAAAATGTGGACAAAATGTAAACCAATGCAATATTGACTTCCTTAGTCTGTAGAAAGCCTGAAAATATACTGTAAATAGCCCTTTACTGTAAATAACAACAGAAAGTGTGAACCTCCTCACTAGTTTCAAGGTGGTTGTTTTTTTTTTACCTTTTGAAATATAAGGATGATAAGTGAAATTCCAAAATTGTTAACAATTTCATTGCTTATCGTTTTAGCAACGTAGCAGCAGGATCTGTCTCTTTAGGGGACTATGTCGGTTAATATAATTGGTTTTGTTTTTCCATTTGAGAATACTAATAACTTGGAGAGCCAGATTAGCCAAATCCTGCTAGAGGCAGAAGTTACCAAGTGAGACCATGAGATACAGGAAACAGAATAAAAAACAAAACCTTCAGTAACAGTGGGGTTAATCAGCAAAGCTGTGGTTCTGAGCTGGCTAGTGAATGGCAAAAGCCACACTGATTTCAATATGATCAGGATTTCACCTCTTGTTTCTTTATTCATAATGACCTTTCTTGTGTGTAGGTTCTTTTATTCAGTTTGTGCTGCTTTTGCCCAGGATGAGAATCTGTTTTATCTGTATTGAAAATATTTTCTTTCACTCTAACTGGTCTGAAGAACCCTTTCCTGTATAAAGCCAACCCAGCCACTCAGCTTCTATCACATCTTGCTAATGTTCTTGCCTCATTTCCTGATCTGCCTTCAGTGCCTCCCTAAGTGCTAAACATCCTATCTATCTGGTACTGACATGCCTAAACATCCAGTTACCTTTCACCTGACCCACTACCAACAGTCAAGTCCACACTTGCCCAACTGAAGTCATTACAAAGCTTTCCTCTGTGGCCATTCTCCTCATGTAAATCTTTTCTTTGGTGTAGAAGTGCTGTGGATATGCTGCTATACATTTGGGTGAATTTCATCCTAACTGTATAAAACGATATGCCTGTGTGGGAAGTCATCATTGTTTTAATTCTTCATAGACATGTTTGAGGTCAAGGTGATCATGTTACGTAGAAACACAAACAAACAAAAATCCAATGTACTGTATTCAAAAATCATTGTTTTGGGTTTGCAGTAAATTTGACTTCAATAAAAACAAAGCCAAAGAGTGCTTTGTTTGATTTTATTCAATAATACACATCAATAGACTATAGAGAGCTGCCTACACAACTGTACCGGTTTGATTGACTTAGAGAAATTCTAGCAGTAGTTGAACACAAGGAAAAAAGAGAAATCTGATCATCCATTGGACTATAGTACAAATATATAACTGAATATGTACTATACTGTAGTTAGAGACCTAGAAAATAATTTCTTTCTAACGAATGGTCAGATCCATCAATAGAAAATTATGTTGACACTTTTTAGTTACTAGAATTTTTGACCCTGATGATTCTAAACAAGTTGTTCAAAAAATTGTTTGTTTGTTGCAAAAATTGGGTACGTAAGTGTCTAATCCAAAACCCTATTGAAGTGAATCAAAAAACTCCCCTTGACTTCTGTGGCCTTTGGATCAATCTCTTACTGAGCACCAGATTGTGGAGATGGCTCCTCAGGCTCAGAGAAGGAAAGCATAAGAAATCTCCAACCCCCAGTCCCTGCACCCCATGCTACATTTGAACAAAATTGAAGTCCCTGCACTCCCAAAGGAGCTAGGGCTATAGCCACGAGTGCATAGGAGGAAGGACGCTGCACCCCTTGAAGGGATGTAATACCCTGCACACTCCTGATGAGTTGTGGGAGTCTTCAGGAGAAATTCCACATGCGGCAGCTTTCCCTCCCAGAGCACCTTCTACAGCAGTATAGCCCCCAATGCAGGACTGCGCCTGACTGGCAGGATTGAGCCTGAATTTTTATACTGTAAACATGGAGTAAAATGGCCATTTGCTTGAACTAAGGAAAATGTGAGTATCCATGTTCTATATTCCGACTTACTGTTCCACATTTTCCCCCTGAAATAAGTCGAGCACTTAGAGCGAATCAGCTAGGGCAGCCATGTGACACAAGGCACTCCCAGTCTCCAGGGCTGAGTGCTCTGTCTGCACAGCACTCTCACACCCTGCCAGCCTCTGGAGTGAGACACTGGGCCTCAGATTCAGTTCTGGTCTATCTCACAGGGCCATGTAGAGCTCATCTCCAGGGCTCCTTAACTGCTTTTTAAATGGGAGATTAATGTGTGTGGGTGCAGGATGCTGTCTTATTTGCAAATGGCACAGTCATTTGAGAATCTATTAAAATCCCATCCAGAATTTCCTGTGTGTGTGTGTATACATATAAGAAATATATATTTAAAGTCATGTTTCCTTGTGGGTCCAAAGGGGTGAAGGACTGAATATGATATCCCATTTGCTAGGATGGACCGCATCAAAGCCAGGCAACAAAAATACAAGAAGGGTAAAGAAAGAATGCTGAGCATGACCCAAGAATCAACAGAAGGGCAAGACATTCAAAAGGCTTCTGAAGAAGATGATGAAGGTACCTCTAGCATGTTTCCATGCCATAAATGTATCAGAAGTTGGAGCTCAATGCTAGGAACTCAGTAGGCTTAACATTCTCATTCTCTCTCTCTAGAGAGAGAGACTGATGTGATGGGCATTATTAGTGTAATACCATTTTAAAGCTTGATTCATCCAGATAAATATCTGGCTTTTGTACTTCCATTTTGAGAAAATGATTTGCTTTCAGGTAAACAGATATACCTTTGGTTAAATTTGTGCTTTTTAGCAAGGAACTGAATAACAGACATTTATTTGAGCAACAGCTGTATTTATAAAAAAATTTAGTGTTTCAAAAAGAGAAAGATTTACGATTTTTCAAGCAATCTTTTCTTGGCTGCTATTAATTTTTTGAAACCGTTGAAATACACAAACATATTTTATTGTTTGAACCACTATAGATTAAAATATCATGCAATGCCATTGTTTCCAATCATACCTAACTGAGGTTAAATTTTGGATCAAAAAGTTATTGGCATTTGAAATGTGCTTTTACAGCTTTGTTTTTTATTAATGCATTTTATTTTTCAGAGTATTAACAAATAATGGATTATTTTTTCAGAAATTATCTTCATCTATGATTAATAGAAACTGTTTCCAAATCATGTTTATAGCATTTACAAGCAAGTTTTATGCCTATAGACAATAAAATTTTAACAAATGAATGATCACTGGACATCTATATAAACTTTTTTTTGTTTATTTTCCATTCATTTTATGGAAAATCAGTGAAATCCAGCTATGTGTGTATGTAGATATAAATTATAAACTTTTTATTGTACTGGGCTACCTTTTAAAACATGAATATTATTCATACTGCGTATATTTAATAGAGCTGAAATCTGATGTGCTTATGCAGTTTAGATCTATTGCAAAAAATAAGTGATTAAACAAAGTGTAAAAATGTGTTTCTCATTTTGTAAAATTAATATTTGGCCATATTTTATTTTAGGAGAAGCAGACAAAGAGAAAACCAAGGGCAAAAAAAAGCTGTGGTGGCGGCCTTGGGTTGATCATGCTTCCAGTAGGTTTTCTCAATCATCTTACAAATACATGGATTTACCCCTTATATCCTTGACCAGAATGAAGGCATTCCCACAACTTGTTTGTTTTATGCATGGTTTTATGATTGTGACTTGATAGAGTTCTTGATCGTATAAACCAGTGATTTCAACTTTAAACCTCAAGGGTTCAAATAAGCAATGTTCTGTATTTGCACATAACGCGGATGTAGATATTTCTGACCATTTGCAGTGATATCAAGTCAAATTAAAACATGAACTAAAAGAATCTACCTCACACACAAAGAAGGAGGAGCCTCCAAAAAGATGATAAAATGGTTTTAAATTTGAGAGTGGAAGTTTTGCCAATACTAATTAATCGTATGCATTTGGGGCCAGAGCTTAGTCCTTACTAGTTTTATTTTTCAAAGATAGATGGTTCACCAATTGTCATCTCATGCACAGACCACCATGGCCTTCACTGAGAATGGGATCAAGCCAGGTGCATAGGAAATATTCTTTTATAAAAATTACACTAATCAATTATGTCAATGAGAAGTTAGCCTAAATGAGAACTGTAGGATGGGTCCCTCAGTAACCATGAGATCCTTGATTTGGTGTGATGTTTTCAAAAGTGTTGAGACTTTGCCTAACTCTATTTCCACTTAAGTCAATTAGAGATTTACTGTTGGCTCCAGTGAGGGTAGAGTTAGGCTAAAGGCTCTAGAAAATCCCACCTTATATAAATAGAAAGTATTTAAACGTGAAGCCTAGAAATGTATTCATGCTTCTGAGATAGGAACTGATGGTGCCCGTGAAGCTCTTCTTCCAAAATCTCTGACTTTGTTGGTGAGACTTCAGAGAGCCATTCTCGCAAAAGATTTATATTATTAATGCTGGCGAGAAGTTCTGGTCTTTTCAACTTCTTCCTCATGTCAAATCTTTCCATAGATCCCTCTCTGCCAAAAAAATTATCCTCATTACTTCATTGCAGTTGGCACAAAATTGCCCCTACCCTATGCAGCTGATTTTCTCAGCGGTGCTTGTTTTTACTAAATTGGGGACAGGAAATAAAAGTTTTTTTCTGGGAAAACTTTAGGAGACATCTCTTCAGAATGTAGCGATTCCCCTATTTAAATATTATTTTTTAAAATAGCAGAACTGCTTAATAAATACTGTTGTATTTAAATACTCCCTCACCTAAAGCCCACTGAAACCAATGGAAAGATTCTCATTAACTTCAATGGTGTTGTGATTCAGCCTATTGTGAAGCCAATTTTCAGTGGTGTGCACCTCATCGGCTCATCTACATCCCAGATTTAGACAACTAGATGAGCATCTAATCATCGGAACATGCCAAAAAAAAAAAAAGGCATTTACTGCCTAAGTGAGAATTAACATCCCATTAAGGTTTCCACATTTGCAGATTGAGCTCAAATTGTTACCAAACTTGTTTGACCAAATTCTGTTTTCATTTTCACTAGGATAAACATGGAGTTCTCTATTGACTCCAGTTTACACCATTATTTTAGGATTTACACAGGTTTAACTGAGAGCAGAATTCTGTTCAATATTATATATAATACAACACGTATGTAATACGTAATGTAATTCCTTTACAGCCCTAAACCTCAGTACAGCTAGCCTGATAATACATGGACAGTTCTACCCTAATTTACACCCTTTATAAATCAGAAGAGAACAGGGTATGGCACTTAATTACCTAAACTCATATGTCCAATTACTAGATCTTAGCTCACAGAAGTCATCTATTGCATGATAGTCAGTATCGGCCATTTAACAAGTATATGGTACTGATCAGAGTGCAAAGTTAAACTGAAACATTTGAAACATTTATGAATTATCACTTTCAGTCTTGCACCTCAAGAGTTGCTTGTTTTTCCCTTCCAGACATGTTTTTATGCTCTTTGTGTCCGCTTCTGAATTTTTGTGTGTGTGTGTGTTCTTGCCGACAGTATTTTATAGTATATTTCATGCCTTTTACTGTCAAGTCACAAGTAAACTGTGCCTATGTCTTTCTGTTTCTAAAGAGCATAATATTGCTTTAGAGAGACATATCCTTTTTCAAAAGCTTGCTTCTTGTCATTTCAGTTTAATTTAAAACAACCATAACAAAATAAACACAAGCTACAATTAGCAACTGTTTTCTTACAATTTTAAACTACAGTATTTTTTGAAGGAATTGGATATGGTCTGTCTTAATCCTCATACTGGTTTTGTAGTAAACAGAAGAACTGATCAAATAAGGCCTTGATTTCAGCAATTTCTGATTCATTTCACCCTCATTATATCATGTTCTTAGGGAACAACATGAATTTTGGTGTTAAACAGTGAGCATTATTTAAATTATTTATTGCAATAATGCAGAAACCTATGGAAAGCATCATGTAGCCTGAGCCTACAGACACTGCCTGCCCTGCCATGCAGGCTCACTACCATGTCCATTCAAATAAAGGGGACTACACAGAGTAGAAAGCACAATAGTACTTACTGTAAGTGTTTACAGGATCAGGCCCACAATTTGGACATTAATATAGACTGAAAGGAAGGTCTTCTGCATGGAAGGGCCACCATTTGTGAAAACTTGTTACGATAATAATTGGAGATATGCCAATCTCCTCAAACTGGAAGGGACCTTGAAAGATCATTGTGTCCAGCCCCCTGCCTTCACTAGCAGGACCAAGTACTGATTTTGCCCCAGATTCCTAAGTGGTCCCCTCAAGGACTGAACTCACAACCCTGGATTTAGCAGGCCAATGTTCAAATCACTGAGCTATCCCTCCCCCTATTTCTATACCCACTTTCCATAAAAGGCTAAAGAGATTTCCTTTTTAGTGTTTTGGTTTGTGGCTGTAGGTGTGTTTGCTTCTGTTGAGGAGCCTGTGCTACTGGTGTTCAGTGTTTTATGCCAGTTCTGATGTTTGCTAATTGGACCATGTTTCCTTTTCATTCCATTTATACAGTTATGGATCTCACACTGACAATGGGATGGGAAACATCTGTGAGATTTTCCTCATTGAGATGTCTCCCAAATTGTTCCAATGATGAAAGCAGGGCTTCTCCAGTCCCTGTGGAACAGGACCCTGAGCCCTAAAAGGATCAGCAGGTGCCAGAGCCATCTGCATAGAGGTCCCTTGCTTCTCTGTTGGCTGTGTATCCCCATCCTTAGCAGTTCTGCTCTAATGGAGTGATGCAGACAGCTCCCAGCTGTCCCGATAGCTCCCAAATGGGGATTCCCAATATGGGTGGGGGGGAGAAATTAGTACAGTTCCCACTCCTCCAGCCCTACTCCTCACTTGACCTGCCCCTTCCTCCCTTGCAAATCCCCACATCTGTGCAGAGTTCTCCATGACACATGGAAAAAAGAGGAATGTTGCCACAAAATCCCCTCCCTCAATGGGAAGGGGGGGAGGAGATCTGTGAGTGGATTCATGGGGCACAAATCTGGCCATTAATTATTTTACTTATTAAATGTTTTATTAATACCCTTAGGCAGTTAATGTGCTCTCTGTTTCATCCTAAGTTATATCTGCCAGAGTGTGGTGGTGGTGGTGGTCAGTCATACTTTCTTTTTCAGTTAAAACATTCCTTATTAGCTGTTAGAGGAATATTTTGTTACATTACTGCCTCTTCAGAAATATTTGAGTGCACAGCTGTGAGAGAGAATTTAAATGAGTGTTTGTACAATACCGCAGCACAATGGGGCTCCAGACTTCAGAGGGTCTGTAGTTGCTACTATATGACAGATCATGCCAAGCAATATGTCAACCCCTAAGTATCGCACAGACTGTGGGTCTCATCCTGCTGGTCTGTCTGCTGGGACAACTTTGGTTATCAGCCAGTGGAATTTTTCCTGAAAAACAGCTCCAGGTTAGGGGCCTTAAATTATGAACATCTCTGTAAGCTTTCATTGTTAATGTCTCTTCCAGGGACATTCTTAGAGGCCTGTGTAAAATATTTTTACTTGTTTCAACATTTTTTTATTATTCAATATTTGTGATCCCAGTTCTGCAATCAGATCCATTCAGGTGGACTCTTAATCCCACAGAGTCCCATTGATGTAAATGGAGATCTGCACAGCCCCAGAGGTCCACCTGAGCAGACATGACTGCCTCTGCTTTTAATGGCAATTTATACCACGTCTATGTTTGGATAGAGAATTGGCATCTCAGGTTTAAGATTTAATATGATTTATTAGTGTCCATCTGAGCAGAAAAGAGACATACAGACTGCCAGGTATGATTGAGTAGGGTTGAAGCTACTTTTATTTTTCTAGAGGTTTATAATGAGGGTTAAATGTACACTTTTTATATAAATATATATTGTTCCATATGTCTTGGGTGACTGTGATATTTAGTCTAAGTAACTATTCCTTTAAAATCTTTCCGTTTACATGCAGGTATTACTTTACCATTCTTCACTGCCAAACGTAATACCATGACTTTGTTTTTTCTCTTGCTCGTCATCTTATTTTTCCTTTCTTTTGTTTCCCTTGTTCATGTTAGGCCTGTTACCTTATTACATACCAAAATAATGCCTCTGTTCAAGGATATAAGGCCCAGTTCATTCACACTGCATCTTTAATGTATGGCGGTTTCAGAACCTTTCTGAATCCATGGGCAAAAACCTCATTTGTGATCATGTTTTAATAATAATAAAGTGATTCATTTTAAACAAGCCAAGGTTTTCCATTACCTCATCAAAGCTTAAACGTTTGAAGAAAATAACTCAGACACCCCATTTTGTAGTTTTAAAGGATGCCTCAGCATTTAAAAAAGCAGTTCTGTACTCTTTGTCCAGTTGTACAATTTATGTAAAATCATTCATTTACCTGCTGAGATTATTTTACTCTCTTAACAAATGAAAGCAACCATCAATCCTTGATATATTTAGGTTTAATTATGTATCAAGTTCCTGTCAAATAATTTAACGTAATAACTTGGTCTATTTCAAGCTTTTTCTTTACATTTTACCAGCCCAGTTCCTCTTTGTGGTGGTGTTTTCTTAGCTTATTCTTATCTCTGTCATGCCCAAAGTACCACATACTCTAACTCCAAATAATCTGTCTGACACTGAGTCCTGTTCATCTCTTGTTTCATCTCTGTTTCTCCTGCTTTGGAGTCCGTTAATGATTGGCTGGTTATTTATACATCTTTGGCTCAGCTCAGACTAGAGCTCCTTTTTTACAAGAAATAATCAAATATTTTGTTTTATTTAGTGGTCAGAAGTGGAGATTATTATTTATTTGAAACGGATAGTGAAGAAGAAGAGGAGGATGAAAAAAAAGATGATGAAGAACCTCGGAGGAGATCTGCATTCCAGGTATTTTAGTAATGTGCTTGTCAGTTGAAGTTCTTACTGAGAGATCTTGAGTTAAGATAAAACATCTCATATCATACTCTCATACATTAAAGCTGACCGTAATTGTTAATATTTTGTGGTGCCAGATGTTTAGCTTTTAAACAAAACCTAAATTTGATGTCTCAAATACTTGACATTGTCCTTTGTTTTTCATATTGTTAAAACATTACTGTTCAAGACTGAAATCATTGCTTTCTAAGACTAGAGGATCCTATCTTTACCTAGGAGCTGTGACCATATAAGGCTCTTGATCCATGCACGCATCTCCAGTTGTGCACATGAGAACTGAAGGTGGAATATGGCTCTTAATACTGTACATTTTTGCCAGAGAGTTGGGTTGAGGCAGAAAAGTATGTTAGCTTGTGAGTAGCTTGTTAACTGCTTGGTCAGCTTTCCAAGTTCCATACAACTCCCATCACTGTGTGTGTGTGTGTGTAGCTTTAGTACAATACTAACATTTAACTTGCTGTCTGTTATATACCCTACTAAATATTTACTTTTAACTACTCTATTTGTCTTTACCATAAATTGCCTCTAACAATCATCTGTCATGGGATTATAATGATATCTTTATCAGCTTGACCATTCACTACGGTTTACATTTATTGGACTTAGAGATAATGTTTTATATAAGCATTTTATTTATTAGGGTAAATACAAAAGCTCAATAATTATCTAACTGAAAGTTTACGGCAAATAACACATTTGTTTTCAGTTAATGTAAACCCTTTAATAATTATTATATTATTACAATAATACAGACGATAACTTTTTATTAATACTTTTCCTTTTTTCTACTAATTGCTCTTCCTTTGTCCTTCTTTGTAGAGAGCTATTGGGAAATTTGCTTCAGCCATTTTAGCCTTGCCAAAGTCTGTCATTAAACTGCCCAAAACTATTCTTCAGTATTTAATCAGAGCAGCAAAGGTATTTGCCATTTCACTAGTGTGCAGTATGTACCCTCATTATATAATATTCTGGCATAATGTACCCAACTGCCTTTGTCTGCATTTTTCCTCTTGTGTGAACCATCTGAGGAGCTGTGAGAGTCCAAATGTCATCATTTAAACTATCTGAAGTGTGCAAACTACAATAAGTTGTCTGTCTTATTTTAACTATAACCTCAGAGAGAAAATGCAGATGCAAATTTTGGTTTTCTTTTGCTATTACTGCCTAAGGTATTGTAAGAGGGTCACATCAAGTTGCATGCATCTTTAGACAGTATGGTAATCTCTCTCAGAAAGCTGGTAAGACCTTTAAAGTAAGCTAACAAAATACGCATTCTGTCCCAAACTCGTCCTAGGACTTTATTTTCTGGTCTAGATCATCACAAATCTGATCTGTGCATCCTTAGCATTTTCTTTTGTCTTCCTCAAATAAATTTAGCACATTCCAGCCTTTTATAGTGCTTGTAGTAATGCACTCCATACACACAACATGATACTGCTTTAGAGTAAGCACAAAATTCATTATTGATTAACCACACCAGACCGTAAGTCTATACATTCTTGCTTGTCAAGTGTTGTCCAGTACTAAAATTCTAAAGCAAGATATATATTTTCCCTGGCAGAAGTTGAAATACCCTGTCATTTAATGTAACTAGAGTTATAGTCAGTTTATTAATTTCATTTATTTTCTTCATTCTTCCTTTCCCCCATTATCTCAGTCTTTTCCATCATCTCTATGTTCTCCTCTATTTACAGTATGATTACAAGCTGTTCTATAGCAGACTTTGACAGTGCCTCACCTGTAGTATCCAATGTGGTATGTTAGGTCAAGTCATTATTAAAATTGGATAAACATACCGCTAGATCACCCTCCCTTAACAAACACTCCTTAAAAAGCAAAGAGGATTCCGTGCCTCCTATGCCAACACATTTTTCACATGGCATTTGCATTGGACAAAGTAGCCTAGCAAAAATAAAATAGTTGACCTTAAGAGACTAGGAAGGAGACCAACTTTCCTACTGTACCAGATTATTTCCCCCTCACAATTATTGAGCTCACATTAACAAATCAGAACCAGTCTGAAGATTTCCTTTTCTGTAAATTCAGTGAAAAGACAATTTTGTGAAAGTTCTTAAGATTGTGTTTGGAATGCCTCAGAGTGATTTCTGTTCATAAAATAGCAAAAACAAATAAACAAAAGGAACCATTCACAATGTTATCTCCTGTAATGGACAATTCCAGCTTACCTGAGACACAGGTTTGCTCATGTTGTTGTGTGCATGCTTGTATTAGTTTGCTTTATTTTCCCCCATGCATGAAATCATGTGCTCCTTGCTTAACAACTTCTGTTGACTAGAAATGAAGGATGCCAGTTGCAAATGATTTTCATTTTTTAATGAAAATCATAAAAACACAAAAACACTTCTTTTGTCTCAAATTGCTATGAAATTGTATTTAATGTCTTTAGCTCTTGTATCATGTTATGCTGTGCTGGAAAAAAATTAGAATCTTATTGCTTTTTTCAGTAACCTTCCCCCACACCCTCAGCAGAGCAATCCAAACTACTACTACATGGTAATAATACTTAACACTGCTACAACACTTAATAAACATTGGACAAACTCCTGCTTACTCACTCATGGAAATCAGAGTATGGTGAGCAGGATTTGGCCTGTTAGCTAATTCATCCCCATGAAATCCCACGGATGCAGGTAAGTATTATTATCTCCCTTTTCCAGATAGAAAAACTGAGACAGAAAAGTTAAGTGACTTACCCAAAGCAACAGAGGAAGTTTATTGTCAAAATGAGGATGAAAACTCCAGAGTTCCTGGCTATTAGTTGTAGACAGTTCATAGACTACTAGACCTCTGTCTGTACTCCTCAGATGAAAAGAAAATCACATAAAATATATGAAATTTGCTGACACAAATACTAGCATTGAAATATTAATAGCAATTTTTGATGTTTTAGATTATTAGTGTTAAAGTTTCCATTTCATTGCACCTTACTTGTAATGCTGATAAAGTAAAAATATAAATTCGAAAGATTTGGGGGAAATGAGCCATACGTACAACCACTGTGTTAATTCCCAAATTTAATTCCCAGAACATTAATTTTTGGAGGTTCTTATGAAACTTGGTTCACCCACAAGCATTTTCACATTTGTTTTCATGTTGACAAAAACAGTTCAAGAAAACTTAGCAGATCTGCAGGGAAGGTGTTTGGATTGGGATTCAAAATGTTTGCTCACCCCTGTGTTTACCCTAAATATGTATTCCTGTGTGTGATATACTTTACTGTTTACTTTGTAAACATGAAGAACCTGGAAATAAATGAGTTTGTTTCCTCCAGTTTGTGTATCAGGCCTGGATTACTGATCCTAAAACTGCACTTCGACAGAGGCGCAAAGAAAAGAAAAAGTTTGGGAAGGAAGACAAGCGAAGGCGAAAAGGATCAGGGGATGGTGTGTATGATTTTGTATGTATGGTGTGTATGGTCTTCAGAAGTCCCCTTTAAACAAACTAAGGCCCGATCTACACTGGGGGGGGGGATCGATCTAAGATACGCAACTTCAGCTATGAGAATAGCGTAGCTGAAGTCAACGTATCTTAGATCGACTTAGAATCACTTACTTGGCATTGTCGCTGCTCGGGATTGATGGCCACCGCTATCCTGTCAACTTTGCTTCCGCCTCTCGCTGAGCTGGAGTTCAGCAATCGACAGGACAGCGATCGGGGATTGATTTATCATGTCTACACTACATGTGATAAATCAATCCCCGATAGATCGATCGCTGCCTGCCGATCCGGCGGGTAGTATAGACTTACCCAAAGAAGCAAAAACTCATTCTTCTTTCAATCCCTCGTGTGGCAAGCAACCATACCATCACAGAATGCTCTCAGTTCTGCCAGGGGAATAGGAAGAGTGCTTTGTGCTGTTTCCAGAGAAGTTTCTAGTGAGAATATATGACCTGAACAGAGTTTACCTTGGGTCTTTACCTGGAAGACACTGTATACTGTGCTGACTTGTTACACAGGATAGCCACAGTGGAGGTCCATTCATCTGTCTTGTTAGAACACAGTAATACAAATTAGAAGAGATTACAGGAGAAAGGGGAAGTGTGACTGCCAGGGAGCTGTGAGATTAAAGACTCAGTTTCAGATTCAGAGAACTAGTAGGCAAGGCCCCATAGGAAGAAAATCTAAGGGAAAAGGAGTTCAGGAGAGCTAAAAGTTTCTTGAGGAAGCAGTATTAAGGGCACAACTGCAAATTGGCCTAGTGGATAGTTGGGAAGCAGTAAATGTGATATATCTTGATTTTAATAAGGCTTTGTTAGGCAGCATTTGGCAGGCAGCAAAGAAAAAACATTCAAATTTAACATTCTTTTCTTAGCATCACAAAACTGTTTATGTACTGTGAAATGTTTAGTTTGTAAGTGATTTGCAACTTGTGAGTTTTTTCTGCATTTAAAAAAACAGAAATACTCATCAGAAGTATTTTTGCCGATATGTATTTGAAAGAAACGTTCATCCTGAAGCAGTTACATTAGAAGTCCCTCTATCTGGTACCTTCCTCTGGTACTTATTTAATTCTCTTCTGTCACTCAAGCTACAACAGCTAAGTTAATATGTCAGATACTATTGGATCAGTTCTTTGATCCACTTAGTCATGTCTGTGATTTTTTTTAATGGCAAATATCTGGACTATAATGACTGTTACACTTAAATAAAACAGCACATGATAGATTCAAAACAACCCTTCTGCTTTGTTTCAGCTAATCGGGTCCATCTTCATGCTGTTGTCAATTCATTTATTCTCAATCAGCATGAAAGCATTAGAGTTCAGTGAGTTAAATCAAAAGTAGGTTTAAAAGGGTATGCTAGTATATTAAAGTTTCGAGAGGAATAACAAGCAGACTTTTAAGGCTAGATCTTCAGCAGCTGTAAACAGGCATAACTCGGTTGAACTCTATGCGACTGCATTGATTTATACCTGCTAAGGATCTAGCGCTTAAGGTAATTGATAAACAAAATGCCCTTACAAAAAATTAAACCGTGTCATTCATGGACCAACTCCAACTATGTTGTTAGAATGTTTTCTCCCACTTGCATCCTGTGAGATCTGGAGAAACCTGTTCTGCTAAGACTGGATGGATCCAAGTACTTCTTAATAACCATGAAATCTCTCTTCAATTCTAGTGGGATTTACATGTTAACCTCTGTGGGAAAGGCTTTAATCATTGCTTATATTTTAATTTAGCAGGAGCTACTGATGTAGAACATGAAGAGAGAGAAGATGAACCTGTCAAAAAGAAATCAGATGGGCCAGGTACGCAGGCAAAAGGAAGGCTGCCCTAGTATTGCATTGTAATTGTGATTGCGGGGATAAATGGCATTACCGTGTGGTCAATATGTAAGTAACCCAAGGGCAACATACAAGCAACGTGATTCTCTCCAGCTTTCATCTGTTTAGTCAGAATCGCAACTGACTCTAGTCTAACCAAATACAGACATATTCATTCATGAAATCACAGAGGAAGAGATAATGACCTACTAAATCATCCAGTCCACTTCCCTGACAGTACAGAAGTGTTCTCACTTTCATGTGTTTTATCCAGTAGTATTAAAAATCCCAAGGAAAAGGTCTTTCACAATAGAAGCAAATACTCTCAAGCTCTTCCCCAATGTATGTACACAGACATCAACATTTGCATAGTCTTCTGGCCAGTGGATGTATAAATGTATTATACATCTGTGTACTGTATTATGCCTAGCTTAGGACCCAGTCCTGCTTCTGTTCAAGTCAGTGCCAAAACTTCTGTTGACTTTTCTTGTGCAGGATCTGACCTTCAAATTTTAAGGCCAGTAGAGCCAGGTCCCTATGTTTATTATGTATTGTGCACTGCTGAGCACCCTGTTCTGGCTCAGTGAGGGACCAATACTGCAAGAAGTTGACTGTCTCCTGCAAGGTAATGAATGCCCTTAAATCCCATTGATTCTAACTTCCAATGGAACTTGAGAGTGCTCAGCACCTCACAAGAGGCAGCCAAAAACTTGGCCAATAACAATAAGCTGTCAAGTGGTTTCTCCAACTTAAATAATTAGTACAGCTGTGCAACATCCTAAAACTAACAATATGGGTCAGATCCTCAGGACTGACTCTTTGGCTTCAGGTGGTGTGAACAGAAGGATGGTGGCATCCTCTTCAGTCTAGCCTTGACCAGTTCTCACCTGCTGCAGTGTGACCTTCTCTTCTAGAGCTATTTATCTCCTGTATTTATAATGGAAAGGGCATGCTACTCTCCAACAAAACTTGTGCCGCAGTGAATCATAAGGTAGCAAAGGTCAGAAACGAGATACCTTGTCTCTTTCCCACAAGATAAGCACTTCTCAAAAGAAGAAAAGGTTCTTACTTCCTTCTGGCTTTTACTATCTCATGGTGTAGCTTGGTCAGCTAACATACTGAGATGAATTTCAGTGAATGTGGATGGTCTGATGAGGGTTGAGGAAAGGGAAATATGATGCTAATTGGATTATTATTGGGTTTGATTGAAGCAAGCGTGTAGCATCTTTCATATTTGATTTTACCTGTTTCACCCATCCCCTAGATAAAACTCATTGAAAAAAGTGTTACCAAAACTGGAGGGAAAAATGATTAGAAAGGGTTATTCTAATTAACAACTCTGGACCAAATTGCTAGTCACCTGCTAGTCCCCTTGAAGTCAATGGGAGCAGCAGGTTTTCATTCTCTCTCAGTATTTGACCCTTCAAGTATAACAGTCTCTAAAGAAAATAAATCTTTCCCTTTCTGAAGATGTTTACATGTGATCGATCCCCAAAAGATTGTTTTTAAAAAGTGACAGAGAACAGAATAGCCACAGACTCATTAAAAATGTATACTACATCACCTCCAATCCTGAGAGAAAAATGACCTTCTAGATTAGATTGGAAGTCACTGGCAAAGCATCTCAGTGAGACCATAGGATACCTATAGTAACTGAATACTTGTTTGTAAGTAATCAGACTGCCCCACAATTAATCTCAGTAGTGCAGATGGTACCCCATCAATTGTGAGGGCATGTTTCAACACAATATATACTGTCTGCATATATGCTCTGTGTGTATGCAAGAGAGAGAGAATCACATTTTCTTTTAAACTGTACATGAGTACATCTGAAGTCATAGGCACCATCTTTATGAGTTACCAGGGGGTGCTCGACCCCTGCTCCACCCCAGGCCCTTCCCCCACTCCATCTCTTCCCCCAAACCTCCACCCCTGCAGAAGGTGCTGGGGGGGGGAGGCGGAGGAGCTGATTGGGGGGGTTTCCAGTGGGTGCTGAGCACCCACTATTTTTTTTCCAACCCTGGAGCACCCATGGAGTCGGATTCTATGTCTGAAGTTTAAAAAAATTGCAGTGCACATCAGAAACAAAAATTAAACTTTACCTTTAACTTATCGTGCAGGGGTCAGCAACCTTTCAGAAGAGGTGTGCCGAGTCTTCATTTATTCACTCTAATTTAAGGTTTCACGTGCCAGTAATACATTTTAGCGTTTTTTGAAGGTCTCTCTCTTTAAGTCTCCATATTATTTAACTAAACTATTGTTTTATGTAAAGTAAATAAGGTTTTCAAAATGTTTAAGAAGCTTCATTTAAAATTAAATTAAAATGCTGATCTTACTCCGCCGGCCTGCTCAGCCTGGTCTGGGGTTCCATTCACCTAAGCCGGCAGTGGACTGAGCAGGGCCTGCGGCCGGGACCCCAGCTGGCAAGGGGCTGGCAGCCAGAACCCCAGACCAGTAGCAGGCTGAGTGGGGCCAGCAACTGGGACCCCAGACCGTTGCTGCTCAGACCACTGCCCATCTGGGGTTCTGTCCGCCAGCTCCTGCCAGCCACCATCCCAGCTGCCAGCCCCGCTCAGCCCGCTGCTGGTCCTGGCCTTGCCCACATACAGTGGGTACCTACCTTCTCCCTGGTTTTAGCCCATTCTCTTCCTCTCCCTCTGCACTGAGCTGAGGGTGGGAGTGCACTGAGCACAAGGCTGGGGGTGAAGGAGCAGGCTGGGGATTGGGGTGTAGGGTCTGGCCAGGAGCTAGAATGAGGGAAGGGGCTCAGGGTTAGAGTGTGGAGCGCTTACCTGGGCAGCTCCCATTTGGAGTGAGGGGTGCAGGTGGGAATGTGGGGTGGGTGCATGAGCTTCCATTTGGTGCTCAGGGTGGGGGTAGGGATGTGGGGGGTGCAAGAGTCAGGGCATGGTGTGTGGAGGAGCTGGGTATGTGGGGGGGTGCTGGAGTCAGGGCTGGGGTCATGGGGCTTAGGGCAGGGGGCTGGATGTGTGTGAGGGGGGTCAGGGCAGAGGGCTGGAGGCATGTGAGAGGGGTGCACGAGTCAGGGCATGGCATGTGGGGGAGCTGGATATGTGGGGGGGGATGCTGGAGTCAGGGCTGGGGTCATGGGGGAGTGCAGGGGTCAGGGCAGGGGGCTGGGTGTGTGTGAGGGAGGTGCAGGGCTCAGGGCAGGGGGCTGGAGGTGTGGGCTGGAGTCATGGAGATGCTCTCAGCCCCGTGCCCTGAGCAGCTCATGGCAGAGGGCTGGAGGGGATATGCCCTGATTCCACTCTCCTTCCCCAAGGCCCCATCCTCGCCTCTTCTGTTGAGCAGTGAGCACACTGCGGTTCCGGCTCTGCTTCTCCCACTCCCTCTCCAGGGCCATCAGCTCTTTGGCCGCAGGGAAGGAGAGGAGGAGGGGCAGCAACCCAGCACCCTGGGGGAGGAGGGAGCTTGGCTGCCAGTGGAGGCTGCCCTGCAGCAGCAGCCAGCAGGACCAAACTTCTGCCCTCTGCCCCTGCAGGAGAGGGTAGTGCATATTACTTTGTTCATGTATAACTTTTGCATGTCTTTTAAAAAACAAACTACTCACACCCCAAAGTGCTGAACAACATAGTCTGGTGACATTGGTTACTGACACTGTTAAAAACCTTCTCAACAGCAGAGCTATAATGCTGACATAGGTCCATTTCTGTAATACATACTGTAAACATTTTAGCTGCATATTGCAGATTCTTCCACTAGGTCAGCATTAGATACATATATCTGGTTCTTTCAGATTTGGAAACCACAACATAGGGCTAGATTTTGGTTTGGAAAGAGGATTTCAGCACTTTTATGCAGTACATAAAGCACTCTCAAATTATGAGAGGGCGGGATGGAGATGGGTTGCAAATAGTGGCGTCATTCTATAAACCCCGAAATACCCAGAGGAGCACCTCTTCATATGAGAAGTAACAGCACTATTCGAGTCAGCAAGTACTCCTCAATCCAAGTTTGCTGAATTGAAACCATGAAAAGAAATCCAACTAAAACTACTGTTGTGTATTTAGATGCAGTGGTTGTTAAACACTGCTCCTTGCAACATTTACCTCTTATTGTGGAGGAGGAATATATATGTAAGATCTCAGCTAGCAAAGCGACTTGAGAGTAGAAGTCAACTGACTACACAGGGCAGAATATGTGAGAGAGGGCTCATAAAATGAGGCCATGTAGCCTAGATACAAGAGTAATAACTGTAGGCAGATCAAAGATACCAGCTCAGGCTAGCACGGTCCAGGCATGAGAACTGGTTAGGAGAAATTCCACTGGACAGCAGAAACTGAATGTGCCTAATGGATGCATAAAGTGCCCAGTTCTACAAGGTGCTGAGTGCCCACAACTTCCATTGAGCTCCTGGAACTGAGACTGTCTGCACCTCTGAGGAGATGCTTAACCCTTAGGGCTTTACCTCGCAAAACCCTTCCATACTTGAGGAGTTCCTCTGAAGCTGGAGATGATTACTTACGTGACTAGCAGGATCAACCTTTTAGAGAGGAAAAAGGCATTCCAAGATTACAAACACTAGTCAGACCAGCAGTCCACGTCTACACAGGAACACTCAGGAAACTTCAGACAAATTGACTAAAGGTGTGAAGTCAAGGCAAATAAACTTAAGTGTGTTAAACCCCCAGGATTAAGTTACAGCAAATTAAGGCCATTTTACTCAAGAATGAGAGCAGCCACATTGAGAGGATTGCGGGGTAAGTGGGGGTATTAATATGTATAAATTTACACACATTGACTTCACACCTTTAGTTGATTCACTTTACATTTCCTGAGTATTCATGGGTAGTCATGGCCATGGAAAGGTAGGAAAATAGCCCCAACAAATCAGGTGGCTTTCAGCCATTTCCAAACATTCCTGTTGCTGATAGAGAAAGGTCTTGCAGCTTGGATTATTATATTCAATAAAATAAAAATTGAACAAGCTCTTGTGAAATGTCTGAACAGGATCATCGTATGAATAAAATAAGTTTATGTTCATTAACACTATCACTTTTTCGCTCTCTCAGATAATATCATCAAAAGAATATTTAATATTTTGAAGTTCACCTGGGTCCTTTTCCTGGCAACACTAGATAGTTTTACAGCTTGGCTCAATTCCATTTCAAGAGAGCACATTGATATCTCTACTGTGCTGAAAATTGAGAGATGTATGCTGACCAGGGAAATTAAAAAGGTAACATGTATTGTGCTTTACTTTTGCTCATAACATTTGCATTGCAGTGATAAATGAGAGGTTTCTCTTTTCAACTTAATATGAGGCAGTGTACTAGAGATGGAAATTTGTAAAAGTCTCACTTACACAGATTTTAGAAATAGTGTGACTTCTATAATCCTCTGTTTCTATTTCAAAAAAACAAAGACAAATAAATCTCGAGAACTGTGGCTCTGAGCATATGTGCTGGAACTAAAGGTGTTGTAGCACCCCTTGCCTTGAAGTGGTTTCCATCACATACAGAGTTTACAGCACTCCCACTATAAAAATAGTTCCAGCACTTTGTCTCTGAGCCCAAAGCAGCTGATTGGAAAAACAAATGTGCTCAGGGATTTAATTCTGAAACTCCCATCGAGGAGACATTCTTCTTTATTATGGTCCTACAAAAAAGTTATAATGCTGAATGCGTGCCTTTATAAATATTTAAAAGGCAAAGGGTCATAATATCACAGACACTTGATTATAATTTCACTGCAGAAACAGTGGGTAAATATTATAAAAATATAAGTAATTTTTCCCAAAACTTTTGGTTAAAATGTGTTTCTTTTTTGTCAAGATTTTGAATTTAGAAAGTTGAATCAAATTTAATTAGAGAGAGAGAAAGAACTGAAATTCAAACAAGTAATGCTAGCAAAGGGACAGACCAACATATTTTCATGTAATTTATAATTTGATCACTTTACTGAACTAAGGAAATCTGTGCATAAAGTCTCCATAAAACTCAGAAAAATGACTATGCAAAATAGCAAACTTCTTACTCAATGCATGTTCCAAAGTCAATACAGCTGTTGGTGGAGTGGGATACTGTATGGCCATAGGAAACATCAGTAAAGTTGTGATAGCCAGAAAGAACTCTGCTTGGTGCCTGTGCGCAGGGTTGTGCTTACAGTAATGAAACCATCTTTTTGTTGACAAATTTGACTGTGAAGTCATTGAGAGAATAGATAGTGATGCCTCTTTCTACAGGGAAAGTTTTATGAACACATTTATACTTTTGTAAATGAGATCATAATCTGACTCTGACTGAAATAGGCTTGAGGAAATGAAGGCCTTTTGTGAGTTTGTTCTCTGCAAAGACTCATTTCATGCAGCCAAATGACTGAAGAAACCAAAATCTCACACAACACAAATGCTTTGCTATAGCTCTTCTCTCTTTCTCAGGGGAATGTTCCAACTCGTGAGAGCATCCATATGTATTACCAGAACCATATGATGAAGCTTTCTAAGGAATCAGGACTGGACACAATTGATGAAAATCCTGGTCAAGATTCTAGTTTACAGGCATCTGAGAGGATGGATAGTTTAGATTCAGCTGCTTCTCATGACAGTATTTCCAGGTATTTTGTTGTAAAAACAAATCACTTGTTTTTGAATAGATAGAAAAATCACATGATAGAAATTATGTTAAGGAATTGTTGCATAATGTTGGACTTTACATCTGAAGCTGAAGAACCCTTTGATTTATCAGATTTATCAGTCACTGTATAGTAGATAAAAGATGATTGGATTGACAAACCCATGTGTTTCCCTCTGTACAAAAGTGCGCAAAGGGAATGAATTAATTCTTATTCTCCCAACTCGCCCACCAAACCCCGCCCCCCACCTCCACCAGTCCGCAGGACCTGGCTGGAGTGCAAAGTAGGCAGGGAGCATGGAGCAGAGCCCCAAAAGGTAGACAAAGCCAGGAATCTGAAGGGATCCTGGTCCCTAACCTCATGGGTACTGGGCAGTTGCATTGATTATTACTGTCTACATTCTGCAGTAGGAGCAATTGCCATGCTGTCATTGGCTCAGTGCTCTCAATTATAGTCACTCTGCAGAGAGGAGTCACCGAATGTCGCTCATGCTAGTGCTACCTCAAGCACCATTTTCTCCATTTGTCTGCAGTTTTGAAGGAGGTTTGGGGACATACTCCTTAGTGTAGTTCCCTCTTACTCTTAACCTCAGTCCTTTTCCTGCACAGCTGAGGGGCTGCATGGATATTTTGCAGGGGCAACATGGTCACCGAGCTCTGGGAGGAACATCTGGCTGAACTAATTTTCCTCTTCATGTCAATACCAAATAACAAGCTTCTAGAGGGTTTTTGGACTATCTTACAGAGATTAATACACTGAAGACAGTCTCGTGGTATTTCACTTTGATTGTGAGAATAGGCACCAAATGAAGGAATTCCATCATTTATTACCAGTGTTTTGTTCTGGATGGTTAAATTCTGGTCTCCTGCACATAGCTTGAGTGAAAGGACTTTGTTCTGGGTAACTATATGGGTTTGAGGGAATATAATTTTCCCTCACAAGGTAAAGGCAGGGCACAGAGCCCTAGAAATGCCTCCCTGCTGCTTTCTTCCATTCCTCTTGGAATGGTCCACTAGAGAAGTGCAGTTTGTGGGCCCATGTCTGTGCCCCACCATTTACCTGACCAACCCATACTCCTGAGGGAATTCTGCACCCAAAAAAAATAAAAATTATGTGCCCAATATTTTAAAATTCTGCAAATTTTATTTGTCAATAATTGAACGTGGCTCCAGCATAGCAGTGAGGAACACAGGCCACTGACTGCATTGAGGTGGGAGATCACCTTGGAGCTCCCGCCTTCCCCAGTACAGACACTCAGCAGTGAAGCTGCACCTGACCCTGATATAGGGCAGGGGCTGGACCTGCCCCAGAAACATCCTGGGGCCCTGCCTCTCTGCGCCAGGTGCACCAGGTGTAGTGGGCAGGCTCAGCCCAGCAGGATCCAAGTGCAGGGGGGATCAAGGTGTAGGTGAGAGGTTTCTGTGTGAGGCAGTCTGGGTGCGAGCAGCTGAGTGGGAGATCTGGATGCACTGCGGCTCGTTGGGTGGTTCTGGGTGCAGTGGCAATGGGATTCTGCAGGGTGAAGAAGGTTGGGGCTCAGCAGGGGCTTCTGCGTCTGGTGAATGGGGCTCGGCAGTGCGGTTGGAGGGGCTTGGTGGAGGGCTCCAGGTGCTGTGGGAGTGGGGCTTGATGGGGCGGAGGTCCAGGTGCAGCTGGTTGGGGATCAGTAGGGTGGGGGTCTGGGTCTGGGGGGCTCATCATAGGGATCCAGGTGTATGGGGGTAGGGCTTGTAAGGTGAGAGTTTGATGGGCTTGCTTAATGGGGGAGCCCTAGCTGCTGCCGAGGGGATGCCACATACTGGGCTCCCAATTCCACCTGCGATTCCCCTATTCCCTTGTCTTCTTCATCTCATCCCCATGCCCCATCTCCCTCCCCTAACTTCCACATTCCCTCCCCCTGCCCTATTCCACCCCCCTTCCTTCCCCACTGCCTCTTCCCTCCCACCCCTCATCCTCCCTTCCCTCATTTCCCCCATCTCCCCTTATGCAGCCCCACTGCAGGCACTCACTGTTGCACAGAAAACAGGAAGCTCCCAGCACACAGAAGAGGAGCACGACTGGCACTTGGATCCAGGAGGCGGCATTCAGCCGCAGAGTCAGCAGAGCCCAGATGCAGCCTCCTTCAGCTGGGCAGCTCTGCGCTTACAGAAATGGGGAACAGTGGCACATAACCCCATGTGTCCCCCCCCAGGCCTCACCTCTGTTTGAAGGGGGAAATTCCCACCCCCCAAACAATTCTGTGGGGGAGGCGGCGTTTTCTGTGGGCACACAGTCATGCAAAATGCCCCCAGGAGTAAAAACCCACTTATCCTTTCCACACTTCCCTGGAGAGAGATGCTGCAGAGTTCAGTGCCAAAGCCTTAGCACATCCTTGCTGTTTCGCACATGCACAGACTCTCACTCATCCACTTCCCCGTGATACAAGAATATCTTGTTTTCTCTGTGTCCAATGTGTTTATGACCTTTGAGAGCCTGCAGAAGTTGTTCTACAGTGTCAGAAGGGAAGTGGGGGAGACCTCTGATAATCCGATAGTTGCTTTCTGCAGTTTCTTCTTCTCTGAAGCGTGGCAGTAACCTCTCACACTTGATACTCCCCTGCAAACTCAGTTGCTTGTATGTACAGTAACTCTGCTCAGCTTTTACTAATAACATATGGTCAGAGGGTAACAGGCTAAAAATAGTGGAGGGCTTGTCTTCCTTTCAGATTTTATTCACAAGTAAGTGTAACTGAATGTCTGAACACTTATCTGAAATAAAAACGTGTAAGCAATGTGCATAAACAAAATACCCACAAAATTACCCAGCATTTCCACAGGCTGAAAAAAAACCAACAAAACACCAGGATCAATGCTGGCACTCATAAGACATTCAATAGTTTGCTGCAATTTAACCGTCAAAATCCTTTATTTCATGGAGTACTAAAGCTAGCACACATTTCCTCATGGCTAACTACCAGGAGAAATAGCACCTGCATCTGTTGTCTGAAAATTCATTGGGGTCAGACTGTATAGGAAAAACATCATTCAGCCAAATTCTGCTCTCACCTGAATGCAAGACCCATTGACTTCACTTTGAGTCTCACATGGATATCTAAGTGGTAGAATTTGGCTGTCAGGATTCATCTGCTCATGTAAAGAGAATACTTGTAGGTAAAAAACCATTTTCATTAAATAATATTTCAGTCACTTACCCAATATATACTGTACTGGTGTACAGTAGATATTGAAATCAGCTGTTTAGCCGTGTGTAGTAGCAATATGGCTGTGTTAGCTGGAGTGCTGACAACAATGAAAGCCATATGTTGGGGAGGGTAATTTTGTTTTATAAAAGGAAGTCAGTTGCCAAACATAATTTAAAAAAATATGTAAATCTTGTAAATTCAATGTTTGAATTCAGTCTCTTTAGTAAAATTGTATCCACTGTTGAGATCCAAGCAATTCTTGTTGGACTAACCACTTTTCCTCCCGCTTTCCTCCCCCTTAGCCCCAGCCCCCGCTTTTGAGTGACACCTCACTTGCTCCTTTCAAACCTTTAGACTTTGATGGTGATGGTGAATCAAAGCTGGGCAAGAAGATAAATCATAATACCTATTTTAACAGTTGTATACCCACTAATATAATCTTTGAAAAAACTTCATTTCCCCAAAATAAGATGTCACAAGGGCACATTAACAAATGAACAACAGAAGTATTGTCACCATTGAGTCTCTAATCATAAACTCTTTTCCTGGAAATAGATATTTACATGTTTGTGTATCAGTAGTGTTTGCAGAGTATGTGCATCTGCTGCATGACTAATGACCTCTAAATGGAGGAAGCAATAACCAGTCACTTAGATCTAATGATAGATCTTCCGTCTGTTTATAAAAGCATTTTTGCCTGTCTCTTTCTGGGATTATGAAAAGGTCTTATGAGCTGTTTTAGCAATGCAAAGTACTGCAGACCACAAGTGAGTGACATTTTGCATTGCCCAAACAACGATGAGAGAACTTTATCATCTCAAAAACCTCACTCAAAAGCTCATCAGATTTTGCACCAGTTCCTTTGCTATTTTTTAACTTTGCTAAATATAGAGCTTGTCCTGTCAACAGCAAAGTTACTTTTTAAAATATGCAAATGTTTCTTAATTGTAAGGCCAGTTCTGTTCCAGTTGAAGTTAATGAATTAGCGTTATCAAGCGTCAGTTTGGGCTTTATACTTAACATTCTCTCATACGCAGTTCTATTATTTTTGTGAAATCTACTGTTATACTCATATTATTTCCATATTAGCCAATAAACTTTCTTTCCTACTGGTACTTTTCACTTCCAGTGAATCTGATTCAAATGATAGTTTTCAGCCATTATATACCAATTCATTTCCAAGATTCAGAATGACTGAGATTAATCCCCGTTTCATCACTTGAAGATTAAGTAGTATCTGGATGCTCCGAGGGACAGTTTTCTCTATAATTAAGTTGTGGTTTTGGTCTTTAGTTTGTCCCAGTACAAAGTTTTCATTCTAGATAGTCAGTAGACCATATGTTTATGGATTTTATTCGGCATGTAAGTGGTTGGTCTAATAAGGTGCTTAGTGATGGGGGGCGGAAAATGGATGCTTATTTCAGAATTAAAATAATTAAATCTTAACTCAGTTTATACTCAAGCAAATGTCCATTGAATTCTATAGGAGTCTGCTTGACTATTTTCTGAAAAAGCAAACTAGGCAGTTACACTTTAAAATATCACACACCAAAACGTATGTCTGGCTTCTATAAAGGTCCTGTCAGTAAAATTATCATATTAATTTTTTCAAAAAATTTTAAAGGAAAAATTCTTCTCTCTAATCAACAGTGGATCTGTCCTTTGTGGATCCCTATTGTATATCTGATGTTTTAGGCACTTTTGATGGCACTGGACATCTTAAATGCAAAGTGAGGACATTGTAGGCAGTGGAGTTTGGCGCACAAGAGATGAGAAGACAATTTTGCCCTCTTATAACTAGTTGGTTCCTGTACCCTGCCAGAAAATATTTCAAGCCAGCATCATAATGAACTCATTGCCCTTTATTTCCAGTTAACTTATTAACTAAATATCTTATGAATTTTGGTAAAATGGCTGGGAGCTGGTAAAGTCCAATTAGTTGTCTTTTGTGAAATGTGGCCTAAGATTACAAAGGAATAGAGCAGGGGTGGCCAAACTGCAGCTCGCAAGCCACATGGGGCTCTTTTACCGTTAAAGTGTGGTTCGCAGAGCCCTCCACACACACACACCCATTGTCCACCTCCCAGAGTTGGGGGGTGAGAAACTTGGGACCTCTGCCTTGCAGCAGGGTGGTGGGGTAGAGGCTTCTGCTCAGTGGGGAGCAGGGTCTCAGGGCTTCAAGAGGAGCGGGGGTGAAGCCCCGAGCCCCGGTAGGTGTGTCCCAGTGCTCGAACTTCTGAAGATTGTTGTATGCAGCTCAGAGAGTCAGTAGGTTTGGCCACCCCTGAAATAGAGAACAAAACTGTAGCGCCATTAAAGTCAAATGCAAAGCTCCAACTGACTTCTTCAGAGTCAGGATTTCACCTTTTAGATGTCAAAGCAAGAAGCAAATCCAGAATGGCATCCAGCACCTAACAAGCTCTTGCAGCTTGCTTTGACTTTAATAGGAACTGTGTGATGCTCAGGAGCGCTCAACAAACCTTTTCTTCATCCTAGAGTTTCCCACAATTCTGTTTCCTTCCCCTCTGCAGTTCTGTAGGCAGCTCAGTGTTGTAACACAGCCCGTGCTAGCCACGGCCCGTTCTCCTGTTTGCCACCAGGCAACTTATTTGAAAGCTATGTGAAAACTCCAAGAATGTTTTTAGTAATGATAACTTCAATTCCTATGTACAGTGATTAACTGGCCCACCAATTGTAGGTATTAAAATTTGGCTAATAAGTCATCCAGGGAAGATAGAATTGTTGGAAATGCAGCTAGCAGAATGGGAAATTTCTTACCCAATCCTATCATTCAGAATAAAAACATCTGTGCTAAATATATCCCCATTTGTAGTGGATAGCTGGTTAAGTTTATTTGCACATACTTTGGCTTGGGCTTTTAATGCACATTTCAGTTTAAAATACCTATTCTTTGAATGGTTTCAAAGAAGTTAATGCTTTTCAAAGTCTCTAGAGAAGCCAATATGAAAAGTGACCTGGAAGTATATGCCTGGATAAATGTATGTGCTGATTAGTGACTGAGTCAACACAAACTTTGCCAATTGTACATCACAGTATGGATCATATCCCCCTTACCAGCTTATTGGTGTTGTAGGTTCCTACACATTGGGAAGCACATTTACTGTGCTATGAGTATAAAATTGTACTGCTTTCCAAACCTTGGCGGATCCTGATCAGCTGCTCAGTAGACGTAGATTTTCCTTCTGATCACTGAGCTGTTCTTTCCTTAAACATGTATGTAATCAAAATCATTGCAAGGACTAACTCAGGGCCTAATCTTGCACCTAATTAAATCAGTAGTTGTTTTGCCATTAACTTCAACAGGAGCCGGATCAAGTCCTCCAGGTGGGGAGCAGTTGAGGGAAACTGGAATACATGTTTTCAATGAAAATTTACCAGTGGAGGCACTCCTTATGGTATAAGAGTCAGCTTTTGTTCCTAGCACAAGAGCCTGAGTTACTTAGTTTCCCTTCCTTGTATCTCCCCACTGTTATTTACAAGACAACATGTCTACATACACACATATATATGTTTAGAGAAGAACTCGTAACTTTACATAATAATAACTATATTGTGGGTTAACTAAACACCAAAGTGAAAAAAGGCAATGGGCCATATTTTCAAAAGTGCTTGATTTCAATGGTTGTTAGATGCCTAATTTGCTTTAGATGCTTTTGAGAACCCCACAAGGTGCTTATTGCCTAAATACCTTTACAAATCAGCCCCTAGGTGCTTACAGAAAAGAAACCCAGCTCCCAAAAAAGATGGTCAGATGGAGTTTGGATTTAAAAAGGACACTAAAATATCATTAAAAAGTACACAGTTTGTCTGCCGACGGCTCCCTATAATTCAATACCAAAAACTTCATTTAAAGAATTAGAGCTAGAGTGCCCTATAGATCCATGTATAGTGTAGACCTTCCAGGTGCTCAATCCTACACCCACTGAAGTCAATGGGAAAAGTCCCACTGACTTCAGTGGTGCTGGATCAGATCCTAAGTGTGGATCACCCCTCATTGTTTAGGTGTTTTTTTTCTCACTTATGAATCTTAGAGACCCAGAGAGGTGGCTGCCTGGATTAAAACTCCAAATAGTTCCCTCGACTCAGTTCATGCACATCTGCATACTTCATTGACAATTACAGCAAACTACATTGTGGTTACCGACCATATGTCATTAATGTATTTGCTTCCTTCCCATTGCTAATGTTTGTATTTACATTAGTGTTGTCTTTTTCATAACTCATCCACTTCTCATTTTATCCAAGAGCATCCTGAATGTATAGTATATGCCTCTGTTGTCCCATTGTAGTGACAAGTGAAAGGAGATAAGGGTTTAACTGAAAATGTCCTTTCTTTGATATTGTATGCTTTACAAATTTTGAAATAATGGGGGAAATATTTTTCACATGACAAAATAAATACCATTTTCTTAAAATGATTATCAATGTCAATATAATACTAGATAAAAATATAATATTAGATACAAAATCAAAAGCAATGATAATTATACTTGGCATTCATCAAGTAAGTACTAATTTGGCTTTTTTGTACTGAAAGACGACTGGCTAGTGTATGAAAGCTGTTTTTTCTATTAGTAGAATATGAGGGTTTTTTAAATTTTGAAAGCTCTTTTAGGAAATTGGCCTGCGCCTATATAAAAGAATTCCACAGGATCTATTTTTAATAAAATCAATATTGTACAGAGGAAATCAGCTTCCAAAATGTTTTAACTGATTTTTTGGAATTTTTATTCAAAGTAAACAAAAGTAAAAACTCTCACTTGTACAAAGTTGTTGTCTCTAGGCAGCATGGGAACTTTGAGACTATATTGATTCCCATATCTATATGCATAGCGGTTACATTTTATGATTAGTTATGGCTTCTGTATTTTTCTAGTCACAAACCAGCTGTACATAAGAATTTGGTTTTGTGGTGACTTTAATCAGGTCCTTATCTTCTCTCTGATCCTTTTGTCTTTGTGTCTGTGTTTTCTGCATGGCGAGCACATTCACTTACTGAATTATGTATAAAGTAATGTCATTGGTATTTAACATTGTGTTTATAACTGTTTGCGCTGCTAGCTGCTACACTGAAGCAACCATGCTGTTCTCAAGGCAGTCAACCCTTGATGATTTAGATGGACCAGACACTGTTCCTAAAACAAGTGAGCGCGCTCGACCTAGGCTTCGTAAAATGTACAGCATGGATATGTCCTCCTCATCAGCTGACAGTGGCAGTATAGTGTCAAGGTGCTTAACTCATGCATGCTTTGTTCACTCATTTACCCTGGCCATTCTACATGTGGCATTGTATACGTGTGCAGATGTATGTGTTTAAAACAATTTGCATGCTTATTGGAAGCTTTATTTCCTTGATTATTGTGATAAGACAAGTATAAAAAAGTATCATAAACCAGTTACTTATTTGTTATTTTGCCTTTTTTTTTTAAGAAGTCCACTATTCTTTTATTCATTATAACTTGATCCTTACTTTGACCTTTGACAATTGGCTCCTGCATCCATATATAGGAACCTGAATAAAAAAGGGACTGGTTTTCAAAGATGTTGAACCCCCAGCAGCTCCCATTGACTTCAGTGGAATTTATGGGAGCTCAGCTCTTCAAATAATCAAGTATCTAAATATGGATTTAGGAATCCAATTTTATGTACCTAGCTATGAACATTTTGGCCAGACTCCTTTAATTTTTAGTTACTCTCTTCATAGGAAAGAATTGTTAAATATTTTGAATTCTCTTCCACTGATTTACAGATTCTGAAGTTTTAGAATTAAGACGGGAAATTATTAAGAAAAGATAGCAGGCAATATAAATACTGAAAGAAAGAACATATTAGAGAATTGTTCCAGAGCTGTTCACTCAGTTTTGCAACTCAAGACTAAAATTGTCTACATTTTATATGGCTTCAGGATATAAAAGCAATGTTTCAAATATCCCTTCAAAAATAAAATTGCATGGCATCATAAATCATTCTACTTCCATATTGCACACTGTTTTAACAACTTCTGGGTGTTGATTTATTTTGGAATTCATCATTTTACATTCTCACTCATTAATCACCTTTAAAGGAATTATTACTATTAAGAATCATCAAAATGTACATTCAGGCAACAGCTACCATCAGTTTACTTCTGAAAACTCTCATTAGAAGTTAAAAGGTGACATAACATAGCTACAGTAAGTTTGAAAGTGGTTTCAAAGGAAAAGGGTATAGAAAGCAATTTTGAATTTTGGCGGGAGGTAGTATTGTCCACTGACTTTTAACAATAGCAAGTTTATTTTATATATATTTTGGGTAAAATCCTAGTGAAGTCAAAGGAAGCTCTACTATTATCGGCCAATGTTTCAACCTCTGTCTCTTTGACGAGCTGTAAAAGGATGTGATACATGTAAAACCCATGTTGTTCTTTTTATTATCTGACTGTTGGAGCTGGGATGGGGGCTAACAGGAGTGGGACATATGAGAGCGAAGAAAAAGAGAAGAAACTAGGAATAAGGGAAGAGTGGGGCATAACCAAAAGAAGACAAAAAGCGAAGCAAGGACAGGAAAGTAGCTAAAGGGGGATAGCCAGATTCTCAGTTAAGTCAATGAGCTGCGCCAATTTACACCAGATGAGAGTACAGAGAGACGCAAACACAGAGTGGTGGTGAGGGAGATGAAAAACACATCAAGCAGAGTAGAGCTTTGTCAAGCAAGGTGGAGAAGCAGAGAGATAAGTGTGCAGATAAGACTGAGTAAAAACAATGTGAAAAGAGGGAAAGTACACACACAAGAGGAAATAGGTAGGTAAGCAAAAGAAGTGAAGAAGAAAAATGTAGCGTGATCTGAAGGTAAGATACCATAATATCCTGCTACTCAAATGGATGGCACTACTCTATGTTTGCAATTGGCTTATCCTTTCATATAGATATACCATGAAACGTGAGGGGATGGATTCTGTGTGTCCAACTGAATTTTGCCTGCAAGCTGCAGTTTTGAAATGATAAAGCTATGATTGTTAGAAATGTTGCCTTTATAGTGAAGTATATGTATTCCTATATTATACTGTAGCATCATGCAGCTCACTTGAAACAAATGTAGGAATATGCTCTAATTGTGTTTAGAATTTGTTTGTTCTAAGAAAATTGTGTTTAAATTCCCTCTTTGTCAACATTAATTTGTCTTGTTTTGGTTTGGAACTGTATTGAATTACTGCAAGCTCAACAAGCAATCACTCCGTGTGCAAATGGATCAGTGTTTTTTATGTGTAAGGAAAAAATGACCGCAGTACATCTTCTGCCAGCTGCAGTGCATTTTCAAAGTTTGGGAGCAGAGTGAGGGCTTGCCAATATTTCAACCTCAAAACAGAGTTAGCAAAGTTTTCTGAGTAATTGTGTTAAGAGAGAAATCCTTTTTCTTCCTCCTGTTCCTGACAGTGAACCTACCCAGGTCACCCTGCTGTATTCTCGTCAGGGCACAACAGAAACCATTGAAGAAGTAGAAGGGGAGCATGAAGAAGAAGGGACAGGTTCTACATCAAGACGAGAGGATGAGGTGGATGATTATGGCTTGGATTCAGAGGGAGCTGCGTACACATCTGATACTGACGTGCCATCATACTCTGCTGCGGATGGCAATGCTGAAGTCCCACCTTCATACAGCAAAGCTGTCAGCTTTGGTCATCTTTCCTTCAGTTCCCAGGATGACTCTGCTGGCAAAAACTTCATGATGGTGAGCCCAGACGACAGTCAAATTGACAAGCTAAATGATACTATCCTCCCTCCATTGACACACGACCTGACTGCCAGTGAGCTGCTTCTAAACAAGTAAGAAACTTTAGAGAAGAAAAAATGTAGTCTTTGAAGTTTTCCTAAATACTTTAATTCCTGTTTTAGGAGCTGTTTTCTGTCTAACTACTGCTGTTATTAGTGAGGATTTTTCTCTCAATAATTGGTTTTAATGGTTGGTGTGGAGCTGTTTCTTTCTAATTGTTTTTTATTTGGGAAAGGTCCTTCTAAAATTACCTGGAAAAAAAATCTCAGCTTCTCCCCCCCATACACACTTAGTTAATAGCCCCCATTGCTTTGATTTCTGCAGTTGAAATCCAATGGCAATGCTGCATTCCTTCCTGGGCTGGAGCATACTCCCCTCCCCACCATGCAGCCAGCAAGTTATGCTGTCCAGTGCTTGGGAGTTGGAGCCAACAGCTCTTCTTTCTCATCTTCTTTTGTGACATCATGCTTCCCAAGGACAGTAAGGAGGGAGCTTTTCTTGTTCTACCTTGACTGCAGACACTGAAATTCTGCCCAGCCCTTATGCGGGCCACATAAGATGTGAAAAGTCTCCTTATTCCTTCCTTTACCACAGTGCACTTGCATTAGGGCCAGGCAGAATTTCCAGTCCTAGAAATGATCCCATCAGCTCAGTTAGAACTGGACCAAAAGGCACCACACTGCCTGAGTAAATCAAGTGCTTGTTCTTCATACTTCCATGTCCGTTTGTTTTTCCAGTATTCAACCAAATCTGTCCATAGACTGGAACATTCAAAGTGTTGACAAGACAAAAAAGCTCTTTTGTGCTGTGATTGTGCAGTGCCTAGTACAGTGAGGTCCTGGCCCATGACTAGAGCTTCTAGGCGCCACTGTAGTGCAAACAATAATAAATAAATGACGCTTATGAAAAGTGGAGAGATTTAAATCTATGGGAGTTCATGGAATAATTTTACACTTGTCATCATTTTATTATGTTTTTAACATCAACTTAGTTTTTTAATTAACAGTCGGGTTTACCCAAACAGTCAGAGGAGACAAGACACATCTGGTGGCCAAAATAAAAATGGCATTCATTCTGATCGCACTTAAAGTTACACTGGTGTGAAATTAGTGTACTGACTTGTAACAGAGTTATTCCTGATTTCTGGTATAAGTAGATCAGAACTGGATCCAATGGCTTGCTGCCAGAACATGATTTGCAGATGAGGGGCAATGATTAGGTGTTTATGGGCAAGCTGATTGTTTTCATGTATTTAATACCAAACTAGCACTTCCAAATAGTTTATTGTAAATTATTGCTGGAGCTTTAATTTTTCATAAATTTGTTTAGCTTCAGGCCATATTACATATATTTGTTTAGAATACCAAATTCTGTTCATGTTTACAGATTTTCCGACAGAACCTGCAACCATTATAAAGGAGAAAACAGTCATAATAAAAATCAGCTCTCATGAATTTCATATTGATGTAATTCTGTCATTCATGGAGCTTTTCTTCTCACAGAATGTTTCGTGATGAAGAGCTGGAGGAATCTGAGAAATTCTACAGTGGTCAGCCTCGACTATTGCTTCTCGTTTATGCCCTGTATAATACACTAGTGGCCCGGTCAGAAATGGTGTGTTATTTTGTGATTATCCTTAATCACATGATCTCTGCCTCCATGATTACTCTTGTGCTTCCCATCCTTATATTCCTTTGGGCCATGCTGTCTGTCCCCAGGCCTAGCAAACGCTTCTGGATGACAGCCATTGTCTACACTGAGGTATGCCATTACTCTTACATCCTTATTTGTCAAACACATTGGGAATAGATAACACGCTTTTTTTGCAAAGAAAAGTGAATAATAAGCCACTCGGGGCAGAAATTATCTCTTTTTTGTGCTTGTACATCTCTCCTTTGGGCATTATAATACAAATATATACTAAAAATAACATCCTTGGGCATTGGTGTGATAGGCGATTGATAGCTGAGAGGCGATTGTTTGATTTTTTCTGTGCTGCTCTTGGCTGATGTCCCTCTAGTTATAAAAAGGCAACACCTACTAATAGCTACCATCTAGTGGTACCCATGATACTGCAGTGACTGCCTATTGTATTAATAGGCAGATAACTGCGATATCTCAAATGCCAGTGGGTGGCCCATGTTGGTCAACGCTGATTTTTTCATGGCGACCCCTCTAATTGGAATGTATGAAAGCATAATTAATCTAATTTAAAAAAAAACATGAAATAGTCACATGGCATTTCATGTGACAGACATTAGGCTAATTGTTCTGTCCGTTGAATGTTAATTGTTCTCAATACATTACTCCTGTACAGGTGACCATTGTTATCAAGTACTTCTTCCAGTTTGGCTTCTTTCCCTGGAATAAACATGTGGATTACACCAAAGATAAACCTTACCATCCACCCAATATTATTGGTATTGAAAAGAAAGAGGGTTATGTGCACTATGACCTTGTTCAGCTCCTTGCTTTGTTCTTCCATCGATCCATTTTAAAGGTAAACTGAGATAAAAGGCATGTCTTTATTTTATTTAATGATTATAGTCATTCCTATGACTCTTCAGCACAATGAATTCGTCTTCACAGTACCCCTGTGGGGTAAAATGTTACTATGCCCATTGTACAAATGGGGAAACTGAAGAACAGAGAGATTGTGTGGCTTGCCTAGTATCATACAAGATGGCTGTGGCAGAACAAGGAATAGAGTGGAAAGCTTCTGGTCCCACTCTGCAGGGCCATTCTCCCTCTCTGTCCCTTGTTAATCAACATTTTTTGCAGGTTTACTTACAGGTGTTGAGTTAATATTGCTTTAACTCCTTTGGTTAAGTTACTTTATTTAAAAATGTATTTGCCATTTAAATTGTGAAGACTCTATTTTCTAAGGAAATGTTTGGCCTAAAGACATCTCAACAAAAAAATACCAATCTCGTTGCTGACTTTGCAGATAGTATGTCCCCAAAGGTAGGCAAAGTGGCCATTTCTTATATTTGTTGTGTCCATAGCAATGAGTGAAACATTTATTTGTCCTTTAGAATCTTTTGATTTATTAATACAGTCAAATCTTAATTGTCCAACACCAAGCAACTAAAACTTTTATATGTGAACAATAGCTATGACACCTGGGATTTGACTTCAGCAGGCGTCTTTTTGGGCTGCTCAGGCGATATTGTTTTCTTTCATACTGAAATAATTTAGTGACATTTGTATGGATGGACAATTGTTTTTTTTTTTCTGGAAATGGCATGAAAACGGAGGAGATAATTGAGGTGTATGGTTTAAGTGAACCAAGGAAAATATCATCGAAGGGGTATATTTTGATGAAATCCCTGATTTTATGGCTGTGGCTCGTTCATAATTTTTTCCCAAAGGACTGCCCTACACATAATAACATTGCAGAATTTAAAACTAGTACCTACTACAACACAAATATAATAATATCTCTAACTAAATTTTTTTCTAAAATGGACATTAAGTAAGAGCTTCTTTTGCCTCGTTAGTGTCCCAGAAAACATACTGATATTTATTATGTCCCTTTAGTTAAACAAACTTTGATGACTTCTGTCATGGTACAGTTCCCCACTCTGAACCTTAGCGTCCAAAAGTTGCGGTACCAGCATGAATTCCTCTAAGCTCAATTACCAGCTTAGTACCCGTAGCGCTGCCACCAACCAGGAATTCCAGTGCCTGGTACACTCTGGTCCACCCAAAACCTTGCCCGGGGACCCCCAAGACCCAGTCCCTCTGGATCTTAACACAAGGAAAGTAAACCCTTTCCTTCACCGTTGCCTCTCCCAGCCTTCCCCTTCCTGGGTTACCCTGGAAGATCACTGTGATTCAAACTCCTTGAATCCTGAAACAAAGAGGAAAATGCACCTTCTCCCCCTCTTTCTCTCCTCCCCTCCCAGATTCTTCCTCAGAGAAAGTAATCTTGTCATAGAGAGAAATCAGCCTCTCTCTCCCTCTTCCCTCCTTTCTCCCCACCAATTCCCTGGTGAATCCAGACCCAGTCCCCTGGGGTCTCACCAGAATAAAAAAACAATTAGGTTCTTAAACAAGAAAAGCTTTTAATTAAAGAAAGAAAAAACAGTAAAAATTATCTTTGTAAATTTTAAAAAAATGGAATAGGTACAGGGTCTTTCAGCTATAGACACTGGGAATGCCCTCCCAGCCTAAGTATACAAGTACAAATTAAAATCTTTTCAGCAAAATACCAATTTGAACTCCTCCCAGCCAAATACACGTTTGAACTCCTTTCAGCCAAATACACATTTGCAAATAAAGAAAACACATATAAGCCTAACTCGCTTTATCTATCTAGTACTCACTATTCTGAATCTATAAGAGCCTGTATCAGAGAGATTGGAGAGAAACCTGGTTGCACGTCTGGTCCCTCTGAGCCCCCAGAGTGAACAACCACCAAAAAACTAACAGCACACACAAAACTTCCCTCCCTCAAGATTTGAAAGTATCCTGTCTCCTGATTGGTCCTCTGATCAGGTGACAGCCAGGCTTACTGAACTTGTTAACCCTTTATAGTCAAAGAGATATAAAGTACTTCTGTGCTATTAACTTTTCTTATCTGTTTATGACACGCCCCCCAAATCGCTGACAATGTGGAAGTACACTGGCAGTGATTTCTCCCTAGAACTTTAAAATAAACAGATCAATAAACACATGCATCCTTACATATGCCACTAATTATATAAAACTACGAGGTTCTTCACATTGCAAGAACAATTTTTAACCAGTTGATGTTAGGGAACTTTCACGGGAGAGTGCATCAACTTCTTGATCTGTTGCCGCTGCAGACGTTTCCGGGTTGTGGAGAGGGTTACCTCTCCCATGCCACCGTTACTTTTCCCTTTGTCGTAGACACTGTCAGGCCACTCAGCATCATTTCCTCCCTGGGCTGTGAACTGACAAACCTGTAAGTCTCTGTAATAAAAGGGCTTGAGAGAATTAACGTGGTACACTCGGGGCTTTAGGGCGGAATTGGGAAATGCTATGAGGTAGTTAACAGCTCCCAGGCGCTCTTGGACCGTGAATGACCCTTCCCATGATGCTTCCATTTTATGGGCCTGTTGCACCTTTAAGACCATAACCTGGTCTCCTACCTTGAAGGAATGCTCTCTGGTATGTTTGTCATACCAGGCCTTTTGCTCCTTTTGAGCATCCTTTAGGTTTTCTTTAGCAAGGGCTAAAGAGTGTCGGAGGGTGCTTTGTAGGTTGCTTACAAAGTCCAGAATATTAGTCTCTGGAGAAGGCGTAAACCCCTCCCATTGCTGCTTCACTAACTGTAATGGCCCCTTAACCTCATGGCCATGCACAAGCTCAAACGGTGAGAACCCTAAACTGGGATGTGATACAGCCCTGTAGGCAAAAAGCAACTGCTGCAACACTAGGTCCCAGTCATTGGAGCGTTCTTTCACGAATTTACGGATCATGGCCCCCAAAGTTCCATTAAACCTTTCGACCAGGCCATTGGTTTGATGGTGGTACGGAGTGGCAACCAAGTGATTCACCCCATGAGTTTCCCACAGTTCTTTCATGGTCTCTGCCAGGAAATTTGTCCCTGAATCCGTAAGGATATCGGAGGGCCAACCTACTCTGGCAAAAATGTCTATTAGAGCCTGGCACACAGTTTTAGCCCTAATGTTGCCTAGAGCTACTGCTTCCGGCCATCTGGTAGCAAAGTCCATGAAAGTTAATATGTACTGCTTTCCTCTGGGGGTCTTTTTTGAGAAAGGACCCAGAATATCCACAGCTACTTGCTGAAATGGGACCTCAATTATGGGGAGTGGCTGGAGAGGGGCCTTGACCTGGTCTTGGGGCTTTCCCACTCTTTGGCATACCTCACAAGACCGGACATACTTGGCAACATCCTTGCCCATCCCCTCCCAGTGGAAGGACTTCCCCAACCGGTCCTTGGTTCTGTTCACCCCAGCATGGCCACTGGGATGATCATGGGCTAAGCTTAAGAGCTTCCTCCAGTACTTAGTTGGAACCACCAACTGTTTTTGTGGATGCCAGTCTTCCCGGTGTCCACCAGAAAGAGTCTCTCTATATAAAAGTCCTTGTTCTATAAAAAACCGAGATCTATTAGAAGAACTGAAAGGCGGTAAGGTGCTCCGTGCCACCGCCCAAGCTTTCTGAAGGCTGTCATCTGCTTCCTGCTCAGTCTGGAACTGTTTCTTGGAGGTTGGAGACACCAGTTCCTCCTCAGACTGTTGACTTCGGCTTGGTCCTTTGGGAAGCGATGTAGGTGATGGGGTTGTTTTCGTGGCTGGTGAACTGCTCTTCGCTGGCGCACCAGGTGGTATTTCAGGCTCTGGCTGAGCCTCTTGGGTCTGGTTGTTTGCTGCTTCTGCCAGTTCAGGCTTGCTGGCGCCCTCTGGTGTTGGGGTTGAAGATGTGTTTGAAAGCACTGGCGTCAGTGCTGGCAATAGTTCTGGTGCTGATTGCGTTTCCAGGTCCAGCCCTGAGACTGGAGGTACTGTGCTGTTGCAGTCGTTGGCAGGGGTCCGGGTCCACTACCTCTGTCTGGGCCTCTGCTAACACAGACGGGGCCCCTGTGGACAGCTCAGGAACAGGGATGGGTCTGGAAGCTTGCCTGCCTTGGCTGCGTGTAACCATTCCCACCCTCTTGGCCCACTTTACCTGGTTGGCCAAGTCTTCCCCCAGTAGCATGGGGATGTGATAATTGTCGTAGACTGCGAATGTCCACATTCCTGACCAGCCTTTGTACTGGACAGGCAGTTTAGCTGTAGGCAAGTTTACTGCTTGTGATATGAAAGGGAAAATTGTCACTTGAGCCTTTGGGTTGATGAATTTGGGGTCCACCAAGGATTGGTGGATAGCTGACACTTGTGCCCCCGTGTCTCTCCATGCGATAACCTTCTTTCTGCCCACTCTCAAAATTTCCCTTCGCTCCGAGGGTATTTGAGAGGCATCTGGGCATGGGGATCTTTGGAGTGATGGAGATATAATGAACTGCACTCGGTTGGGGTTCTTGGGGCAGTTGGCCTTTATATGTCCCAGTTCACTACACCTGAAGCATCGCCCAGCTGACTGGTCACTGGGTTGAGGTGGGTTACTGAAGATTTGTGAGGTGAGAGAATAGGGAGTCGGCAGCTTTCCTTGGGTTGTAGGTGGGGTCTTGGGTTGCCCCGGATATAGGGTTTATTGTCAGTGTGACCCCTGTGATATTCGCTCCCCTTGACAGTAGCTCTTTTCTTTTCTGCCACTTCCACCCCTCTGGCTCCAATCTCCCCCGCCTCAGTTACAGTTTTGGGCGTCCCATCTAGGATGTACCTTTCGATTTCCTCCGGAACACCCTCTAAGAACTGCTCCAATTGTATTAGGAGGTGCATGTCGTCTAGAGATTTAACATTGGCTCCTGATATCCAGGCTTCATAATTCTTTGCAATGTGGTAAGCGTGTCAGGGAAATGACACATCTGGTTTCCATTTTAGGGCTCTGAACCGCCGACGGGCCTGTTCAGGTGTTATCTGCATTCTGTATCTGGCCTTGGTTTGAAAAAGTTTATAGTCGTTCATGTTCTCTTTAGGCATTTCAGCCGCCACCTCTGCTAAGGGTTCACTGAGCTGTGGCCTCAGTTCTATCATGTACTGGTCTTCAGGGATGTTGTACCCAAGGCAGGCTCTTTCAAAATTCTTTAAGAAGGCTTCAGTGTCATCACCTGCCTTGTAGGTGGGAAACCTCTTGGGATGTGGAACAATAACTGGTGAAGGGTTGTTAGGGCTGGCTGGAGCATGCTGCCTAGCCTGCGCTAATTCCAGGGCCTGCCAGTGGGCCTCCCTCTGGATTTCCAACTCTTTCTCTTTTATCTCTAGCTCTCTCCTGTGGGCGGCCTCTCTTTCTCTTTCTCTTTCAGCTCCATCTCTTGTAGTTTTTTTTCCATGTCTTGCCTGTGGTCTGCATCTTTGATTTGTTCCTCTGCCTCCAGTCTCGCTCGTTCCTGTTTCAGGGCATCCTTGGTAGTCATGGTTTCTGTTTTCTTGTATTGGGGCTCCCTCTGCTGTTTACTGCCTGAAATGCTGCTTCTCTATTGCCTCCTTAGGGTTGCTTAGCAACAGAGTCTTTTTTAAACTCCTTCTACCTAGCTATTCCCGACAGAATTAGAAAGAAAAAAAAACATTCATTTCCAAATGTGTTTTGCTGGTATATGGTGACTCACAACTGGAGTCCCTTTGTTTAACAAAGATCCTTGTTAAACCCTAGTGCCTCTGCCTTCAGAGTACTCAGAAGGGAGAGAGCAAAAAACCTGCAGACCTTTGCTTTTAACACAATCTCCTCTAGCCTGCTTTACACACAGCTAGCAGGGGAAGAGAAAAAAAATCCTACCGACTTTTGCTTTTAAACCCAAACCTCTCAGTCTGCCTGCAGATAGCTAGCAGGGAGAGAAATAAAAACTTCACTGGCTTTTGGATTCTGTCTTATCCCATATGCTGCCTACCATGTCATGGTACAATTCCCCACTCTGAACCTTAGCGTCCAAAAGATGGGGTACCAGCATGAATTCCTCTAAGCTCAATTACCAGCTTAGTACCCGTAGCGCTGCCACCAACCAGGAATTCCAGTGCCTGGTACACTCTGGTCCCCCCAAAACCTTGCCTGGGGACCCCCAAGACCCAATCCCTCTGGATCTTAACACAAGGAAAGTAAACCCTTTCCTTCACCATTGCCTCTCCCAGCCTTCCCCTCCCTGGGTTACCCTGGAAGATCACTGTGATTCAAACTCCTTGAATCCTGAAACAGAGAGGAAAATGCACCTTCCCCCCATCCTTCTCTCTTCCCCTCCAAGATTCTTCCTGAGAGAAAGTAATCCTGGCATAGAGAGAAATCAGCCTCTCTCTCCCTCTTCCCTCCTTTCTCCCCACCAATTCCCTGGTGAATCCAGACCCAGTCCCCTGGGGTCTCACCAGAATAAAAAAACAATTAGGTTCTTAAACAAGAAAAGCTTTTAATTAAAGAAAGAAAAAACAGTAAAAATTATCTTTGTAAATTTTAAAAAAATGGAATAGGTACAGGGTCTTTCAGCTATAGACACTGGGAATGCCCTCCCAGCCTAAGTATACAAGTACAAATTAAAATCTTTTCAGCAAAATACCAATTTGAACTCCTCCCAGCCAAATACACATTTGAACTCCTTTCAGCCAAATACACATTTGCAAATAAAGAAAACAAATATAAGCCTAACTCGCTTTATCTATCTAGTACTCACTATTCTGAATCTATAAGAGCCTGTATCAGAGAGATTGGAGAGAAACCTGGTTGCACGTCTGGTCCCTCTGAGCCCCCAGAGTGAACAACCACCAAAAAACTAACAGCACACACAAAACTTCTCTCCCTCAAGATTTGAAAGTATCCTGTCTCCTGATTGGTCCTCTGGTCAGGTGACAGCCAGGCTTACTGAACTTGTTAACCCTTTATAGTCAAAGAGATATGAAGTACTTCCGTGCTATTAACTTTTCTTATCTGTTTATGACAACTTCAAATAAAAAAGGGGATCTGAGCCTTATAAATATCAGAATAGAAAGATAGGAAATGCTCGTAATTATATAGTCTGTCTTGCAGCACAATAAATATCATCCTAACTGAAATACAAGAGTGACATGCTTTTCTTCTTTTCTCTGCTAGTGCCATGGGTTATGGGATGAAGATGATGAAGGTGAAAGTTGCAGTAGTAAAGAGGAATATGGCGATGAACTCTCACTGGCAGCAGACAGGAGAGATTCTGCTGACTCTTTAAAGTCAGTGAACCTTGCGGCTTCTGTGGAGTCCATACATGTCCATTTCCCAGAACAACAGACTGCCATCAGGAGAAAAAGTTCCAGCAGTGGGTCACAACTTTCACACAGATCCAGTTTCTCCTCACAGAGGTCAAAGAGAGGTATGTGTCACAGCACTACCGGGCCTCGAAAACAAGTAGCTCAGTTCTGATTAAATGATTCTGTTGAGACCTTTGATGTATTTCTGTGGAGAGCTCAGAAAATATTTAACACAGCGGCTGCTTTGTGAGAATAGAAAATATGTGAATCAAAATACCAGATACTTATAGTGATGGGCCCAACTCAACACCCAGGGGTGAACACCCTCAACTTTGCTGAAGTTCAGATCCAGATCCAAGCACTACAACCAGCACTTTCCCTATAATTTGCTGGAACTGAACATTCCAAATCTTTGGGAAGGTCCAGATTCAAACTTCATGGCTCAGCACCATCTCTCGTTAGCAGAAATTCATAGTGAACGTCTTATTTTTGTTAACATTTGAGTTCATACGGTACCTGAAATGTGAGAAGTATTGATTTGTGATATTGTGACAGACGACCTTACCTATCTCCTGCAGAGGAAGACTTTACTATAATTTGGAGTTATATAGATATATAGATATATAGATATCTCCAAATCAATATCACAAAATCACAAATCTATCTATCTATATCTGTGTGTGTATATATGTATATACACACTGATATAGATAGATAGATTTGTGATTTTGATTTGGAGATATTGATATTTGTGATATTGATTTGGATATATAGATATAGATATAGATATATAGAGATATATCTATCTCCAAATTATAGTAAAGTCTTCCTCTGCAGGAGATAGGAAAGGTCGTCTGTCACAATACACACATATATACACACACACACACACACACTCCATCCTGGCAACTGAAGCAGGCCAGGTCACATCTCAGTTTTGGTACCTACTCTTTTTTATAGTCATATTAAGTCAAGTTTTGATTCAGCCAGTTTTCAAGTCTGTGTCAAACAGTCAAGACTTTACTATATATGTGTATATTAAAAAAAGGTGTAGGGCTTAATTTAAAAACCTCTTAAATGTGCAACTTATTTACACAGGTTATACTCTGTGATTTTAGTCCTTCTGTATTTTTATCTAAACTTTGATTTTAATTGGATGCTTACTTTCTTGTTTTCTTCCTCCCATCCTCATTTCCAGGGAGTACCAGTACACGAAACAGCAGTCAGAGAGGAAGCAGTGTGTTAAGCATTAAGCAAAAATCTAGAAAAGAGCTTCTTATGGAAAAGTTTCGAGAGCAAATGGTCAAAGCAAAGGCATTTACAATTAAAAAGTGAGCAAATTTTCTCTAGGGGATGGGGGGCGTGGATAGGGGAAACATAAAATAGAAAGTGAAATAGCTTTTTAAATAACTAAAAATATGCTATTCTTAGTAAAAATAAGTTATAAAGGTATAAATGTATCAGCCGACTGGATGATTCAGTAGATTGGTGATAGGATATAGATCCTTTCACGCTAGGTCACCAATTCACATCTAATCAAAACAACAGTGGCTTCAAAGTCCATTTAAAGGCTAATTGTTGTCCTGTGTGAATGAGTAAGTGAGTTTCCTAGTGGTCAAGTGTTTGCAGAACATTACAAAAATGGCCAACACAACAGGTAATAATTGGTTTCTGTAAAGCACTGTGGACCCCAAAAGGGAAATTTTTAATTAAGCAAATTAATAATATCAACCCCTTCCTTTTTGAAGTTTAGGAACTTGAGTTCAAGGTACTTGTCTTAAATCAGATTGTGGTGTATGTTGTTTCAGGACTCTTCAAATATATGTGCCCATCAGACAGTTTTTCTACAATCTCATTCACCCGGAATACAGTGCTGTGACTGATGTTTATGTGCTGATGTTCCTCGCAGATACTGTGGACTTCATCATCATTGTGTTTGGCTTTTGGGCTTTTGGGGTATGCTTGTTTTGAAAATCCTTTTTCAGAATCTTGGCCACAATTGTGAAATACCATGTAGAATTTGTTATCCCGAAATTATTATAATGTTTTCTTTCCCAGAAACATTCTGCTGCAGCAGATATCACCTCTTCATTATCAGAAGACCAGGTACCAGAGGCATTCCTGGTGATGGTGCTCATTCAGTTTGGGACCATGGTGGTAGACCGAGCACTGTACCTCAGAAAGACTGTCATGGGAAAAGTCATCTTCCAGGTCATTCTTGTTTTTGGGATACACTTTTGGATGTTCTTTATCTTGCCTGGAGTAACTGAAAGGTAAACCCATTAAAAATAAAGCATAAGAGTTGAATAACATCATTTTCAAGTTTATTTCTAATTTAATTTGAGTGAATTAAAGCTAAAGACTGAATCACAAACAGTTTTTTTCTTGATGTCATTACTAAATGGATTGTTTAAGTACCTTTTCAGAATAATTAGTGCTGCAGATATGGAACTGCTTAAATGGGGAAAGACTCAACTATATAAAACAATACTGAATTAGAACTGCCTTTAGGGCAATAGTTTTGTAGTTAATGTATCATGAAGATTTGGACACAGAGAACTAAACTCAATTTTGAGTTTAAGGAGTCAGAGCTGATATAATGCAAACTCTTGGGCCATCCCTGCTTTAAGAAACGCTTCCTAACAACCTTCTGTTTCCTGTAATAGCTCTATTTTCTACCCCACTAGGGTGACCAGACAGCAAGTATGAAAAATCAGGATGGGGGTGGGGGGTAATAGGAGCCTATATAAGAAAAAGATCCCAAAATCGGGACTTTCCCTATAAAATCAGGACATCTGGTCACCCTACACCCCACCCCCACCCACAACATTAAATACACAGCCTTATTAAAGCTATCAGACAGCTGTCGATTATTAGGTCATAATTTGTCCTGGCAACTAATGAAAAAGTGCAAACTTAAAATTCCAAGAGAGTTGTACCTTGCAAATAGTGATATAATAGTTTACTGAGGGGAAAAAATGGTTCATTACATGTGAAGAATACAAATGAATTAGAAAAGACAAAAAAACCTCCTTTGCACTTAAAAATTGTCCTTGAATATATTTACTATTGCGTTCAGAAAAATATAATAATTACAGCCATGCTTGAATAAAACTGCTATTCTCCCAGTGACCTCCTACCTCAAAAGTTACTGAGTACTGAAAAGGGAGAGAAAAACCAAGTTTGGGACGGTCTGTTTACTTTGTTTAAAAGAAAAGGCAACAAAATCCCTCTTGATCTTTACCCTGCCTTCAAGAAATATGTATCTCATAATCTTGATCTTGAATTTGCATTTGAAACCTGTCCAGGTCAATTTAAATCAAACTGATCTCTATGAACCCATGAAAGTTCCTTATCTACAATAGTTTTCCAAAGCAACTCAATGAAAACATTGGGTCATATCTTGTTCCCCAAACACTGTGCTTGGTGAGGCGTTCACAGCATTGTGCTGAGCTGTAATCATGCTTAAGCACATTCCAAAAGGGACCGCTCCACTTCTGAGATGCCCACATCAACAGATCCGTCCCAGTTGACTGAACAGTTTACGTGGTCTAAATCAGCATCCCTGGTAATTGAGAAACTGAAGTGGATCCCTTCAGTGTCTCTCACACACATTCCAGGGACGCTGATCCCTGTCTTTGACCCTTATCATCACTAGAAGTACAGTAATACTTGCAGGCTCTACTGGGAGAGAGGCAAGACCAGAAATCCACAGTGTTGCTTGTAGAAAGGTGAATAACTCTTTTGCATGTGTACCCCATCCATGCTGCTGCAGCTTCACATCAAGCTGCTCAAGGAATGGATATGGGTCTTCTCCATGAGCACACTGGATCAGCCACTGGGAGCTTCAGTGCAATGAACAGCAGTTGAAACAGCTGTACTGTGCTACCGTGTTGCTTACAGCCCTGCAAACACAAGTCAGGATTTAGCCCAATTATATGGATTTTTGTTATTAAATATCTACACTTTCAGGTGTAGTTTTTCTCTAGAGCTGGGTGACAGCCCCAGGAGGACTTAAATCAGGGATTGATTGCAGGTTTTCATAAATGAGGAGCTGAGACAGGGGTCCCCAACGTGTTGCCCACGGGCGCCATGCGCCAGTGTCCTGGCCGACGGTCGAGCCCGCCGAAATGCCACCAAAATTTGGCTGCGACACCTCTCAATGACGCCACTTGCCACCGACAAGCGACATCATCGAGCGGTGTTGCCACCAAAATTCGGCAGCATTTCAGCGGATGCTCGACCACCACCATAGTCCTTCGTCTGGCGCCCACCAGATGAAAAGGTTGGGGACCACTGAGCTGAGAAATGTGCAGAGCATTTTGGATCAATTTTGTAGAACATAGATAGATATAAAACTCATGAATTTTTTATCTCACTTTTTCATTGCAGGAAATTTAGCCAAAACACAGTTGCCCAGCTCTGGTATTTTGTGAAATGTGTTTATTTTGGGTTATCGGCATATCAGATTCGTTGTGGTTACCCAACCCGTGTTCTTGGCAACTTCCTCACCAAAAGTTACAACTATGTAAACCTCTTCTTATTTCAAGGGTAAGTGTATTCCCGCTCACTCTTAGCCACCCTTGTACATATGTAATATGAAGGTTTAGTTGTCACTCAGAAGGCCTCATTATTCATGACTTAGTTCTGCAGGTCATTGCAAATGAGTGCTAATAAAACCTTTATTGCATATCATATCATCATACTACCACAACTATTTTAGAAATGTTATCTGCTGTTTAAATCTATGAACCTTCCTTGTAATGAGCCCAACTATACAGACTTCTAAGGGAGAGAAAAAAATGTAATGAATCCATTTTTAGAATTCTAACAATTACCTTACAGAGCTTATGTAAAAATCACTGTAGTGTCCTATGTCCCTGGACCTTCCAGGTCCAGAAACAAGTACTGTGTGTTCTATTGGAAAGTTTGGACTCTCCACTTTTCCAAAAGTTTAAAATACTCTTTCTAACCCCACAAAGTAGTAAGATATCAAACCTTAAACATGTCACTGGACTCGCACCTCACATCAAGAGTCTTGAGTGGGAAATAACACATGGGAGTGTTAAGGAAATATTTGTTGTAGTAGAAAGGATCTTAAAAAAAAATTACTGTGTTTCAAGCTGCTCAGAGATATGGAATATTAGTAGTTTCCTTGGAGAGATGGATCAGTGGGCATAATGCAGGTGAGAAAATAAAAGTACACGATACTCTGAATGCAGTGCATAAATGTTGCCATTACGTATATACTGTGAAATAGCTATAACATGAGCCGCACATGATTTCCACGTAAAACTCGTGAAAATGTTTTTAAATGTCAAAAGTGTGGTGAGATGAATCATAACATTTTAAGACTTACATACAGGCTCTTCAGCCCATTAAAGAGGGACTTTCATGTTGGAGAAATTCAAATTTAAACTTGCCTAAATCATTCATATTTTAGTTGTCTCTCATATTTTGTTTACCATTAGTGTTAATTATTACTGACTGTGAGTCTGAAAAGTCTTGGGGTTCTGTGCTTGCCAGCTAAACAGTTCATACCAAAATCAAATTTATCACAATCCCTTTGTTCTAATAATCCAGGCTTTATTCCAAGATTTTTAGTATGTACTGGTTACTGTCCAGCTAGAAAAATCACTGAAATAGCTTTCCTCACACTATAACAGTGTTTCTGGTTTAACTGGGACTAGGAAGAAGAAAGTGGAAATGTGGGTAAATATTAAATAAATCAGTTTTAATTAAAATATTTTTAAAAGGTAACCAAACAATTTCTGAACCTAAGGAATTATTCAAGTTGCGCAAAAGGTACTTTGCGTACTCACAGCCCAGCTTCTCCTGTTGATCCTACAGTAAAATCATAAGGCCAGGTTCTCTGCACAGTTACACCCCCTGCACCAGTCTGTGCAAAAGTACCATAAAGCAAATGGCCAGCAGAGAATTCCCTTCCAAGTGAACTGCAATCTTGTTTTATATCCGTCTCTGCCTTCCCCACCCAGTTTAGGAGATATGGCAGAAGGGAAGAGGGGGGGGCTTTGGCCCAGGAGAGAATCTATCCCATAAAGTTGCATCTGTGATGCTGCCATCACACCCATGATTATTGATTACAAGTGACATAAGTGTATGTTTGACTTCACTACAGGATTATTAAAATATGATGCACATCAGTAAAACACAAGCAATCCCAGAAAATGACTAAGTGCAACTGTTTTCACATTTGTGTTTTCTGTTTTCAAGTCTGAACCCCTCCATTAAGCTTTTTGATATTTAACATTTGTGTAATTTCCCCACACATGGTGTAATTATAAGACTTACTAAAAATGACCCGTGTTCCTTAATTAGATGCAATGCTATACCTCACTGTAAGATAGTTCATCTACTACACTGTCTCTCCTTTTAGATTCCGTCTGGTTCCATTTTTGACTGAGTTGAGAGCAGTAATGGACTGGGTTTGGACTGATACCACTCTGAGCCTTTCCAGCTGGATCTGTGTTGAGGATATTTATGCTCATATATTTATCTTGAAATGTTGGCGAGAGTCTGAAAAGGTAAGAAAGCTAAGCAAGTGACTTAAGCCTTTTTTACACCCATAGTTAATTGTGGCAATAATGAAGGAAAGCTGCCAGTTTGAGTTCCTGAATAAAGAAAAATATATCAGAAGGCCAGATTTCTATCAGTGAGGCCTAAGGTTCATGTGCAAAAATGTTCATCCAATTGTGTGCCTGTGTCTGTGTGCAATTACCTCAGATGAAAATTTGAATGGCTTTCTGGCATCTAACTTCTCGTTTGTGCCTAACTAATTTTCCTTTCATTCATATGAGTTCTAGGTAAAATCATGGTAATTTGTGTCTGCAAACATAGATACTGAATTGTAGACCTAGATTTCAGGGGTGGATTTAAGAATAAGACAAGATAAGCAAATGAACTCAGGTTGTCTAGAGTTGGTGGAGGAATAGCCAAACAAGTGGGGCCCTGTCTACACTACAAATTATGTTAAAATACAGCCACCGCAGTTAGTGTATCAGTTCATGCACATGCATACTTGGCTGCTTTCATTAGTGCGGTGCATACTCAGCGAGGGTGTTTGTGTCAGTTCAAACAGCGGTGCACCACAGGTAAGTATCTCAGCATGTTCCATGTGCCACTATCTGGTGCAATGCCTTCTGGGAAGTTTTCACAGTATATTGTGACATAGAAATAATTTGCCTAGGGATCTCTGGGAGCTAGGGATCAAGTTCCCAGCATGCAACTTTCTCGGTCCCATAGTGCCATTTATATCCCATAATTTTTGCTCCCTCTTTTAAAATCCTACAAACCTGCATGGCACTATTTGGTGTCTGCCATCTCTGACAGAAGCATGGAGCCCACATAGCTCTGTACTAGTCTCATTAATGTTGCAAATGCAGAATATCTGATTGTCAATTATTATCAGAGCCACAGGAAGGACTTCAACAGTGGGGGACATAAATATTTTTTGAGGACAGTTTGCTAAGGGACATAGCAAAAAAAAAAAAATTCAAGGTTGCTGGTGATATTCATGCAGTTGAAGATGGTGGAGCGCTGCTTCTGAGCTCGAGAAACAAGCATTGACTTATAGGATGGCATCGTCATGCAGGTTTGGGATGACAATCTGTGACTGCAGAACTTTTGGATATTAAAGGCCACATTCCTGAGTTTGTGTGCTGAGCTCATACTGGCTCTCCAACTCAGAGACACCAGAATAAGAGCTGCAGTGACAGTTGATGAGCAAGTGGCAATCACACTCTGGAAGCTTGCAACATGGGATTGGTATGGGTCAGTGGGAAATCCACAGTGGAGGCTTTTGTCGTGCAAGTGTGTGCAGCCATTAGTCATCTCCCCCACGCAGGAGTGTAACTCTTGGCAATGTGCAGGACATAGTGGATGGATCTGCAGAAATGAGGTTCCCAAACTGCAACTGGGTAATAGACATCACACACATCCCTGGTTTTGCACCAGCCCAGGTTGCCGCACAGTACATCAACAGAAAGGGCTACTTTTCCGTGGTTATGCAAGCATTGGTGGATCAGCAGGGATGCTTCGCTAGTATCAAAATGGGCTGGTCAAGGAAGGTGCATGATGCTCACATCTTTAAGAACACAGGGCTGTTCAGAAAGCTGCAAGCAGGGACATTCTTTCCTGATCGTCAGAGTACCCTGGGTGATATTGAAATGCCAATTGTGATGCTGGGGGATCCAGTCTATGCCTTGCTGTCCTGGCTCATGAAGATGTACACCAGCCAGCCTGACAGCACCAAAGAAAGATTCAACTCCCAGCTCAGCAGGTCTCCACCAAGTACAGCATGCAGCTTGGTAGAAAAGCAGCAGATCTGCGGCTCAGTACCAGATCAATTGTCAGCCTCTGCTACACCAGCTTCAGTTCCTTTGCTTCCGTGCAGCACAGAGGCTGATTCTGTCATACTCCTTTGTCTGCATCCCCTGTGCAGTTGGTTCATGGTGGTGCCAACACAGCCACATCTCTTCACAGGCCCAGAAGACCTAATATCTCTTCTCTGCTCTAGGCAGGAGCACGTCGAGTGTGTGGAGCTGGCATGGTCAGTTGCATACCTCAAGGGAGAGATGCCGTGTGTGCACGCCAAGCTGGGCAATCAGGGACAGACGTTTGAAAAATACACAAGGTGTTTTAAAGGGGTTCTGGTCTCTGACCCGAGTAGTGGAATTCACAATTGTGACCAGAGGCACTGTCAGTCATTTTGGCACAGCTGCTGGAGGACTGCTAGGGTAGACACAGGTCACACAGTGACTACGTTTCCACTGTGTTGACCTCTGTAGGTCAACCCTGGCTCAATGCCATTTGACCAGGTGGTTTTATTGTGTCACCTTAACAGCATGCTTACATGGATGGGAGACAAATTTGAGTACAGTCAAGTGCACACATACATCCATGCAAGGTGCATTATGTTGACCTAACTTTCTAGTGTAGACAAGGCCTAGCTGAGTAGCCAGGAGTAGAACAGTCTTGGCAGCTTGCAACAGCGATCAATGCAGATGAGAATACAGAACCCTCACCTCCACCTAGACCACTTGAGGTCCAAAGAATTCCTCTCCCCCTTCTTTCACATCCCTAGTTTGTCCTTCATTCTCCTTTCTGCACTATTACTCTATTTTTACTCCTTTTATTTGTTTCCACCTCTAATGTAGCCTTTCTTTCCCCACTGCCCCCATCCATGTCACACTTCCCCACTAATACACCCATGCGTTCATTCACCTATCACAGTCCCCTTTTGACTGTCCCACTCCACGCTCATACCCGCCACACCCACATCCATACATCCACTATCTTATTCTGCCACACCATCCACCGTACGCTCACTGCACCTCTCTCTCTCACACACACACAAAACCCTAAAACACAGAACCATGCACCCACTCCCTATTTCACATACACCTCTACCCAGATATAACGCGACCCAATATAACACAAATTCGGATATAATGCAGTAAAGCAGTGCTCTGGGGGCGGGGGGGCTGCACACTCCGGTGGATCAAAGCAAGTTCGATATAACGCGGTTTCACCTATAACATGGTAAGATTTTTTGGCTCCTGAGAGCAGCGTTATATCGGGGTAGAGATGTACTCAAAGACCCATTTATCCACCATTTACTAGGCACTCCTCTTCTGGATCTCACAGCGAACACTTATCCATTCTAAGGTTCTCAGAACTGCCCTGTGCCCTCCTATGCTTCCATGATTTTGTAGCTGTTATTTCTTTAAAATTGGACTCGGCTGGTTTAAATGAGTTAAGGTTCAGATCAACTAAAAATTGGGGATCCTGGATTCTGTGTTACCTTTGTAAAAACTGCATCCAGATGCTTGGTTGTTTTGCCAATTTTAAAAAAAAATTAAGTGTTATTTTAGGAATAGGAAATAACCCAACCATTCAGAAAATAATAAAATGACCATATATTTGAGTGTTTACTGACGTATTTCTAGTTTTATTATAATCCTACCTTTGAACTGTACTTGATTTCAAGGTGCGTCACCTAGTTACAAGTAAATTAACAGGATGTCCACAAAAACCTGGCATTTAGTTGTTTATTCTAGTTACATTCCTGCCATGAATTGAATTGCATCTCATCACACGTTTCAGAAATTAATTGAGAAAGATACAGGAAGTAAACCAGTTCCAATTTTGCTCTCTGTGCTGTTTTTTCTATAGTAGGAACATTCTATACTGTGCTATGGAATGATTCTAGAATATACAAGTTTCCAAGTCTAAGTCGCGATGCGTGTGCCAATGACACACATTGCTACACTTGCTGATGGATTTTGCATATCTCAAAAATCTGTATGTTAAGAACAAAATAACTAATGATAACTGAGGGTAGTTCAAGGTACCTCTCTCACTCTCTTGAGTGGTATTCCTGAGTAATTTGGCTATTACTAACTCTCTGAGCTGCTCTGTAATAGTATTAAAAGTGCCTGAAATAACCGTCTACAGATAAATGATACGTCCCTTGTGAGCTCAATATGATATTAATGAAAACAGTGTCCTGTAGTGTGAGACAAATGGTTTGACATAAACTTTTAAAAGGTCACTGTTTTTTTTTTAAATATAGAGTTGTATTACAAATGTAGTATTCTCTTAGGGCTTTATAGATTCATGTTGTAAAGCAAGAACAATTTCCTGAAAGCCAGATTTCTGGCAAGTGTATGTGTGCAATGCAACTTTATTTTGTATATGCCATCTTTCATATGCATTTTATTTCAAAATGCTGCACAGAGTTAATGTTTGCACTGTTGTTGTAGCTGTGTTGGTCCCAGGACAATCTGTAATCCATTAGCCCCTCTTTTTTGTTGTGTGACTGCAGAGGTGTTAACTGGCAACTTCACCTTGAATGGCTAGACTATATGTTAACTAATTATGCTAAACAATCTGTTCCGCCTTCTATTTAGCTGAGACACTCTGCCTTTCCCAGATCTGAAGAAGAGCTCTGTGTAAGCTTGAAAGCTTGCCCCGCTTACAAACAGAAGTTGGTCCAATAAAAACTATTACTTCACCCACCATGTCTCTGTACAGAGTTAAATCCTATAAGAGAGCAGGCAGAATAAATCATAGTGATGCAAAGACATTGTACAGGCTGGTGAATCCATTAAAGCATTCGGTCATGAGGTCAGTAACAGATGGGGAGAGGAATCATAGCAGGAGGGGAGGGAGAGGGAAGATGTGTTTTCTGATGTGATGGGAAAAGAGAAAGAGAGATGCAAGAAGATTGTTCTAGATTCCAGGAGCTGCAGAAGAGAAGGCTTTCACTCCAATAGTGGGCATATTGTGGAAAGGGAAAGCAAAGATTCTAGTGCTAGGGAAGATTAAGGAGTGGAATTGGGGATCAGAGACAAGGGACATGGGCTGAGAAGCACTCTGGGACAAGCTCACGGAGTGCTTAAGAACAAGGAGGACAGTTTTGAATGTATCCGAAGTGTATGCGGAGTTAGTCCGGTGTAAGACAGTCTTGTGACACTGTATATGTCTATTGCTGAAAAATAAATACAACCTTCTCTGCAATAAAAATTACAATGTTTTCAGGATCTAAAAGGTGCAATTCTGTCTAAAAGGGATCTGAGATAAAACAAGTTTCAGAGTGGTAGCTGTGTGTTTGAAGCACAGCTTGGTGAAAGTTGATGGCTTCATTTGGCAAGGAACTGAGCAAACCTTTAGGTTTTTTTAGTTTGGGTTCATATGGTTTCATGCCTTCTGTTTGAGAAGAAAGTTCAAATGAACCTGCCCGATGTTGCCTCATTTGGGATTGGGAACATGCCAAACCCCACAGAGTTTTGCAAGGTTTTCACCCCAAGCCCTAAAATGACCCAGGTTCACTTGAAACTTACCTGCATGTTTGCCTGAAACTCAACCCAGTTCCAATCAAATCCCAGCCCAATTTTGACTAAAAATGTTCATGAAACTTGTGCTGAATTAGGGTTTGTCATGAAAGAGTTCATTATTTATTCAAACATGGGTTCATATTAAAACTGATGAACAATGATGAACACACAGTATGTTTTACCATGTGACTGTTCTTTATTGCAGAGATACCCCCAGCCAAGAGGCCAGAAGAAAAAGAAAGTTGTGAAGTATGGAATGGGTGGCATGATTGTTGTCTTGCTGATTTGTATTGTCTGGTTTCCTCTACTCTTCATGTCTTTAGTCAAATCTGTTGCAGGCGTCACCAACAGGCCTCTTGATGTATCAATCACAATAACCCTCGGAGGTTATCAGGTAAATGACAAAAAGAAAAGTCAATTATTGCCCTATATTTCTTTGTGCTATATTATTCTTTACATGGGGCTTACTGGAGTTACTGGATGAAACTCTGTCGAGTAAGTGATGCAGGAGGTCAGACTAGGTGAGCTCTCCCACTGACATACAGTGGCTACACAAGCCATCTGTAAGATGGTCAGTGTAGACGTGGTCTAACATTTATTCTCTGTCAAGTGCTGATGCAATCTGGAAAGTGAAAAGAATGTAAACAACCTGAGTCAGATATTTGGATGATCATTCCATATTTATCTTATCTCTTTCACTGGAGCCTACTTTTGTGCTAGCTGGCCAATTTCAGGGTCAAATTAGATTTTGAAAGAGCCCAGCTAGCAATGTAGATTGTAGGCACACCTTCATTTATCTCACTGAAAGTTGCTGGGACTTAGAAACCTGAGTGCCTTGGTCACTTTTGAAAATGAGATTTGGAGACAGATTTTTAAAGGAATTAAGGCACCTAATTCCTATTGAAATTAGCGGAAGTTAGGTGTCTAAATACTTTTACATACCTGCCCCCCCCCCAGGCTCCTAAATCAGTGAGGTATTGTAGTGCTAAGCAAATCAATGCCTAAATACCTTTAAAAATCTGGGCCTAAATCACCTTTGAAAATGGGACATAGACTCCTAAGTACCTTAAGCACTAAAATTTTACCCTACATTTCCCAGGAAAGGGGTTACAGGTGAGATGAATGATCAGAGAGGCCATTTTGGCTTTGGCTTTCTTAGGAATGAGTCTCGTGGCCATTTGTGAAGCTTTACAAAATGTTGTTTCCAGATTAAAATATGCTGTGAGGCACTTGTAGCATTTACAAAAGATTACCAAAGTGAATGTTAACTTGGAACATTCACAAACAGTCACAGGAATTCACTTCTCTGAGGGAGTAAATCTAAAATGACAGCTGTCAGAAGTGTGACAGCGCATACAGAATAGCCTCAATTTGTTCTCTCATTCACATTTGCTCAGACCAATGCAAATGGATGTTTGCCTGAAAGAAATTTCAAATGATGGAATTTCCACACATTTGTGGATGGGATTGCTTAAAATTAGAACTCTTTTGGAACAAAACGTGGTGAAATGTTTAGATTTAGGGATTATTTTTCCCCCACAAAATTGGACCATTTAAGAAAATTTGACAAGAAATTCAGAGCTTCAGTTCTGGAAGATTTTAGATCTCATGTGTGACCTTTTCTCCCATCCCTCAGAATCTCTCCCTATGGCACCGAGGACTGACTTAGTCTTAGACTGAAATTCACAGAATGTTTTATTTTTAATATAGAAATAGAATGAAATACATTTGACAAGGATGTGTTTTTTATTTTCCAGCCTATTTTTACAATGAGTGCTCAGCAGAACCAGCTCAAGGATTTGAATCAAACTGAGTATGATTTGTTTCAAGGAGAATATTCGGGTAATACTGTAAGTAAAATGTGGAATGTTTCATCATTTTAAGAATTTGTGTGTATACATCGAGTGTATTCTGATTGGCCAAGTCATTCTGTTTAATTTCCTTTGGGTGAAAATAAGGGATCAATAGCGCTGGCCTTATTAAGATGATTGGTTCCATTGAATTTGTCTGAAATAAGGATTACTTACATGAATAAGAGCTTCAAGAGTAAGACCTTTAAGGGTATGTTTACACTACAATAAAATACCTGCAGCTGGCCCGGGTCAGCCGACTTGGACTCCTAGGACTAAACAGTTGCAGCATATATATTCGAGCTGGGGCTGGATCTCAGGCTCTGGGACCCTCCCTAAGATAAACCCTGATTGTTTATCAGTAATCATTTCACTGAATAGTGTCTGCAAAGCTACTTTAGGTTTCTTTGGTAAGAGAAAAGCATTCAAAAGCAGCTTTTAAATGCACTGGTACCTAGATTTTCAGTAAGACTCTATTTCAAAGATGTGAAACACACTTTGCATTATATAATTAGCATTTCTAAAGCTATAAACACCATCAGCATGCCTTCCCCTAAAACAAGCATGTTGCATCTTATGCCATGTTATATACCAGCAGTTAGAACAAATATTTGTCCGAAACTCACTTTCTCCTTTGGTAACAAGATTCTGCAGGCCACATTCTTCTACGCAGAATTCCCCATTTTCACTTTGCGAAAAGTGTTGCTTATAGAAGCAGAAGGGACTTGGGGGGTAGAAATGTAAAATGCATTAATTTGGACTCTCCCTGATCCACCTCACCCACAGTAGAAGGAGAAACAAAGCCAAGGTCAAAAGAAGATACCGCACAACATGGCCGGGGGTATCTTGGGCCTCCTGAATTCTACCTTGCATTTATAGAAAGCCTCAAATTACCACGTGGTCCGATGGATGTCTGGTAATCTACCTAGCGCAGAATTTGTCAGATGAATTACATATAATGGTAGCCACTTGTGCTGTGTGGCGTCCCTGTGAACTTGCTTAAAGGAAGTTTGAGGTGCCACACAAAGCAAGTGAGAACTAGAGCATATATTATCTCAAATTAAAATGTGTTCTGGGTAGCCCATTAGCTCATATGTGTATTGAGGACCTCTGAAACAAAAGCATAGAATCTATATGCTTAATTTTATTCAGGCCCATTTTTGCAAATGTTTTCTACCAGGTTAGGTGGGTTTTTGTTTTTTAAATCAGTTTCACTAGCAGTGCAATTTTTTTTTCCACATCATTGACTTCTAGTCTGGGCTGTATTTTGGGTAAACCTCTCTCCTCTTACCTGGTGCCTGAGGAAAACCATCAATGCAAATCACTAGACTCATAATTAGTAGTACACCTATAGTTCTGGCTGACCTGTAAGAACAGTTGTGTGTTTCATGTATGTTAAACTTTCCTTTCTCTTTTTGCATGTACAGGGTGCTTTGCAGTTTCTAGAAAGCTATGGAAAAGAAGATATAACTGTAGCAGAACTAGAAGGGAATTCAAATTCATTGTGGACTATCAGCCCTCCCAGTAGAAAGAAAATGATTCAAGGTCTCCAGGATTTTTCTGCTGAGTTCACTCTAGTTCTTTCATGGAGTATTCAGAGGTAATTAGTATGATGATATTGACAGATTGATTATTGGGCTAGGGCTGCTGGTTTAGTGGAAGTGTTTTGCATTGCCACTGTATGTGTGATGCGTTTATTTTCCCATCCAATTCTCTCATTCACCAGGTCAGGAAGGCAGAGGGGGTGGCTGGGGAGGAGATGGGGAAGGGAATGATCTTTGTCACTCAACAGTGAGCCCTCCTGGTAACAAAAATTAGCATTCATAGATTTTAAAGGGGGTTTGCCTTGGAACCTCTGAGCAAGAATGTCCTTGGCCAGGCGCTAGCACCTCCAAAGTGGCAACTATAAAAAGCAGAAGTAAAATGATCTGCGAATCAGCATGGAAGAACATAGGGGAAAAGCAAGTTCAAAGGTAGGACTATAGTGCTTGAGCTTTTCTACCAATGAAATATTTTTACCAAGCCTACTGCAGATCTTATTCAACATGCAGTACTCTCAAGAGCACTTTGTTTGTAACTGTGCTGATATTTTAGCTTTGGTGACCAAAAGACACTTTTAAAACAAGGTGCACACAGTGTAGGCCAAGATTGTCAAAAGTGACTATAAATCTTGGATTCCTCAGGTTTTGAGTGCCCAAACTGCAACACTTTGGAGATGCCTGATTTTCAGACAGTGTAGAGCATTTTCCCTCTGAAAATCCAGTAATTTTAAGAGCCTCAGGTTGGACACCCAGAAACTGAAATCCTAACCTAAATCTTCAAAGACAACCATTTATTTGGGGTGTCCCAAAGGAAGTTAAGAGAAAAATATGAAAATCCCAACCTTAGGTTTTAAAAAACAACGAACAGACTAATAGGAAATCTGCTTCAGACAACATGCTCATCAACGCTTACGTAAATTAAACACTCTGAAGGACCAGGCCTTTGGAAAAACATTAGGTATAAGCAGATAATTTAATGGGGAAATTAAATTAAGGCACCAAAGAGAAACAATCAGCCCTCTTACTGAGGCTTTACACCCTCAAGAGCTATTGGCCGTACGTTTTATGCTGTAAGGAATTAAATAGCAGGACATGAGATGAAAAGCAGTTTTGTTAACTACCTGAACATCTAGAGCAGGGGGGCTACATCCAGCCCACTGCTTCATTTCATCCAGCCCGTGGCAAGTCTCCACGCCATGGGCTGGAAGCCCCAAGCCTCGGGCATCCCCCCATAGTACAGGGGGAAGCTAGGGATGCCTGGCCTTTAAAAGTCTGGTCAGCTCTGCGCACGACTGGTATGTCCCTGCGGCCCCTACGAGCAGGGGCGATCAGGGAAGTTCTGTGCACTGCCCCCACCCCCTGCACAGAACCCCCGTCCCCTCTGCCTAGGGGCCAGATATGGCAGCCACTTCTGGAAGCAGCATGGAGCCCCAGTAGGCAGGGAGCCAGCCTTAGCCCCGCTGTGCCAACAACTGGGAGCCACCTGAGGTAAGCACCACCTAGCCGGAGCCCTCACCAAGAACCCTCTCCCAAACTCCAAACCCCTTGGCCCTAGCCCAGAGCCCCCTCCAGCACCCGAAACTCCTCATCCCCAGCCAGAACCCACACCCCAACCACCTGCCCCATCCTGGAGTCCCCTCCCGCTGCCTGAACTCCTTGTTTCTGGCCCCACCTCAGAGCCTAGGGGTGGCCCTAAGCCTCTGCACCAGCCGCAGGGCTGTGTGTGGCCCGTGACTGATATTTTCTGTGGGTCAGTGGCCCCAATAGAAAAAAGGTTCCCTACCCCTGATCTAGAGCCACTCTGAGCTAAGTAGAGACAATGCCTATTCCCTTCACTGGGGCTTGCATCCATTTACTGTAGCGCTAATTTGCCCCCTGGTGTAGTCTTCCCTTCAAGCTTTCCTACACTCCTGTAAGAGCCATGCTGGGGCATGCACAGATTGCACATTAATAAGAACATAAGAATGGCCATACTGGGTCAGACCAAAGGTCCATCTAGCCCAGTATCCTGTCTTCCGACAGTGGCCAATGCCAGATGCTTCAGAGGGAATGAACAGAACAGGAAATCATTCAGTGATCCATCCCCTGTCGCCCATTTCCAGCTTCTGGGAATTGTAATATCTAACCCTGATAAAAGAATCATGTAGATGGACACCTGAGCTCCTATCATAACAGCTGTCCCTTCACAGCCACATTACTAGGAATTGTGTACATAACTCAAAAACAAACATTGGGCCCATAATAAATAAGATACTTTATTTAAGATTAAAAATTATTTAATTAGATCTTTTTTGTTACTGTGGTAGGATAGTCTGTTATCCAGCGGAAATATTGCTCCCTCCTTTATTCAGAGCTAGTCCATTTTTAATACTCCTCAACTAATCCATCAGTTATGTTTGTTTAATTAAAAACAGTAATAAATTGGATCGAAAGTTGGATCCTTTATCATTGGGAAGCAATGGACTATATAGTAAGTGTGACTGAATATTACATGATTAACATTTACCGCAGTGGAGTCCAAGCTTGGTCAGCCTGAAGGCCAATCACCTGATTTTAAGAATGTCAGGGGACCGCAAGTCAGGGGACACATGCAAGTCCACTGTTGGGGATTCTCCCAGCATTGAGGAGTCTCCAGCCGGCAGAGAGCTGACCCAGCCAGCTCCTACTCCCTCCCTGCAGTTCCTGGCACAAAGGGGACATGGAGAGAAAGGAGGGGCTGCAGCTGATTTGCACTGCATTCCAGCTGTCTACAGCTGCCATATGCGCTAATGGAGACTGTTGCCAGCTGATGGAGGTTAGAACAGTCACTGGGCTGCTCTAATTTGGGCTGGGACTGAGAATCGGAACTGTTATAATTGGCTATTGATTTTCAGCTTCTCCTTCCCCGCCCCGCCAAGCTATCCTCAGTGACTGGAGGGTGGCAGGGAGGAGATGGAGAGGGTGGCCTACCTTTGCTAGATGCTCCCCTGGGCTCACGTAGAGCCAGTTAAGCTCCCATTCTACTCTTCCTGGAGCTCCCACAGCCCAGCAAGGAAGGAGGCAATGGAGCAGCCACAACTACCCTCCTCTCTGTCCTGTGATAGTCAGCAGGGCAGCTGCTGAGCAGCTGGACAGAACCTGACTCACCCCATCAGTGCCATAGGGGTTGCAAAGGATGTGGTGGGAGGGAGCTGGGAAAGCAGTGCCCTCATCCATATCCCCATGGCACACAGGGCTGATTCAGGCACTTCCATTTAAAAACCTCCGGGGGGAATGTGTTTTCTGTTCATAGTCGAATACGCATTTTCATCTTATCTCAAGGGCCCTAGGAGCCTCAGCCTAGACTCCCTGATTTATAAGTGGTGTAAGAAGGATGGGATGAATACCATGTTCTTATTTTATTTGTACATGAGCCCTCTGATAATGAAAGACTTTAGAATCACTCAGAGAGTGTTTCTAGCTGAAGTTGTGGTTAGCCAGGCAACACGGTGTCGTGCCGTCTGCCAAGGCCAATGTCTGGCCTCTGTGTTCAGAAGCAAGCCATCAGGCAGGTTTCTGTGTAAGGCTTCTATTTTGACTTTGACGCAGGAAGTAAAATCATAGTCACATTGTACAATCAAAAATTGTCTCTAAACCATAAAGCCATCATCAATAATGACAGAGTGGGGGTTAGGCCACTGCACATCCACTGGGGGGTCCACATGCTGTATCAGTAGCCTGATGCTTGACAGGATACTGTGGAAGGGTCACCAACACTATGCAGATAGACTAGCAACCCCACATCAGCTAAGCACAGCTCAGAGGGCTGAGCGTTGTGTGGTATTGAGCTTCACTATCTGTTTTCTTTTTCATGTATTATTATAGAAACCTCTCTCTTGGTGCAAAAGCAGAAATAGCATCGGATAAGATTTCCTGTAACCTACTGAACAAAACTAGAGAAAATATCGCTACAATGATGTCTGGGGATGACACGGTAAAGAAGGTGTAAGTTATGTTCTTGACTTGTTCATAAGATGTTTCTCTTAAAGCAGATTAAGCAAATAACTAACTGGTGCACAGTTGGGTTATCTAGAATGTAATCTCTTAGCACAGCATATACCATAAAACTGAAACATACTTCACTGAGTGCATAGCAAAATGGACAGGCACCACTCAAGTGAGTACATTACTCAAAGCTCTGAGTGCGGACCACACCTTGCACCGCCATCACAGGGGCAGCTGTGAGAGGAATTGTGTTCTCTAGCACACTCGGGGAGGAGGAGCATGTATGGATAGTGCAGCATACTGTGTCCTCCTCGCCAACTCCACTTTCCTGGCAACAAGAATTGGTAGAGCCCCTGGCTTTTGCACAGAGACTACAAAGGGGTGAAAATTCCTAGCACCTACACAAAGGCTAAGGACATTCTAGTCCTATACTAATAAATGTTACTTCAAAGGTAATATGCAGTGCTGGTGTAGCTGTGTCAGTCCCAAGATATTTGAGAAACAAAGTGGGTTAGGTGATATCTTTTATGGATGAATGGTGAGCAAGACAAGCTTTCCAGCCACACAGAGCTCTTCTTCTGGTCTGGGAAACTTAATCAGAGTGTCACGGCTAAACACAAGTTGGAACAGATTGTTTAGCATAAGTAGTTAACACACCTTTCAAAGGACCATTCAAGGTGAAGTGGCCCATTAATACCCTTGCAGTCATAAGGAGGAAAGGAAAGAGGAGGAGGAAAGAGAGAAAAAGCAGCTAAGGAGGGAGGGAAGTTGTTAATGGGTTATAGATTATGGTAATAAGCCAAATATCCAGTGTCTCTGTTCAGTCCATGATTTTTAGCATCTAGCAAAGTTATGAATTTAAATTCCCAGGGTTGTCTTTTGAAAGTGTTGTACGGGTTTTCTGTGAAGATAAAGACTGATAGGTCAGACATAGAGTGATCACTAAATGCCTCAAATGCAAATACGTGGGTGAAACCAGACAATTGCTACGTTCTCAAATGAATTCTCACAGAAAAATAATCAAAGGCAAAAACACAGTGTCACCTGTGGGTGAATACTTTTCACGAAGTGATCACTCTGTATCACTGCAGTATTTTTAACATAGACCTACCCTAAGACTCCAGGAATGTCACTCTGAAGCCTACAATGTCTGTTGAGTCAGTGCAAAGCAACAGAAACAGCTACATGCATGGTTGAGAGCTCTTTTTGTTCAGAATGTATGTAGGTCTATTGCATAGATATATGGCTGCATGTAGGTCTATAGTGTATGTCTTTGCATGTCTTTTAAATATTTTATTTCTCATACTTTTTAAAGAAAGGCATTTCCTGGAGGGTGTGGATCTGTTTGAGGCAAGAAGTAGATGATGTATTTGTAATTCTTCTTCGAGTGATTGCTCATATCCTTTCCAGTTAGGTGTGCGCACCGCACGTGCATGCTCGTCGGAAGATTTTTACCCTAGCTACTCTGGTCGGTCGCTAGGTTGCCCCCTGGAGTGGCGCCGCCATGGCGCTGGATATATACCCCTGCCGACCCGTCCGCTCCTCAGTTCCTTCTTACCGCCCGTGTCGGTCGTTGGAACAGTGGAGCACGGCTTAGCTGTCCTCCACTTCCCTAGCTTCTCTCTGTTCGTCTGATCTCTTGTTGTGAATAGTTGACTTAGTTCTTAGTATCTTAGTTTTATAGTTTACAGTTGTTAGTTAGTGTTGTACATAGTTTAGCGGGGTTTGGGCTCGAGCCCGTCCCCGCACCCGGTGCCGGGGCCCATGCCCAGTTCAACAGGGTTTAAACCATGCTCGGCCTGTAAAAAGCCGATGCCCACAAGCGATCCCCACGACTCTTGCTTAAAGTGCCTCGGGGAATCGCATATCTCCAACAAGTGCCGCATTTGCAAGGCCTTTAAGCCGCGGACTAAAAAGGAGAGGGACTTTCGGTTAAAGACTCTCCTTATGGAGGCAGCCCTTAACCCTCCGTCCTCGGCACCGAGCGCTGACAGCGCTTCTCCGGCACCAGACCGCGCCGGCCCCGCCAAGACAACTCGGCACCAGCCTTCTCCGGTGCAGGGACCTGATTGAAGGCCTTCATCCTCTTCCACGCCCTCGGTGCAGACTCGCCCGGATCACCCAGCACCTACCCAGGCCGCGGCACCGACGCCTGTGGTACCGTCAACTCCGGTCCTGAGAGGGCCATCGAGTCCAGTCCAGGAGAGCTCCCTGATGAGACCCATGGTCGAGCTGACTGTCCCCTCCACGCTGGAGACATTCTTCTCGGCCAGGGACCTTATAGCCATGACTGAATCGGCCCTGCCTCAACCCCCGGCACCGCCAGTGCGGGTTCTCCAGTCCAGAGGCAAGCCTGCCGCTACGAGGCCTCCTTCGCTGGAGTCGACGAGCCGGCACCGATCCCGATCCAGGTCTTGGCACCGCTCCGGATCTCGCGGCCGGTCCCGATCTCGACGCCGCTCACAGTCCCAGCACTGCTCACCCAGGCGACACCGATTGTACTTGCAGCGCAGATCCACCTCTCGTCCCAGTCGGTACTCTCAGTACCATTCCAGCTCCAGGCACCGCTCCCGGCACCGAGACTCTCGCAGCCGGTCCCGTCGTAGACGATCGAGATCCAGGTCGACCTCCCGGCACCACGCTGGTTGCAGATCCCGGTCTCGGTCTCGGCACCAATACGATTCCCGGTACCGATCCCCGGCACCAAGGAGATCTCCAATGACGGGAGCGAGGGACTCATACCAGCCTTGCTCGGCTCCTCCATGGCCGTCCTGTCAGCCGTCCCTGTCCTCTCAGGCGGACAGTGTATACGCCCCAGACACCGACGTGCCTGCCGCCTTGTTTAGCGAGCCTCAGCCTCAAGAGCATGGTCCGCAGCAGTGGGGGTTCTGGACACCCTGGGCATACCATCAAGCCCAAGGCCCTCCCCCAGATCCACCGCATTCCATGGCCTCGGAACACAGGGCACTGGAGGCCACGATTACCTGCCCTCCCCCTCCTGCTATGGAGGAAGGGGTGACCCAGCCACAGGACTTTGAGCTCCCCAGGGAGACGGACACTGTGCTTCAGGCGGAGCCCTCTTCAGACCCGCTCGTTCCAGGTCTCTCACCTTTGTCCTCTCCTGACGAGGCGGTGGCTGGAACCTCGTCGACCAGCCCTCCTCCAATTGACCTCAGGGCCCACCAGGACCTCCTCAGGCGTGTTGCACAGAACATGAATTTACAAGCCGAGGAGGTCCCAGAGGTCCAAGATCCAGTGGTGGACATACTGTCATCCAATGCCCCCACTAGAGTGGCTCTCCCATTTATAAAAACCATATAGGCCAATGCCATTACAATATGGCAGTCTCCGGCCTCTGTTCCGCCCGCTGCACGAGGAGTAGAGCGCAAGTACATGGTGCCCTCAAAGGGCTATGAATATCTATATGTACATCCTCCTCCTTGCTCCCTCGTCGTCCAGTCGGTTAATGAGAAGGAGCACCATGGCCAGCAGACACCAGCGTCTAAATCGAAGGACGCAAGATGTATGGACTTGCTTGGGCATAAAGTTTACTCTCCGGGAGCTCTCCAGCTCCAGGTGTCCAACCAGCAAGCTCTCCTTAGCCACTATAGCTACAATACTTGGGCGGTGGCGGACAAATTTAAGGAGCTGCTTCCACAGGATGCACGGCAGGAGTTCTCTGCGATCCTCGACGAGGGGAGAAAGGTCGCAAGAACCTCCCTGCAAGCTTCCCTGGACGCTGCGGACTCAGCCGCCAGGACTCTGGCGTGACTATGTGCCGTATCTCATGGCTGCACGTCTCTGGCCTCCCCCCCGGAGCTCCAGCACACGATTCAGGACCTTCCGTTCGAGGGTCAAGGACTATTTTCAGACAAAACTGACCCTAGGCTGCAGAGCCTAAAAGACAACAGGGTCATTATGCGTTCGTTAGGGATGCACACACCCGTAACTCAGCGCAGGCCCTTCCAACCCCAACAGCATCGTCCTTACCCTCAACCTCGGCAGAGACAAGACTTTGCGAGACAGCGAGGCAGAAACGGCTGCCGGAGACAATCAGGCAACCAAGGGGGCCAGAACCAAAGCTCCTCCAAGCCTCCCCCGGGCCAAAACCTTCTTTTTGAAGGTGCGCCCGAGGGCGTTATACCAGTTTCTTTGAAGGATCCGTCCCTGCCCTTTTCCAACCGGCTTTCCTTCTTCCTCCCTGTGTGGTCCCAGCTAACGTCAGATCGTTGGGTCCTACGCACGTTGGAACTTGGATACTATCTGCAATTTATTTCAAACCCCCCCTTCCACCCTCCTCCCTCTTCAGGGACCCCTCTCACGAGCAACTCCTCCTACAGGAGATGCAAGCGCTCCTTGCCAAAGGAGCCATAGAGGAGGTACCAGAGCACAAAAGGGGCAAGGGGTTTTATTCCCGCTACTTCCTGATCCCCAAGGTGAAGGGAGGTCTCAGACCAATCCTCGATCTGCGGGAACTCAACAGATACATGGTAAAGTTGAAGTTCCGTATGGTATCCCTGGGGACCATTATCCCATCCCTGGATCCTGGAGACAGGTATGCCACCCTCGACATCCAAGATGCCTACTTCCACATAGCCATCTTTCCACCTCACAGGAGGTTCCTCTGGTTCGTGGTCAGCCGGCAGCATTTTCAGTTTGCGGTCCTCCCGTTCGGCCTCTCTACAGCCCCAGGGGTATTTACCAAATGTATGGCTGTAGTTGCCGCCCCCCTTCGCCGCAGTCGGATACACGTCTTTCTGTATCTAGATGACTGGCTTATCCGCGGGACCTCCGAGACGCGAGTCATCAGTCACGTCCACATTGTCAGAACCTTTTCCTACATTTAGGTCTAATGATCAATGTGAAAAAGTCAACTCTAATCCCCACTCAGAGGATAGAGTTTATTGGTGCCACCTTGGACTCGACTCTTGCCAAAGCCTGCCTACCACTGCCACAGTTCCAGGCTCTCACGGCCATCATCCGGAGGCTGCAAGTGGCGCCGCTAACTTCGGTACGCACTTGCCTCACTCTCTTGGGCCACATGGTGGCCTGCACGTTTGTAATGAACTACGCAAGACTGCGCCTATGACCCCTCCAGTCCTGGCTCAACTCGCAATATTGTCCAGCCAGAGATCCTATGGACGTGGTCGTCACCATTCCCTCGAACGTGCTAGACTCCTTCCAGTGGTGGCTAGATCCCGCCATGGTGTGTGCGGGGCTCCCGTTCCACCCGCCCCAACCCTCGGCGTCCCTGACAACGGACGCGTCGTCCCTCAGTTGGGGGGCTCGCCTCAGGCACCTACGTACCCAAGGCCGTCGGTCACCTCACGAGCTGGACCTCCACATCAACGTCCGAGAGCTGAGAGCGGTCCGCCTCGCTTGTCAGACGTTCCGGAAACACTTGCAGGGCCGTTGTGTATTGGTATTCACCGACAACACAACAGCCATGCACTATATAAACAAACAGGATGGCACAAGATCTTCACCCCTGTGCCAGGAAACCTTACAACTATGGGACTTCTGCATAGCCCATTCCATACACCTCGTCGCGTCCTTTCTCCCAGGAGTTCGGAACACGCTGGCAGATCGCCTAAGCAGATCCTTCCTGTCGCACGAATGGTCGCTTCGCCCGGACGTTGCTCTTTCACTCTTCCGGAAGTGGGGGTTTCCACGGATAGACCTCTTTGCATCCCGCGGGAACAGGAAATGCCAGGCGTTCTGCTCCTTTGAAGGCCTCTCACCGGGGTCGATGGCAGATGCCTTTCTTGTGCCATGGACGACGCACCTGCTCTATGCCTTTCCACTGTTTCCACTCATCCACAGCGTCCTACTGAAAGCGTGCAGGGACAAAGCCCGCTTAATCTTGATAGCTCCAGTGTGGCCTCAGCAGCACAGGTACACCATGCGGCTTGACCTATCCATAGCCGACCCTGTTCCCCTGCCTCTTCACCTGGACCTGATTACCCAGGACCACGGCAAGCTCAGTCACCCGGACCTTCAGTCGCTCCACCTCACGGCGTGGCTCCTGCGTGGCTGACTCGCTCTGAGCTGCGTTGCTCCACCCCAGTGCAGCAGGTACTCCTGGGTAGCAGGAAGCCTTCCACTAGAGCTACATATTTGGCCAAGTGGAAGCGCTTCGTGTGGTGGTGTGTGGAGCAGAACTTCCTTCCCGCTGAGCTATCCATATCTAACATTTTGGATTACCTCTGGTCCCTCAAACAACAGGGCTTGGTGGTATCATCACTGAGGGTCCACTTGGCAGCCATCTCTACATTCCACCCAGGAGAGGATGGCCGCTCGGTGTTTTCCCATCTGATGGTGTCTAGGTTCCTTAAGGGCCTAGAGCACCTCTACCCTCAGGTACGCCGCCCTGCCCCAACATGGGATCTTAACCTGGTTCTTGCCAGACTTATGTCCCCTCCGTTTGAACCGTTAGCAACGTGCTTCCTTCTCTACCTCTCCTGGAAAACCGCTTTCCTGGTAGCCATCACGTCCGCGAGACGGGTTTCAGAACTTCGGGCCCTCATGGTGGACCCCCCCATATACGGTGTTCCACAGAGACAAGGTGCAGTTGCAACCACATCCGGCCTTTCTTCCCAAGGTGGTATCTGCCTTCCACGTTAACAGGAGATCTTCCTCCCGGTTTTCTTCCCAAAACCGCCTTCATCTCGCAGGGAGCAGCAGCTACACTCCCTTGATGTTCGTAGAGCGCTTGCTTTTTATATAGAATGAACTAAGCTATTCCGCAGAACCCCCCAACTCTTTGTCGTGGTGGCTGAGCGGATCAAAGGGCTTCCTGTCTCCTCGCAGCGCATTTCCTCCTGGGTAACATCGTGCATCCGTGCCTGTTATGACTTGGCTCACGTCCCATCAGGCTGCATGACTGCGCACTCCACCAGGGCTCAAGCTTCATCAGCTGCTTTCCTCGCGCACGTGCCCATTCATGAAATCTGCTGTGCAGTGACCTGGTCCTCGGTCCACACTTTCGCCTCCCACTATGCCCTGGTTCAGCAATCTAGGGATGATGCAGCCTTCGGCTCCACCGTATTGCACTCTGCGACATTTCACTCTGACCCCACCGCCTAGGTAAGGCTTGGGAATCATCTAACTGGAATGGATATGAGCAATCACTCGAAGAAGAAAAGACAGTTACTCACCTTTGTAACTGTTGTTCTTCGAGATGTGTTGCTCATGTCCATTCCACACCCGCCCTCCTTCCCCACTGTCGGAGTAGCTGGCAAGAAGGAACTGAGGAGCGGACGGGTCGGCAGGGGTATATATCCAGTGCCATGGCGGCGCCACTCCAGGGGGCGACCTGCCGGCCCACCAGAGTTGCTAGAGTAAAAATCTTCTGACGAGCATGCACGCGTGGCACGCACACCTAACTGGAATAGATATGAGCAACACATCTCGAAGAACAACAGTTACAAAGGTGAGTAACCGTCTTTTCCTGTTCTCAGAAGGCAGTAATTTTATAAAAGATACACCCACTTCCACATGTTCTTCCCCACACTTAGCACTAGCTGAACACTGTACTATTCTGAGATTATAAACATTTCCATCGATGTGCTTCATTTATTTATCAAGTGATGGTGTGTCACCTCTCTCCTTCTTGATGGTGTGATACAACATTTTTGTTTATGTGGGCAAACAAAGGAATGCATTCCCCGGTCCCTCACTCCTCCCTATGTGCACATATAGCCAGCATTCATGGTTGATGACTGGTGTATGGGGAAATTTTGAATGGAACACTTTGTTAAAATATTGGTAGAACATCACTGGTAAGTCCATCAAAGTCAATGGAGTGACACTGGTTCAAAGCTGATGTGAGATCAGAATCCAGTCCAAAAATTACAGCAAAGTACTCTCCTTCTTCAAACTGGAATCATATTCTACAGCTGCCCCAAAACGGATGTCCAAGTGAATTTACAAAGATACAAAAATCTGGAATTATTTGCTGTCACATTTTTCTTTCAGGATGCTAGAAATGATGTTTCCATACTACATCAAGGCACCTAGTGATTCTCTGGCAAAACCCATAAAGCAGCTATGGAAAGGTACGTCTTCAAGCTGTGATTATCATTGTGTATTCTTTTTTTCATTGTAAAACACACAAGGCTGTTTAGATAATAATGGGACTGTGTCAAGGACTGTTGCGCTGCTGCTCTGCTCTGTTGTACCTATTGTGTGGGTAAAAGGAGGGTATCGAGCTCCAGAGCTATCGACCCAGCACCTTTCACACAAGAAAACCCCTCAAAGCTTTTTTAGATACTTAGCACTTCTATAGAATGTTTTAGCTGAGGGTCTGAAAGCACTGTGCCGAAGGTTTGTAAGCGTTGTTTATCCCCATTTTTTTGAGATGGGAAAATGGAGGCACGAGAATCTAATAGCAAAATTTTAAAGCTATGATACCTGAACTCAGTCATCAAAATTCATAGTTAGGCATCCTCATGGGCTTTCATTTATTATTATTATAATCATTAGTATTAGCATTATGGTAGATCTAACCAAGGATCAGGGCCCCCTAGTGTTAGGCCTTGTACAAACAGGTAAGAATTAACTGCCCAAAATGTTTGTTAATGCAGTTAAAACTTTAAGTTTGATTTGCAGTGCCTCATGCTCTTCCGGAGTGACAAGTGCACCTGTGCAGAAACTGCTGAAACCCAGGAAGTATACAGTTAAGGTACACACTAGCCTCAGCCTGTAACCTTAACTCTGCCCTCTTTGAGTGGTGCCCCCACACACCCCTGACAGACATTGTAGCACTCTATCCTCCCAGGTAATATGGAACATTGTGGAGACACAGCATGTGGACAAAGTAGAAGAAACCGTCAGTCCATGGCAGGCTTAGAGAATACCAGCTGACTACACCTCGCCTGTGCTCCACCACTCCTACATGTCCTCGGAGTCACCAGCTGTTACAACCCCTTACAAATCCCTTGGCCATTGTACTAAGGATTTCTCTGATTGACCACCTATACTTATCTCTGTAATGCCCTGTAATGTATGCCACCCGACTATTATAAATCCCCAGGGCAAGAACATAACTCAGCCCAGAAACAAGGGGATTGTGATCCCTTTGGGTGCATTTGCTCCTCTGATGTCACAGTGTGAGTTGTGGCAATCTGCTGCAAGTCATCCCTGCACCAGTCAGTACAGCGTCCCTAACACAGCGAAGATCAGATCGAATGCATGCAGGTGAATGAGAGAATACAATTCTGTAGGACGCAACACACGAGAAATGGCACATTTACCAAGTCATTCCTCATGTCTGCTTGTTATAAGGCAGGCCTGCCTGTAACACACTTACAATATAGCTGCAGTGGCTCTTGGGTTAGGGTTAAGGGAGGCAAGGGGATTTCCTGGGCCTGAGAGGGGCCCTAGGAGCATGTTCAGTGACAGTGGTGCAGGGTGAGTGTGCTGACAGGGGGAAGTAGGGGGAGGGCCCTCCCCCGGAGCTCGCTGCTGCCGGTGGGGAGAGGGTCGGGGGGAGTCCTTTCTGGCCCTAGCCCTGGGGCAGCCTGTGTGCACTCCAAGCTCCTCATCTCCAGCCCCACCCCAGAGCCCTCACCTGAGGGAAAAAATCCGCAACTTAAATTCAGTAGTCAGTTTGGGGTATGCTCATGTTTAGCACCCTTTAAAGTATATAATTGGTTGTATATGGGGTATAATGTATTGAAGCAGGCGAGTGCTGCTTCTGACTTTCCTCTTTTAATTGACCCTCGTAATCCTGTGGCGCCGGCGCATTGTAGTTTCATTTTATTCCAGCAACAAATTCTTGATTTGTAGGACCAGTAATAATCAACAATGGATAAATTCTTAATAAAATTACCCAGAGAAAAAAAGAAGAAAAGGGTAATTCATCAAATGATTGCCTGAGTTCGACACCCAGCTTTCAAACTGAAGTTATACAAAAGAGAGATACAGCAAATCTCCAAGATAAGAAAAGGAGTTTTCAGCAGTCTTGGCTATCAGGATTTACGTGCTTGGAGTACAACAGCAAATTAGAGGTTTTTGCTCAGTCTCCAAAAACTGTTCTGAAAAGAAGATCTTAATATTTTCTACAAAGGCTGAACCAATGTTTATTTCGTCCGGATTTCAAGATTGGAGACATACATTGCACAGTTTTACATCACATGAAAAATCCGCCTGTCGCAAGGAAGCGGTAATGAAGTATGCTGCTCTGCAATCGCAGGTAAATGTTTCTGCACTAATGTTGGCCAGTTACAGGAAAGAGTCACAAACAGCTAGGAATGCACGGCACAACATTTTTAAGTGTTCAGTACCTAGCTTAACAAGGAATAGCATCACGTGGACATAATGAGAGTGATTCAAATTGGATGCAGCTCTTGTTGCTACACACTACAGATTCAGAGGAAAGGAGACAGTGGCTTAGTCACACAAAATACAAGTGGCTGTCACATGAGGTTATTAACGAAATAACTGAAATGATGGCAATGATGGTGCTAAGACAAATTGTGCAAAAGATAAAGGCTTCAAAGTTTTATGCCATTGTAATGGATGAGACTACTGATTTGTCAAGAAAAGAACAAATAAGGGTTTTTTTAAGGTTCTTTTCTAGTGAAGACTGGGAGATTTGAGGAGTTTATTGGGTTTTACTAAACTGACGCAATGGATGCTGCTTCTCTTCAAAATTGTGGAAGATACACTTCTCAGGTCTGACTTGCACTTTTCTGATTGCCAGGGGCAGTGTTACGATGGAACCAGTAAAGTGTCCAGCAAATTTACTGGGGTCTAAGCCAGAGTGAAGGATCAAGCCCCAAGAGTGGAATTTGTGCGCTGTGCTGCACATTCCCTTAGCCTTGCCATGCAGGATGCCCTGCATAATATTCTAGAATTTCATGATATGTTTTTGACAGTGAAAGAGCCTTCAAGGAGTCACCAAAGCATATGGCAGCATTCAGAGTGTTTTAGAGTGAAGGGGCGCCTTCTTTACGACCATTGTGCCCAACAAGGTGGACACTAAGGATCAGTAGCATTAAATCACTGCTCCACAATTAGGAGGCCATGATGAATTTAGTTACTCTTCAGATGAATTTGGCTCAAAATGTAGTGGATTCTCGAAGAACGTCAATATTTTTCAACATACTTTATGTTAACAGTTCTTGAGAAAGCCATGGGTTCTGTAGAAAAAGCTAACGCAAAAATTCAAAGCCCAGATGTGTCATTGGCAAGTGTTATGAAAAAGTTGGCCTGTTTCAAGAGGTGTTGAGCAGCATGCACACTGACTCATCATACAATCACTTCTGGGAAACAACCGTAGAGAAAGCACTGAGACGGCTCAACCATGGAAGCCTTCCTCACACCTTCAGTGACCCCAAAGAGTATTTTCATCAAATATATGTCGGGATCATTGATGCTTGCAAAGTTGCCATTGAACAGAGGTTTTCAACAGAAAGCTTTACATTTGCAGTAAATGTGGAGAAGCGTATAACTGATGCAACAAATGGCTCCAAACAGGACATTGTCCCAATAAGTGAAGCTTTCCACAGTGAGATTAACACAGAGAGGCTAGCTCTTCATTTAGAAATTTTGAATGATATTTGCAGATTAAGAAATTGCCATCTTAATTCAGTGAGTGAAGTGAAGCAATTTCTGAAACAAAATGAAGGCTTGAGTGATGATGTCAGAAGTTACAATTCTCCTGAAATTATTCTACACAATTCCGACTACAACCGGCACCACTGAGCGATAATTCAGTTACCTGCGCACACTGAAGAATTATTTGCGAATGACAATGAGCCAAGAACATCTAAATCACTTGGCATTTCTGCACATTTATAAGAACTCTATCTCTGAATTGGACATTGCAAGCTTCCTGGATGACTTCATTTCAAGAACCGAACAATGATGAAAAGTGTTTGATGCCTCCTGAAGAATATCGCAAAAGAAGGGGTTACATTTGTTTTAATTTTAGAAAGTATTTGCTTTTGAGGGTTATTGAGCCTCTTTAAGAGTGCTTGGTTATTTCCATATTCAAAAGAGTATTAATAAAGTTGATATTCTTAGTTAAATAATTTGTTCTTACAATAGTGATATTGTGCAATACGGAGAAACTGTTAAACGCTTACTGTTTCTAGTCCATTTTAACATTATTTTAAAAAATATATATCAGCTTATAAGGCTGGGTGGGGGCGGGACTTGGACCCTTTCTGGGCACTACCAAAAATTATACAAACCTGCCGCCCCTGTTCCCAAAATCTAACCCAGAGAACTCTCAATCTAGGGCATCGGATCTTGTGGAGACATGATTAGCTTTACACACATTGTAGTCCCACTGAAGTCAACAGAGCTGACGTTAAGCCCTTGAATGAGTCCTTGCAGGGCCTAGACACAACCAGTTTTCATAAGTAATTTTAAAAGGCTAGAGAACCATTGTAGTACTGTTCTATAAACTATTTTAAAATGGTTTCTAAGGATGCTTTTACTGACTTATTTTTAGGCTGCACCGTCACTTTGTCATATTAATAAGCAACTGATCCTAACAAATTTGACTTATTGACAGCATGCTTGTTTTTGTGTTTTCTCTTTCAATAGAGGGGAGGATGGAAAACATCACTGTTTCTCTTGTCAAAAATGAGTCTAAAGATGGGGTTCGTGAATGGTGGGTTCTCAATCAGCTTGGAAAAAGATACAGACAGGAAGAAAGTCTTGAACTCTTTGTATTCAGTGACAAAGTTAGCCCTCCTAGCCTGGGATTCTTGGCTGGCTATGGGTAAGAGAGAATCTTATACTTAAAACAGTACTGTCTATTAGAAATAATCTAAGGTGAACTGGGAAATTTATCTCTTGTAAACCAGGGTTTTGTGTTCCTATTGTAACAGTTGAGAGCATCGCAAATACCTAAAATAAATCACAGAGGACCAGGACTAGCCCTAGCCCCACCAAAAAAAAAAAAGTGCATTAAGAAGGGAGTAAATTTCATGATTTTATGGAGATTAAGATCTTCTGTTTTAGCATCTCTAGCAGCCTTCATAGCTATAACATCAGGGTATCAGAGACACAATATACATCTTAGGTGGAACCCTTAGCTCAGGCCCTAACAGCTGGACAAAGAAATTGATTTTAAACTATTTTGTTTTAAAATAGGTTTGACATTCTCAATTATAAATAGAGAACAAATTCTGCCCCCTGATGTTTTTCCATTCATGTACTCTCAGGGTTGGGGATTTTCTCCCCCTACACAAGATCCATGTGGAGAGAGGTCTGCACTGTGATAGTTGTTTCACCATCCTGCTACTTGTCCTGCAAAAGAACCCTCCCTGTAGTCAGGAACCCACAGCTGGGAGGGAGAGGAGGACATGCATTGTCTTCTCCCATAACCCTGCAGGGAAATTAATACGGTCTGAGTCTTTTCTGCTTATGCCCTCCCACGTTGTGAAGTATTCCTTCATGGGGGTTCCAAAGGGAGCGGCCAATGAAGGAAGCATTAGCAGCTCAGCTCCACTGACCCCAGAGAGAAGTCAGTAGGCCCAGACCTTGTAGAGAGTTATGGTTAATCCAAGCCTCAAGCATATCTCAGGGATCTGCAAGTTCTGATAGAGCAGGGTTTCTAAAACGGGCCGTCGCTTGTGTAGGGAAAACACCTGGCGGGGCGGACCGGGTCGGTGTGTTTACCTGCCCTGTCCAATCGCGGGTCCCACTGGCCGTGGATCACTGCTCCGAGCCAATGGGAGCTGCTGGAAGCGGTGCAGGCCATTTCCAGCAGCTCCCATTGGCCCGGAGCAGCGATCCACGGCCAGTGGGAGCCATGATCGGCCGGACCTGCGGATGGGGCAGGTAAACACACCGGCCCAGCCCACCAGGGGCTTTCCCTACACAAGCAGTGACCCCTGTTTGAGAAATCCTGGGGTAGAGAAACGTTAGCAGAAAGGGAAACCTGCCAGAGACTCTCTCTTCAGGAATGATTTGGGGGAACCTGCAGTAGGAGATCCCCAAGAAGATTCCTGTCCTCAGCACATTTTCCACATGAGGTGGAGTTTTTGTCCCTTTATTATTTTAATAGTATACAATTTTAAAAAATATTTTTAGAAATGATTTTATGAGAAATGTTTAGATTTTGAATTCCATTATTATTCCTGATGTGTAACACAGTTGATTCAGTGGAAATGGTCATGTTTCATAAACTCATCACCACCTTAGTTTTATCGGCATTTGCCTGTTTTTGGATTTATAACCAGATTAGAAAAACATCTTTGAACTCTTTCCTCTCTTGCTTTACAGTATAATGGGACTTTACGCCTCAGTTGTCCTGGTGATAGGGAAGTTTGTCCGTGAGTTTTTCAGCGGGATCTCTCACTCCATCATGTTTGAAGAACTACCAAACGTGGACCGTATCTTGAAGTTGTGTACTGACATTTTCTTAGTAAGAGAGACTGGAGAACTGGAACTAGAGGAAGACCTGTACGCCAAATTAATATTCCTGTACCGCTCACCAGAGACGATGATCAAATGGACTAGGGAAAAAACTAATTGATCTCTTTGAAGTCACACTGCAAATCAAGTTGACTTCCTCTGAATTTTAAAAAAGCACAATATTCTCATAAGAGCTAAGCCTTTTATAGTTAGGTAGCAATGATTTTTCACTGACTGAGTCCAGGAAGCTACTTCCTTAGGAATCCATGCTGCCTTTCAAATTAAGGATTAATGGTGAAGAAGATTCGTTTGATTTTTTTTTTTAAATGCCCACTCCTCTAAAATCAGGGGACCTTGTTTTGTAATTTAATCAACCAAATGTTCTGCATCCTTGACTGGGTAAGTTAATCTTCCGGACATTAAATTTCTACCGTTAAAGAAAAAGGAAAGAAAGAAACGATCCCTCAGATGACTTCACTGGACCTTTTCTGGAGTGATAGTTTGTGCAATATGCTGTTGTACGTCACTGACTTTCAAGATACAGTAATGGGAATCTGACTAGCCTTCAGGATAACCATGCCAAAAGGCCACAGTGCGAGCTGAAGAAATGCTAGCCATATCCATTTTTAGAAAAGCAGAGGTTTTGATGTACAGAATACTCTGTGGACAACTCTCTGCAAGCAAAAAGAAAACAAGTGACAATCTCTTTAGTTACCTTATTTTATTTGTACTGTCCCAGGAGACATTTCCATGAAACATCAATGACTTTTCTCAGGAAAAAAAAACTTGGTTTTAGCACTTAGTTAAACCTTAATGAATTATGGAGTATTGGGATGTTCTGCTGGGCTATCTTCCCACAATTACTGCTTTCCTTTAGACAGAGAAAAACCAACTGAATGATTAAGGAGCTGTTTCACTTCTTATATCTCTTTGAAGACTGAATAGTGTGTGCTACTCTGTGCTTCCCCAGTACATGCTTTTCCCTCCATTTTGACGATTTAAGGCAATGGTTTTGTTATCTGATATTCTCCTTCCAGTGTTTCAGGTATACAGAAATGTTTACATATTCCAATTGACATTTTTACATCCGAGACGGGTTTTTTAAGTTCCCAAATATAGAAGTACATATGAGCTTGAAAAATGGCCTTTTCTTAAATTACTCTTGTTGGTGTCACAAACGGTTCATTAGAGAACATTGTAGCATGAAAATTTATGATTGCAATGTAGGTTTAATTCCATGTTAAAAAAATGCAATTTCTGAAAAACAAACTCCTTGAGTGGGTGGGTATGGTACAAGGTTAGACTGTGTAGTTTTGATTCAGTAATGACTTAAAATAAAGCACATGATGCAAAGTCATTTTAGAGGTATTTTTTCTTCTTCCTCTTTACACTAAATGGGAAATGTCTTTATATAGTTAACATATTCACAGTGGAGTTAAGGTCAGTGACAAATGAATCACACTCTTTCCGTTTTCAGGGTGGTAGCCGTGTTAAAGGCGATGGCTACACTCACACTTTACAGCGCTGCAACTTTCGCGCTCAGGGGTGTGAAAAAACACCCCCCTGAGCACTGCAAGATACAGCGCTGTAAAGCCTCAGTGTAATCAGGGCGGCAGCGCTGGGAGCGCGGCTCCCAGCGCTGCACGCTACACCCGTAAAGGATGTGGTTTACATGCAGCGCTGGGAGAGCTCTTTCCCAGCGCTGCCGCTCCGACTACACTAACACTTCAAAGTGCTGCCGCGGCAGCGCTCCGAAATTCCAAATGTAGCCATACCCTTAGTCTGTATCAGCAAAAACAATGAGTAGTCCTTGTGGCACTTTAGAGACTAACAAATTTGGAACTAAGCTTTCGGGGGCTAAAACTTCATCAGGTGAATGGAGTGGAAAATACAGTAAAGAGGTATAAAAACACAACATATGAAAAGATGGGAGTTGCCTTATCAAGTGGGAGGTCAGTGTTAACGAGCCAATTCAATTAAGGTGGAAGTGGGCTATTCTCAACAGTTGACAGGAAAGAGGAAAAAATCGCTTTTATAGTGCTAATGAGTTCAATGTTATCAAGATGACCTATTTCAAACACTTGGCAAGAAGGTGTGAGTATCAGCAGGGGGAAATTAGTTTTTGTAGTGACCCATCCATTGCCAGTGTTTATTCAGGCCTAATTTGATGGTGTCCAGTTTGCAAATTATGGTAGTTCCAGTTCTGCAGTTTCTCACTGGATTCTGTTTTTGAAGTTTTTTGTTGAAGAATTGCCACTTTTAAGTCTGTTATTGAGCGTCCAGGGAGACTGAATGTTCTCCTACTGGTTTTTGAATGTTATGATTCCTGATGTCAGATTTGTGTCCATTTATTCTTTTGCATAGAGACTGTCCAGTTTGGCCGATGTACGTGGCAGAAGGGCATTATTAGCACGTGACGGCATAGATCACATTGGTAGATGTGCAGGTGAACAAGCCCCTGCTGGTGTGGCTGATGTGGTTAGGTCCCTTTCAGTTAGCTGCTATTTATTATATAAATGATATAGTCAGTCAGGAGAGGGCAAAAAATACAAGGTAACTTTCAGCTGAAGGGACAATTGTAGCTTTATTGGCACATCTTAATGCAGGGCTTTATAAAAACAGCACAGTTGAAATTTTAACACTTACCCTCTTATTCAGTGCTTCTGTGGAAGTGGTGTCAGTTCCATTCTATACCCTAGCAACACATTTTGGACACTATGACGTGCACAAGAAAATAAACTGCTTTGTTATATTGTAACAATAAAATCAAGTGGTGACTGGAAGGCTATTTGATTTCTTCATACACCATAAAGAAAAGGTGGCGGTTGTTCTAGAGGGCTGGCAAGATGTCTGGTTGTGCTGAACATTCCTCTGTGGAGTGATTTACTCTTCAGCTTGTAAGTCTAGTTCTTCCTCACAGCAGGGCCATCATTTGACTCTATGCAGGGGTTACAACAGAACCAACATAGAGACTGGCTGACATAACGGAGGCGATAAATCTAACCTGTGTGTATACTTTGATCCTCTGTGTTCTCCTTTTCTAAACTGAAGAATAAAGTACTGGGAGTTAAATGAGGCTGGTGTGTATTTCCAAAATGTACCAGCCAACCAGCCTACTTTGATCACTATTGTGTCTCTTCCCTCCTTAAGAGGCATTTATTTACTGGTGAAAAGCTTGGTCACAGATGAACTTGACAGCCTTTTAGACTTGCAGAACAGCTGCTTCTTTTTCATTAATGGACTAAACAATCTTTCTACCTGATCTGTCATGAACTCTGTAGATCAGCCATGTGAGTGCATGTGCCTCCAGCTCAAGCTACACAGGCTGTCATTTAGGCAATAGCATGGTTTTGTGAAAGAGTTCATGCATGCCAACAGTTTGGGGAAACGGAGCCCAATCTTGAAGTTCTGAGCTTTCTTGTTCAGTGCAAGAAATTCAAGTCTCAAGCAGGTGGATGCTAGGTAAAAATAAGAGAAACTCCCAGACTGATAAATGTTGCATCTTATAAACTTCAGTGTTTATAGGCTGCAGCATAGACATACCCTTAAAGTCAGGGGAACCTTTAACCACTGACTTTGAACAATACAAGGATCTGGCCATAAATTCGATATGGATTGCCTATTATTGCAAACAGCCATATTTTGGAAGGTTGAGGGGGAAAAGATGGTTAAAAGACATGCTGCCAAGTTCCCACATAATTTCAGTCATTTTAAATTTTTGGCACTTTATCTCCTCACATACTAGTCTAAAAGGCATCTTTGCAGACTAACAGAGTGAATGAGTACACAGCTGTTTAGACAGTAAACTCCGAGGGGCATTGTCTCTTTATAGTCCACTCATCACTTGGCAGCTCCTCATGGCCAGGTGTGGCATAGCAGCTCTCTGGGCTGGTGCCCGCCTGCCAACAGTCGTTCCCCTTTCTGTGACTCTTCCTCAGCCTGTCTTCAACTCAGCCTATAGCCCCTTTGCTGGGCTGAAGAAGACTCATGTTGGTCCTTTCCTTGGGACCATTAAGGGAGCCCAGTGCCACATTCTACTCTTGGTTCAGGCTCTGGGCCTGTGCTGAATTGCTAGAGCTGCTCCTTTAGCTGGGCCACAGTTTTCCATGGGTGCTTCCTACTCAGCCTCTTAAGTGCTTCCTCTAGGTCCCTCTGTCTCTCCCAGGTCCCTGCTTGGAGTAATTGCCTTTCTCTCTGCTTTCTGCCTGGTTCTCTCCTGCCCTTTCCCCAGCGGGGCTTCACCACTACTTAATCCTGGCTCTTGGTTCCAGTACCGCAGCCCCTTTCTGCTCTTTATGGGGAATCTGCCTGATTCCTCTCTGTGACGGGTTGGATCACCCCTGGGGGTTGTCACCTGATGTGCCAAAACTACTTCTGCTCCTGGTTTCCTACCCTGGAAGCTTAGGACTTCAGTGCCCTGCCTGGTTTAAGCCAGACCCACTAGCCTGCTGCAAACCCAGACTCAGGGTCTGAACCACGTGCCCCAAAGCTGTAGGCTTAACTGAAAGCAACTTACAGAAGAGTTCCTGTCATTAACACTCAGATGCCCAACTCCCAATGTGGTCTAAAATCCAAATAAATCCGTTTTACCCTGTATAAAGCTTGTGCAGGGTAAACTCATAAATTGTTCACCCTCTATAACACTGATAGAGAGAGATGCACAGCTTTTTGCGCCTCGCCCTCAGCTATTAAATTAACAAGTAAAAAGTGATTTTATTAAATACAGAAAGTAGGATTTAAGTGGTTCCAAGTAGTAACAGACAAAACAAAGTGAATTACCAAGCAAAATAAAATAGAACACGCAAGTCTATGTCTAATACAGTAAGAAACTGAACACAGATAAGATTCACCCTCAGAGATATTTCAATATGTTTCTTTCACAGAGTGGATGCCTTCCTAGTCTGGGCATAATCTTTTCCCCTGGTATAGCCCTTGTTCCAACTCAGGTGGTAGCTAGGGGATTCCTCAAGATGGCTGCCTCCTTTGTTGTCTGTTATCGTTTGCATAAGGTGAGAATCCTTTGTCCCTCTCTGAGTTCCCACCCCTTCTTTCTCAATGAAAAGCACCAAGTTAAAGATGACAAAGAGTCCTGTGGCACCTTATAGACTAACAGAAATATTGGAGCTTGAGCTTTCATGGGTGAATACGCATGTGTCTGACGATGTGGGTATTCACCCACAAAAGCTTATGCTCCAATACTTCTTTTCATCTATAAGGTGCCACAGGACTCTTTGTCGCTTTTTACAGATCCAGACTAACACAGCTACCCCTCTTATATTTGACACCAAGTTAAAGATGGATTCCAATTCAAGTGACATGATCATGTGTCACTGTAAGACTTCATTACCCACTTGCCAGCACACACCTATACAGGGAGACTTACAAGTAAAACAGAACCTTGCATATGTCTGACGAAGTGGGTGTTCACCCACGAACGCTTATGCTCCAATACTTCTGTTCGTCTATAAGGTGCCATGGGAGTCCTTGTCGCTTTTAAAGTAAAACACAGCCATCTGCAGTCAATTGTCCTGGTTAATGGAGTCATCAAAATTCCAAACCACCATTAATGGCCCACACATTGCATAATTACAATAGGCCCTCAGAGTTATATTTCATATTTCTAGGTTCAGATACAAAAGTGGTACATTTATACAAATAGGATGATCATACCCAGTACATTATAAGCTTTGAAATGGTACCTTACAAGAGACCTTTTGCATGAAGCATAGCATATTCCAATTACATTATATTTAAACTCATTAGCATATTTTCATAAAATCATATAGAGTGCAATGTCACACTCTCAGTCAAGCTGGCTTAACCGCCAGCTCCTAGGGCAAGCCACCCTGTTACACTCTTACTTGAGCTTTGTACAGTATTGGCACAATGGGCCCTGCTGTCAGCTAAGCCTGTTGAGTGTCTTAGTAATGATACATCCCACTGTACCATATGAAAGGGCACATCACCTGTTGAGACTAGGCTAATTTTTACTGCAATCTGCGGGGTGGGCAACAGCAGTTTAATTGAATTCAGTTTCACTCCTCTTTAATTTCAAGTTTAAAATTGCCTTGGTTTGTCAGTATGATTTAAACAAAAGCACATGGTCAAAATCCAGGCTGGGCCGGATCCATTAACCTTCTAAGGCCAACATTTAAACCAGCACACTTAGAAGAAAACACTTTAAATCAAAGTATGTCTAGAAATTAGCACTAAACTGGCTATTCGTCAGCCTTCAGCATTTTTCTTGCTTTTGCATTCTTATTATAAAATATAAGACATGACACCTCTCTCCTATGTTTGGTGTATTGCCTGGTTGCCAATGGCTCCTTTTTTTTTGTCCCAATGAATAAATACAGTAGCTCATATTCCTTCCCCCACCCAACAGCTTTGTCGTAGCATTTTAAGTACCTGAAGGGAAATAGAATCTTGTTACTGCACGTTCTTTTAGGGCAAACTTGGACAGCCTTTTTCTTTTTTAAATCAGCTGCACGAACAGTAGGGTTGCCAGGCATCCGGTTCTTGACTGGAACACCTGGTCGAAAAGTGACCCTGGTGCTGACTAGGCCGTTAAAAGTCTGCTTGGGGGCATAGCGGGAGCCTAGGGCTAAGGCAGGTTCCCTGCGTGTCCTAGTGCCATGTTGATCCCGGAAGCAGCTGCAAGGTCCCTGCCGCCCCTAGGCACATGGGCAGCCAGGGAGGCACTGCACGCTGCCCCTGCCCCAGTGCCAGCTCCACAGCGCTCATTGGCTGGGAACCACGACCAATAGGAGCTGCAGGGGCAGTGCCTGCGGGTATGAGGGAAATGCAGCAAGCTGCCTGGCCACAGGGACCTGGCAGCTGCTTCCTGGGAGCTGCAGTAAGCGCCACCAGGACCGCCACACCCTCTCCTGCACCCGTACCCCAGCCCTGAGACCCTTCCTGCACTCCAAACACCCCAGCGTCCACATCCCAACTCCCTTCCCCAGCCCAGAGCCCCCCCTCTGCACCCCAAACCCTTCATCCCTGGCCCACACCTCCAGCTGGAGACCACACTCCCAACTCCCTGCCCCAGCCCGAGCCCTCTCCCATACCCTTCATCCCCAACCCCACCCAGCGCCTGCACCCCCAGTCAGAGCCCTCCCCCTCCTGCTATGCCCAGTAAAAGTGAGTGAGGGTGAGGGGGATGGAGTGAGTGGCGGGAGGGGGGGAGACTGGGGTGTTAAGGTTGCCAACTTTCTAATCGCACAAAACCAAACTTACAGTAAATATATAGCAGGCATCCAAGGAAGTCTGTTTTCATGCCCTATTGGCCAGAGCTCACTGCTGTTATAATCATACAGGTCTTAGTTTACTGACCTGGATCATTATTACTTCCTGGAGGGTTCAGCAAGAGTTACACATTTGCTATTGTAACCCACGTGCCTAATAGAGAGATCTCGCTTTAAGAGCTATATGGGTTGGGGGTGGCGGGGAGGAATTAGTTGTGTCTGGATCATTGTTGTTGGGCAGATGAACAATTAGGACTCCATATCCAAAAGGTTTTGGAATTGGGGGTGGTGTTGGGTATGCTCAATAGCTGGGCTCAGATGTGATATGAAAGTAGAGCAGCTGCTTTACATAAGGCTGTGTGCCCTGTGTGGGTTGGGCGAAGCTGTGCTATAAGAGCAGAACGCAGGCTGTCTTCCCCTCATGCTGAAGCATTAGATTAGTGATATTGAGAAGCTTTGGCCGTATTGTTTATGGAAATGGGGAAAATGGGAGGAAAAACTAGTTTTTCATTTTAACTGTAAACTTGGAATGTAGTTTGAGTTTAGCCAAACTGTTTTAGTTAAGTTACTCATCAAGTTTTCTCTTATGTGATTGTGATGATGGAGGAAAGACTCATTTATATTTTGCTCGTCTTTGTTTCATATTTTCCTTGTAGGTTTGGGGTTTTTAACCTATATACTTAAACTGCAAAGTTGGTTAATTAGTTAGCAACAGTGGAGGAGGAGGAGGAGTCTGCATGGATTCTAGTTGGAGATTTCGATAAGCAAGTGGCGGGGAGATGTTACAGTGCTTTTGACTCAGCAGCCTGTAAATTTTGGTGGTCAAAGACAGACTTGGGGAACTCAACGTAGCTTTTGGGAACCCTGAGTTTCTTCTCTCTGTGGCGGTGGAACTGACCTATTTAAATTTAATTTTTCTTCATAATCTGCATACAGCATCTTCACAGTTCTACGTAAACAAAGTAACCAGGTTCTGTTGTAGAAGTTTTGGTGTTAGTTATTATTAATCATGTTGCTTTATTATAAAAGTTTATAAAGTTGGCAATTAAGAATTAAGTTAATCCCTTTTGGAGCTGGATTGTGGGAAGGTTGATTCTGTGCAATCCTTACTGCAAAGCCACTGGGATTGAATTATTTTGGGTCTCCATGTGCTTTTCTATGGGAGTTGTTTATAGGCAGTAGGAGAAGGGCAGTGAAGTAAAACTCTCGCCCCATGGTTCTCACACTTATTTGTCATGCCCCTCCTGTGTCTATAGTCCTGTAGCACCACCACCACCCCGGGTTTTCCTGTGTTTTAAGATAAATGTTGGTGTAATCCTGAGAGATGAAGGCTTGCATCTGTGATATGAGTTTGAAGGAATTAAGTACCCAGTTCCCATTGAAATTCCTTATCAAATGAGAGGGTCATTACAGAATTAAATAATGAAAAATTGCTGTACAATATATTGACACATAGGGAAGGTATTTTATACCATCATTTTGTTCTTTGTAATTGGACTGTGCATTTGCTTCTGCAATGCTTGATGCGGGGTGGGGACGATAGTCAAATAGGTGCTTACTTCAGCTGTTTTCCTACCAGTTTTGATCTCCCTTTAATGGATAAAGGGGCTCAGGCTTTTTATACTTAAGAGGAAAGTAGAAACTCGGACCTTAAGACATATGGGCTTTGTGAAATACAGCTGAGTAAGTGAGCAGCTGTCCTGTAGCAATCAGGTTTCAGACAGTTCTAATTTCAGAATGTGGCTTTACTAAAGGGATTGTTGCTTAATTATTATTTGTATTATGCTAATTCCCAAAGACTCCATGCACATGCTAGATGCTGTACAAAAACATACAAAGATCTAGTCCCTGCCCTGAAGTGACTTATAATCTAATCAACAGAGTTGACCAAGCAAAAATTCAAGGGACATGTTTTCATGTAAAAAGGGGGAGGCTGTGTGCTGGTGTAACGCCGACAGGCCCTGTTCATCAACAGGTGAGATCGAACCGGGCACCTCTGGAGCTTAGTGTATGATCCTCTACCGCATGAGCTAAAACTCAATTTCCTCTTAGAGGTTAAAAAAATGAGTCTGCTCTACAGCCTTCGCTAAGCGGTCTCAGTGCCACTGGATGGGGCAGAACACTGCACCCAGGAGGTGTGGGGGTTACACTGGCATTCTAAGGGATGGTGGTTGATTTTTGCTCATCTGTTATTTTCTACTTCAAAGGGGAAAAAAAGATCCTGAGATGTTAGTTACTGCTTTCCTAAGAGCATAGGTGCAACTGAGAAGGGTAAAGGCACTAAGGATTAGGCAGGGGCCAAAGAGGGGGTACATCTACACTGCAATCGAAAACCCACGGCTAGCCTGGGCTAGCTGACTGGGGCTTGTGGGGCTCAGGCCAAGGGGCTGTTTAACTTCAGTGCAGACATCCAGGCTCAGGCTGGTGCCTGGGCTCTAAGAACCCATGAGATGGGAGGGTCCCAGACACGGTCGGCTCCAGCGTCTTCGCCGCCCCAAGTGGCCAAAAAAAAAAAAAAAGGGCACGATCAACGGCACTTTGGCGGCAGCTCTACCGCCACCGCTTCATTCTTCGGCGGCAGGTCCTTCCCTCCTGAAGAGGCGGACATGCCGCCCCTTTCTGTTGGCTGTTCCAAGCACCTCCTTGCTGCACTGCTGCCTGGAGCCAGCCCTGATCCCAGAGCTCAGGCTGAAGCCTGAGCTGAAATATCTAGACCACAATTAAACAGTCTCTGAAGCCTGAGCCCTGTGAGTCCAATTCAGCTGGTATGGGCCAGCTGCAGCTCTCTAGTTGCAGAGCAAACATACCCTGAGAGGCCCACTCAGCATAGGTTTAGGGACAGGTGTCAGAGTCAAGCTACCAGAGAATTGAAGGAAGAAGGGACAGAATCACCAAGATATAGGGAGGGTGAAAAAGACAGATTTTCTGATGGTGAAGGTAAGAGGGGGGATGTGGATTTGGGTAGATGTTTTGGACTGCCAGGAAAATAAGCTATATGAAAAGGCCCCTTCAAACGTGTATCAGGAGCATGATTTGATTTTGGCTTGGGACAGCTGTGGTTGGCAGAACTGAGGTACTCCTAGAGGTAACAGGCAGAGTTGGTTGCAGTGTTTAACTGACTCTTTTGGTTAAATAAAAAAGATGCAGTTTTGTCACTTTCCTGAAATCAGGTCAAAAATACAGAAGTTTCAAACTGACATTTTTGTTGCCACTTTGGTTTCTATAGGCCAAAAATTGTGCATTTTTTTGGATTTTTTTTTTCCCGCTTCTCTTAGTCTTTACTTTTCCTTCCTCATTTCTTTTTCCACTGGAGAAAGGAGGAGAAGGGGAAAGAAGAGACTCCCTTTTCTACTCATTTGCCACCTTTTTTTTCTGGGGAGGGGGGGAGAGGGAGGAGAACAGGGAAAGGTAAAATACATACAATTCTGTTTTCAAAAGCCAAAATGAAATAAAAATTTCAGATTTTTCATCAAAATGTGAAGTTTTCTATGAAATAAAATTCGATTTTTCCACCCTCTCTGGGAATAGGAAAAAAAAACCTCAGTTTCACTCCAGCAGTATTCATGCTTGTTTCTCCTGTAGATTGTTTATCCCTGATTTTAAGAAGTTCTAGTCAGACATGGATTAAGGTATTCTTTACATCATGTTTTTCAATTTCTTTTAAGTCCTTTTGTGGTTTATTGAGTGAAACATTTCATTGCCTCACAAATGTCTTTCATCCGGGAACCATCTAAAAAGCTTTAAAAACCATTAAGATAACCTCACAGCCACAGTGTTGGGTAGATGAACATTATTATATGGAGGGGGATGTTAAGTTACTTGTAGGACAGGCAATAAGGAGAAGGGAGAACCTTAAGTCAGGAAGTAAGTTTGATAAAAAAGTAAGGATATAATGAGGTTTCTGCCATGCTTGAAATTCAAATTACCTGTCACACTGTTAAAAATATTAAATAAATGTTTTGGAAAATTACTGACCAAGATGAGCAAACTGCATGGAATTGGATTCAGCCATTTATTTATCAGACGTACTGCAAATATGTCTCTTCTTCTTGCGTATCTTCATAGACATCTTTAACCTGTGCAGATGTTACTACAAGTTTTAACAGCTGAATTCACGGGTGGACAGCTGTGTGCAAGGCACCTGCAAAAATAATTAACTAACTAAAAATAATAGGATTTTAAAACAAATCATTAGAGGATTGTAGCAGTCATGTATAAGGATACTCCCATGTTCCAGGCTACAACTAAAGCACCAACATTCTTATGAATTACTCAGATATTAAGATGCACTGGAAATGGTCACACAGAAATTCCTGTGGCCTGAACTCATAAGAAGATCATTGGAAACCTGAGGCAGACAGTCCAGAGCCAAAGTTTGCCATGCACTAAAGTAGAGAAGCCCCAGCATGTGTGCATGCATAGCTCTAATGTGGCCTTTGTCTTTAACCATCCCTTATTGCCTTCCCCCTTGCCAACAAAGCCAGACTTGATGCCACTTTCATTTCTTTCTCCTGCTTCAATCTTGGTGCCTTCCTCCTTGCAACCCCCTATGTATTGGGAATGTCCACCCAGTCTGCCACCCCCCCTCTCCAGTCAAAGCCACCTGAAAGACCCACAAATATGAATATTACCAAACTGTGAGAAATAAAAAGTTATCTAAACCAACTTCTTCCTCTAGGTCTCCCATGGCATCTTGCCTTCCTCCATCTGTCCTCTACACTATGGGCTCATGCTCAGATGGCTGATTCTTGGCTGTCTCTACCCAGTGTAATTTAGAGATGCCTCTAGGCTACACTAAATTATGCAGGTTTGTAACAGCCCCTTAGGGGCCATTACGCATGCTGGGGATCAGCAGAGTAGAGTGTACTCCAGCTACATTTGCATGTAAAACTTCGCATGAATTCTGCGTAAGAGGATTTGGCTCAAGTGGTGGAGGCCTATGTTTGGAAAGAGTATGGGTGATGCATGGGAGGGCCTGTGGGGTCGAGCACCCTCCCCACCCCACTTGGCCTGCTCAGGGGGGGGGGTTCCCTTCTCCCACTCCACCCCCCTCTCCCAGCCAGCTGGGCCAGGCAGGGCCAGCTGCTTCTCTTGCTGGTTGCTCTGGAGCGGCCAACTTCAGCCACATGAGAAGCAGCTCTCTTCCAGTCACTGCCCAGCGCAGCTGCCAGGGAGAGAAGCCGAACATGCCAGGGGTGGAGAAGAGGCACAGTGGGGGAAAGACAGAGCCTCCCTCCTGCAGGTAACATGGGGAAGAGAAAGCACAACAGCCTAGGCTGGGTGCAGGGAGAGGGGGGCTGTCGCTGGGCAGAGAAGACAATGTGGGGCGGTGACATGTCTTCCACTTTTGAGATTGTTCCCCCCTCTCTATGGGGAGGCATGAGTTGTCTATGACCTAGGGCTAGAACTGAGTTTTCTGTAATAACTGTCTCATTTGCAGCACATGAATTCATTACAAACACACAGGGGGTTTTGTCCACCTTCATACTTCTGTTGGCTCATTTATTTTTCAGACAGCTACCTCATGTTCAGAGGGAAACAGACAATCCAAGCGAGGAAGCTGCCAGAACACATGGCGTGTTCACAGCACTACGCTCTTCAAACTCTTGTAACAATACATTTGGGGAACGCACACTTGTAATATTAGATAATGAATTATGCTGCTTTGTGGCTACAAGAGTGATCTAACTCAGTAAATTATTAATGATCCTTTTCAGATGACTTTGTTTCTAAATATGTTGCAGAGCCTATACGATGGAGGCCAACGTGGTGTATGTGCAGCAACACAGCATCTCACTGCAAAGTAGTAATATCTTTCCACCTCTGCTATTGGAAAAACCAACATGTTTGGCCTGAAAACTGAGCAGGCTGTCGCATGAAGTGCTCAGAGTAAGATCAGGACAAAAGTGACCTTTAAGATCATCCTTCTTTTCAGACAAAAACGAGACCTACTGTGAGAGACTAATTGCTCATCACAGCTGACTCCCTTCCATTTAAACTCTTTTGAAAAGGATGTCTTTCAGTCAGGGCCAGGTCCAGCGTTTTTGCTGCCCCAAGCAGCAGGGAAAAAAAAGCAGCAGCAATTCGGCAGCAGGTCCTTTCCTCCCAGAGAGACTGAGGGACCCGCCCCCAAAGGGCTGGATGTGCCGTCCCTTTCCATTGGCCGCCCCAAGCACCTGCTTGCTGTGCTGGTGCCTGAGCCAGCCTTGCTTTCAGTAAAAGATGGATTTGGAAGGGATGCTGATTAGTGACACAGCTCAAAGCCTAACACGGGCTGGCTGCTGATGGACTTTTGGTTTTGGGGTCAGTAGAAGTTAAAGGTGAACTGCAAAGCAAAAAATTAAAGGTGAGGCACAGGCTTTATTGCTAAAACATCCTCTCTAACTTGGCAGTTAGAATCTTTTTTTTTTTTTAAATGGAAACTTTGTGATATTTCCCGGTTTAGTGAGGCTGTCCCAGAATACACTACCTGAAATCTCACTGTAAACCATACAATCCATGGAATCTGTGATGTGACAGAATGATGCAAGCGGATATCGTCAATGACCCAGGAAGAACAGTGGTCACCATTAAGAATTCAACTTCTGCCAAAAGATGTAAGCGTAGCTAGGAGTTCATGTCTTTCTTCTGCGCTTAGAATAAGAAATAGCCCAACTATCAGAGTGTGGTAAATGAAGGCAAATGCTTAATGGTGACTACTGTACCTACAGGATTTCAAAGATTTTTTTTGTTTTAAAAGGTTAGTTATGTATTCAGAGCCTACCACTGCTTTCACTTTTATCCAAAATACCCAACAACAACATTTTCAGAGACAGATCATCTAGTACACAGGAAACTGGCTTTTTGCTCCTTCATATTATGAAATAAATAGTTGGAATAAATACGGCACTGGCAAAAACTAAAGAAGAGTCTATGCAAATTCGCCGAAAAATGCAATGTTTATGAATATTGCTGTACCTTGGTGCAACAGAGGAGGAAATATTAAAGAAAACATTACTTAAACCCCCTTCACACAGACAAAATCCTTATATGCAGTATGTAACAAAGCATTGTGCAACCCCACTTTCTCCTCCTTATGCTGGCCAAAAACTATGACATTTGTACCACTAGAAAAAAGAATGAGGAGTACTTGTGGCATCTTAGAGCCTAACAAATTTATTTGAGCATAAGCTTTCGTGGGCTAAAACCCACTTCACTGGATACATGGAGTGGAAGATACAGTAGGAAAACATATACACAGAGAACATGAAAAAACGGGTGTTGCCATACCAACTGTAATGGTAATTAAGGTGAGCTATTATCAGCAGAAGAAAAAAACTTTTGTAGTGATAATCAGTATGTCATTGTTTTATTACACAAAGTAAAACTGTTTTCCCAATGCTAATTTTTCCCTCTACTGTTACTCACACTTTGTCATTGTGATTATCACTGCGAAAGTTTTTCTGCTGCTAATAGCTTGCCTTAATTAATTAATTACCCTCGTTACAGTTGGTATGGCAACATCTATTTTTTCATGTAAGCTTATGCTCAAATAAATGTGTTAGTCTCTAAGGTGCCACAAGGACGACTCCTCCTTTTTGCTCATACAGACTAACATGGCTACTACTCTGAAACCTTGTACCACTAGGGCTCTCTCCCCCTTGCAGCAGAGGCTGCATCATTGAGATAGCAAGAACTACTCTTACCACTGCCTCATACTAACAAATCCCTTCCCCTGCACTGAGAATTTTGGAGCTACCGTATTCTTGGAAACTGCTCTAAGCCTACTTCAGAATTCCCAAACAGTAGTAGTAGTTCCTCCGTGCTCTCAAACTGCACCATCTCCACAACCCACCTAGCCCTAATGTAGTCACAGAGCTTGCTTTAGCTCAGGCTGAGGAAGTGGATTAATGTCACAGAAATTATTTTAACTAGACAGGATACAATTGTGCTCCAGTCTTCAGAAAGGTAACATGGAGACACCCAATTTACAGACATCAAAGAGACCATAGTAATTGTTTTTGGCAACTATACCAAAACAAATAGACTGCCGCTGCACACACTCAAAATGAAATGACAAAACCATTGGTTGAGCCCGGGGAGGTGAAATTCATTTCAGACTGTTTTTGTTGTCCTTGTTAGTCCAGATGTTTTCTTTGTAGTTCTCTGCTGGATTTACAATTAGGTAATGTTGATTAAAAACCACATTCTTAGTACTTGAAAGTCAGATTTCGCCTGCTTGTTTTAGGCAAGCTCCATAGTCATTCCTGTGGATTTATGTATCTACCTCTGTTGTTCTCAGTTGAAAACTGGTGTTATTGGTCTGGTTCCAAATGACTAGAGGAGACCACTGACCCCATCAGTCTGCCTGACTTGTAGTGGGCTTACAGAATGAAGAAGAAATGGCATTCATCGTGAGGGATGGCAGGCAGCAATGGAACAATATCAGTAGTCAGAAAAACACACCTTGTTTTCCTTTTCTGTCGTCTCCCAGGTGGTAGTTTCTGCAAACCAGAACTCAACTCATGAAGTTTGGCCCTAGATCCAGAGCCAGAATATCAGTTTAAAGCCATTTCTCCTGAGAAAACACACTGTACCTCGGCATCAGAATTTAGGGGGACTTTTGGGGAGGGGGAGGAAAAAGCATATCACACTAAACAGCAAAGGTCAGCTAGGTGCAGCAATAGCTGCAGTGAATCCTGATGCTAGTGCCTTGTCTAGAGCAGGAGGCTAGCCTTTGGCCCCACTTGTGCTGTTCCCGCTCCCCTGCATCCTCAGCTCACTCGCTCCACCACTGGCACAATGCTCTGGGCGGCAGGGCTGTGAGCTCCTGGGGCAGTGCAACTGCAGAGTCCGACCTGACCCGGTGCTCTGCTGCTGCATGGTGGTGGCAGTGTGGCCCAGTTCCAGCGGGGTAGTGCGGCTGTAGTACCACCAGCCGGCGGTGCTCATGGGAGCGTCGTAGGGGAGCAGTGGGGGTTGGATAGAGGGCAGAGGTGTTCGGGGTGGTGGTTGGGGTGGATGGTGATCGGGGGGAAATGGGGTTGAATGGGGGCAGGAGTCCCGGGGGGGCAGTCAGGGGCCAGGGAGAAGGGGTGGTTGGCTAGGGCATGGGTCCTGGGGGGCTGTCAGGAATGAGAGGAGGGATTGGATGGGGCAGCAGGAGTCTGGGGGTAGGGTGTGTGGAGGGGGCAGGGGTCCGGGGGTGGGAAGATAGGAGGTGGGGGCCACGATCCCTTCCCCTAACCAGCCCAACATACATTTTACAAAATCTGATGTGGCCTTCAGGCCAAAAAGTTTGCCCACCCCCTGATCTAGATTAACAGTTAGTGATGTGTAAATCTACAGCACAGTGCAGGGTTTGGTGTGTGGACCCTGCTCCCAGGCTGTCATAAACAGATAGTTAACGGTTAATGCCTCTTTTACCTGTAAAAGGTTAAGAAATTCACCTAGCCTAGCTGTCACCTGACCAGAGGAACCAATGGGGGAACAAAATGTTTCAAAAGGAAGGAGGGAAGTTTTCCTTTGTTTAGAGTTTCAGTTTCAGCTGGAGTGAAAAAGATCAAGGAACCAGCCTCTTATCAGAGTAGTAAGTTTTAGAAAGGGATAAATAGGTTTATATTTTATTTTCTTTGTAACTTGTCTTGGTACCATTAAGGGAATTGACAAAATTGGGTATTTGGGTATTTTTTGTGTAACTAAATGTGTGCCATGGGGAACCTCCTCTGTGTTTCGAATCTGTTGTCTGTGAGAGTAGCTGATATGCTAATCTCTCCCAGAGGGATTTCTTTTACCTTTCTTTTCTTTAATTAAAAGCCTTTTTCTTAATACCTGATTGATTTTTCCTTGTTTTTTAGATCCAAGGGGATTGGATCTGGACTCACCAGGAATTGGGGAGGGAAAGGAGGAGGGATGGTTAAATTCTCCTTGTGTTAAGATCCAAGGGGTTGGATTGGTGTTCACCAGAAACTTGGTGAAAAAATCTCTCAAGGCTACCCTGGGAGGGTAAGGTTTTGGGAGAAGAGGGGGTGTTCCAGACCGAGGATCTGAATGGTGGCAGCAATACCAGATCTAAGCTGGTAATTAAGCTTAGAAGTGTCCATACAGGTCCCCACATCTGTACCCTAAAGTTCAGAATGGGGAAGGAACCTTGACACAGGCATTAAAAGTTCTCCAGGGCATTCTGATCTACTCTGCTTTGACATGGGGTTAGATCAAAATGCCCTTGGGAACTTGTAGTACACAGTAGCAGGTCTGTGCAGACAGACAAACTCATGCACTGCAGATGCACATCCCAGCTAGCCATGCACCATCTGGTGGGCTAGACAAGCTGTAAGTGAACTCTGACTAACTCTAGGGTCACTGAAACATCTGCTTGCTGCCCACAAACCTCAAGAACTTCAGGGCAGAACAAAAGCCCAGGATATTGCATTGTCCACCATTCAACACTCCTCCCTACCCTAAGTTTTGCTCATGGATTTGGAGTCCATTAGAATTCAAAATAAAGTAAGAAAGAGGGAGTTTGACTTGCAGCAACCACCCAGAGTCACACCTACCTTCCTATGTGCACAACCACTGCTTGAACTGGCTGTGTCAAACATGAAAGGACTGATGGCCTGACCAACTCCAGGCAGTGATGGGGCCAGTGTAATTATTATGGCTGCTCAGGGCTGTGCTACACCAAAACTCTTAAGGTACAGTAGTGCAGCAGATGAACCATGACTTGGATGCACGTGCCGAACTTCAGCTGCTAAGCCCTGGACAGGTCCAAGTAACCATTCAGCTAGGTGGCTAAAGTGAAGGGATCTTTTACTAGGGCTGGCAGAAAGGAAAGGTTGCAAATACCCTAGATATGCTGGCTTAACCAGCTACACTTCAGGGTTGCACACAGTGAATCACAGCCTATCAGGGTTGGAAGGCCCTCTAGTCTAACCCCCCTGCTCAAAGCAGGACCAATCCCCAGACAGATTTTTGCCCCAGATCCCTAAATGGCCCCCTCAAGGATTGAACTCTCAACCCTGGGTTTAGCAGGCCAATGCTCAAACCACTGAGCTCTCTCTCCCCCACTCTGAGCTAGCCAATAAAAGGTTGGATTTCCCCACATCTAAGGTGCCCTCTCCAGCCAGACCTCTAAAAAAGGCAAATAGGACTGTGTCTGTGATGTGTGTGTCCCCTCTCATTTGAGGGACATTAGGTCACCATTGGTGCAACAGCACCTCCTGCATAGCTCTCTGGAGCAGCTGCTCCAATCACAGGCTATAAGCACCCCATTCACAGTCCCAGGCTGCCTACAGTTATCTATTATCAGGACAGTAGCCTAGGTGCGAGTGCACTGACTATTGCCTAGATTAATTCACAGTGTCTAAGACACTTTGGCTGCAATAGCCTTCTTCAGGGTTCCCGTCCCTTTCAGAGTCTGGGCTAATTGTTGTGCCCTTGGAGTTCCCGTCAGTCCCTGCTCTGCTCAGCTATCTGGATGCAGGTCTCCACCCCAGTCTCATTCCATGCAGGTTCTCTAAGTTTTGTAGTGACCTGAACCCAGTCACAGTCTACTCTGCCAATGGTTCTCGAGCACCTACTGCAGCTTGCTTCCAGCTTGCCTGCTCTGCTCCTACAGAGAAAGATTCCTTCTTGAGCTAGGGCGTTTCAGGAGATTCTGTTTCCTCTCCCCCTTGGCCTGGGAAGAAGGGGGTATGTCCCGGGGTGGCCACTCTGGCAGGTCATGGGAGTGAGGGGAGCAATGGGAAGGGTGGTTTCCTGCTTAATAGATTCAGTCTTACCTGTTTGGGGGGTCAAAACCCTAGGGCCTCACCACAGAGGTACATCTCACCTATAGGCTGCAAGAACCACTGCATACTGGGAACAGTCGAGTCCCTAAGGGGAGGCATGACAGGGAACCTCACACAGCACAGCGAGAACGCCACAGCAGTAACTACTCTCACTAACACAAATTGCTACTTTCTAGCAGGTCCCTTGACATAACTTTCCTACTCAGATCTGAACCTTAGAGTTCAGAACATGAGAAGCTAGCATGAAACCTCCAAACTTAATTACCAGCTTGGATCTGATATCGCTGCCACCAGCCAGAAAATTCCAGTGTCTGGCTCACTGTGGTCTCCCCAAAACCTTCCCTGGGGGACCCCAAGACTCAGATTCCTTGAGTCTCACAATAAAGGGGAATAAACCATTTCCCTTCCCCCTGCTCCCCTCCAGGTGTTCCCCCTCTGGGTTCCTGGAGAGATATACAGATTCAAGCTCCGTGAATCTAAACAAAGGGATTCCACTCTTCCCCCCCCCTTCTCTATTTCTGTTAAGTACAGACTGAATTCCCTCGAACCTCAATAAGGGGGGGGAAAAAACCAAACAGGTTTTCAAAGCAAAACTTTATATAAAAAGAAAGAAAAAGACATAAAAAATGGTCTCTGTATCAAGGTGACAGTATACAGGGTCAATTGCTTAAAGGAAAAAATGAATGAACAGCCTTGTCCAAAAAAGAATACAATTTAAAACATTCCAGCAACTACACACATGTAAATACAAAAAAACAATATAAACCTATTGTCTTACTATCCTTGTACTTACAACTTGGAAACAGAAGCTTAGAAAGCCTGGAGATAGAGAGATCCCTCTCAGACAAAAGAACAAAGATCCCTCCAAGACAAAAGAACAAAGAACTCACACCCAAACTTCCCTCCACCCAGTTTTGAAAGTATTTTGTCTCCTGATTGGTCCTCTGGTCAGGTGTTTCAGGTCACTGTTCCTTAACCCTTTTATAGGTGAAAGAGACATTAACCCTTAGCTATCTGCTTATGACACCCCTTAACAAATCAAAACCACAAGGAAGGAAAAGATAACTATGGGTAACCATCCTTGGCAGGAATCTAAGTCACAGATTATGGAAGGGAGCGGGAAGAAAGGAAGGGATGGAGGTAAGATGGTTGTGGACAAATGCCAGCTAGCGCAGCTGTTGAATAGTGCCACTCAGCCTAAAGGAGGGCTAGGGGAAGATCATGTGTGTAACCCAGTTGGCAGGTTTCAAAGTGGTGCCAGGAGTGGAACAAGGTTCGTGACCCTAGTGTTGCTGGTAAGTGCTGGCTTTTTGTACTGGTTGCCATTCTTCTTTCAAACTCTCTAACCCTCATGCCTTGCTCAGGCAAAACTCCCATGAACCTCAGTAGGAACCTGGCTAAAGAGTCTAAAATCAGACTTATTGCAATTTGTAAGCCAGAACGGGGAAGGGTAGCGAGGGGCTGCTAGGTTAGCTCTATACCATTAATCTTTCACTGGCTGCTCCAGGCTGCTTTGCATTGCCATAGCAGCATGAAGCAGTAAACTGTGTTCAGGATCAGACCCTTAGTTTGGATAATGCATTTAATCAAATCACTCATGCTATTATGTTACAATATTAAATGTACGATCACCTGAAAACACATACTCTGCTTTATAGTGGCCAAAGTGACTATTGTTGTCCAGCCAACTTAATTGCATACTGCGTAAATTAATCAGCTTCTCAACTGATTAAGCTTTCAGACTCCAACACCCTTTCTTAGTGCCTTCTGTGTTATCTATCCCTGTTAAAAATGCTATTAAAACAAAATCTGTTGCTGGAATTTAAGGCAGTGGTTCTCTAATTATTCTCCAGGGACTGCCAGTGGCTGGCAGAATGCTTTTGTTTCATCCTGAAGAAAAATACTCTGAGGGCTTAGCTACACTTGTGAGTTAGTGCATAATAAAGGAGCCCCGTGCGCACTAGCTCACTCCCCGTTCACACTGCCAAGGCACATAGAGCACACTGACTCTGCAGCTAGTGTGTTCCTGGTACTCCACCTCGGTGAGAGTAATAACATTTACTGTGCCTTGGCTACAACACACAGGCGTCAGTGTGAACAAGGTGTTGCATTACTGTGCTCTGATCAGCCTCTGGAAACGTCCCATAATCCCATTAAATCAAGTGGTCACTCTTGTCATTGTTTAGAACTCCTGTGGGAATGCGGAAATGCCCTTTCAAAGCTCCGTTTCTGACAGCCGGCATGCAAGCCGTTATTGTGGAATGCTGTGAGTGAGAGAGAGAGAGAGAGAGAGAAGCGGGGAGAAGGGGAGGTCTGCTGCTGTCTGAACTTACAAGACAGCAAGCTGACATGCTCTCAGCCAACACCTACTCTCTCTCCCTCCACATACACATTCCCTGTCACACTCCATCCAAACCCCATTTGAAAAGCACGTTGCAGCCACTTGCACGCTGGGATAGCTACCACAATGCGTTGCTCTCTGTGGCCGTTGCAAGAGCTGCTAATGTGGCCACCCACGTGCGCGGCCAGCTGTCAGTGTGTACAGACTACAGCATTTTCCCTACCGCGCTCTACGAAGGCTGGTTTAACTCAAAGTGCTCTACATCTGCAAGTGTAACCATGCCCTGAGAAACAAGCAAAGGGTAGTGTTGCTGAGGGAAATGCCGCAGAAATCCTCTTCAACGGCAGGATTAAAGTTAAAAACAAGTGAAGAGTAGAGATTGGCTGAAGCTAACCAAATTATCTCAGACCCCTCCATACAACTATTCAGCACCTAATCAGGTGCTAACTGTGTTTTTTAGCAGTGTTCAACCCAGAGTCTTGGAAGGTTAGACTATCTTTAGAGCTTTGCTCTACAGTCAAAGAAATTGCCCCATGCAAGCAGCTGAATGCATTAAGCAGGGTCAATGCTACACAGTGAAAAATTAAAGAAAACATGAGCTACGAAATTATGTGAGTCATACACAGCAAGTGCCCTTTGCTCCAATTCCTACGGTAACATACCAGACATTTGACCTCAACTTCGCTATATTATGAGCAAAGCAACTACTGTGAATAGAATCCTTTTTAGCTATCTGTGCAGCCGTCACTGGGGGACAGTGTAGGCTACCTGGCACTCACACAAAATACCCTTTATTACTATGCTAACAGAAGATTTATATGACTCCAGGGAAGAATGTGCTGATCTCACTCAATTCGAAGAGTAGGAGGGCATAGTCTTGATGGAGAAGTCAAGTCTATAAGTTAGTATACTTTTAAGAGAGGGGAGGGCTCTCTAACACATTTAGACAATGAGACAAAGGGAAGAAAAAAAAAGATCAGTTAATGAAAGAAGAAAGATGCTGCTGCTGTGAGCGAGCAAGCAAGTTTGTTGACTTATAAATATAAAATCCTTATTCAATAAAAAGACTAGCAGAGAGGTTGCTGGAGTTGTTTTTGTTGTTGGGTTTTTTGTTTGTTTAATTGGAGGCTGGAGATTACATAAATATCATCCAGCTGAGCTAGAATCCACTACTGAGATTTCTAGGAGACTAGCAGAAACAGTGCTATTCAGAGGGGGGAAAAAAAAAAAAAAAAGACACCAAATCTCTCTTTTTTTGCCGGGATTTTTTCCAAGGATTTGAGAGAGACACCCACACTTCTGGCCCAGTAAGCATCTTATGGAAATTCATATTCCCAGTGCTGATATTGTGTTCCTGTGACCCAGTTGCTTTGTATTCATCATTGGCATATACTTAATTTATTTACAGACTGCATACTCAGAGCAAGTAAAATAAACCAGATCAGTGAGCAGCTTATGTGAACACAGACCATTAGCACTAGAGCCAAAACCAATGCTCCAAATCACCCACGTTGGCTGGCAGCATTCTGTAATGAAAAATGGACAGTGGCGATTATTGTTCGTTCAAATGCACACACCAGCCAGCCATCTCTCTCTTAGGTCATGCAGGTAAAGATGCACATAGGACAAGGAATGGGGAGGAAAGAGAAGGTCTGGGCACATTGAGAAGGATCAGAATTTTTAGCAAGTATTAAAATGACATCACAAGTCAGAAGTAAGGGCAAAAGAACCATGAATGGATTCCATAGCTTAGCTAGAGGAGGAGGAGGAGGAGAAGAAAAGGTTTCTGCAGTTGCCACCACACAACCTACGGTGAGGATCATGGCTACTAGGTCGCAGTCAGGCGCATAGAACATACAAACACCCCTGGTAGCCACATATTGCAACTTCTCAGCCCCCTTCTCTATCTAGTTAGTGTCTTCTAACATGCCCATCATTACAGTATCTGAGCATACATATCCATGGTGGAGGGCTCCAGGAAGTCTGATGCATGACAAAGAGGAATAGGGAACCTCCAACTTACTGTGTGCAGTTGGGCAGTGGAGCCCCTAGGGCAGGGTAACATAGGACAGGATAGACATTTTGCATGGTTAAGGGGAAAGGGATTGAGGGATAGTAACCAATACGCAGGGTTTCAGAAAAAGATGAACTCTTCCAAAATGCCTCTGACTAGTCACACACCCCTATATGTTAGTGGGAAGGGCGGGGGGATTTCCTTCTGGCCATTGTAAGTGGGTAAGTGAAGTTTTGGAGTACAAGGCTGGAAGTTTCACTTCTCTTTTAAAAATGTTTTTTAACTAAGATAATGACCATCTTCCTCTCCCTGCACATACTAAGGTTTTGGCAATTGCTCCCACCTCCGACAAGAGATCTTTGGGCAGATTCTGCTCTGTGCTACACGAGGGAGCTGCTTCCAGCCTCCCAATTCGGAGGGTTAGCCTGTGCCCCCATGCGATGAAGAGCTCCACCAGACTGCTATAAGTTATGCCACAGACTAGATTCTATGTCAATGGTGGACCGGCGTTGTGGGCAGAGCTGCACCATGCCCACTCTCCACCCTAGAAGCAGTGGGTGGGAGCAGAGGCACAGGGTCCAGCAGCACCACTCTCCTTATGGTGACATGTAGAGTACACACATAGCATACCCCTACAGCTCCAGCAAGGGTATAAATAGCAGTGCAGGCACTATTTTGGCCAGTAAAGATACAGCTGACTCCTTACAGTACATAGCCTACACAGCTCTCTACATGCCCAAGCAGCGCCTCCCCTGTCTATTTTCAACAGTGTAGTATCCTGTGGTCTCCCCACTGCCAGAGCCTTTTACCACAACGTATAGCTACATATACCCTACATGTGGCCATCAGTGGTGTGGAGACTCAACAATAGTTCGTCTGTGCCAGGGGAATTTGTGGCTGGATTACAACTCCTTTGTGTTGCCTATGTGGCACAACAGGGTTGTAACTGATCTTAAAAATTTGCTTCATATGTCCTTGATTATTTCTGTGTACAAACCAACCAACCAACCAAAAACACCCTTCCTTAAGATGCACAGAGTACTCAACACCATTAACTATTACCTGAGCAAGAATTAACATCATGTTAGAAATAGAGAGAGCACATGCAAGTTGAAAGCCAGGAATTTCAAAGCTAAGCTTCAAGTTAAAAGTTAACTGCAACACCTTATTGAACCCCTTGTCCTCTTCTGAATGGGGGAAAAACGTTTTACCATGTTCAATTTCTTCCCTTTCTCTATGCTCTGGACTGTTCTAACTCCTTCAAAAAGAAAAAACCCCAAACCAACCCCAACAAGATCTGACAAGACATTCTTCTACCTTTTCCCTTGGTGCTTTTCCACCCCTTCACTGAATAAGAGATCTCATATTGTATCTTTCTTCCTGTAACCCCTCCACCTGTCACTGCAACTTCATCCCATTCCACCCCTCCCCACTTCTCACCCTCCTAACTTCTCCCTCCCATCTGTTTCATTCTCTTCGAAATACAAGCATGCTTTAGTCTTTCCCATCTAAGACAATGCACCATTGATCCTATTTACCTTTGCTATCACAACCCTGCTCCCCTTCACCTCTAAGCTCACTGAACATTCCTATCTGCAAACACAGTCTGGAGTGCCTTTCCTCCAATTACATCCTAGACCAGGGGTTGGCAACCTCTGGCACGCAGCTCGCCAGGGTAAGGCCCCTGGTGGGCCGGGCCACTTTATTTACCTGCCGCGTCCACAGATTCAGCCAACTGCAGCTCTACTGGCCGCGGTTTGCTGCTCCAAGACAATGGGGGCGGTGTGAAGTGGCGCGGGCTGAGGGACGTACTGGCTGCAGCTTCCCGCCACCCCCATTGGCCTGGAGCGGCAAACCATGGCCAGTGGGAGCTATGATGGGCCGAACCTGTGGACGCAGCAGGTAAACAAACCAGCCCGGCCCACCAGGGTGCTTACCCAGGTGAGCTGTGTGCCAGAGGTTGCCGATCCCTGTCCTAGACCTTTGCTGATCTGGCTGCCACCTACTTTTTTTCTACTGCAGCAGTTCTCAGGGGTCCCAACCCCATTGGACTTGCTGAGACCTGTGGCTGAAGCTGAAGCCTGAGACCTCCCTCCTGGGCCTCTGACCTTCTCCTGGGGTCATGTAGTAACTTGGGGTCATAGTGCAATGAAGTTTGAAAACCCTGTTCTACTGAAACGGCTCAAAAGTCTCTTCCTGGATAAATCTCAGAACCATCCTCCTCCACCTCAACCTGCTGGTTCACTGTTTCAAAGCCAGCCATGCCCTACTTGAAATCTTGTTCTCCCTTGCCTTTTGTGACTGTTTTCTGCTGGCTCTTCTCCTACCTCTCGAATTGCTCCTTCAGAGGATTCTGTTCATCCCCACCCTAGCTTTCTATGGAGATTGTGCGTCATCCCTGGCCCTCTCTTCTACATTGTAGCTGTGTTTGACTGAGATCATACAGAGTTTGAGCCAACAATTTCAACTGACGACTCACAAATCTTTTCTGCACTCTGGGTCTGCCTCTTTCTATCCAAATTAGAATCTCAGCCTCTCTTTCTGACACTTCTCTGTGAATGCTCAGATGTCAATCCAATCCAAGCTCAGCCTGGCCAAGACTGAGCTCTTGATTTCTCCCATTTCTCAGTCACTGTAGACATCACTGTCACTCAGGCCCATAACCAGCGCATCATCTTAGACTCAGCCTTCTCCCTATATCCACACATCCAGGCTCTATTTAAATCTTGCCACTTCTTCCTATACCAGATCTGGCCTTTCCTCCATCCACACATCTAAAACTCATTCAAGTCCTCATTCTCTTGCATCTCAATTACCGAGTCTTGTCCTCCCTTCTAATTCTGTTAAAAAAGCTATTGCGAAAATCATTTGCCGGGCTTGTTGTTTCCAACATCACTCCATTTTTTTGTACCCAGCCACAGGATCACGATTTTCCATAATGCCAAACACAAAACCCCTTGTTTTTACTTTTAAGCCACAAAGGTGCTTAGCCTTGTCTTACTTACCTTTTAGATGGTACCGAGCCATTCACTCCCACCCTCCGTTCCAGCAACGAGGCCAGCCTTCATTGGTCAAAATGTTCCGAACACATCTTAGCACTTTCTCACCACCCCCATGTATGGATGTAGCTCCCCACAAAAATCTGCATTTTACTCCTTCAGATATCACCTTAAAATCCATCTCTGATGTGATGTCTTAAAAAAAAAAATCTCTTGAGAAGGACCAGGTAATTAGTGTTCTGCGACCACAGTTTATTACACTTAAAATCATCTCATTTTATGATACGGGGAGGGATGCCCTGGGGGGGGGGAAGTGTGGGGGTTGGGACAGGGAGGGATGCAGTGAGGGAGATAGAAGTGAAGACCTATTCCCAGTATTCGGAGATGGGGACACATACCTTGAACTCCTGGGTGCTGGCAATGGGGTGACAGACCATGGTTTGCTGCAGGGCATGCACCGCAGCTCGAGCCCAGCCACAGGAGAAGAGGGCTGCAGGGGTGGGAGAGGCATGCGCCATGAGCCCTCAACAGCCGCTTACTAGGCGTGCTACTTCGTCCCCTGCCCTTCCCCAGCCAACGGGAGCTGTGCCTGCAGGCTGGGCAGCACACAGACTCTCCTGGCTGCCACCCCTAAGCCTAGAAGCTGGACCTGCCAGTTGCTTCCCAAGAGCTGCGCAGCATAGAGGCTAGCAGGGAGCCTGCTAGGCCTGCTGCGTGGCACCGCCAGCTGGATAGTCAATGGCCTGGCCAGCCATGTATTCTGATGAAAAACCAGACACCTGGTCACCCTACTTGTATCCACCTGTGGCCTTTTGTCTTTTACTTAAGTGATAAGCTCTTACGGGTTAAGACCATCACTCTGCTATATGTTTGTACAGTGCCTGGCACAATGGGGCTGGGTCCTCTAGGCACTGCTGCAACGCAGACGGCAACCACCACTACTGTCTATTTGGTGTGTTGCAATAGGTGATTTAGTTCAGTTGCCTGGTTCATAGTTCAGTGGTGGATGGAAATGTTGTTTCTGGGATGCATGGGGAGGAAAAGAGATAAGATGTTGGTGCCTTATGCTGCCAAGAGGTGAATGGTTGAACTTGAAGAGGATTTGTATTTGAATCAATGAACTGTATATGACTTGTAAGCAATATGTATATCTACCTTTCCAATCTGAGGAGTGAAGTTGTGTGGTACATATGAGATATGTGGAAAAGGTCCCATGGGGTAGTGGTTGGGTGCTAATGTGTATTTGGTGGGAAAGTCGAGAGTATAGCGATCAGGAGCTAGAATTAAGGGTGTTCATGGATTTCCTGGACTTCCAATTTTTTGTTTCTAAACTTTAGCTTTAAACTTTGAATTCTAAATACTGGGTTGATGTTGTCTCCAACCTTGGTTGTGTTGCTGTGTGTGATTTGGTGTGTGTTGCTTCCACAACTGAGTATGGAATTGTCCAGAGTTCAACCCTCTTAGTTAGTTCTCTTTTTCAGCATTAAGGTTGAGTGAGGCTCTCAGCAGGGGATTTGAACTCGTCTTATTGAATAATAATGTTTGACTTATTGTTACGTCAGTACAAAAAGCTATGGCTCCTCAGAGCTACCCTTGCGGATAAAAGGTTAATTGTAATGTCTTGGAAAAAACCTAACTCTTCCTGATATAAATCATTGGAGTAGTAATTTATTGGAAACTGCCAAATATGAACAAGTCACATATATGGGACTAAACAAACTAATATTTTATGAACAGACTTTGCTGCCATTTAGTGAACTATACACAAAGTCATCCAGGGAAGCCACAATGCATAGCCTGGGGATTAGTATTCTCAGTTTTACTGAGATACTTTTAACACTGATTTGTAAGAGGTCTCTTATAATTAATGCACTTATTGGTTTTCCTTATCAAGATAGAGAGTCTCAACTGCATATTCCTGTAGTGGCTAGTTGTCTGTGGGTCTGTCTTTCTGGTTTCTCATCTTAAACCATGCTTAGATGTTTTTTTCCTAAAAGATACGGTCTAAGAATTATTTTAGGGAAGTTCAATGGCTTGTGTTATACAGGAGGTCAGGCTAGATGAATGGTTCCTTCTAGCCTTGGACTCTGTGAATCTCCTTTCTGTTTTCAGTTCTGGTCCTGCAAAGAAATTTATGTGGACAGATTCTTGAACTCAAACAAAGTTTCACTGAGGTCACAGACTTGGCTCGCCCCCACAGCTCCCCAACTGGTTCTCAAAGAAAATCCACATGTCAGACTTCCCATATCATCTCCACCTTACACACACGCAAAAAAACATACAAGCCCAGTTCCCTGATGATTGGAGGAAAGAGGGAGAGATCCTTAGACCTTTGGATGCATTACAGTCATGACTTTTCTGTATGATGGTACTACCCAAAGGCCCCCAGTGAGGATTGAAAATCCATTGCACTAGGCCCTGTACAGACACAGGAAGATACTGTCCTCCTTGCTAGTTTTAGGTTGGTAGGGGGCAAGAAGGGGAAACTATTTTCATTTGGACTTAGAAATAATGAAAGTAATCAAGCATATTATTAGTACAACAATTCTACAGCCCAATCTGTGTGCTGGCAGTGTTTTTTCTTTTTTAAGTTTCTGCCCCTCCTGATAGTACTAAATAGGAGAGAAACCTGCAGAAAAACTCTCTCTATTTTTTTCTGGTTTGTTTACTTCATACATTTGACAGCACTTTGTGTAGAGGTAGTTACACAATTCTCCTGTGTAGTTCTAGTCCCTAAAACTGCAAAACACTTAAGCAAATAGTTAACTCTATGCAACGGGAATAATGTTTCACATGCAAGTCAATTTTTAATGTTTGAAAGGAATTATTTAAAAATCAAACCAACCTCATCTCAGGACATACTACTTAACGGGTGAGTCAATTTAGACTAACTCTAGTCGCCAGATCCGTTTCACATACCAAGAGACGCTGGGGTGAGAGGGAAGAAGTTGGCTACTGCCTTTTTTCAAAGCTATTGAATATAAAACAGACAAGCAAAAAACAAATGGACTAGGACTTTTTGCTATGACAACAGGCTGTTCCAAGAGGTGACCATATGTGTATTATAAGAAACCTCAGAGCAATTCATTGTTGTTCCCGGAGGAGGGGGGGTGCAGCGTGCCGTGCCAATCGCTGTGAGGGCAGCAGGCAGGCAGGCAGGCTTCGGCGGCATGCCTGAAGGAGGTCCGCCAGCAATTCGGCAGTGGGTACGCTGAAGGTGCGGTACTGGCAGATCACCCACAGAAATGCTGCTGAATCCGCCTGACTGCCATGCTTGGGGTGGCAAAAAAACAGAGCCGCCCCTGGTTCCAAGGAAACCAAGCCACTGAGATCATGAACATTGATGCCCTACGGAACAGCCATCCATCCTATGGCAGAGATCAGATGCAGAATATGCAGAGGGAGCAGGAAATACAAATCCTAACAGAACATATGGTGCAGACAGAAATACAAATGCAACAGTAACTACTACAAACATGCCAACCAGGAAAAGTAGATATACAAGGTGCACAGCAATTACCAAAACACATTTACTCCAAATGCAATGAAGTGGAATGAAGCCCGTCTGGCTCAGGTTAGAGGGGAAGACCTGCTGTGCTCTCCAGGAGTGCCAGCAGCAAGGGACTATAGAACAGAAGCAGGTCTATGTGGTCCTGCTTCTCCCTTTTAAAGCTGCAGTACTGAACTATACTGAATTACAAAGGGTTCAATCCTGTGCCTGCTGAAATCAGTGGCCCTTTTGCTTTTGGCTTCAACAAGATTAAGATCGGACCTCAAATTTTTCAACTTATTCAGTTCAGTGCTGGACTTCAGTAAATGCACAGGGAATGTACAAGTTCAGTAAGGACCTACTGAATATTTTAAAACTCTGTATTTTAATACCTCAGACAGTTCTGAGGTTAACATCTTTCTAGTCTATGATGCCACTTAACCTCAATAGCCCCCAATCCACTCATTTGGACAGATGGCTAAATCACATTTGGAGTCTCTAGACCAAGCTATGACACAGAGAGGACATTCCAAAAAGAAAACTTTAAACAGGACTTCCCAAAGAGAGAAGACAGGATTTTTCCAAATGCCTATGTCCAGATCTCTTTGTCAGAGTGACTGCAACATTACAGTTACAAAGAGTTCCTCTCCAGCAGGAAAGATTTCAGGCAGAAATTAAAGAGAAAATGAGTTACAATTAGACAGCCAAGCCTACAGCAGTGGCTAATACTTAGTACCAATAGAGGAAAATTCCTTTTGACTGTACTAAGAGCAGAGCTGAGTCTTTAAATATGGAGTCATGACTGCAACTCCAGAGCAAGTGTTACTGTTAAATATTAGGAGCTTGATTGGGACTTTGATTACATTTCCACACGCACAATTCCTTCCTGGGCTCCCCAAACCTTCAGTCTAGGCGAACAGAGGAAAACAGACTCCTGAGTGCCTGCTGGAGCAGGTGAGCTGGGACTGGTCAGAGCCGAGACTTGACTATCCAACATACCCATAACACAGAGACATGGCAGGAGGAAACGGTCATAATTTGCTGTTGGTACATTCCAGCAAGAAGTTACTTACTTCCCTCTCAGGGCAGGTACAAGCAGGGTAGGAGCTGTGAACCAGAGGGATGCCTCTGCGCCACTTGTTCATCATGGAGATGTCGAAGATCACAGTCCAGCCCTAGGTGAACAGGGCCTACAGAGAGCAGAGATGTTTTTAAAATGCTCAGCCAAGCTTATTACCTGTGGCCATATCTGTCCTCCAGCCAATGAAGCAATGTTAACAGTAATATCTGCTCTGAGAGCAAAGCGGCCATACATAGCCCAATCTGCCAAAATCAGATGAACCTGAGCATCTGCATCTGCAATCCCCACTATCCCATAAAAGACAATGGTCAGACAGAAAACATGTGTTTCATATTTGTGAATCTCAGTGAATTATAGTAAGGGAACAGAATTGGAGCAACTGCTGCCACAAGGCTGTTAAACATTAATTTACTAATCAATTACTATCACATGCGAGACTTCTTCAGTTATTTCCATAGTTTCTCACAGCACTGAAATGGATTGCAGGCTCTTGTATCTCCTTGGAGGGTGAATGTGGGAAGCAACATTAAGTGTGTATGGAACCCATGAGGCAATGAGATTAAGGGACCTCCAAATGTCAGATCATTCCAAGTATGAGGAGAAATCATAGCATCATTAGAGTCCCCTAAGCTATATCTCCATTAGTCTTTCTGCTAATTTGGTACAGTAGACCCTGCATTACTCACATAAGGAATCTCAACCTGCGCACATAGCCTGACCAACTTCAGAGAGACTCCTCGCATGCAAGGATTCCTCATGTGAATAATAGGTTTGATGCGAAAGACACACAAGCTTGATAAAGTTTCGCACAAGAGCCTGGACTATAGATCCTAGTGATTCCTGGATACATTAGACAAACATTAAAAATGCATATGTTTAAAAAAAATTTTTTTTACCCAGCTCTACCATCTGGCTTGAGCAGTTGGCTGATCTTTTCCTTTGTCTGGATGCAAAGAGAGGATACTCACTCCAAAGGAAGGTCTGCTTTGCAACTAAGAGTTTAAGTAATTGCTAGCAAGTATTTTATCTTTATTTTTCTAGTAACCACTGATTTTATGCCTCATTACTTGTACTCACTTAAAAAAATAGATCTCCTTTTGTAGTTAATAAACTTGTTTTACTGTTTAATCCAATCCAGTGTGTCTAAATTGAAGTCTCTGGACAATTATTTAAGGTGATAAACCAGAATACTATTGCCTTAAAGGAATACTAGAGTTAATATACTGTACTCTCCAGGAGTACATACATTTCTGTGGAAAGATCTGGGCCTGGAGGTGTGTCTAAATTAGCTGTTACCACACAAGAAAGATCTTGGAGTCATTGTGGGTAGTTCTCTGAAAACATCTGCTCAGTGCGCACCAGCAGTCAAAAAAGCAAACCAATTGTTAGAAACCATTAGGAATGGAATAGATCAAGGATCGGCAACCTTTGGTATGCAGCTCGCCAGGGTAAGCACTCTGGCGGGCCAGGCTGGTTTACCTGCCACATCCGCAGGTTTGGCCTATCGCAGCTTCCACTGGCTGCGGTTCACCGCTCCAGGACAATGCAGGTGGCGGGAAGCAGCAGCCAGCACATCCCTCAGCCTGCGCCGCTTCCCACAGCCCCCATTGGCCTGGAGTGGCGAACAATGATTAAGGGTATGGATCAGCTTCCGTACGAGGAGAGATTAAAGAGACTGGAACTGTTCAGCTTGGAAGAGAGATGACTAAGGAGAGATGATAGAGGTCTATAAAACCATGAACTGTGTAGAGAAAGCATATAAGGAAGTGTTATTTACCCTTTTACGTAAACATAAGAACCAGGGGTTACTCAATGAAATTAATAGGCAGCAGGTTGAAAACAAACAAAGGAAATACTTTTTTACAGAATGAACATTCTACCTGTGGAACTCATTGCCAGGGGATGTTGTGAAGGCCAAAATTGGAATTTCAAAAAAGAATTAGATAAGTTCATGGAGCATAGGTTCATCATGGAATATTAACCTAGGTGGTCAGGACGCAACCCCTTACTCTGGGGTTGAGCCTCTGACTGCCAGATGCTGTGACTGGATGACACAGGATGGATCACTTTGATGATTGCTCTGTTCTGTTCATTCCTTTTGAGGCATTGGGCATTGGCCACTATCAGAGAACAGGATGCTGGGCTAGATGGACCACTGAAAAGATATTACTGGGTTCCTTCTCACTGCCTGGGGGACATGAAGGGGAGGGGAAAGGTGAGAGGGTAAAGCAGACTGTGAAGGTGAAAAGATAGATATAATATAGAAGACCATTAGAAAGACAGGGAAAGAAACCAAGAGATCAAAAATGACCCTTCAAAGATATACAACTCTTATCCAAACTGAAATAGAACCCAAGTCCAGGAGATATACAAGGGGATAGCCTCATCACTCACTCCCACTCCACCTCCTCCACCACAACACACCCCAAATATCCATTTGGCCTTTAACTGGATTCTCTAACTTATATGGGGAAAAAAATCACACAGTATCAATGGAGGGTCTGGTTTCTACACCATTCACAAAAAAGGGAAGGGAGGAGAGAAAATTCATGTCTAAACTTAAGAACAAGTATATGGTGGATATATGAGAAAGTTGTTTAAATAATCTTATTCTAATGTAACTGGATTATTTGCAGAACAGTTGTGCCTAAATGTTACCCTCAAAGCCTCGCCCATGCTGGATTATAGTGTGAATGTCATTGCCCAATAGTATCACCAGCAATGAAAAACCAACAGAACATTTAACTCCTTTAACAAAAATAAAAACTAAAAAGGAGAGAACCTCAACTAATATTGAAAAAACAAGCGAGTCTCATAGTAAAACATTCTCAGTCGTTTGGTGAAGCATGAATAGGATTGGTGGGGGAGAATCAGATTTCTTTACAGTTGAGGAATTGAACAGAGTCCTTCATTACATTGTTTAATGATGATCTCAGGTTAGATTGGTCTCTCTTTTAAGTGTACCGTACATTTAGGGCAAATGAGTTGACTGTTTCCAGGAATACTGTTAACCCAAATTCTAGGAAATTAGGTGGGGGTAAAACAAAGTAAAGTCATTGAGGGTCAATAGGGAGGAGGGAGAGAGAGAGAGAGAGAGAGAGGAGTCTGAAAAGATCCCTGGAGGGAGAGTGCTCAAATAAAAAGGTGTTGCCGATCCACAGGTGTAACGAGTCCCCAGGTCTAGTTAAGCGATTTGCTTGGAGTCAGGATCTCAAAAGGTAGATGTGCTCCTGGCGCACTGGAATCACAAGGGAGTACAGTAGATGCTTCCTGGGCACTGGAATCATGGGGAGGCGAGGTAAGGTAGATGAAAGTAAAGTCGCTGTGTCAATACCGTAACACTCCAACCTGCTAACAGCTGCAGGAGCTCATAACTATTTCCTGCATCCAGATGGAGGGCCAAACCTCAAATCGAAGAGGAGATCCTCTTCCCCACCCCTTTGCTCCTCAGCTGTTCCCTCTGTTGGGGAAGCTGGGGAAGTTCAAAGAAAGGAAACAAGCAGAAGGGTGGAGACAAAATATTGTGTTGGCTCTGTACCATTGTTGCTAAATGGAGAGCTGAATTCCAGTCCTGATCTGCTAAAGTTGTTTTAATACATCCCATCTGCATATTCTGCAAGGGTCTTTTGACATAGTGGGAACAGATACCTTTCAGCTTCCTCTGCTGTCATAAAACTAAACATCTTGGCCTCCTTTTTAACTTTGAAAGGAGCAGGGAAGGAAATAAAGTAGTCTAAAACTTTTGGCGAGGGCTCTTAAGCTATTGAATTTAGTCCTCTTTTCCATCACATCCTAGCTGTGATCCAGGAAAATCGTCAGCCTGTGTCCCTTTCATGCTAGATGTTTAAGTTCATAGGTTTTTTAAAGAATGAGTTCCTGAATACTGTATTTAAAAAAATCTTACAATTATGGGCTGGGGCTTTGCAATCAGAGGTGTGCTAGGGTGTGGTTGGCTCTCTCAATATCGAAGTTCTCATCAGGGAAGATAGACAAAAGCACAGGCAATATCATGGCTAAAAATTTCACAGGCCTCTCTTTTTTCCAACCCTGAACTGCTGGAAAAAACTCAGATTGTTTATCCTTGATCTTCCTTTGATATCATTAACCTTCTCCGACAGTGTTTCAATACTACTTGTCCGTTGCTCTGAGGTGTTCATTGTGACTTCTAGCAAGAAGATTCTATTCTCAGCTTCTTCTAGTCTTGATGCCAAGCCATGCAAATTAGCTTGATGCGTGCTAGTAATTTGTTGGCTCTTCAGATATTTTTCCTCAAGATAATTTGCTCTCTTGAGTTTTTTTTTAGCCATAGTTTCACTCTAGCCTCAGAGGGGCAAGTTCTCCCTGATCAGCCATCTTGGCTGCAGGAAGGCTGTCTGACAGCATCTCTTTTTTAGGATTTTGTGGGAAGTCTGGTGATGAAGAAACATCCATAATGGCATCAAATTAGGGGAAAAGAATAGTAAAATAATGTCTGAGCATTAGATTAAATAAAAGAGCGATTCAATTGCTGATGCTTGTAGATTTAAGAGATAGGGAAGGCAGCAAAGAGTCCTGTGGCACCTTATAGACTAACAGACGTTTTGGAGCATCAGCTTTCATGGGTGAATTCCCCTCTTTGTCAGATGCATGTGGTGGAAATTTCCAGGGGCAGGTATATATATATGCAGGCAAGCTAGAGATAATGAGGTAGTTCAATCAGGGAGGATGAGGTCCTGTTCTAGCAGTCGAGGTGTGAAAACCAAGGGAGGAGAAACTGGTTCTGTAACTGGCAAGCCATTCACAGTCTTTGTTTAATCCTGAGCTGATGGTGTCAAATTTGCAGATGAACTGAAGCTCAGCAGTTTCTCTTTGAAGTCTGGTCCTGAAGTTTTTTTGCTGCAGGATGGCCACCTTAAGGTCTGCTATAGTGTGGCCAGGGAGATTGAAGTGTTTTCCTAGGTTTTTGTATATTGCCATTCCTAATATCTGATTTGTGTCCGTTTATCCTTTTCCGTAGCGACTGTCCAGTTTGGCCGATGTACATAACAGAGGGGCATTGCTGGCATATGATGGCGTATATTACATTGGTTGACGTGCAGGTGAGTGAACCGGTGAAGGTGTAGCTGATCTCGTTAGGTCCTGGGATGGTGTCGCTGGTGTAGATACGTGGGCAGAGTTGGCATCAAGGTTTGTTGCGTGGATTGGTTCCTGAGCTAGAGTTACTATGGTGCGGTGTGCAGTTACTGGTGAGAATATGTTTCAGTTGGCAGATTGCCTGTGGGCGAGGACTGGCCTGCCACCCAAGGCCTGTGAAAGTGTGGGATCATTGTCCAGGATGGGTTGTAGGTCCTTGATGATGTGTTGGAGAGGTTTTAGCTGGGGACTGTATGTGATGGCCAGTGGAGTACTGTTGGTTTCTTTCTTGGGTTTGTCTTGCAGTAGGAGGCTTCTGGGTACACATCTGGCTCTGTTGATCTGTTTCCTTATTTCCTCATGCGGGTGTTGTAGTTTTGAGAATGCTTGGTGTTGATTTTGTAGGTGTTGGTCTCTGTCTGAGGGGTTAGAGCAGATGCGGCTGTACCTCAGTGCTTGGCTGTAGACAATGGATCGTATGATGTGCCCAGGATGGAAGCTGGAGGCATGAAGGTAGGCATAGCGGTCGGTAGGGAAAGAGATATAAGAGATAGGGAAGGCAGCTTGTAAAGCTAGGCAGCCACCATCCTCATAGTGGGTTCTGGAAGTCAAACATTAATATAAACAAAACATACCAGACACATGGACCACATCCAAGTTCCCCAAGATGTCATTCCAAGTATTTCCTACTCACAGTCTTCTGAAATGTCCATATTCAAGAATCTGCCAAAAATCATGACATCTTTTAAGAACAACCGAGAAGTCTAGATGGTTTAGATTAGTTACATGTAAATCCAAACAGATTGTGGCTTGGTGTTTGGGTTCAAGCTTCACAGGACTTTGTAGCCAAAGTAACTGTGTGAACATCTAGTCCCCATGGAACAAAATCCTATTGTACATGGTATGATTTCAACAGCCTTTCATGAGCCTGAGCTCTGAGATGGGATGTTAGTGAATGAGGTTCTATGTAGCTGCACTCAGTCATGTGCAACAAGCTTTCCACTTCAGCTCACTCTCTGGGAACATGGGTGAAATCCTTAGCCCTACCTTTTACATGGGATAAGAGTGGCATACAGGGGCCCTAAAAGCTGCAGCTCTAGTTAAAGGAGATTTAAGCCAACACAGGTACTGCAAGTGACTGCTAGAAGGCTACCCTCTGAAGACCATGGTCTCAAGCCCTGGAGCAAGAGGCATGCCAGGGTAGGGCTGAGGATGAATGCCACACTGAAGTAGAGCAGAGAGATTCTGGCCTCTACTTTATCCTAAAAGGCAGGCCAGGTTTTGGAGGAAGCAAATGTGGCTTTAAGCCACCATAGCCGTGGCCACTGCCATCCCTTGTGGCTGAGAGCTCTGTGCTACACCTCTTGGAGGCACTGCACAGAATCTCACCAACAGGCACTTAACTGGTGATGATTAATCGTATCAGAACCAATTTGGATAGATCATAATTCTCACTACCAAAGGATCTACGCATGTCAACCATTAATAAATTTGCCCTCACAACCCATTTGTGAAGCAGCAAAGTATTATCTCCATTGTATAGATAGGAAGCAAAGACAGGCACAGATTAAGTGACTTACCCAAAGTCATACTGTTACCTGGGGTTCTTTTAACCCAAAGCTCTTGATAACGTTTACTCTGTGCGAGATGGTGTCAGGAAATAAATCGGGGAGACCCAGCTGTCCGACCGATAGATGGCTGGCACAAACAGGACAACACTAGAGTACTTTCACTGAAAGCTAAACTTTACTTAGTCTCAAGCACCTACACGCACATCCACAACAGGTTAGTAAAACACCCTCAACCCTCTATAATTACCAAAGCTGAGCGTGGCTTTTGAGTGGCACCGTGACAGGCTTCAGCTGGCCAGGCTTCCGTCTGCCGCTGTGGACCCGAAGATGCATCCAGAGGCATCATTCCTGAAGAGTCCCTCCTGAGAAGTCCAATTACCTTAAGGGGGAAAAGTTTATTTATACACTGTATTACTAATGACATATTCCTCCAAGAAACCTTGCTAAGCAAGCAGTTTTTAAAGATTAAGCAAGAGATTTTCTCATTGTCATCAATTTACCAGATATGGGTTTTCCCCCCGCTAGAATGTCCATGTCTTAGGTCCCTGACAAACATTCCCAAGGGCACATATAAACAGACCTCCTGTTTTTCTAAAATACATGGAACAGCAACTTTAAAATTCTCAGCAGGAAGGACATAGGGTCAAGCTTCCCTGTCTATGGCACCCAACCCCCAATATCTTGGTCATGCAATGGCCTCAATGTAACCAATTTACAACCTGCTGACTTGGCTACTTTTAGCAATAAGCAAGAATGGCTCAATATGGCCTGCTAACTTGACTACTGTTAGTAACAAGTGATAGTGGTTTAGGCACTTTAGTGGTTTGCCAGAATCTCCCCCAACAATACTACGAAGACTGTAATAGAGTCAGGAATTGATCCAGAATCTTTGGAGTCCCAGTCTAGTTAAGCAGGGCAGCCTGGCAGCCCGGACCCCAATTACACAGGCCCTGCGGGCTTTAGCACACAGCTGGGCTGCAGCTGTGTATTAATTGGGCCGCATGTGGACCACACGCGGGCCACACATTGAGAACTGCTGGTCTAGATAATACTTAAGTCTTTCCCTAAATGCAGGGGACTGGACTAGATGTCCTCTCGAGGTTCCTTCAGTCTATGATTCTATCTGTGCTGGGTGAAAGTCACCTTAGAGTAGGTTACTATTGCTATTCTCCAAATGGAACAGGAAATATTTTAAACTGGAGAGTAATGAATAGCACTTCTAATCTGAATTTTCAGATGTAGAACAGTCCGTATGAAGACTCACAAAACTTTCAAAATTCATTAATTTTTTCATTAATACCAAGAAGCTGTTTAAATATTCACAAATAATAAACATGATGCGACAAGTCATAGTGACAAAATCTGACCCTTTCTTTTTGCAAAGTTATTCACAGATCAGATTCTTGGAGTTTTTAAACTGTTGAACTAGCTCTGATAAACACATTGTGAGAAGATGTTCTTATGTCAGGCCATGTCTACATCTAAAATTTTGCAGCGCTGGTTGTTACAGCTGTATTAGTACAGCTGTATAGGGCCAGCGCTGCAGAGTGGCCACACTTACAGCAACCAGCGCTGCAAGTGGTGTTAGATGTGGCCACACTGCAGCGCTGTTGGGCGGCTTCAAGGGGGGTTCCGGGAACGCGAGAGCAAACCGGGGAAGGAGACCAGCTTCGCCGCGGTTTGCTCTTGCGTTCCCGGAGCCACCCTGCAAACCGCAGGGAAGGAGACCTGCTTGCTCGGGGTTCCGGGAACGAGAGAGCAAGCCGGGGAAGGAGACCAGCTTCGCCGCGGTTTGCTCTCTCGTTCCCGGAACCCCGAGCAAGCAGGTCTCCTTCCCTGCGGTTTGCAGGGTGGCTCCGGGAACACGAGAGCAAACCGCGGCGAAGCTGGTCTCCTTTCCCGGTTTGCTCTCTCGTTCCCCGAACCGCCGAGCAAGCGGTTCTCCTTCCCTGCGGTTTGCAGGGTGGCTCCGGGAACGAGAGAGCAAACCGCGGCAAAGCTGGTCTCCTTTCCCGGTTTGCTCTCGCGTTCCCGGAGCCACCCTGCAAACCGCAGGGAAGGAGACCTGCTTGCTCGGGGCTCCGGGAACTAGAGAGCAAACCGGGAAAGGAGACCCGCTTCGCCGCGGTTTGCTCTCGCGTTCCCGGAGCCACCCTGCAAACCGCAGGGAAGGAGACCTGCTTGCTCGGGGCTCCGGGAACTGGAGAGCAAACCGGGAAAGGAGACCCGCTTCGCCGCGGTTTGCTCTCGCGTTCCCGGAGCCACCCAGCAAACCGCAGGGAAGGAGACCAGCTTGATTACCAGAGGCTTCCTCCTTCCACGGAGGTCAAGAAAAGCGCTGGTAAGTGTTTACATTGGATTACCAGCGCTGGATCACCAGCGCTGGATCCTCTACACCCGAGACAAAACGGGAGTACGGCCAGCGCTGCAAACAGGGAGTTGCAGCGCTGGTGATGCCCTGCAGATGTGTACACCTTCAAAGTTGCAGCGCTGTAACTCCCTCACCAGCGCTGCAACTTTCTGATGTAGACAAGCCCTCAGTCTGCCAAAACTTGAACCCAGGATGTTCAAAAGTTATACCAGTCTGAATGCTTCACATAGGTTTTATTTTCAGAAGAGTTTGCTCAGCCCTAGTTAAGGTAGATCCAAAAGACAAAATCCTATTTACTTGGTGTTCTCTACTTGCAAACTCTGTATAACTCCAGCAATACTGCCATCTAGTGGATTTATTCCTGTCTGCTTATACTGCACATATGAGCCCTTCCTGCGTATGTGCAGGAGACATACTGGACAGGATCAATGCTATTAAATCAAAAAATCTCAGTGACCATACATTAACACCCCAAAAAGAATTACCCAAATTTGTAAAGCCACCATCCCACCCAGCAATCTTTGCAAAGACATGGACCCATACATCTATGGTCTAACAAGCATATCATATGAGAGCTGAAAGAAAGCCATCTCTTGCTGAGTGGAGTCAGAGCTGAGCCAAGCTTCTCTCAGCTGTGAGTGTTTGTTACAGACTGATTAGTCCAGCAATTAATCTCATTCCTCCCTCAAATCCCCCCATAGAGTCACTTGTATAAATATTTTTCACATGATTTCCTGAACTACTTTGTAGTGTTTCTGGGCACTGTTAAAACCACCAATGCTTTCTGTACTGGAAGTAACTGTATTTCCATGAGAGTGGAGTGAGCCCTAAATTTCTTAAGCTATATATGCAAAGTACTTTGAGTTCCTTGGATGACAGGGTCTACATAAAATGCAAGAAGGTAAAAATGACTAACATAGTCTTGCAAGATGGCCCAGCCAGCACACACAGTCTGCTCACCTGCTTTTTAATCTGTGCAGGTGGTGGAGTCCCACAGCCCACCACGGATATCAGTTGGCAGATCCTTAACAGAGCCATGAGCATGGGCATGTAACTGGCACGGTTCACCACTGTCCCCTACACCTGTCCCTTCTGCAGCATCTGAAGTGTGCCAGCTTGCAGCCCCTTTTCTGGATCCTCCAGAACCACCACCTCAGGTTCTGGCTGTACTTTTCCCTGCACCTTCTAACTTATGCACACCCTGTCCATGGTCCCAAGAAGTTGTAAGACCTCATCAACCTCCCCCTGGTGCTGGCCAAGGTGGCCATCCATCAAACCAGAGGGAGGATACTGGACGGGGACATGCTCTGTGACTGTGGGGGCCTATTTTCATTCCACCCAGGCAGAGTTCCTCTGGACCACATCCTCTGGCTCCCTAAACACATTTGAGGAGCAGTGGACCGTATCTGGGGTCTCTGTTCAGTATCCCCTTCTGGATTCCTGATTTTGACCCTCATGCCCATCTTTGGTTCTCTCATTAGTTGTCCCCCAGAATTGCTCAGTATCTGGGTACAGTAGCTCCTTCCCTTAGGCTGGATTCCTAATAGGTGCTCTGTAACTGGGGCGGGGAGAGGGAAGAGAGGAGGAACAACCACCTCAGTTCTTAGGTCCATTATGGCAACTTTGCACTGATCTCCAACCATAAAACTGGCTTAAGCCTGACAGATCTGAACAGTAAAGGATTCTGCTTGCACATTGGAAACTTCAGTGATAAAGAGACACAATAATGGCTTCAAAGCCACCAGTTCCTGCCTGTCATGGGGACATGTGTGGGAGAAAGGGACCATACCCAGCACCCCAAGGATCCGTGGCTCCTAAAATGGTGGCAGGTGGAAAGAAATGGCAGCTCTGAGACAATGCATCTTGCACACTCCTGAGAATCTGGCCTGGAATATTTCACTTTCTCTGAATGTGACAGAATATACCCCTGTATTCACACCCTATACACCAGTAGATTAATCTTTGTACATATTATGCTTGTACAGTATCTGAAAACTCAATTTGTGATCAGTATTCTCTTGGTAAAATGTGTGTGGCCACATTGTATGTGAAATTAAGACTCCCCTGTATGACAATATTAAACACATGTTCCACACCCCACAGCCCTGTCCAAACAGAAGTTGGCAATCAGGTCTGTCTAAAACAAAGGAACATATGCATGCCTTAATTTGCATGTAAGCAGTAAACAGTCATCAAGCAGGGAGGGAAAATAAAATAAGTTAAAAAACACATGAAAAAAAAAATCAGCAAGGAATATTATCCCGCATAGTCTGTCTCCTGGATCTCAGAAGAAAATATTTTTCCAATGTTGAGTGCCTTACAAACCTGCTTCATGACTTGTTCCATAAAATGGGTGCCTCTATCACTATCTATTGAGGCGGGAAGCCCAAACCGGGGAACGAAATCCCTTAACAGTTTCTTTGCAACGGTTATTGAATCTGCTTTAGCACAAGGATAGGCTTCTACCCACCCTGAAAACATACAGACACATACCAAGACATACTCATACGAACAGCATTTTGGCAAACTGATAAAGTTGATTTGAATATTTACAAAGGGACCCCATGGTGGAGGGTGCACCGCCAGAGTGGTGCGCACCGCTTGTCCACTATTATGGACCATACTGATGGGGCAAGAGCGACAGTATTGTTGGGCCACACTTGAAAATTTTGGAGCATACCAAAATTGGGCCACAGAAGCAATCATTCCCTTCTTGCCGATATGGGCCAATCCATGGGCCACACGGGCCAGGTAGGGAAGTAGGGCCAGAGGCGCAACCAAGCGACCATCTGGGGGGCGCCACAAGGCATCATCTGGATGCGGATAGCAATTGCACTGTTCCCAGCTCTTTTCTCCTCCTCGGATGCCGACCCCTGCATATCCACAAGGTCTGACAGGGAGTCGGCTGCTGAGGGAGGCTGGAGCATACAAAAAGGAACTTTTTTAAAGGGAACCGGAGACCCGGAAAGGGCCGCCTGCCTGGCAGCAGCATCTGCCAGGGCATTTCCACGCGTAACGTCATCGCATGGGGTTTGGTGAGCTGAACATTTCACAACAGCAATGGCTGAGGGTAGCTGGAGAGCAGATAATAGAGCGCTAACATATGAGCCATTACGGATGGGGGGTGTTCCGCTAGAAGTAAGGAAGCCCCTATACTTTCATAGCTGCCCATAATCGTGCACGACCCCGAAAGCATACCTGGAGTCAGTGTAAATAGTAACAGGAGTTCCGGTTGCCAAATGACAGGCTCTAGTAAGAGCGACTAACTCCACCATCTGGGCGGACTTGGCGGGTGAAAGAGAGAAGGCTTCTATGACGCCATGCAGATCACACACAGCGTAGCCTGCTACAAGTTGGCCAGCTGAATTTCGAAGGCAAGAGCCATCAACAAAGAGGATTAATTCAGGGTTCTGTAGGGGAACATCCTGTAAATCAGGTCTAGGGGTAGAAAGTTCAGCATTTACGGAGAGATAATCATGCAGTTCGCCATCCTCTGTCGTAGGTAAGAGGGAGGCGGGATTTAGTACCGAACACCTAGTTAAAGTAACATTAGCAGCATTTAAGAGGAGCATTAGTAAGTCGGGAATTTGAGAGATGCTGAGTTTTACCTTTGGTAAGGAGGGCAGTGACGGCATGGGGAACAGCCACAGCTAAAGGGCTTCCTAATACAAGAGAGGCGGAAGCTTCCACAAGCATTGCGGCAGCAGCTACAGATCTGAGACATGGGGGTAGACCCGCAGCCACGGGATCCAGTGTGGAGCTGAAATAAGCTACGGGCCTGTGCTTATCTCCATGTAACTGCGTGAGGACCCCTTGAGCCGTACCTTCCCTCTCATGACAATAGAGGGTGAAAGATTTCTTGTAATCAGGGAGGCCCAGAGCAGAGGCCTGGGCCAGGGCACTTTTGACCTGCAGAAATGCCTCTTCTGCGCTGCTAGTCCAGGGAATGGGATCAGGGCTTTTATTCTGGGTCAAATTTTGTAAGGGGTGAACAAGGGAAGCATAGCCTGAAATCCACTGTCGGCAATAGCCAGCCATTCCAAGGAATCCTCGCAATTGCTTTTTGGTGATAGGTCTGGGCACTTGGAGGATAGCCCGGATGCATGAGGACGACAAGCCTCGCTTGCCTGCCAAGATATCATGTCCAAGATAGTGAACTGCAGAAGAACAAAGTTGTAATCTGGCCTTGGATACCTTATGACCCTTTTGGGCCAAGGCTTGGAGCAATACCAGTGTGTCGGTTTTGGAGGCCTCTAAAGAATTAGATGCTAGTAACAGATCATCTACATACTGGATCAGGATGGAACCCATTGGGAACCGAATGTCGTCCAGATCCTGTTTTAAGATTCGAGAGAAAATAGTAGGAGACTCAGTATAGCCTTGTGGCAGCCGGGTCCAGGTGTACTGGGACCCCTGATAAGTAAAGGCAAACAAATATTGACTATTTTCATGGATTGGGATGGAGAAGAAAGCAGAGCACAAGTCAATTACAGAAAAATACTGTGCAGTGGGGGGAATGCAGGAGAAAATTGTGGCAGGATTTGGGGCCACAGGGAAGATGGGAAGTACTGCAGCATTTATGGCCCGGAGGTCTTGGACAAACCACCAGGTTTGCTTACCAGGTTTGCGCACAGGCAGAATCAGGGAGTTACATTTAGTAACAGTTGGCACAATGACTCCTTGCTCAAGCAGGGCCGTAATCACAGGACGGATTCCATCCTTGGCTTGCTTAGACAACGGATACTGTCGAATTTTTGGAAGAGGCTTTGCTGGGTTTAAACGAATTTCAGCCGGCTGGGCAGAGCCAATACGCCCAACCTGGTTGGCATGCTCAGCCCATAGTGTGGGGGAGACCTTGGCCAACAGTTCCTGTTGCAACAAGGGAGCATTGGAGTTGGTGTCCCCCACAGGTGCTGGCTCTTCTACCTCATTCTGAGCGGGTTCAGGTACTTCCAAAAAGACCCCATCGGGGGAGCAGTAAATGGTACAGTTTAATTTACACAGCAAATCCTTTCCCAGCAGGTTGACAGGAGAACAAGGACTGAGGAGAGAGGCATGCTGAGCTGAAAGGGGACCAATGGAGACAGAAAGTGGGGTCGAGACAGGGTGGGGAATAGGTGTGTTACCCACCCCTATTGCATTTACAACTTCCGAAGAGAGAGGTACAGATGGAAATTCCTGAGCCCTTAAGGTAGAACGTAAGGCTCCAGTATCTATTAAGCATGGGGTAGCAATACCATTTATTAAACATGAGACCGTAGGACTGGTTTGATTGACAGATAGGAGTGGGGCGATGATGTTAGCAGTCTCCTGGCTCAGTCAGAAGTCAGGTGGAGGCGGGGGTGGGTCGGGTTTTGACTAACAGCTAAAGATAGGGGCTTGGGTTGGGACTCCTCCAGGACGCGGAAAGCGCTTAGGAGGGCGTGTAGGACAGTTCCTTATGAGGTGGCCTTCCTGTTTACAGTAGGCGCAGCTCTTCCTACGAGGGCAGTCGATCTTCCAGCGCCCTTCTTGGCCGCATGAAAAACAGGCACCGGGTTTGGGTGGGGGGCTTACCTTAGGCAGGGGCCTTCCTTCTGCCATCCCTGGTACCAAGTTATGTTTGGAAAATCTTTTACCCATGTCCTGCATAGCTTGAATTTGCAGGGCCATAAGCTTAGACTCTGTTTCATCCTTTTTCCTTCCCAATTGTCTGTAAAAGTATTGTGCTGCAGCTAGGATGCCTTCTAAGTCCTTTCCTTCCCAATCAACAAGAGTAACTTCTAATTGCTCGCTAACCTTAGGCAGAAGGCCCTGCACAAAAGCGGTCACCACTGCTTGTCTGGCAGTGTTTTCAGCATCGTCTATCCCCGAGTACCGTTCAAACACTTGTTTTAGACGTTCTATATAATCTGCTGGGTTTTCTCCTTTAGCTTGTTTACAGGCGTGTATCTTTGTCCAATCAGTTTTCCTGGGGCAGATCGAAAGGAATTCCCTGACCAAATTTTCCCTGTGTTTTGGTAGTCTGAGAGGGGCAAGACCTGCCTCGGTGTCTGGCCAGTTGGCCTTTTGGAAAAGTCGATTAAGCGTCTCCTTGGGCAGCACCGCCCTCAGGAGCTGATCCATATCAGCCCAGTTAGGGTTATAACACCGAATAACCATGCTTAACTGTTCTTGAAATTTAACTGGGTCCTCCCTAATTTTTGGGAATTTATGGACCAAATTATATAAGTCCCCTGGTGACCAGGGGGCGTGTACAGTTACCAGTCCTGCAGGCCCTGGTAGTTCCCGCAAGGGTAACAACAACTTTTTATTTGGTGGGCCGAATTTTTCCTTTAAGTGTTGTGCCGGCTTTGCAAGAGCCTGATAGCGGGTATGGCGGGCAGGAGGCGAATTATTCCAATTCGGGGCCAATTGCCCCTTAGGTGATGAAGGTGTTGATGTTATGATACCTCTTATAATAGATAACCTATGGGATAGGCGTTGCAACTCCGGCTCCCCCCACCCACCCCGGGGCTTTGACCTATAATGCTTTCTGGTCCCGTAACTTCACATATTATTCTGTCCACTTCCAAGGATAGATCAGCGATTTCCCTTATTTGTTCGGGTGTTAAGTCCGAGATTTTGAACGACTCAGGGGTCGGGGATGAGTCCCGGGAGGTTTCTAGTGAGGAGGTATGGGACTGTTCCCCGTGAGACTGGGACGTAGCAGAAGTTTCCCCTTGTCGATCAGGGGGGCTGTCTTGGGATCCCGGTGGGTTATACAGGGGAGGGGTAGGCCATTGTCTACACTCTACGAATAGGTCAATTAAGTCGTTAGATGGAGTTGGAGGCACAGGTTTCGGGGCCGGAGCCGTTGGGCATGGCCTCGAAGGATAAAGGGGGGTTGGGCAAGCCTTAGGTTGGCTCAATATGTCTTGAGTAAGGACTAATTTTCCTTGTGTCTCCTTTAATTGAACCTTTAGTTTCTTCTGGGTATCCTTAAGACTCCTTACTTGAGATTCTTGATGTCGCTTTTTCATCTCATTATACCATTCAAAATGTTCCTTAAATTGATCCTGCTGTACAGCGGTGGCAAAAGTGCACCCCACAGGTATGCAACCCTACCAGAGTCGAAACTCCCGTCAAAGGGAAATTGTAATTTTGGATCATGCCTAGTATACCAATTCCATTTGTCTAAGTATTTACAGATTGACGGACTATAATGTACATACATATATGCAGCAGGCATGTCTTTAGGTGGGACTGGGATGCCTTTGGATCCGCTAGTTCCCATACTTACTTCAGCCAGCTTTTACTTAAGCCACACACACAAGGGAATGCTTACTAGGATTGCCACGGTTCTAACACCAATGGCCTACTCCTGCCCTTGGCAGGGGAAAAGGGTAGGTTTCCATGGACTGGAACCACGGCTGGAGACCTATAAGGGAAAAGAGGTAAGGGGGGTGGGCCTCCTCAGGGACTTTTACCCCAACGGAAAGCCTGTGGTCCCCACATGCCTCTCGTCAACCCAGAGCACCAGCCTTCAAGCCAACGGTGCCTCTGCAGCTACCGGATCGGCGGTGCGGTTCTCCCGGGGCTCCCCTTCTCTCTGAGAAGGGAAGGGAGCTTATGGCTCCAAAGGGCAAAGAAAGGGACCCTGCGGTCCTTTAAAAAGACAGTACTCGAAGAGCGGTCACAGGGTCATAGGTCATGGAAGGGGAAGGGAAAAAGGATGGGGAAAACATGCACGCACCTCAGCTGGATAGCCACTTACCGAGGCCTGCCAGCTGGGGAGCTTCACAGTCTCTCCAAGCTCAGTTGTGGGGCTTGCTTTCGAGACACTCCCGGTCACAAGCTTTCGCTTCGCAGGAGGCTCGGGGCATCTTCCCACAGCTGTCACTCATGCTGGCCGCTTGGCCCTCACACACACAACCATGTTCTTGACATAGCTGTCAAGACAAGAACCTCAAAACCCGGGTCCCCACCAATCCTGGTATGAAGGGGACCCCCGATCAACTCCCAGGGCGTATTAGCCCAAGAGCGGATCAGGACTCACCGGACCGAAAGAAGCGCGGTCCGTGGGCTGCCGGCAATACCTTTAAGACCTTAAGACTTTAAGAACCTTGGAACAACCTTTAAGAACCTTGACAGATACCTTAAGACTCCAAGAACCTTGGAAGGACCCTTAAGAACCTCAGAGAAAGGGCGTCAGGCCTGTTTGAAAATTAAAAGTTCGATTCCAGCTTGTGACTTACCCCTAGCTGGAGCCTACAGGCCAGTCCCTCTCCAGACCCCAATAGAGATTTCAAAAGATCTCTTACCTCTTAGGTGGGCCCGGGGTGTGGGAGGAAGCCGTCCGCGGTCCTTTGGTCCAGGGGGGTCATCCGTGGAATCCGAGTCATGGCACCAAATTGTCGGGGCAAAGACCACCACCCATTCGATTTTGGTCAGACAGGTCGAGGCACCTTTATTGTTAAAACAAGAGTACAAGTATGCATACAGGGAGAGACAGCGAAAATCCCATGCAAGGGACAAGCTGCTCTGCCCTTCACAAATTTTACCAAGCTTATAAAGGCTAAAACCGCAAAACGTCATATTGATTACACAAGTTACTTGCCTATTTTGGTAATTAATATTGCAAATCAGCAGGTTATTTACTGTAAATTCAGTTTGGGGTATTTCCAGTTATGGTCTCTTTTGCAATTACATTGACTGTCTTATGACCCCTTGATTGCGAATCCATATTGCACAAGTTATTAGAATATTGCATAGATCACGCATTTTGGCAGTGATTGAGCTGGTTATTTAATAACCCCACCTTGCAAGCAGTAATAATTATGCTATATTTTGCTTAAAGCCAGACTGGCAGTCAAGTGACCCCTGGTCCCTCCCTGCCTAGTTCCTCTTTTGTCAGTGTTCTATACCCTATTTCTTCATATTTGATTTCCTCCTCACCCAGTGCGAGACATTACTGATAAACAAGTTTATCTGAGAACTAAAACCATTGCATTTATTTAGCTTTTATTAACTTCAGCTAAAGCCTGAGGTCTGGATATATGGGCCTATAAACCAATAAAGCTAAAAGCATTTAATTGTTACAATATTATATGTTAAAATTATAGAGGCTCATATCAATGTCAGGGCTCTGCAGCCGGGACTGATTTGCTTACTATTCAATCAGGGTCCCGCTGCAGTATCCGTGACAGTGACAGCAAATTCTTAAAGGCAGTGGCTAAACAAGGCTCTGTATAAGAACAGAAAGCTACAGGTATTCAATTATATATCAGGATCATAGATGCCCATATTACTGTTGGGAACCTGTACCAGGGTACTGTTCACGCACTATTTCAATCGGAACCCTGGGGCAGGATTCACACCAGTGACAGCAAACTTTCAGAAGCAGTGGCTAGACAAGGCCCGACCTGGCTGGCAATAAAGCTACATATAAAGGGTGGGGGGTTATGGTCCCCTACAGGGACTGAAACCACGAAAAAGAGAGACTGACACCCTAAGGCACCCCTCTCTCTCTCAGGCCACTTCATTCTCTTTGCCGCAGAAAACAAAAGGAAAAGCTGTTGGACTGGGGGGAAGGGTCCTGACCTGAGAATCAGATCAGTAATCTGCTGGAGCATGTGGTGAGAAAATTTACTTTGTAAACAAGAAGGTTTCATAAGTAAATGCTAGTAAGTGTTTTATCTTTATTTTTCTTGTAACCACTTCTTACTTTTATGCCTCATTACTTGTAATCACTTAAAATCTCTCTTCATAGCTAATAAACTTCTTTTATTGTTTTATCTAAACCAATGTGTTTACATTGAATTGTCTGGATAACTACTGAAGGTAATAACCTGGCATTATAATGGATTTAATATATTTGTATTGTTCAGAAGAGGGTTGGGCAGTACAGGACACACATTTCTGGAGGAAGATCTGGAACTGGAGTTGTATCGGGGGCACCCTGGAGTATAATCAAGGCTGGTAAGAACTGTTACTAGGGTATAAGTGGCAGGCTCCAGTTACACACACATACTTAGGGTGTGGCTTGCATGCTGGAAAGCTGTGAATGACCTAGGTGGGAGCTACAACCACAAGGCATTGTAAAGGACCCAGGGTTGCAGGGCAGGCATGACAAAGCCTCCCACTAATCTGAATTGTACCCCAGTATGTCAAACTGAGCAAATACAGTTTGTTAAGATTGTTTTACCTTGACATGTGCATGCACCAGAACACTGGATTCCAGCATATCTCCCACCTTGAATGTTGGGGAAGTTGAATTTCTGATTGAGTTGTGGAAGTATTTGTTTCCATAGTTGAAATTCAATCCCCATCTTTAACTAATTGTAACATCCATAATTACAAGCAACACCGTGGCTGGAATTCTGCACCTTTGGAAGAACAGGCAAATTGTAATTAACTAACTGAATTTTAAAATCAAGATCGGATGTTTTCTGAAAGATGTGTGCTAGGAATTATTTCAGGGAACTTCTATGGGAGGTGTTATACTGGAAGTCAGTTTAGATTATCACAATGGCCTGTTTTGGCCTTGAAATCTACACATCTATGTCTAACAGTTGATGTTTTCCTTCCTTCTCCACAATGAATGAACAGGTTTGAAAAACTGCCAGATACAGGCACTGGCTTACCAACAGGTCTGCATGCTGGCTGCTATGTTGCTATAACCTTTCCTGCCAAACTGCAGAGGTTTTCCAGTCTCCTGATCCTTTGGCTCAAGTGTGATTCTGGTGTGCATCTCCCATGCTTGTCTTCTTTTCCCAGTGGTGTTTCTAATCAGTGGTAACTCTACAGTGGCAGATGGTTTCCAATTCCCTTATTGGAAGTCTCTATTTAAATCCCAGAGGTATCTCCTGTTATAGGATTATTAGCATTTTTAAAGATGTATTGTCATTTGTTTTGATCCACAGTTTCTCTCGATGTCCTGTGATCTAGTTCAAATGCTAAGACTCTAAATAACAGAAGAATTCTAAAAAGAGAATCCATTCTGATCTGTATTGTAGCAGAGGTTGGAGATCACTGTTTGCTAAATGGAGCAATGTCCATAGGAATTCTTTTTAAAGCTTCCAGGAAGGTTATACTATAAAGTAGCAGCTATTACTATGCAGACACCATTGTTATGTAAAAGGCAAAATTTGAGCCCAATGCCCAGTCAGGGGCATAGAAGAACCAGGGACTAGGTTATCCTCTACAGGCCCTTAATGTTGCCCCTTTTTCTAACACACAGATGCACTGGAAGATTCATGTAGCAACAGATCCACCAGCCCTTGCTCTATCCATCCCCTAGAAAGTCTATGCTTCACTGCCTCCTGCCTTTTCATCAGGGGTGAAAGTAACTTACAGGACTTACTGGTACTGCCAGAATCCTGAGGGGGCATGGCCTCATCTGGAAGAGGTGTGGCCTCTCAAGATTTAAAGGCCCTGGGGCACCAGCTGTGGCTGGGAGACCCAGTGCCTTTAAATCAACCAGGGGTTCCTAGCTGAAGAGGTGGCTGGGAGCGCCCCAGGGCTCAGGGGCAAATTAAAGGGCCTGGGGCTCTGGCCGCCAGGGGGAACTCCAAGCTTTGCGGCTGCGGCGGCCAGGCTGGGGCAGGGATTTAAAGGGCCCAGAGCTCCTGCTGCTGAAGAGAGCCCCAAGCCCTTTAAATCCTGGCCCCAGCCTGGCCGCCAGAGCCAGCAGGGATTCAAAGGGCTCTGGGCTTCCCACCATGGAAGCCAGTGCGGTCCAGCACAGCATACTGGGTCTTGCCGGTACGCTGTACCGGACCGGCTTACTTCACCACCGCTTTTCACTCTGCCATGCAAGGAACTCCTATGGAGCTGGCCTCCATGCCATACAGGGTGAACCCAATTACATACCGATGCTATCTTGCCAGTGAAATGTAGCTGTTCCCTATAACTGCCTGGGGCCAGTGCCCTGAAGGGTGGGGGGAACCTGTGTTCTCCACACTCCTCCCCATCCAGCAGAGTTCAGCAGCAGCCCCAGATCGACTGGAGATTGGTTCCAACGTCCCCTTTCAGGCACTAGGGCTAAGAGAGCCTTGAAGGGCTGGGCCCCAATGTGCTGCAACACTTTCTTATCCCTTAACAGCTGTTAACACCCCTCCCGACAGCCCGTGGCACTATCCCTTCTATTTTTACCTCCACATTGTATTTAACCAGCCCTGAGCCCAAACCTACCACAAAGGGCAACTTATTTCCTCTCTGCTCCTCTACAGGGTTAGTACATTACTAAATTGCTTGCAGAGGACTAAGATGGTCTGTTCTAGAACAAGACTAGCTCAGCTCTACCCCTTGCCCACAATATACCCTCAACACAGTCCCTTGGAGAACCAAGCAAGCATAGCATGCTCTGGGAACCCAGTGCATCGCAGACTTGCTGCCTCAGACAGCCTCCATCCTACACTCATGTAATGCAGGTTGTGATAGGAAGAAAATGAGACAATAGCCAGCTCCCGCAAAGAAAAGAGAGGTCGTAAAGCAAGGAATGTAATGCAAGAAACCACTAAGCAGCTCAGGCCAGCTCTGGCTTTTATGCCGCGCCAAGCAAATAAAATAAAATAAAATAAAATAAAATAAATAAATGTGGGGCGGCCGGAGCAGCGAAGGGAGGGGAACAAACCTGTGGGCCGGCTGGAGCAGCAAAAGGGGGAAAAATAAAAAACAACAACAAAAACTTGCAGGGCTTGCTATAGACCTGGTACCGCTCCCAGCGGGGTGCTCCCTCTTCTGTGCTGCTGCCCCCTCTAGGGTGGCCAGAAAGGCAAAGGGGAAAAAAAAAAGCCTGCAGGAATGCCGCCCCTTGGAACCTGCCGCCCCAAGCACAAGCTTGCTCGGCTGGTGCCTGGAGCCAGCCCTGAAGCAGCCAAAATAGACCAGTCTGAGGACATCAACTTCATGCTGTTCAATGCATGATCAACAGTCAACAAACTACACATGGAAGCAATACAGGACACAAACTCATTTGCTTTTCCTTTGCAGGTCATCTTTACATCCTTTGCAGGTCACCACTACCAGGTGCCTGCTATCAGACCCAGGGTATGTCTACATCTAAAATTTTGCAGCGCTGGTTGTTACAGCTGTATTAGTACAGCTGTATAGGGCCAGCGCTGCAGAGTGGCCACACTTACAGCAACCAGCGCTGCAAGTGGTGTTAGATGTGGCCATACTGCAGCGCTGTTGGGCGGCTTCAAGGGGGGTTCGAGGAACGCGAGAGCAAACCGGGGAAGGAGACCAGCTTCCCCGCGGTTTGCTCTCGCGTTCCCCGAACCCCCCTGCAAACCGCAGGGAAGGAGACCTGCTTGCTCGGGGTTCGGGGAACGCGAGAGCAAACCGGGGAAGGAGACCAGCTTTGCCGCGGTTTGCTCTCGCGTTCCCCGAACCACCCTGCAAACCGCAGGGAAGGAGACCTGCTTGCTCGGGGAACGCGAGAGCAAGCCGGGGAAGGAGACCAGCTTCGCCGCGGTTTGCTCTCGCATTCCCCGAACCACCCTGCAAACCACAGGGAAGGAGACCTGCTTGCTCGGGGTTCGGGGAACGCGAGAGCAAACCGGGGAAGGAGATCAGCTTGATTACCAGAGGCTTCCTCAGGTATGCTGGGATACCTGCTTATTCCACGGAGGTCAAGAAAAGCGCTGGTAAGTGTCTACACTTGATTACCAGCGCTGGATCACCAGCGCTGGATCCTCTACACCTGAGACAAAACGGGAGTACGGCCAGCGCTGCAAACAGGGAGTTGCAGCGCTGGTGATGCCCTGCAGATGTGTACACCTCCTAAGTTGCAGCGCTGTAACCCCCTCACCAGCGCTGCAACTTTGTGATGTAGACAAGCCCCCAGAGAGTCATTACAGAAAAGACACCCAGAGTGATTAAGTGACCTGTGTAGGTGGGTACAAGAAGCAGGATCACTATTTGACTTCTACTCTAACAACTAGACCACAGTCTGGTATTGATATTTTGCCAGAGAGCTGGCTGCTCTTGAAAACATTTTTGAATGGATGATCATTTACAGGTTTGCTTTATTGTTTTAGCTCACAGTTGATACCCAGTGTGGCATCTTTCATACTCAGTGAAGTATAGGAGAGGATAAAGATTAAAGGAACGGAGAGAAAGTGCTACAGCTGTCTAGCAATAAGTTCAATGCTGGCTTGAAGAGAGAATCCCTGCTGGAGATATTAGCTAGGTTAGTTGGATACCAGAGAATAGTAGTATCCTCTTCCAGTACCGCTCAGAGAGAGGATGATTATGAATAGTTGAAAAATCCAAAATGTGTTTTATATTAGAGCATAACACACAAAATGACTGTATTAAAATGAAGTTAAGGGACTGATGAAAACCATAGAATTCATATGTAAAGCAATTAGTTCTCCTTTAACCCAGCCTCACCAAACCTAGCCATTGCATGGGTCTCAAACAGTGCATTGTACAACACGTGCTATGTTAGCTAAACGTGTCATAGTAAATAATGACTTACATGAATGCCTCACTCAGTAAAGTGAGAATTTACTTGTATTTATTTAATCCTTAAGACACATTTCAGATGCAATTCTTACACAACAATGCCAATTTTACCACTACCTGGCATCCATCCTTTCCCTTTCTCATTATATTTTTTGTCCTTTAACAGAAACTAAATCAGTAAGAGAAAAGTTCTTCTACTGACATCATACCAGAGCTGCCACTTATTGGGACCAACTAGATTTAAAACAAACACATACACACACGCAAGTCACCACAAGTGTCAGTAACTCTTGAAGCTTTCTATCTGACAAGGATAACACCTGATGTGATCAGAGATTAAAATGCATCATAGTATGTGTCTGAAACCATACTATGCCCCATTTCATATATCTTACCTTTCCTCTGTCAAATTGCATCCATCCTTCAATTTCTTTTGTGGTAGATCAGTTACCCCCTCAACCAAACTATAAAGCCCCACCTTCCAGGGCAAACAAAACTAGTTCAAAGGATACACAACATAAAACCGTTCCAGTACCCTCTGTCAGGGATAAACAGTCCCCTCCCCTGTTAATGCAGAAGGAGAAAGGAAGGATTCCCTCAGGCCTGGTCTACACTAAGCGTTTATACCGATTTTAACAGCATTAAACCGATTTAACGCTGCACCCATCCACACAACGAGGCCCTTTATATCGATATAAAGGGCTCTTTAAACCGGTTTCTGTACTCCTCCCCGACGAGAGGAGTAGCGCTGAAATCGATATTACCATATAGGATTAGGGTTAGTGTGGCTGCAAATCGACGGTATTGGCCTGCGGGCGGTATCCCACAGTGCACCACTGTGACCACTCTGGACAGTAATCTGAACTTGGATGCACTGACCAGGTAGACAGGAAAAGCCCCGTGAACTTTTGAATTTCATTTCCTGTTTGCCCAGCGTGGAGAGCTCACCAGCACAGGTGACCACGCAGAGCTCATCAGCACAGGTAACAATGCAGTCTCCTGAGAATCGGAAAAGAGCTCCAGCATGGACCGCATGGGAGGTACTAGATCTGATCGCTATATGGGGAGAGGATTCTGTGCTAACAGAACTCCATTCCAAAAGACAAAATGAAAAAACATTTGAAAAAATTTCCAAGGCCATGATGGAGAAAGGCCACACCAGGGACTCAGTGCAGTGCAGAGTGAAAGTTAAGGAGCTCAGACAAGCTTACCAGAAAACCAAAGAAGCAAATGGAAGGTCTGGGGCAGGGCCGAAAACATGCCACTTCTACGCTGAGCTGCATGCAATTCTGGGGGGTCCGCCACCACTACCCCTCCCCGTCCGTGGATTCCGAGGTGGGAGTAGTAATCTCAGCCATGGCTGAGGATTCTGCAGATAGGGAAGATGAGCAGGAGGAGGAAGAGGACGACGAGCTTGCAGAGAGCACACAGCACTCTGTTCTCCCCAACAGCCAGGAGCTTTTTCTCACCCAGATGGAATTACCCTACCAGTCCTCCCAAGCCTCTAGCCCAGACAATGAAGCCATGGAAGCGACCTCTGGTGAGCGTACCTCCGTAAATATAAAACATGGTTTAAAAGCAAGCATTTTTTAATGATTGATTTGCCCTGATGACTTGGGATGCATTTGCAGCCAGTACAGTTATTGGAAAAGTTTCTTAACATGTCTGGGGATGGAGCGGAAATCCTCCAGGGACATCTCCATGTAGCTCTCCTGGAGGTACTCCAAAAGCCTTTGCAGAAGGTTTCTGGGCAAGGCAGCCTTATTCTGTCCACCATGGTAGGACACTTGACCACACCATGCATGTAGCAAGTAGTCTAGTATCATTGCATGACAAAGCCTAGCTGCGTATGGTCCCGGTGACTGCTGGCATTCAAGCAACATCCGTTCTTTATCTCGCTGTGTTATCCTCAGGAGAGTGATATTGTTCATGGTAACCTGGTTGAAATTCAGGAATTTAATTAAGGGGACAGAGATGGCCATTCCTACTGGGCTGTTTGCCTGTTGCTTAAAAGAAATCCTTCCTTACAGGTAGCCAAGCGGGGGGATGTGTGGGGGGGGAAATGGCGCTGAGCTTTTTCGCGTTTGGCTAGCAGGGATCTTCCCTGCTACCAGCCATGCGGTGGGGGGGGAAGGGGGTGATTAGCTGTGATCTTCCATGATACCAGTCACGCGGTGGGGTAGGGGTAAAGCAATCATCCCAGAGAATTGGATGGGTGGATGGTTTCTGCTGCTGCATGTTAATAGGAAAGAAGCAGCACTGAACGGGATTTGCTTGGTATTTGGGAAAGGAGGGCACTGTGTATATGAAGGCTGCAGAAGCCGAAAGACAATGGCTTACCAAGGCCACATGCAAGCTGAATTCTGCTGCTTGGACCTGCGTCTGTGAGATCTCTAGCACCAGAGCCGCAGGCACTCAATATTAAGATGCAAAATGCGACCTTGTAGTGAAATCACATGTGCTATGTAAGGTGAATAGTGTTGTTCACCGTGAAAGAGTATAAGCATTGTCCTGTAAAATGTACCTTTTAAAATACTTCTCTCCCTTTTTTCCCCTCCCTCATGCAGCTGCAAATTTTTCAAGCCTCCCTACTCCATCCCGAAGGCTCTCTCAGATAAGGCAGTGGAAAAAAAAAAAGACACGAGACGAAGTGTTCTCGGAAATCATGGAAGTGACCCGCAATAAAAGAGCTCATCTGAATGAGTGGAAAAACATTGTAGCAAATTACAGGAAAGATGCCAGTGAACGTGAGGATAGGAGGGACGAACCTGAGGTTAGGAGGGATGCTCAAGATTAGAGGTGGCGGTAGGAAGATCAGCGGCGGTGGGATGCAATGCTGGGGCTGCTGCGTGATCAAATTGACATCCTCCGACGTCTGGTGGAGCTTCAGGAAAGCAGCAGGGTCACAGAGTGCCGCTGCAGCCCCTGTGTAACCACCTTCACCCCTCACCATGTTCCATATCTTCCTCACCCAGACGTGTAAGAACACATGGGGGAAGGCTTCGTGCACCCACCCACTCCACCCCCGTGAACAGCCCAACCAAAAGGCTGTCATTACTTTGATTTTTTTTAGTGGCCTTTTCCTTCCCTCCTATCCTCCTCCCAAACCACACCCAGGATACCTTGTCAGTTCTCTCCCTCTTTTTATAATGACTTTTTAAATAAAGAATACATGATTTTTAAACAATAGTGACTTTATTTCCTTTAGCAAGCTGTAATCGAAGGGGGAGGGTGGGTTGCTTACAGGGAATGAGTCAACCAAGTGGGGGGTTCATCAAGGGGAAACAAACAACAGTCACACTGTACCCTGGCCCATGATGAAACTCCTTTTCAAAACTTCTCTGATGCGCACCGCTTCGTGGTGTGCTCTTCTAATCGCCCTGGTGTCTGGCTGCATGTAATCAGCGGCCAGCTGATTTGCCTCAGCCTCCCACCCTGCCATGAAGGTCTCCCCCTTATTCTCACAGAGATTGTGGAGCACACAGCAAGCAGCAATAACAACTGGGACATTGGTTTGGCTGAGGTCTGAGCGAGTCAGTAATGTGTGCCAGTGTGCCTTTAAACGGCCAAATGCACACTCTACCACCATTCTGCACTTGCTCAGCCTGTAGTTGAACAGCTCCTGACTACTGTCCAGGCTGCCTGTGTATGGCTTCATGAGCCATGGCATCAAGGGGTAGGCTGGGTCATCCAGGATAACTACAGGCATTTCAACATCCCCAACTATTATTTTCTGGTCTGGGAAGTAATTCCCTTGCTGCAGCCGTTTAAACAGAGTAGTGTTCCTGAAGACGTGAGCATCATGAACCCTTCCTGGCCATCCCACGTGGATGTTGGTGAAATGTCCCTTGTGATCCACCAGTGCTTGCAGCACCATGGAAAAGTACCCCTTGCGATTTACGTACTGGCTGCGCTGGTACTCCGGTGCCAAGATAAAATAGCTGGAACCCATATCCCTCCCACCAGAGTTAGGGAATCCCATTGCAGCAAAGCCATCCACTATGACCTGCACGTTTCCCAGAGTCACACAACCTTTCGTAGCAGCAGCTTAATGATTGCTTTGGCTACTTGCATCACAGCAGCCCCCACAGTAAATTTTCCCACTCCAAATTGATTCCTGACTGACTGGTAGCTGTCAGGCATTGCAAGCTTCCAGAGGGCTATTGCCACTCGCTTCTCCACTGTGTGGGCTGCTTTCATCTTGGTATTATGGCGTTTCAGGGCAGGGGAAAGCAAGTCACAAAGTTCCATGAAAGTGCCCTTACACATGCGAAAGTTTCTCAGCCACTGCGAATCATCTCAAACCTGCAAAACTATGCGGTCCCACCAGTCTGTGCTTGTTTCCCAGGCCCAAAATCGGCGTTCATGGCTAGAACCTGTCCCATTATCAGCAGGATCTCCAAAGCGCAGGGGCCCGCAGTTTGAGAGAATTCTATGTCCATGTCCTCATCACTCTCGCCACTGCTCTGCCGTAGCCGCTTCCTCCTCGCCTGGCTTTGCAGGTCCTTTTTCAGCACAGACTGCACAAGAATGCGCGAGCTGTTTACAACGTCCGTGATTGCGGTCTTGATCTGAGCAGGGTCCATGCTCGCTGTGCTATGGCGTTTGCACAGTTCACCCAGGAAAATAGGCACAAAACAGTTGTCTGCTGCTTTCATGGAGGGAGGGGTGAGGCTGTACCCAGAACCACCCGCAACAATGTTTTTTGCCCCATCAGGCACTGGGATCTCAACCCAGAATTCCAAGGGGTGGAGGAGACTGCAGGAACTATGGGATAGCTACGGGATAGCTACCCACAGTGCAACACTCTGGAAATCGATGCTAGCCTCGGTACATGGACGCACACCGCCGAATTAATGTGCTTAGTGTGGCCGCGTGCACTTGACTTTATACAATCTGTTTTACATAACCAGTTTATGTAAAATCAGAATAATCCCATAGTGTAGACATACCCTCACTGCAATCCCAAGACTGAAGTCTGTAAACAAAACACACAGATGCCAACTCTGCCTCATTCCACACTACTATTGTTTCAACCCAGCCCTCTTCTGTCCCCTAATTAACCACTCAAGCACAAGTTCCTGCCTCTTCATTAATGAGCCTTTCCCATAGCCCCACCTGTTTGAAGTTTGTCCAGTTCCCTTTAATGAGTCTCCACAACAGTTCTGAGCTCTCCCAGCCCTTCCTGTTCCCTATAGGCTTATCCTTTATAAGCCTTTTAAGGCTGCTCTTTGTAAAGTCCTGCCACTCCAGTTATATGGCAGTCTTGATCATATGCAACTATTTGCCAGGCTATAGAAGGTTGAACCCCAGTAACAGGTAAGCAGGCAAGAAGCATTTGCTCTTAAAGGGGCCAGAACTCTCAGTTACAACCATACAAGACAATTTTGACAAACTGTTCCACTACATACAGTTGTCAGTAGAACTATTCACAGTGGAAACCTTGCCAGACAAGATCCTGCTGAAATCAATGGGATTTTGTGGACTCTGAATGCTACACCTAATAAGAAAAGGCTAAATTCTGGCCCTGATGAGCATCCACAGTTCTACTGAAAAAATATTACAAGAAGCTGTTTGTGATAGTCTTTTCAAAAATCAAATTCTTCTGAAAAAAAAAACAAACAAAAAGCTTCTTGACAATCTACGTATTACATTCAAATGGTCCTGAAAGACCCTGAAAAACTGAATTCATCATGGAAATACTGGCAGCTATTTTATTAGAGCAGCACTACCAGATTCTCCTACTGAACATAAACTGTCAGTGCATTCACATGATTAACTGAGTGATTAATAAAGATTTGAGTTGAAGAAATTCTATGTTATCCCCTCCCTCCCAAAAAATCCTAAAGAAAAGAATGGTAGGTAGGCTATTTCCCCGCCAGTTAAGGTTACACAGTTAAGGACTCAAGAGTCAGGAAACTTAAAAGTTAAAAATAGTTACGATTGTCCTTTCTATGTCTCTGCTACGTATACATTTCAACACAATCTTGACTGAAGTGCTCATATGGCTTCTGAAGTAATGCAGTATTAATTTGCCTTCTATTTTATATATCTAGGGTTATCTAAAGGTGTGATAACTTACAGTTCTGACTTATGATAGTCTAAATTATTAGACTACAACTATGCAGCATTAATATTGTGTTTTGGGTCTCTACAGTATTTAACAACAACCCAGTTGCAACACATCCTCAGTAAGCATAATCACACATGCTTGAGCAAGTCTGGGATGATTTAGTTGGGAATTGGTTCTGCCTTGAGCAGGGGGTTGTACTAGATGACCTCCTGAGGTCCCTTCCAACACTGATATTTTGAGTCTGATATTCCATCCATTGTGAAAAGAAAAAGTGTAGCATATTATGCAAATTATTATAATACCCCCAAACTGGCAGGCGGTCACAGATGAGAATACCAGATTCAGGACAAACTGTTGAGAAATAAAGTAGACTCACCCCAAACTGGTGGTTAGTCTATCAGAAGATATACCAAACCAGTAACCAAAATAAACTTGTCTCACCACACTGGTTAATCAGAAGTCAAAAATGCAGTCTCCTTATGCATTCCAGCACTTATTTTACCACCTAGACTCTAAGCTTTATGATGAGTGGTTATTGAAAACCAATTTCATCAAACAAAGGGTTCTTTTGATCCCAAGAGATTAGCTTCATAGCCAGGTCAATATATAACTCATGTCTTACCCAATAATCATGCTGTTTGTTTACAAGAGAAAAACATTTGAAATGGTTAAGGAAATCATTTACATACTAACAACTGAAAAAGTTTTATCTCAAGTTTGAAGCAGCGATAGAATAAACTGCTAGTTTGTAAGTCTTTCTGGAAATTACCCAAATAACCTGAGGGGCACCAGTCCTTGTTTAGTGCTTCCCTGTTAGAAATCCAGTCCAAAGAACTGAAGACAAAGTGGAGATGTTTCCAGTGTCTTTTATACCCTCTGTCATGTGGATGGAATTTTACTATCCCAAACAAAGCCCACAGCACAGTTGGTAGAAAAGTACAGGCGCAAAACAGAGTCGAAAATCACTCACCCTTACAGGGCTTGCTAACTCACAGGGGCAAACCACTAGCTACTTGGAGGCTAAGGCATTTGCAGGAAGAGCCATCTGGGTGGAATGAGTTTCTTCTGTGCCCCATTATAAGAATTAATTGCCTCTGATGGGCCATCAACATGTAACCCTTCTGCCCCTCTGAGTTGGCAGCAAAAAGGGCCGGGTTCAGTATCCGGGGGTTCCGTTCTAATAACACCATGCATAAATGGCTCGAGCCCCCACCCAGTGACCTGGGACACTTACATACCACACCCTCCTGGGTGCCTCTAGGAGGCAATACTTCCCCTCTCACAAGCACGGAGTCTGAGTGTAGCAAAATCCTTTTAATAAAGGAAGGAAACAATCTGGCACCCCATTGGAGAAACACCACAAACAGGATTATAACACAAACCATAAACAAAACCCACCTCCAAGTACATTTGTCCTTTCCCCTTTAAGGTCTTAAGTCCAATTACCCCAAAGTCCAACCACCCAAAAGTCTCTGGTCAGTGCCACCCCAGAATTAGCTCTACTCTTTAACAGGGGAGAGAGGAGGATGTGCAATTGGTGTTCCAGGCCCTCAAAAGGGGCCCATACCATCAGGTACACACACCAGTCCCCAACCTCTCTCCATTCATGGGGTTTTGGAACCCATGTCCCATGCTTAGCAAGTACCGCCCAACTGAGGTGGAGTCATCTCTGTCACAAAGCAGTCCCACAACTCCTCCTCATTCACACAATCAGGGTGACAAACTTTTTTTTCCTCCTGCCCCAACAATAAAGAAATTGGGGATCCCAGAGCTGTTAAAATAACCATCCCAGTCTGCTGTGGGCTTATGCTAAGTGGGGGGTGGATGCCAATGCAAATCTTTCCACACTCTTTGAAATTCTTTCCACACTAGCGCTCATCCTGACTCTGCTTACAAACACAAAACTGTCTAGCTTCAGTGTAGATGTTACCTGGTGTTACCCCAGGAACAGACACATTTGAAATACTGGTACATGGTCAATATTCATAACTTTAGATATAAAAATGATACATTCATTTAAACAGGATAATCGTATTTGATGTATTTAATGGAAAAGTTATTATCTACGACATACTTTGTATAAGATTTGTTGCAGTTGTGTAACAGCGGTAGCAACAATGATATACCTGTTCATATTTCAATCATACAGCATCACAGCCCCTTTAATTTTTCTGTCTTACTTAGACCTGAAGGTGAAATCTTTCTTACAAAAATATATGGCTACTGAATTGCAAATACAGAAAAAAGAGAGTGGGAGAATTTAATTATTACTTGTAAATAAATTTCTCTTCAAAAGAATAGGTCCACAGATCCTCAGTATGGAGCTGTACCTGTAGAGGGCAGAATCAAAGCTGATTGAATGGCTGATTGACAACTAGCCCCTGCCTTCTGAGACACGCCCCCCCTTAGTATTGAGATACTTCTAAATCTAGCCCCCTGCCCTCTCTGGAATCTGGATCGTGAAACAAAAACCAAATCTCTTGTCTTGCATCAGCACCTTGCAAAAAAATTCTCAGCAACAAACAAGAAATTTTAACTACTGCTGAGCACTTTAACCATGAGTTAAACACATCTCCCTTAATGGATTGTTAGAGAGGGCCAGATCTTCTACCTTTCCCTTCTAAAGAGGGACATTTTTCAGGTAAACAGCCACAAATTCTGCCATTCTTTCTCAGGGCGAGGTCCACAGATCCTCAGTGTATTTTCTCAGTACTGGCCCACCTGAAGTACAAGCAGTGTTCTGTTAATCTGGCAGTGGTTGCATGGCTAATCACAGTGTAAGTGGGGTCTGAGTTAGCCCAGACATTTTTGTACCATTTTCTGTCAGCTTCTCCATTCCTCTGATTTTCTGAGATGTTCTGCCAGAGAGACCTGCCCAGACATGTTACACTGGAAGCCTCTGCAGTCAATAACCTAGGATCAAAGATTTTTAGTAATCTTGCTGAAGAACTCCCATCCCACCCCCAGCAAATAACAGCTCAGTAAGGCATAGAATCCTAAAAGGTTGATTGGCTGGTTCTCTCATTGCCCTGACTGTTACAGCTCTGTTGCAGATAAGGGCAGAGGGGCAGGAATTGGGAACCAAAATCAGATGGGGAATCCTGAACTTCTGCTAACAGACATTTTTTGACCTTGCCCTTTTGAGAGTGGCTAGAAGGGCTGTAAGTAAGGTGGTCAGCCACATGTTCCCAAAATACCTGACATTCTAGTACTTCTAAGATTAAGCACTAGCAAGGGGAGGGAAGGTGCTCCACCGCAGGCCCCACCCCCACCCCACCCCACCTCTTCCCAACCTATTCTGCCCCCTCCCTGGAGCACGCTCTGCCCTCATGCTACTCCCTTCTCCCCAGCGCCTCCTGCATACCACGGAACTGCTACTTGTGGCCAGTGGGAGGCACTAGGAGCATACGTGGTAGGTTTGTAGAAATTTTGGTGGTGTCCAGAACCTGCCCCCCACAAACTCCACCCCCCATCTGCCTAAGGCTCTGGGAGGGAGTTTGGGTGGGGGGAGGAGGTCTGGGGTGCAGGCTCTGGGAAGGAGTTTGGGGGCAGGAGGGTGTGTGTGAGAAGAGAGAGGGGTTGCACGCTCTGGGAGGGAGTTTGAGGATAGGAGGGGGTGCAGCGGTGAGGGGTTTGGGATGTGGGAGGGGGTGCAGGGTTAGGGCAGAGGGTTGGGGTGTGGGGCTGAGAATGATGGGTTCATGATGAAGGAGGGGGCTCAGGGCTGGGGCAGAGGATTAGGGTGATGGGGGATGAGGGCTCTGACTAGGGTTGAGAGGCTCGGGGCATTGGAGAGGCTCAGGGCTAGGGCAGAGGGGCAGGGTAAGGGCAGCCTGCCCTGCCATTAGTGGATGGGGGGCACTAGGTCCCTGTGGCAACAGTTGACGCCTGGACCTGGCAGAGCACAGTCAGTGTGAGTTGTAGGCTCCGGGGCCCGGGGCACATGAGTGGGGACAGCAAGTAGGGGCCGGTGGACACTCAGGGGAGGTGCATGGTGGCAGCAGGTGGGGCCAGGGGTCCAGGCACCATGAGTGTATATAACTCACCGCCTCTGACTGGGAGGGGGAGGACTGATCCTCAGGACCACTACTTCCCCCCCCCCATGGGTGTTCCAGCCCAGAGCACCCATGGAGTTGGCGCCTATGCTTCCAGGAGTGATGTTGGCCCACCTTTGCTGACATGATGGTGCATGTGACATCATGCAATAAAGATGGCACACCCCCCCCATAAGAGCATGCCATGCCATGCTGTCCCTCCTGCATGACCTCATACATGCAATGCATACAAGGTCACACCGCATGGAGGGCATCATTTTTAAGAGAGCGAAGGGGCAGAGCAGCATTTCACATCTGATACTGGACAAAATCACATCCAGTTGAGTACTAAAAGTGGATGGGGGACCAACCTTTCAGAAAGGGGACCATCCAGTTTAATACTGAATGAATGGCCTCCCTGATGAAGGCTTGGCTACACTTGCAGCTATAGAGAACTTTAAGTTAAACTAGCCTTTGGAGAGCGCACTAGGGAAAGCGCTCCAGCTTGTCCACACTGAGAGCTGAAAGCGCACTGGCGTGGCCACATTTGCAGCACTTGGAGCTGCACTGGGAGCAGTGCATTATGGGCAGCTAGCCCAGCATTCAAGTGGCTGCAACATGCTTTTCAAATGGCGGGTGGGGTGAAGTGTGACAGGAACTGGGGGGGGGAAGAGTGGGTTTTTGGGGTGCTTACAGTGTGTCAGCACACTGTCTTGTAAGTTCAGACCCCTCCTTCCACCCCTGCCTCTCTCTCTCACTCACAGCAAACATGAGCTGTTTGTTTTTTCCTCAGACCAGATAAGCAGCTGGCACTCTGAAGCAGAGCTTTGAAAGGGCACTTCCACATCCTGAGTTCACAACAAAGACAAGAGGGGCCACTTCAGTTAAGGGGATTATGGGACTTTTCTGGAAGTCAATTAGAGCATTGTAACTTACACTGACACTGAAGCATCTCACTCAATATGCAACAGCTGTTAATCCTCTCGGGAGGTGGAGTACCAGGAGCACACCAGCCAAGGAGTGAGAGCATTCTACATGTCTTGCCAGTATGGACAGGGAGTAAGGTAGAGCGCTCTGAGAAGCTTTATTGCGGTATAACATGCAAGTGTAGCCAAGGCTGCCTGTGCCTCACAAGATGTCACCCTCTGAGAAAAAAGCACTTTTGGCACCAAACTCAGGAGCACCCTAGCCTGGAGGGAAAATTTACTTAGTAGCAGATTCTCTTTTCTCCCCTCCCTGCACAATCCCCAACTTCCCCTGGGTCTAGGGGCTTGAGACTAAACTGCCCAACTAAGAAAGAGGGGTTGGATGATGAGACCTACGATGCAGGAGGCGCATACCCAAAATAGTCTGAGCTGCTGCTCCTTGCTCCATCTGTAGGGAACTCCTGGGGAAGGGAGGAGGAGCAAATCCTTTCCAGTGCCTAAAGATGAAAGGAACCTGGAGTGCACAAGGCACAAACTGTTTCTTTTGTACCCTCGGGTAGGGGATACAAAGCAGGAGCAGCACAGCCTTGGACTCCTCTTCTTTGGGACTTTCTCTGCCATCCTCCCAGCAGCTGGTTTGGGGGGACTGATGTTCTGGCAACTCCAGGCAGAAAACAAACTGCCTAGTCAAGCTTTTTCTTTCCTTCTCTTTCTTGCAGTAGGTCCTGGGTTCTACTGCCCTGCCAGTAGATAGTGGAGGCAGGACAAAACTGAGGAGGTCTTCACAAGGTGGGGAATAGCCGCTCATCAGCCATCCAATCAGCTTTGAATCTGGTTCTGCCCGCTACAGCTATAGACAGGTGATGACCCTCAATGAAGTTCTTTGGACCTAACCCAGAAAGAGAATTATAAATTTAAGACTAATCTGGACAGAGAAATACTAAGATGACCAGAGTATAAGCAGAGTACCCCACTCTATGCTCCGAGGTTTTAGATATCAAATATCTTCATTCTCAAGGCCTTAAAATATTCTGCACTGCTTTAGTAGTCCTGCACATCTGCCTTAAGAATGAACCTTCAAAGCCCACACAGGCTAACCACTGTATCCTTACATGCCAAAATGTGTGCTCTGGGCTCCAGTGTAGCATGAGAGAACCATAATTCATTCTTTCTAGCTGTTCAACTTGGAAACTCATTTACTGTCAGAAGACTGGCGCCAGAGAAATACTGGACAGTTTTTGTCAGTAAAATAAGACACGTGGCATGTACAAGACATATGGAGCACTGTCCACCTTTACACTTTAAGAGTTCTTTGCTAGGCTATTACAATTATTCTGGGACAGTTGATGAGAAATGCAGCAAAGAATCCCTGGTTAGAAAGTTGTCAGTTGTACAAAAAAAATCCCTGAATCCTGCTGTAGGGTTTTCATCTTTAATTCCTGAATTGTGGTGTATTGGCAACAGAGGAATGACATAATCCTTGAGATGCCACAGCCTGGGATTTCTTGTTTGTGGAGTTGTGTGCATGTATCATGCATATAATAGCGGCATACCGCTCTCTGTTGTGTAGACATGGCAGCTGCCTCAGTTTCCCACCACTAGTATAGCCTTCCTGGGATAGAAGAGGAGAGATCTGAGTGTAGATTCTGGTCACCATTGTCCCAGAAAGCTGTCATAGGCTGGGCCTTTTCTCTTGTGATCAGATTCACAATAATAGAGTTTAAAAAGGAAGATTAGCAGACAACTCTCCCTTGCCTACAAACCTCATCTCCTGCTTGGTACTGCTCCAGAGATGTAGCAGAAATGGAGAACTACCCTAAGCAATCAGTCTGGGACTCCCCTGCCAGTAGGGGAAGAATCGCCAGTGGCGTAAAGCTGGAGTAGCCAAACTCACAGTACCTGCTTAGGCATAGGGGTCGGCAAACTCTGGCATGCAGCTCGCCAGGGTAAGCATCCTGGCGGGCTGGGCAAATTTGTTTACCTGCTGCGTCTGCAGGTTCGGCTGATTGCAGCTCCTACTGGCTGCAGTTCGTCGCTGCGGGTCCATGGGGGCAGTGGGAAGCGTGCGGGCTGAGGAATGTTTTGGCCATGGCTTCCCGCCGCCCCCATTGGCCTAGAATGGTGAACCGTGGCCAGTGGGAGCCGCAATCGGCCAAAGCCACAGAAGCAGCAGGTAAACAAACTGGCCCGGCCTGCCAGGGTGCTTACCCTGGCAAGCCACATGCCAGAGGTTGCCGACCCCTGTGTTAAGGCATAGCGGGAGTGCAGTGAACTCTGGAAATCTCCGGTGGACAGAGTGATCACTATAGAAACATTTTAGATACTGTAATTTAGAGTAGCCCTTTGGCCATTCTAAATTGCACTGGGGGCCATTTCAGCCAATAGCTAAGTTTAGGAGTAGGCAAAAAGAAAAGACAGCCACTATCTCCTCCCTCCCCTCCTGGGTCTTCTGCCAAAGCACAGCACAGCTGTGACTAATGATCTGGCTCTTTAACTGTGTTAAGTCTCGTACATAAAGCACACAAAATTAGATATTTTTAGAGTATAAAATTCAGGTCATAATGGTAGAGAATTCCTAAATCTCAATGGGAATACTATCTGAATTAACATTACGATCTAGCCAAGGGTGACTATTGTATATTATTAAAAGCAGCAAAGAATCCTGTGGCACCTTATAGACTAACAGACGTTTTGGAGCATGAGCTTTCATGGGTGAATACCCACTTCCTCAGATGCATATTGTATATTATTGTATAGTTAACAATGAAATATCTTGATTCAGTTGTGTAGTAATCAAATTGATATAACACACACATAAAACGACTTGAAGATAGGAAGCTGGGATGCAGTTTAGAGGATTAGACACACAGGGGAAAATCTCTCTTACTATGCCATCCACAGAACAAGAAGAAAATGTAGAGAACCATTGATCTGTCCAGGCATGCAGCACTTGATTCATGAGATGTTTACAACAGGTCCCCCATGCATATCTTTTTTTTGCCAAATTAATACTCCACCATAGGAAATTAAAAGGTGAGCTATCCCAGCTGGAAAGCAAGGGTCCCTTTCAACACTTACACACTTCACCATATAAAGTTGACAGATTCCAAACTCTGCAACACCACCTAGTGATCACAAAATAGTAGTGCTTTAGTGAAAATTACAATGCTTAGGATTGATTAGTTCAACATGTGCAATTAAAACAAGATAAAAGTGAAGTGCAAGCAAAACAATTTAAAAATACTCCTTAAATTCACATACAGTAAGCGACGGCTTTCGAGCCACACAGAGCTCTTCCTCAGGTCTGGGAAAGGCACTAAGTGTCACAGCTAAATGCAAGGTCGAACAGATAGTTTAGCATAAAAGTAGTTAGCACATATGCTAAGGGACCATTCAAGATGAAGTGGCCCTTTAACAGTAGTCATAGGAAAAAAAGGATAAATTCATAAAATTGCTAGGTTTCAAAGTGGTAGCTGTGTTAGTCTGTATTAGCAAAAAGAATGAGTACTTGTGGCACCTTAGAGACTAACAAATTTATTTGGGCATAAGCTTTCATGGGCTAAAGCCCACTTCATCGGATAAAAATTTTTTGATAAAGTTGCTAGACACTAAAAATCATGATATCAATAACCACAAGGGTGTTAATGGGCCATTTCACCTTGAATGGTCCCTTAGAATAGGTACAGAGCCAGTCCCAGCTTTTTTGCCGCCCCAAACAGTGAAAAACAAATAAATAAGCAAGCCAGTTGAGCTCCCGCCGAAAAAGATGAGACTGAGTGAAGGACCTGCTGCTGAAGTGCCACCGAAGACCCGGACCTGCCGCCCCAATACCAGATGGAGTGCCACCCCTTTCTGTTGGCTACCCCAGGCATCTGCTTCCTTCACTGGTGCCTGGAGCCAGCCTTGAATATGTACTAACTACTTTTATGCTAAACTATCTATTCAACCTTGTATTTAGTTGTGATACACTGCAAGAGCTCTGTGAAAAGAACAAGGAGTACTTGTGGCACCGTAGAGACTAAAATTTATTTGGGCATAAGCTTATCTCTCTCACCAACAGAAGTTTGTCCAGTAAAAGATATCACCTCACCCACATTGTCTTCTTAGATTCTTGACATTCAGGCTCACTAGTCAGGGGGTATCCTAGCAACCAACCAAATGCATTAGCCGATACCAAGGCAGAACAGTAGGCAACATCACAGATGGGAGATAAGTGTTAAAAAGGAGGGAAGAGAGGAGGTGAATAAGGTTTAGCTTCCCCAAACACATGGATGCTTGTCTTCTGTAGGACAGCACATGCTCCAGCTAAACTGAAGATACTGCAATTCAAGGCAACCAAAGCACTGAGGACAAAGCAAGGTTCCAGAAGATGCTTCATTTGCAATAATTGCTATACATGTTATTTTTTCCTCAAACACATTAATCAGTTGTAAACAGTCTAAAAGATATTGTGTAATAGCTGAGAGAAAGTGAACTCTTTGATTTATCCAGTCTTATTATAGTACTGGCTTTTCCTCAGATCAGGAGTGCACAAGTAACACTAAATCTCTGAAGTGGGGGTTGGAATTTAAAACAAGCTGATAGATTCAGCCACACTATCCTGGTAACAGATAGCAGGAAATCTAAAGTAGATTTTGAAACTCTGTTAACAACTCCTCCTTGAGATAACTCCACACTGGGAACTCATTCATGATGTCCTGATAGCAGTGGGAGGCATGCCTCAGAATGAATTATAGTACACTTTAATATGCAGAAAATTAGAATCCCATCTGTCACTAGACGTACAGGTTAGCTAATGATATTTTGGCAGTGCATTTAAAACCAAATCTCTATTTTTAAAAAAATTATGTTTATAGGGGATGGATTGCTATAGCAAAGTAAACTAAGACTATACAAAATTCACATGGAGTATGTTTATTTTTATATTAATTTTACCCCAGAGGAAAAGAAGTAGAGCTTCACATTTTTTTTGGCAATCACCTGAAATAACTAAAATAGGCTCCAGGTTACTCCCGTTCTGATTTATTACAGTTAATTTTATAACCTGACAAGAGGATAAGCAATAGATTATGTATTGCCACCACAGGACTGCATACTTCAATATTAAAGTGTTAGCAGCATAAAATACGGCCACGTATTCTTATTGACCTATTCTTAATCCAGACATGAGAATGTTCCGATATAGCATTGTTCAGGATTGCAGAAGAGACATCAAATAACCAAGAAAACAGAGATCTACCTAGCAACTCAACCTAAATCAGAATGAGGAAATAAGTTCATTAATTATGAGAGGCTTTTGCATCAGAACAAAGTAATTTAAGAAGCTAGGACCAATCTAACCTAACCTAAGAAGCCAAAATCAGATTTATTTAGGGTCCAGAAAAGGCAACCTTTTTCATCATGAGAAAAGCAATAGCCAATAGATCCCTGACACACACACCCCAACCCCATGTGTCTACAAACTAATGCAGATTATGTGATTTTGAACAAAGCCAATCTGGTTCAGATATATAAACAGAGGGCAAAAACAGTTTCTAACTGTCAAACCAAAATCTTAGTAAAACTTTGGCTATCCCAGTTTGCTATAAGTCTATAATTTCCCTATCCACCTGCAGTTTTTTTTTTTTTTTTTTTTAAACCAACTGAAATTCAGGCCATGTGTAAAGTAGATTGGTGCAGATATTAGATCCGGCTTCTTTACATGTAAAGCAAGTCATTGCCATTCTGAAACTATGCCTCACATTTTTTAGTTTAATAGTTCTCATCTACGTAGCTGGGAATAAGAATTCCCTCTGATGCAGGAATTACTGGACTTTATTATTTAGGAAGCCCAATTAGATAATCATAATTTATCCCCTTCTGGCTTTAAAGTCAAGTTCTTCTGGACAACTGCTAACATTTTTTACTATGTTTTTCTGTACTTTTCCAATATCTTTGCTCATGACCTGACCCCCAGGACACCAAAAAAGTCATTAGTTATTACAGTATAAAGCTGTAATATTTTTGAAAAAGCTTTACTCTGTACTAGCGCTTGTTCACAGCACCAGATGGATGATTAACATTGTGCTACATAGAATGCTGAGCTCAAAGGTTCTTCAATCTTTTCTGTGTCAGCAAGGTTAGTTTTTTAAAACCATCACAAAGCTCAGTTTTCTATAAGGTCACGGTGAAGTTTTCCACCAGTTACATTATGCACCTTAGAAGCTTTTCAGATCTGAAATGTGCTATGAAAATCTTTGTTCGTATTCCATATTAAAGAGAGCTCAGGAAGAAAATTCCCCCCCTAAATTCTCATGGCAAGGTTACAGTTCAGGTAGAAACACTCTCTTCTTCATTAGTCATGTAGGGCAGGTACCAATGCTTCACACTGAGTAATTAACAGGGCAGCTGGGTGCAGTTGCCATCCTTTTATCACAAGGAGTTAATCTGACAGAAGACAAGCAGTATTTGTGGAAACTGCAAATGTTCAGCCCAGACTGACGCTGACTATAGAGGTCTCAGAATAGCTGTTATGATGGTGGCTTTATACCCCTCAACCTTTGGTATAAAGTCATCATAATTGGATGTTACCTTGTGTTATTATAATGCTAAGGGAAATTTGACCTTAAGTATTAGACAGCATATTCCAACAGAGAAATGGTTTTTATACACAAACACCACTGCAAAGTATGGCCTTTGCGCAAAGCCATTCAAAAGTGTCAGTATATGGAGTATTCATTCATATTTTGCTGAAATAGTCACTGCACTGACAATGCAAGTAAGATTTTAATGTAAATAATTTATTGGCAACTTATATTATTAGAGATAGGGAGTGTGTGTGTGTGTGTGTAAGTAAAGAGACACACTGTTACCTGATTTCTCCATATCCACATTCCCAATTTCAACTATTTGTGAACAAATGGAAAAAATACAAAATGTACAGACTGACCCAGGTCTTTTCCAGAGACAATTGTATAGTGCCATAATTAACCCCCACCACGGTTGCTTAGCTGCATGATACTGAATTCAAAGTACCCTTGAAGACTTTTAAAGGCACCTTTGCTTCTGTAGTCAAGTACACTGGGCAGGAAATGTTTTTGTAGCCGACTCTAGTTAAAATTTGCCATGTATTTTTCTTATTTGCTTTATCTCATTCTTAAATCAGACACGGTAGAATCCATATAGTTAGTTAAGAGATCATGCAATATAAATAAAGTCAGAAACAAAAATCAACTGACATGATTAATATATAATCTTTTTTAATTTGAAAATTAAAGTAGTAAAACAGGAATTTTATGCATGTCAGGAGGATGAAAATCAGCACCATTTGCTAGCGGGGAAAAAGGTTAAGAGCAAAATGCTGAATCTTCTAAAAAGGTGAAACTTGCATCTGGTTTGTGTGTGAAGTTTATAGGGATAACCAGCTGCTGAGTGAATAAATCACTGTTGAATGTTTTAATAAAGGTCCAATGAAAGCTGATTTACTAAATAAAACTACAAATAAGAAGGAACCTAAATAGCAGTGTCCACTGCCATTCACACTGAAGTCAGAATGCCTAGTGAGTCCCTTGTTCATAGAAAAAAGCTTCAAAGTCATTTTGACACTAAGAAAAAAGAAATTCAACCCAAATGCCCATTTGTTCCAATCAAAGCAGCACACATGGTTCTTTAAGCTCATCTCTAGATTTGAAGCTCTGATCTTACATTAGTAAGCCACGCTGGAATGAGAACAGGGCACTTTTCTTCATACAGCTTTGAATATTCTCACTTGCAGTGCTTGCTTAGCACATTAAGATTACTATGTATATCTGTTAGATTTTACCTTAAAAATTTGTTTTTGCCTGTTCTGCCTTGTCAGATATTTACAGGAGGACAATACATATTCAGGGATTTAAAAGAGAGTTAGGCTGACTAAATTAGAAATGGTTACTTACCAAAGTAAGTTTTGATCTTTGGATGTGTTGCCTCCACAGAGCCACACTAAAATGGTGTACCCTGTGCAACAAGAACAACATACAGCAACAAGAAACTATTTCATAGCAATTAGCCTACAGAGGAGTGTGTGTATGAATACCAGAGCCTCCCACACAATTGCCCTCAGTTCCTTTTTAACCATGGACACATCCTTTAAACTAGGGGTCTCAAACATGCGGCCCGCGAGGTTACTTTCTGTGGCCCGTGAGGTCCTCGCAGCCTCCCACGTCCTCACCCTCCTCCAGCGTTTACCTAGGGTGCCTCCCTCCCTGCTGCCGCGCAGCTCCAGGAAGTGGACAGAACCTGAGGGAGGAGGGGCGCAGGTGTTTGTTGATGTTGCTTCAGGCACTGCCTCCAGCAGCTCCCATTGGCTGTGGTTCCCTGTTCCTGGCCAATGGGAGATGCTGAGGGCGGTGCCTGAAGCAACAGCAACACACACAACCCATGTCCATGCTCTCCCATGTTCCAGCCGCTCTCCAGAGTGGCGCAGGGGCAGGGCAGGTAGGTAGGGAGCCTGCCCTGCTGCCGGTGCGCGCCAGGCCAGAGCCCGCCCCAGGAACCCCTCCTGAAGTCAACTCCCCTGCCACATCCCTCCTGCATCCCAACCCAGTGCCCTGAGCCCCCTGCCACACTCTGACCCCCTACTGCACCTCACACACCTCCAACCGATGGCCCTGAGTCCCCTGTTGCACCCCTCCTGCACCCCCCTGGGGATGGAGTTGGGGTGGGGATTTCGGGGAAGGGGTTAGAATGGGGGCAGGGAAGGGGTGGGAAGAGGCAGGGCAGGGGCAGAGCTTCATGGAAGGGGTGGAGTGGGAGCGGGGCCAAAGGCAGTCAGGGGGAGGTGTCAGTAATGCAGCCCTGGAGCCAATGTAGTAATACTCAAGTGGCCCTCGTGGTCATTTGAGTTTGAGACGCCTGCTTTAAAACTTCCAAAACAGAAGGAAGCGTATGATTGCATTCCCTCAGTGAAGGCATCTTTAACTATTCAGGTTGGTCCTCCCACGCCATCAACATTCTCAGTTCCATTAGGACTAAGGCACATCCAACTAGCCCTTGCAACAGAAGTCCATCTAGGACACCAGTTTATTCTTTCCACCGCTCCAGGCAGGTGAGCTCTGTTTCTGGGCTGGTCCACACTGGGGGGGGGGGAAAATCGATCTTAGATACGCAACTTCAGCTATGTGAATAACGTAGCTGAAGTCAAATATCTAAGATCGGATTACTCACCCGTCCACACCGCGCGGGATCAATGTTCGCAGCTCTCTGTGTCGATTCCGGAACTCCGTTGGGGTTGATGGAGTTCCGGAATCGATATAAGCGCGCTCGGGATCGATATATCGCGTCTAGATTAAACGCGTTATCGATCCCCGAGCAATCGATTTTTACCCGCCAATACGGCGGGTAGTCTGGACATGGCCTGTCTAGATCAGTAGGCAACCTGTGGCACATGTGCCAAAGGTGGCATGCAAGCTGATTTTAATTTAATTTTAAATTAAGCTTTTTAAATATTTTGAAAAGCTTCTTTATATTCATCAATAGTTTAGTTATATATTATAGACATAGAAAGAGACCTTCTAAAAAAGTGTTAAAATGTGTGACTGGCATGCAAAATCTTAAATTAAAGTGAATAAACGGAGATTCAGCACACCACTTCTGAAAGGTTGCCAACCCCTGATCTAGATACTTACACAGTCTTCATTACCAGAGTTGAGGTTATCAGCAGCAGAGGACTGGTTTGAAAAAAATGAAGTGGAACTATTACCTCTCATCAACAGTAAGAACACAGCCTATCTGCAATGCAAGAAGCCAGCAGAGAGCACCAAAGTGAGACTTCGGCCTGCAAAAACCAAGATACAGTGAGGAAGCAGATGCTGTGCAAATCATTATTGGATCAAGCTCTGTGAAGAGATACAGACAGCCTCAGACACAGGAAACCTCAAAGTCATCTATGACAGCCTGAAGAAAGTTCCAAGTCTCACTGTCAACAAGGTTACCCCTCAAGTCACACAGCAGTGAAATCATTACAGATAAAAGCAAGCAGTTGTCTCGTTGGGTTGAACACTATTCAGAGCTATACGCACAAGAAAGAATCACCACCAGCGAATGTTTGGACCAATTAACTCTACAGATCATGCCAGAGCTAGGTGTGGAGCCCACTGTAGAAGAGATAAGCAAGACCATTGATTTGCTATCAAATAGCAAGGCTCCTGGAAACGAACGCATCCTAGCGGAAATCCTCAAGTGTGGAAAAAGACAGCCTGTTACCATATCTTCATCAGCTGCGACTCAAAATGCTGGAAAGAGGGTGAGGTACCACAAGAGATGCATGAAGCAAAAATCACTTTTTGCAAAAATAAAAAGGTAAAAAAAAAAAAGGGGCAACTGCAACAACTACAGGGGTATCTCGCTACTAAGCATAGCAGGAAAAACTTTCACAAAAAAGTCATCTTAGTGTGCTTACAACAGCTGGTGAATCATGTCTACCCTGAATCAGTGTGGATTCAGAGCTGGAAGATCAACTATACACATTTTCTCTGTGTCCACTCCAAGAAAAGTGCAAAGAGCAAAACCGACCATTGTACATCGCCTTTGTGGACCTAACCAAAGCATTCGACACAGTCAGCAGAGCAGGTCTATTTGCTATACTAGAAAAGATAACAGGGTTGGGGGACATGCTAAGTCTTATACGTTCATTCCACAACAACATGGAAGCAACTGTCCAGGTTGATGGGTCCACTTCAGACAGCTTTGAGATGAAATGTGGAGAGAAGCAAAGATGTGTTCTTGCCCCTACACTCTTTGGAATCTTCTCATTACTCTTGAACTGCATGTTTAAAGATATGAAAGATGGAGTGTATCTACACACAAGAACAGATGGGAAACTCTACAATCTGTCCTGACTTAAGTCAAAAGACCAAAGTCAAAAAGGTGCTAATCAGGGAACTTCTATTTGCTGATGATGCTGCCCTGATAGCCCACAATGAAGATTACTACAAGAACTCATGGACTGCCTTTCAAGTACCTGTCAGGCATTTGCTCTCACCATCAGCATCAAGAAAACAGTTGTATTAGGACAGGGGGTTCCACAAGATCCTTCAATTACCTTAAATGCAAACCAGCTAGAAGTAGTCCAAAAGTTCACCTATTTAGGTTCTACAATGACCACCAACTTCGCACTGGATGAAAAACTAAATATTCACATTGGAAAGGCTGCCACCACTTTTAGAAGACTAACTAAAAGAGCAAGAAACATCAAGACCAAAATGCTAGTGTACCAAGCTTGCGTCCTCAGCACTCTTATGTAGGGTGGGGAAACATGGACAACCTATACGCATCAGGAGAAAAGGTTGAACAGTTTCCACCTACATTGTTTATGCCACATCATCTTGCCATTTGGTGTTGAGTAAGTCACCAACGCAAAGGGCAAATTTACCAACTGTGACAGCCTTGCTCAAGCAAAGATGACTACGCTGGCTGGGCCATCTGAGTGGGTTGGAAGATGGATGCATACCCAAGGACATGTTATACAGGGAGCTAACAACAGGACATCTCAAGCTTCGCTATAAAGACACACGCAAGTGAGATATGAAGGAATTTGGAACTGACCCTGACTAATGGAAAATCTTGGCAAGTGATCATAACAAGCAGCACCATTGTCTCCATCAGGGTATCAAAGTCCATGACAGGAGTTGACTCCAACAGCTTCAAAAGAAAAGGAAGCAAGCAGCACCTAACCAAGATACATACATTTGCAATAACTGCCAAAGATCATGCAAGTCTCAGATTGACCTACTCAGTCACGACTATCTACATCATAGGCTGCAATTCCCACCATCTCTCACAGATGAAAGGATTCCAACATTACCATCATTGAGCAGGTTAGCAGCAGCAGAGACTACATCAGAGCCTATGCTTCCTCACCAACACTCCCAGAGCCATAAGCCCTTGTGATCAATGTTTGTATAATGAAAAACACCAACACAGATTCTGTGGTACCCTTCTCTTCAGGCAGAGAAACAAATTACTCACAATTACCCTACATGGCTTCATAGAAAGTTGACCATTATCCATCCTTGCTAGGATGTGCAGATGGGTCAGAGCCTTATGCAGTGGTATCAAAGGCTGCTGACAGATCTGAAAGAACTAAGGGTGAATTCCTTGCCCCACTGAAGTTGAGCAAATTTCCATGACTTCAGTGGGGATAGAATTTCATTCAGAAGATTTTGTCCACTGCATGATGCACCAGTGCAGTTTTTACCCCATGGCCATGCCTATAACCCAGTGGGTCTCAAACTTTTTTCCTGGCAACCCCTTTCACATTGCAAGCTTTTGAGTGTGAACTCCCTAATAAATTAAACACTTTTTAATAGATTTAACACCATTATAAATACTGGAGGCAAGTGGGGTTTGGGGTGGAGGTTGACAGCTCGCAACCCCACATGTACCTCACGACCTGCTAAGGGGTTCTGACCCCCCATTTGAGAATCCCTGCTATAACCTAAGTGACCAGGATTAAGGATGCCTGAAGACTTCAAAAATGGCTAGAGTTGCTAAGCCACTACCTTTTCAATAATCTTTCAAAATTAAATAAAAGCAGGAGGCTAAAAAACAGGTCTCTAATTAAGACCGTCAGCATCAAAAGTTGGTTTTCTGAGCAGAGGCCTCCACAGCTTCTAAGACAGTGAGCCATCTAGTTGAGACAGTGAGAGAGATACATCTCCCTACTTCAACCTATAAATCACAATGGCCTTGGAATCTATGAGTCAGTGTGGAAAGGATAGCTTAATTTATGGGAGCAGATGGAAACACAAGGATAAAATGTAGAGAGAGAAGGGGACTAAAAACACAGCCTTGAGGGGCTCTTGAGAAAGGGAAGCAAGATATGAAGGACAGCCACCAGAAGGGACAGCAGGCAGAGAGGCAGGAATTAAAATGAAATATCTTCATTATTTAATGCAGGGCTGTACCTGGAAGATAAAAGCAAATTTGTAATTGCTGTCCTGATGTAAAAAGATAGCAAAGGTGGCATCGGCCAGATGAGTCTAAAAAAATTAGCTACACTCAATCACGTGAAGAATAACTTGATTTGGTTTTACTAATACAGAAAAAGATACCTTTTTAAAATGAATTCTCCTCCTAGCTAAAACAGTGTATTTTTTCCTATAGCACTATTTTAAAAACTAACTATAAAAAAAAAATCCTCTTCACATTTTTAGAACACAAATGAAATGTAATTTTTAGGATCACAGAACTGTCTATGTCCATTACAGATCTGGCAAATGAAGTCAACAGAATACTATTTTTAAACTCTATTCGGGGATTCAGCTATTCTAAATTATTTGTGTACAGTATGTAAGGTATTGTAATTTTTCTACCATCTTTCATACAGCATTATGACAGTTGCTGCAGTTGTGTACTATTTAGAAGAAACGGATTCTTGCGATTATCCAACAAAGGAATTCATGCTGAAATTGGAAGTCCAGCTGATCATCACAAGAGGAAATGTTAGCATAAGTTTGTAATTTCAAGTTTTATTTTTATATTGGTGAAACACAGAACCTCTTCCGAAAGAGGCAGCATCTGCAGAGCTGTTACAAATACGCTTCATACTCTAATACACTTCACAGGTTTGGACAAGGTATGGAGAAAGCACAATTTCACATTGTATGAATATTTCACACAGGATCTGGGTATACAAATTCAGTCATATTAAAGGTAATTTATAGATCTGACTTCATATACAGTGAATAATATTTCAGCATATTCATGCAAACTTACTTTTATTTTGAACTAGTTGGCATCATTTTGGTTTTTTGTTTTTTTTTTTAACTTCAAAACAGTATATTTTCACTTTAACTTATTATTTAAGTGATAAAATACAAAAAAGTACCAACTGTTTTGGGAAGCAGAAACAAATATTAAATATATGATATAGACATCTGTTTACAATGACACATTTACTAAAGGCAGTAACATTCCTATTACACTTTCATTACCTAAAATAGGGAGGAACACATGGTAAAAATTAGACTTTATCTAGTTTTCAACCATAGACATCTTTTCATATTTCAGTCTTGAAAGCAACACTGCAATCAAATATTAAAATTTTTTATTCTCTTTGATGCAAACAAGTCTTTCATTTTAATGAGCTTTGCTTGCATAGTACAAACAATTTTTGCCCTTAACATTCCTTAATCAGTACACGAGTTTTAGTCAGAAAATCGCTACCAACATGGGAAGAATTGTCTAGCTAAAACCTCACCATAATACTTTGAAAAATTAGTGGTTAGTGTCTAAAATTGGTTTTGGACAACACAAAAAACAGATGTTACATAAGTGCTTTGCTTCAGAAGAGAACGCATAGACTTGTAGCCTTGTCTTACACAACGTTAGTGTTTTATCACTGGGATAGTTTAAACAAAAACTGCAGTACTGTGTGTCTTACTAACATATAGAAGCACACTAAATTTTCTTCACTTCTGCATGTCACACTCCCTTTCCTCAGATGTCCCAGATTACGTGTAACAGGTAGCCTTAAATTCCCAGTGTAGTCAGTAAAGTTCTCCTCACACAAAAAGTACATCAATGATATCCTACAAGAGCCCCTCTTCTAGAGCATAGTGTATGCCCACGAGCAGTGAAGGAGACAGAAGTTATTGACTTCATTAGAGTAAGCTACTCCAAGATGTACATTTATTAGTGCTGTTCAAAGGACAAGTTGCACATCTTCAAAGCCCTCTCACCAGTCTTGACAGAAAAGCAAAAAAACACTCACACTTGCCAAATTTTATCTTTGATTTTTTATAGAAGTCAAGGTGTGCGAGCAAACTTCCAATATCCATGTCCCTGGTATAAAGTGACAACACACACACACAGGGAAAGTTCAACACTAAAAAGGGTATTTTCAAACAACTTCACATTTCAGATCCAAGCTTCAGTCCATTACTACACAATTTTGACAGAACCAGTTTTTAAAAACATCTATCCTAGCAAAACATAGACTAACTTTGATTGATAGACGCTCCCATTGATGGGAGCATCTATCAACATTGTATGTTATACTAGCTTTGCCTGACCAATGTGGTACATATTCAAAATTTGCACACTTTCACAATGTTCCTAAATCAGATATCAAAACTCAAAAAGCTTTTTCACACTTGTACATTTAACAGAACTGTTCCAAGAATTCTCAAAATTTCTGAAATCATTTGATGGCTTAACATGGTGACAGCCACAGTATTAGCATTTATACCTTGCTTCTGGTCTAACGTTCACTGCAATTTAGGAGTCATGGTGCACTGTGCACATCATGAATCCCTCCCATCAGATTCTGGATGACCTCATCCTATAGTAGGCCTTCATGGGTTCTTCTGTGGAAATTTCTGCAGAACTGAAGTCTACGGTCACCTGTTGGGCATGGAATAGTAAAACTGGTGTAGTCAAATTTAGTTTGATCCTAAAGTGTACATTAGATTTTTGTGATGATTTACACTTAAGTTCTTCAAATAACTTTGATGTGTTATTAATGGGAACTTTGGGCCAAAGCTACAAAATGCAAGACAAACCACCTACTGGCTACATTATGGTTTAAATAATTGTAGAAGAGTACTGCTGATTCCAAATTCAAATCAAACAACTCAAATTTTTGAAGAACAGTGTTGATATTTCCAAAGTGTTACCTTTCACTTAGATTTTTACTGATTTCTTTTTCTGCAGAGGCTTTATATTCGGCAAACAGCACATCTATCTGTAGTCTTTTTTTTTTTTTTTTAAATTGATTATGGTTGGCTCCTTTCTCCTTTGTAATATGTACATTACAAACAGCATCTCACTCTGCATGCAAATGTAACACCAAAGATCTATTGAGAATATTGTTTCTTTAGATGAAAGGCACCTATGGGAAAATAATGGGATTATCTGAAGAAACTTGCAAGGTGGCTTCATATCCGTTGTCTTAGTATTTTCCACACCCTTTTACGCTCCTGGATAATGCTTATAAAAATAAGGCATTTAAAACAAATCCCTCTACACGTTAAAAATGTTTTCAGAATAAATGGAATGGTCCACACCCAAGAAGCTTAAACTTGTGCAAATATCTGATCTGGTAAAGAGTTCGTCTTTATTCAGATATTCAATGTGCTAAAAACTACACCAAGCTGAATAACCTTTAAAACTGCCAAAGTGGACAGAAATCACAAACAAGTTATAGGGAACCAGAAGAACCACTCAAAATATTCTAGAATCCAATGATTTGAAACTAGTTGTTTCAATACATCTTCCCAATCTGATTTAGTTTCTTTTTACCCATGTGCTTTTAGAAAAAAGAGACAATATTACTCATATATTTCAATCAGAGGAAGGCAGTGCACTCAGGATGTTCTTACCGTGTATGGAATGGAATCCAGAAACGCTTCAAGAAGCGGTGGGTTATCATGCTTTTTTGTAATAGCACCCAAAAGCTGTCAAGTCTATATTAGCATTTCAATATCATGATTGCAATGAAGCGCTGGTAATTCTGATACCTGTGAATATGCTCAACATCCATAAACAGCAAGTCTGATATTTAACATTGAACATGTTTACAACTAGCATAGTCCACCAGAATATTCATCATCTTCCTCCTCAGCGTGAGAGCCAACAGCAGCTGGTTCTCCTGCTTTGTCCTGTGCAGTAACTGGTGATTTCTTCTTAGTTCCCCCTCCTGGGACCGCCAAACTAAGAGCAAGCTTGGCATACTGACAACAAACAACAAAATGATGACAGGTTTAGTGTCCACATTGTCATAGGGCCAAATCCTACTTGCCTTTCTCTAGAAAGAATCACACTGAATTAAATGGGACTACACTCTTAAGTAAAGTGAGTAGGAGTTGCCTCAGTCTATTGACTACACTCAAAATGCAACAATTATTTTGTAACATTCTATTCCAAGAGCATAAAAAGGAACCTAACGCATGTACTATTCTCTCTGTGCTAAAGTGCAAACATGTACTATGATTTCTACTCCTTTATAGGATAATCATTGCCATGTTGCACAGTACAGAAGTACTAGAAGTTTAAAATAAGCAAGTCTCGTCAATGCAGTTTTTTTAAATGTGCAGCACTGCATTTTGTAACTATTAACCACCACATAAGTGGTCTTTTACAGATGCTTTTTCAATTAAGATGGCATCATATTTTCAGATTTTAAAAAGTTATATTAGATGAAAATTAATATTGTTAGAAAACTTACACTAGGATGATCAGAAGTTTCTATTACTGCCTTTGTCTTAAGTCTTTTCTACAATTTGCAAATATGCAGGTATTTTTAAAAAAAATAGTAAGTATTTTCTTGAAAGGAAAAAAGACATCTTTCTTTAAAATAGCAAATGGCCATGGTAACTCAGTGTAAAATTACAGGACCACTCGAGAACTGAGCAGTGCTTGCAACTCCTCTTGATATCAATAAAAGCTGAAGGTGCTTAGTATCTCTCAGGGCCAGTCCATGGATTTCTAGCTAAAATGGACTTGCATGAATAGTACCGCATTTCTGAGCTGAAGCAATTGACAGCAGAGTTTTCAGCCCATGTTGGGGACAGAAGGGAACTGAACTCAGATGCTATTCAACAGCATTCCAGCCAATTTTTCAGACAGACTTACGAATGCCATAAGAAGCTGCTCATTCATCTGACCCTTCCAGATAAGAGAGAAGATCAGAGGAATGTGGAAATTTACAAGTGGTGAGCAGTAAAGTGGAAAACACAAGAAGCTGGAGGGTGGGAGAGCAAATCCAGGACAAACATACAATAACTCCAGTTTTTTTCTGCCAAAACAGTTCTCTCTTTCTTACCAGGAAAAAGGTTTTGGAAAATCCATATGAAATGTTAACTTACATCATTGTCCATGTACTTGAAGAGTGGTGAGTTACAGACATTAGAAACTTGATCCTGGTCCTGGTCATCATATCCTTCTAGAAGCTGTTCTAGTGCTGCACAATCTTCACTTCCACTGAATCCTGGTATACTGAAGGAAACAAAGTTCGTTTAAAACATTTAACTTGTCCACTCACAGCACTCAACTCTTTGTCTATGTTTACATATCAACGATTAAGAGCAGAGGGACAGGCAGCTGTGTTTATATAATTTTATGGTATTGCTTAAATAAGTATTAAAACCCAGGCTGAATACAAATGTCTAATGGCATGAAAATGTATTTCTGACTGTATGATCATCTAACCATGTAAATTATTAACAGATCTCATCTATTTTTTTAAAAAAAACATTTAGTTGTCTGCATGGTCCCAAATGACAGAAGTGCCTTAAACCTCATGAGTGTCTGTTTACTAGTCATATTTTTTCTTTTACACTGCATGTATAGAATCATAAGCGTTTGAGATTAGGCAAGGTAAAGATGTAGGTTAAAATGATCCATTTTTAATCATCTTCGGATATTGTGCATTTTGTATTTTAAGACTACAATGTAAAAAGTGGCAAGAAAATAACAAAATAAGATCAGTAAATTCAATTGGTGACAATCAAAAAGTCCTTTATCCATACTGAACAGTTACAAGAGCTAATTCACCTCTGTTCAGTGTATGAAAGAAACAGATACTAAAATGAGGCAGTAATTAAAATGAATAATTAATTATTTTTTTTAAGTGCAACAGCAACAACCCTGTATTGTTTATTCAGCTTTTATTAAAGCTGAGCAGATAATCTGGGAAGAAGGAACAGAAAAGGGAAGAGTAGTGAACTGAACAAAATTCTTCTTAGAGCAATTGGAAAAGCAATAAAATAAACAATGAAAGTATTTATAAGTTTATGCATGTCTTGCTATTAAACCAATAGTATATCAATAACTACAACTGACCATTTGAAAACAACAACACTGTTTTTCAAATGGCAGTCTTTCAAAAAACACTGCATTGTTGTCCATAAACCAAACCAACAGAGTACAGGCTTCAAACTTGTGGAAATATAGAATTGCCACATGGCTCTTTCATAAATATTGATATGAATTAATTTTCAACATAACCAAAATTTAAGTTTGAAAACAATGAGGCAAATATACGCCTTACCTGTAACTTTCCCTAACACATCTTTCTGCAGCAACATAGTCATGTCTATGAAGATGAACTAAGACTTGAGCAATAGTTTTCTAAAATAAAAGAAATGACTGATCATAATAGAAGTAAAGTCTCTTATATTTGGTTACTAACGAGTGAATTCAATACCAAAAGTCCTGTAGATTGCTCAGGATAGGTGTAAAAGAACACTAGAACCAATGAGGCAGCCAATTGGTCTACACTGTTACCTGCTCCACATTCCCAAATGAAAAAAAGTGATGGGCTCTGAAAATATTGATCTACACCAGCTGTGGATCTATCATAAGAACAACATAAGAACAGCCTTACCGGGTCAGACCAAAGGTCCATTTAGCACAGTATCCTGTCTACCAACATTGGCCAATGCCAGGTGCTCCAGAGGGAGTGAACCTAACAAGCAATGATCAAGTGATCTCTGTCCTGCCACCCATCTCCATCCTCTGACAAACAGAGGCTAGGGACACCATTCCTTACCTTCCTGGCTAATAGCCATTTATGGACTTAACTACCATGAATTTATCCAGTTCCCTTTTAAACGCTGTTATAGTCCTAGCCTTCACAACCTCCTCAGGTAAGGAGTTCCACAAGTTGATTTTATATACCTCTATCATATCCCCCTTTAGTCTCCTCTTTTCCAAGCTGAAGAGTCCTAGCCTCTTTAATCTTTCCTCACATGGGACCCTCTTCAAACCCTTAATCATTTTAATTGCCCTTTTCTGAACCTTTTCTAGTGTCAGTATATCTTTTTTAAGATGAGACCACATCTATACGCAGTATTCGAGATTTGGGCATACCATCAATTTATAAAGAGGGCAATAATATATTCTCAGTCTTATTCTCTATCCCCTTTTTAATGATTCCCAACATCCTGTTTGCTTTTTTGACCGCCTCTGCACATTGCGTGGACATCTTCACAGAACTATCTACGATGATGCCAAGATCTTTTTCCTGACTCGTAGCTAAATTAGCCCCATTTTTTTTTTTAAAAGTGGTGTAGAGACAAAGATCAAAGTGGACCAATTCTGTTGTAATCTCATATTATCTGAACATAGAATAATTTTGTCTTTCAGTTCTAAATTTGTAAACCTATCAAGAATTTTGAAACCACAAACCAATGTTTTGCTTATTTTAAGCATCTTGTCATAAAATCCTATCATTTGTCCAAACAGTTAATACATTCATTCAAAATATCTAGCCCTATTTCCTGTCATCAACACTAATTTATAAAAATAAATTAACATGTCTCCCATCCCATGTAGCCCAAAGATTTAACTGTATTTGCAGGTTCACTTATACGGATATTTTATCTTTTAGCATTTTCAATACAATTATCAGAAAGCTCTTACAACCATTCTGATTATCTGTGACAGCTATCTTCAGCATTTTCAAAACTGTTAAGGGGTGGGTGAAAGGAGGGGAAAGCCATCCAGGAGGTGCTCATCCAGTAAGAAGTTTATCCTGGACTGCAAGGCATACAGTGCCATTCAGTTAGAGGTGCTGCAGACCCACAGGCCAATCAATTTCCCTTTGCACATTTCTATTTTATAAAAAGGAAAGAAACATTCACTCAGGTCTTTACCTTATAACATGTTGGATAATTTTCAATTTCTTTATAAATACTTTTTTCCTTCTGAATAGACAACGCAGCCTCATCTAATCTAGAAAAGAGAACACACACAGAAGGAAGTGTAAGAAACCAGTGATTAGAGCCTTCTGATGTGCGTATTTTAATGTTTGTAGGTGGTAAAAAAGGCACCGGAGCTGTAAAGATATTTCAGTAGTCCGCATGAAGTTTATTAAAAAGGAGTTCATATTTGCATCTTCTAAACAATTTTTTTCCCACACTGAAAAAAGCCACCATTTTTGTTTAAATCCACTGGCATTAAGAATCAAGGTAATCTAAACACTAAACCATCATCAAGTCTTAAAGTTTTCATTTGGTCTTCAATCTTGAGGGCATCACTGTAACATTGCAAAGGTTAAAAAAATACACCTTTCAAAAATCCTGTTATTTTTGAGTAACTAGGTAGAATACTAGAGTGAAATCCAGAAATCAGTGCTTCAGTGTGAAAGCAATAAATGTCACATGCCAGAAAAGTTTAGTTTTATGTTAATCAGAGCATCCATAAATTTATGTGCTATACTTTTCTAGCATTTCTGTCCCTGTCATTGCCAGGTCCCAGACCGATGTGAAAACAAAAGTGTAATCTTTCAGGTAAACCCAATACATTCAAGGAAGTCACAATCCAGTCCACATTACTTTTTTAAATAAAAACACCTCATGGTGATGAATTGTGGGTACCCAAAACCACGTAAAAGAAGTGGACAGGACTCATTCCTGTAAAGAGCTGAGCTCTGGTCTAATCTGGCGTTGAACATCCTGGTGGGATCCAGCAAGAATTTAAACACTCTATAGGTGTAAATCCAAATAATGCAAAATAGAAAGGAAATGGATTATTTACTTGCAAATATCTTGGTAATCAGTTATGTTGAGCAAGGATCATTTCAGGCAGTAAAAGTGCACACAGAGCTAATATTTCCAACCAAGCAGTCGTACATGCACAAACTGTTGAAATATAGCAACTATTTTACAAGTCACAACACAACACTACAGCTGTTGAACAGGAAGTGAACACTGTATCCAACTGTATCCAACTAAAACTTCAGAGTAAATTTAGGTAGAAAGTACATCAAGGCTAATGATCCAAAAGTTCACACTGGATATTTGAGGACAGATGTGGTGAGGATCTTCATGAAACATCTCATCCAAAAGGTGACACCTTTAACAGCACAGTATCAGCATCAAGCTCGAGTACTAGTTTGGCACTGGAAGGGACAAATGTCAGCTACTGAAACATCAATTTATCTGAGAAGGTTTGGCACTACCCTGTTTCTTATTTAACAAAAAACCTCCCCACATACCTACAGTATAGATTTTAAACCACACAGACATGCTTATCATAATCTACATATAAAATTAATGAAACTCAAACTTTAGTGGGACTGTCCAAGTTCTCCATTCTTTTTATACCTGAGGAATATACTTGCAATGTGAACACAAATGTTTTTAATAAAAAAAAAAAAAAAAAAAAAAAAAAAGACGACAAGAGGGGGTCTTTTCAGATAAACAGTAGGTGATTTCAGGTTGCAGAAAACAACAATCATCCTGCCTAATATCCTGGAGAGGCATTTTTAAAGTTTTGCATACATTTAAAATTTATCAAAGTACTTGCCAGTGTTTTGTAACATGGATGTAAAAACGATGCGATTTAAGAGAACTTTGGAACTCCACCTTCATGGTCTACTATTTTAAATTTTTAAACATAAAAGAATTGTTCAGACTTGGAAAAGGCATGTAATCAAGAAGCACAGAATTTAAAATTTCATTAGCCACTCAGAGGTTCATATTACATTTGTCAGCTATAAATCACTAACTTCATACTCTAATCAAGCTATTTTGGATGCAATTTACTATAACTGAATGTATTGAGGACTTCACATGGCAGCTAAGTGATTCAACATATTTCACTGAAACTCACAAAACAATCAAAAAATACTGATATTTTAGACTACTCTTCTGACATCCACAGAAGTACAGTAGGACCTCCCTGATCTGCTCACACAAATTATGTCTAAGTCTGCTGTTGTGATTGATAATGAAAACAAAAAATATGCTTCATAACTGATTTCCACTTTAATTATATTCAAGTTACATGATGTTGCAAACCCCAAGTGACATCAGATATAACGTGGCCTCTATAAATCAGTATGACAATCAAGCTAGCCTCAAAAAACATTAATGTACACATCTCACCTGACAGTCCTTCCACCCCTGTAATATAATGGTTTTCCTTGTTTCTTTTTAGATTACCATTGTTGCTCACAATTACAGCACACACTCAAGACTTGACAAAATTTAACCAGGAACACAGACTCAAAGACAGCCTTATAGTGAGCTATACGTTGTTATGTATGTTTATGCTAAATCATGGTAAAATTTGGTACTACTTACTAACCAATAGCATTAGAAAAACAGGTGAACCTGAGGATTGAAAGTCAAATTCTTCACCCTTGATTCAGAATCAGACACCTGTATATGGGTTGCTTTGGTTGGGTAAGTCACTTAATTCCCCTATTTTAGATTCCCTCATGTGTAAATTGGGTAGAATATTAAGTGCTTACTACCCAGTGTTATGGAGAATAATTCACATTGATAAAGAATTGTAGAGATGAAGCACACCAGGTTCTCATTAATTCATAAATCTTCTTCACTGAATTATTAGGAGGAACACTAAAAATTTTATAGCACCAAAAAACCAAAACAAGAAAAATCACAGGTGAGTTTTTCAGCACTCAGGTATAGCCAGCAGAAAAACTGGATCTTAGTCTTGACAGGTATGAACATAATCTTCTGTTTCCAGATAGTGACTTTTGAAGAGGCAATACGTAGATTCAGTGAAACTCAGCAGTAAAGATTACAATTACATTTAGAGGAAAACTTAGGTTTTCAGAAAATAAAGAGTTATACCTGCGTCCTCTGACTAAAAGTCTTGAGGCTTTCCCTAGTAATTCTACAGCCTGTCGTAAACGTTCTTCATTCTAAAGGAGCAGAACAAAACCAAAAGGTTTTACACGTTTGTGGCTTAATTCTACGCAACTTCTCTCTTTTATTTATTTGTTTTTTTAATAAATGAAATATAAACATAAGGCATGAGCTCAGGTCAATGTGGGGTTCTCCCATGGCCTTAATACTTTTACTCAGCAGAGCTCCCTCCCTCTGGACTGCCCAAGAAGTGGGAGGAAGCTGGATAGGAGATTAAAATCAGATCCTATACGGTGGGGGGTGGAGTACTGGTAGGGACTCTGACACTGCACCTTTACATTAAATATCCCAATAGGATCTGCGTGACTTCCTGTGCAACATTATCACAGCAGTGGATGAATAGAGAACAAGATAGAGCTCAAAACTCTACCTCACCTTACAGCTATCTGTGTGCAGAGTTATTTTAGACTGACTGACCTTCAACACTTCCTCCTTCTACTCAATCTTTATTTCCTTTATTGTTCAAATTAAAATGGTAGTACTTACTTCGAACACTGATGCTGTCTGCTGATAGAGCTGTACAGCCTTTTCAGGGTTCATACTTTCTATTAGCCTGAAATAAATACAAGCCAGCATTATTATTCTTCAGCTCAAATAGTAAAGTTTTCTCCTAGTACAGGATTCAAACAAAACAACAGTCTGTAAAAAAACGACATCAATGTTTTGTGATTTGTCCTAGCTACCAATATTGCAGGCTTACTTTCCAGCCCGTTCCAGTGCAATAGCTGCTGTGTCAGGTGTTCCATTCTCCAGGTACATCATACTGGCCTTCTCAATCAGCTGAACTGCTTCAGGAAGTTTTTGCATCTCCTGTAAGAAAAAGTTGGAACAGTGTCAGGAACTATAATAATATATAAAAGACCAAATGAAAATACACCTCTATCTTGTTATAATGCTGTCCTCGGGAGCCGAAAAAAATCTTACTGCATTATAGGCGAAACCGTGTTATATCAATGTGCTCTGACCTGCTGGAGTGAGCAGCCCCACCTCCCCAGAGCACTGCTTTACCACATTATATTTGAATTAATGTTATATCGGGTCGCATTATATATCCGGGTAGAAGTGTATTCTGTATTGCATAGCGTTACATTTGTAGCGTTCAGCTCCCAGCAAAGTAAGCTGCAACATCCACAGTACAAACAAGCATACAGAGGACGCAGGTATAACTCCCAGAAAAAAATCACAAGGCATCAGGCCCAGACAGCACCCCAATGGAGGCTTTTAAAGCTGGTAGAACAATGCTCCAGCACAAACTCTGCCAACTTCTCAACAAAACCTGGACCTGCGAAGAAAGTCCACCTGACATTAAGAACACCAACATTTTTACAATATTCCAGAAAGGGGACAAATCTTTGTGCAGGAATTACAGAGGTACTGCCCTCCTCTCCATCTCCCCGAATCACAGTGTGTCTTCAGGCCATCCAGAGGCACAACTGACATTATCTTCATGGCATAACAGATTCAGGAAAAGTACAGAGAACACCACCAGGAACTGTTCATGGCGTTCATCGATCTAACCAAGGCCTTTGATTCTATCAATCATGAAGCCCTATGGAAGGTGCTGTGTAGGTTTGGCTGTCCACAGAAATTCATTTCCATCATCATGATGGGATGACTGTCACCATTCTGTGCAATGGCTCAGAGACCGAACCACTCATCATTTGCACTGGTGTCAAACAGGGCTGTGTCACTGCTCCAAATACTCTTCTCCATTTACCTTGCCATGATACTGATTCTCATTCATGACCGCCTTCCTGATCAAATCAGGATTGAGTATCATATGGGTGGTGGTCAACTCAATCTCCAGCGTCTCCAAACAAAATCTAAAATCATGAGATTTGGCATCACTGACCTTCACTATGCAGATGACTGCATCTTTCTCGCAAACAGAGACCGACCTGCAAAGTATCCTAAATCTTTTTGCAGATGCCTATCACAGCCTGAGTCTGTCTCTCTCTCTCTCTCGCTCTCTCTCAACATCGGGAAAACCAAGGTACTCTACCAGCCCTTACCTGCACAAACTATTCTTTGTATTCCACAAATCGCCATCAGCGGAGTGCCCCTGGAAAATGTGGACCATTTTCTATACCTAGGCAGCCACCTCTGTGAAACAGCCAGCATTGACACAAACTGAATACAGGATCTGCTGTGCCAGCACATCCTTTGGAAGACTACTCAAACGAATCTTCAGTTATAGGAATCTGCAAACAGGCACCAAGATCTTGGTTTGCAAGGCAGCTGTCATCCCCACCCTTCTCTATGGATGCGAGACCTGGGTACCCTATAGATGACATCTCAAGTGGCTGGAGTGCTACCTCTGGAGGATTCTCAGAATCAGCTAACATCAGCATTTTTTCTGCAGCCAACGTAAGCAGTATAGAAGCACAGGTCATAAAACACCAACTCCGTTGTGCTGGCCACTGTGTACGTATGCCTGACGCTCGCCTTCCGAAGGTAGTACTCTTCTCTCAGTTAAGTCAGGGAAGAAAGGCTCACAGAGGACAGAAAAAGCACTTCAAAGACATACTGAAAGTACACCTTAAAAAGGGAGGCATCAATCCAGCAAACTGGAAGGTCTCGGCGCGGAACAGAACACAGTGGCACCACATTATGCACCAAGCCAGAGCTCGCTTTGAGAAAAGATGCGCTCATGAGACAGAGAAGTGACAAAGGAGGAAAGAAAGGGCAAAAACAGTCCAGCCAAGAACTATGTCTTTTCCAAGGTTACACCTGTCACTTCTGTGGGAAAATCTGCAGGGCATGAATTGGGTTCCTCACTTAAAAACCCAATGAATCCCCTTAGCAAGTATCCTCGCATCAAGGGATAGGCGAAGAAGTTAACAATGCCTTAGTATGTTTACTGCAAGGTAATTCTACCTTATGGCAATTCCCAAATGGCATGAAGTAAAATATTATGTACCATGTAGGCTGTCCCATACCAAAACTAGCAAAAGCTAATGAGTTTGCCTATGTAAAGAAGATTCTTTTATTGATGTATGTTCTTTATTGCATCTGCCTTGGAATGAGTACGGCAGATACTTTGATGGATGGAGTATGAACCTGTCTTGTTACACCATAGCTTCCAAGCACTTCTGGATCCGGTGCTGAAATGTTATTTTGCAGCTTCTTATGGGAATAATCAATTAATCCAAATTTACACCTATGCCTCCTACAGGAAAAACTAACAAACATTTACAAGAACTCTTTCATTTCTGATATTTTTGGCTTGTTGTACACAGTGCAGAAAGTCTGTGGAGCTGGAGCACAGCTATAAAATAGGTACCAACTCCTCCCTCCCCCTCAACCTAGCAGAGCTACCTCTGCAGAAGTCAAGATGCCACAATGAGAGAGAACATGTGACTGGTTGCTCTTTGCGACACCATCAACCCTGCCAACGACTAGGAATTCAGAAGTTAACAATGACCTTGTCATCATTAGTCATTTTTCTATCATAAAAATTTCATGGAAGAATAACTCTAGAGGCAGGCAGAGCCAATACAGAAGTACAGGATCTACACACGGATAGCCCTCTGATTCTGTGGAGCATTGGAAGGAGACAGAGTAGAGTAGTGTAGAATAATCAGGGGACACAGGTGAACTTCCCCTCCCCTCTCATAAGAGCAGAAGGAAGAAATCTCAAATTCAAATCTAATTTCCTGCCCCTTTGATGGTGTCTCCCCAGTAAGTGACAACAGGACACATTTACCTGAACTCAAAAAAAATAAGCTGATACTATGAAGTACATTTCTCTTTTCTTAATATATACATACATACTAAACTCAACCTCCCCACTCCTGATTTTGATTTACCAAGTTTCAACCACCAAAGAATGTTGCATCATTTAAAATTCTTGGAGGGGAAAAATAAATGTCAACACTGGAAGTGCTAGCACCACTTTAATGCTAATGCTTCAAGCTGAAAATTGCATATATAGTTGCAAATACAACTGTCCACGGGAGACTTCTTATTGTTACAGAAGAAGCACAAAGTGACCAGTAAATACCTTTAACATCATGCCTGCTTGTTCATAGGCTCTGCAAAGAGAAAAGAAATTACGTTTATTCACAGTGTTATTTCACTGAGTTGAAGTGACGTCTCATTATGTAGCAAGAGTTACTATTCATCAGCTAATGGTGACTCATAATGACGCATACATTTCAAACATTTTACATGGTTTTTATTTAAAAAGACAGTTTCTCACTTGTGTGCTAGTGATAGATATTGCAACCTTGTGCTGTATCTTTGGGGACCACTTCATTACATTCCTGAATAGTTTACATATGATTGTATTCAACTCCATGGAGGAGCAGCTATGGTAACACTTCAGGAACTAAAACAGTGGATAATGATTAAGGACAGTCACTAACACCGTAAGCAACTCTAAAGACATGCCACCCCCAGTGGTAGTCTGCACAAACTGATTCAAACTGGGTTTTCCAGACACTGAGCAACAAAGAAAGGACTTTGATATAAATAGCTGTGTTTGTATCAAGACCTTCTTTTGATCTAGCAAAGAGACACTTTTATCCAATGGGGCTCCAATCCTGCTGAAGGGTTGGAAGAATGATGGCCTACCAGAGCCTGGAGTGGACCACAAGTTGGGGATAAAGGTGCAGTAATCTTGAGACCGTGACAGTGTTGTCTTCTATGGATAAAGTGCTTTTGACCATATTTGGAGCACTGAAAAAGCATCGTGTTTCCCAGCCCAGACCAAAGATACCTTCCTGCTTCTGTAACATGTACTGTGTGTGGCAAATTTTGTATCAGTGCTTCAAACTAATCACACAATCTTTTCATTATTTGCCATGAGTTGGAGGAATGGGAGGGTAGGAAATGTCTGACTGTGTTTCCACTACACAGACTAGACCACAGTGGCATGAAAAATTTTTAAAACACACACTACTAATAGAATTAAGAACAGCTAATATTATAGGGCACCCTTCTGGTAATTAGAGACACAGAAGAAATGTCAAGTGTGTGAAGAGAAATAAATTATTTATTATCTTAATCATACATGCAGTAAGCAAAACCTCAAAATGAAATAAGCAGATCCTGAGTAATAGCCTATTGATGATCAATCAAGAGATATTGGAACTAATCCTGAGAAGTGCTAAAAAGTCATAATTTCCATTTACTTCAGTGGGATTTGCACAGTCTCAAAAGCTTTTCAGCATGCAGTCACTAATAAGTCTGATCACAAACCAGTGAAAATAATGGAAACTTCGCCATTTATTTAAATGAAAGCAGACTTAGCCCCAAATGTATGCATCTTTTAAATAGTCCCATCTTTAGATACACATAGTATATTGGGAAATGCATCAAATTAACTGAGGAATTTAAACTTACTTGGCAGCATGGAAGAGACTGGAAGTAACAGAGCCAAAGTTAAGGATACAAGTCATAAAAATCTGACAGGTAATTATGTATCAAACATAATTTATTGGAGGATTAAGCAAACCAAACTTTTATCTAAATATAGTTCCAAAAATAAATTTATACAGAGGCAAAACTAATCTGATAAGTATGCATGCTAGTTTTTTTGTTTGTTTGTTTTGTTTTAAATAAACGTAAGGGCAAAATAAAATTCAATATATATCCAACTATGAAAGAGCTGACGAAACTAGATTACATATATTTAATTAAAGAGCTTTGGTTACTACATTGTGTTAGATAGTGTAATGTTAGCTAACCTTTTAGCAACATGTTTAATGTGCACCACCCATTTCTAGGCACCGCATGGCAAAAACCATACAAATTATTAACTAAAAAAAATTAGCACACATATTCCCTAAGGGAGATTTCTTCAACTGAAAAGCTATGTTACAAACTAAAAAGAGGAGATCCCATCTAAGTCATCCCACACCCCAGAAACAAAACCCCCCCTCAAAAACTAAAAATATCAAGGAAATCTAAGGACTAAATCCAGTAACACTAGAATCTGTTAATATGATTGTTAATCTAATAAATAATAAAAACATAATAATAATGTGCTGAATGGTACCTGGGCATCCCAATCATAGACCAGGGCCCCACTGTGCTAGTGACTGGCCAAACAAAATAAGATGGTTCCTGCTTCGTGGGGTTTCTTATTTTTCATTTACCAGATTGTTTTCTTGGGAGCTTGAATTCTTTCTTTAAAATGAATTTTGGAAATTAGCTAAGAAGCCTCTTAATATTTAGTCTGTCTGTCTGTCTCTTACATCTTTCCACACCACCCCCTCCCTTAGTCCAGTTCTGATTGCTAAATAGTTATTCAATTCCTTGAATACTGAACTAACCATCAGTGAAAAGATACGCTCTATTATTTGCATGTGCTTCAGCTTCCCTCAAATAAGCGTCCTTTGCCTGGTCAAACTGTTTGGCATTCTTAAAAGCAACACCTACAAAGAAGAATTAAAAAAAAAAAAAAAGTGTTTATGTTTTGCCATTTTCCTTCTTTCATCTATTGTTCAAGACACACAAGGCCAGATTTTTAAAAAGTATTGAGCCACCTAAAAATGCAGCTGGGCATGTAGTGGGATTTTCAAATGGAAGGTGGCTGCCTAGACCCCTTTGAAAATCCCCCACTAGGCGTCTATCTGCATCTTTTGGCCTCTATATCTTTAAAAATCTGCCCCATAATGAAAGTATTTAATTACATTCTTTATCAATTTATTATACTTTATATCAAGGCTCATAAGAATCATTCTTAAATTATTAGTACTTTCTCCCTCTATACAATGCAGACAACTGGATTTTCACTATAGTCAGCCCCTCTTCTCAGCTGAATACCTGCACTTCAGCATCCTTTCCATTCACTAACCAGAAATGATGCCAAATAAGTTTATTTTAAGGTTCTAAAACATTAGAAGTGCTGCCTCATTGCAGTTTCCCTCCTAAATCAAGATCTCCATCAACAATGAAGTGCACCTGAAATAAATACCAGCCTTCATAATTAGTTCTGGGCACATTACATTATAAAGAAACCTAACTAACTAGCTAATGTGTTCTCATTTAATCAGGATTTTAAAAATCAGAGCAGACTCAGCTCAACTCTACTACTGGGGAGCACATGCACGCACCCACACACATTCTCCCCCCCCCCCCCAGTTGCTATTGATGACTTACGAAAACAAAACCAATAATTTAATATCTAAGTGAGTGACTGGGAATATGATGTGTACTAGGCCAGAAAGGTATGCTGCAGATGCTATTAGTGGAAGAAACAGATTCTGGAAGGAGGATAGCGTGATTAGACAAAAATTAATCTAATAGAATTGGGCTGCTACATTTTATATTAGTGTGACACTTTCTGGAATACATGCAAATAAGGAGCAGAAATCCTCAAGACTTAAGCTGTCAAAAACATTCAGTAGAATTTCTGCTCAGAATCTTACTAAAAAAGAGTCTCAATACTGAGAGATTTAAATTCAACAAAATAAAACTCAAGACAGAACACTGAGATAGCTGTCAAAAATAAATCTGAAGCAGCAAAGTTTATTTGAAGATGGTGTTATAAGACCACTGACAAGAGTTCCCAGGGCGCTCAAGGGAAGGGAGGTAGGAGCAGGGGGAAAGAGCAAGAGGGAAGGTAGGAGGGACAGGGGAGAAGGAGAAATGGTGCAAAAAGAGATTTAATTTTACAAAGTTTAGTGGTATCCAAGACAGCAATCAGGCAAAACCAGGATGGCATTGCAATAGGAAGGCCAAGACAGATCTAAATATCACCTGCATACCAATGGAAAGTTACACCATATAAACACAACTGGATTCTAAGAGCACCATCTGTGTCCAAGGGTTCCAAAAGATTTTTAAGAAATGGAGCAGGGTATGTCAGAGAGCCAACAGCAAAGCATTAACCTTGAGGAATCTGATAGCTTTCTCCCTTCATCCTCATCAACCTAAACTGAGCAGGAAGGGAGAGGATATTTGCATCTGTACAGCATTAAGAATTTCCCTTCCTCACTCAAAGTCCAACTCTTTTGCCACTCCTGGCATGGAGCTCCCACTGAAGACAACAGGGATTCCCATGCAGAGTGGACATGAGCATGCACGCGCGCACACACTCATACGCAGACTATTTACAAACAAAAGAAAAAAAAGTCTAGCTATGCCTCACAATAAAAGTTTTTCAATTTTATTCAAAAGTCTGTTTAACTCTGTGTTCAACCATATTTTGCAAGTAACATAGTTAAAATTGTAATTTGCACTGAGATGCAGTTTACGTGTTATTAGTTCTAATAATTTCAAATAAATATTTAAAATACATAAGCACAATTTGAAATGTATTTCATAGTAAATTAGAAAGATTTGGTTCTTTATTTTATTCCCCGCCCTCATAACTATCTACAGATTTACAGACAATGTTTTCAAATGTCAACATCTAAAATATTATTTAAGATTAAATTACTGGATTATTTAAACCTATAAAATGCATTCCCTTTTATAGTCATACGTACCTGCCTTTCCATATTCAGTAGCTGCACTATCATAGTCTGGTTTCCACTTTAAGAATCCAGTTTTCAGGCTGAAATGCAAATCAAAAGTCCATCAATAATGAATAAATGGTTGAAACAAGAACCTCTTCTTAAAACAACAGAAACAAATCTATATATGTTGAGAGCAGGAAGAAGTGGCAACGTGGGAGGAAGAGGAGGCAGGCCTGCAAGGGGCCACTGCCTCCCATCCCCTTTGAAACTTCACCAGAAGCCATCTTCACCCATCCATGTGAAATACAGAGAAATGGAAGAGAACTGCCAGATACTATGGGTTGGTAAGTAAGGAACAACAATTTGGGCCCCACTGCTCCATCCGGATCAGACCAGGAACAAATGTTTAGACAATTTTGGACATTCTGTAATTTCTCCCTCTCTTTTCAGGATAAGCCTCAAATTATTTCTGCTGAGTGGGGAGTTTGGAAGCAAAGCACTTTTATTTAGCAATAGTGGAAAAAATTGTTTCGGATGGAGGTTTTGGAATTGAAAGTTAACTATCACGTGTTGTACTTCCCATGGCGTATATTGTCTGTCTATAGCAGTGGTTTTCAACCCTTTTTCATTTGCAGACCCCTACAAAGTTTTGAATGGAGGTGAGAAGCTCTTTGGAAATCTTAGACACAGTCTGCAGACCCCCAGAGACCACAAGTTGAAAACCACTGTTTTACAGTGTTTGTCTGTCTCTCTTGGCTACTTAAATCACAACCTCTTTGGAACAATGATTACATCTAATGTATTTATACTGTTCTCAATACAACAGTTTGCTTGGTAGCCTTCTGGTGCCATCATCCTATATATAAATAAACAGCAAAAGTAGCTATATGTAAATGATTTGCTTTCAAAATAAGTTTGTCCTGAGCACTGAAACTGCTTGAACAAACGCCAAGCACAAGTTTCCTACCTCATCTCTTTTCAGTTTTTATTTCTAACGCATTTCTCCTTCATCTTAGTTCTCCCATTCACCTGCCTCAGCTTCCCTTTTCTCTCCATCAGCCTTCCAGTGTCTGTTTCAAACTCTTGGGGAGTGGAAGAGGCTTCCCGTAGGTGTGAGCAGCCATTCTAGCTGAGGGGCCTGTCACTGCCCCCATCTAGAGTTAGGGGAACTCTGAAAGCTCAGGGCCCCGCTATCCACGCAAGATATTTCTGTGACCACACTCTCCACTGTTAATGGGGCTGTTCTCACAGCGCCCCGTGTTACAGGTGGGGAGCTAAGACACAGACAAGCAACTTGCCCACGGTCACACTCGGGCCCTGCTCCTCCACCACAAACTCCATGAACCCCTGGCTAGTGCCCCTCCCCCCAGCTGCCATGCTCCCGGAAGCAGGCGCGGCCTCTCTCCCTCCTCACGTTGGAACCCCACAGTCCCCCTAACCGCCCCTCCCCCCGCGGCTCCCGACCCGCGCACGGCACGCTGGGAGTTGTAGTTCTCCCCGCGAACGCGCAGGGAGGCTGGGGCCGATGACAGCCCGGAGCCACGGGGAAACCGGAGGAAGCGGCTGCTCCGCGAACGCCCGGGGCCTGGAACAGGGCCCGTCCCCCTCCTCGGCCCTCTCCCAGCAGCGAGCGGCGCAGCCACTCTCCAGCCCGGACACAGCCCGGCCCGCGGCCCCCTGGGCAGGGACAGCCCCGGCCGGACCTCGGCCTCCGGCGCCGCGCTCACTATTTCTCCGCCTTGGCGACGTGCTCTAGCGCCTCGTTGATCTTCTGCGCCGCCATCTCGCTGGGCCTGTCTGTACCTGACAGGAACGGCCGCCGCTGCGCTCCGCCTGCGTCAGGAAGGGAAGACCAGCTACGGAAAGCCGTAAGGGCTTATCAGGATACTCAGGGGGCGGGACCTGATGCTGCACGCCAGCGCGCCTGCGCGGGTAGACGACGGAGTCGATCGGGTTCTAAAATAAAGGGGCGGGGCTACTGGTTTTTTGAGGCGGTGGACTCACGGCAGCGGCCCAGGGAGAGGAGAGCGGGAGATTGAGCTGCGCGCGCAGCCGCGGCACACTGGGATTAGGGCGCGCGGCCCACGTGGTGCAGCAGGGGCTTTGCGAGAATGTGTCGAGAGCCTGTCGTCGACCCCAGGGCAGAGTAAGGGGACTCTTAGCCCGGATGCTGCTGGCAGGGCCTGCGGCAGCAGTGTCAGGGACAGGGGCAGTGCTGCGGCTCTCTGGTCTGTCCAGCTGTCCCCTTGGCTCTTATGGCCTCATCCCCCTTTGGCTGCCTTTCCCGCGGCTGTCTTCGCCCAGGCAGGGCCCCCACAGCTGCTGGGTGAGTGGTGCTCCCTTTGTCCAACCCCTCTCAAGGCCCCTTTCTACCAGGGGGCCTCCCAGGGTGCACCTGGCCACACAGCAGGATAACCTCTGACCACTCCAAGGAACAGCTGATGCTGGAAAAGCCAGCTGCAGGGAATCCAAGAGGAGCCTTGACTCGTGCCAGCTCTGCCTAGCCTCTCATATTCCCTTTCAAGGCAGGCAGGGGAGCTCAGCTGCCAGGGTGGTACCTGCCCCTTCCTCAGAAGTCTGGTGTAGCAGGGAAGGACACAAAGCTAATGTCAACCTACGTTGGTCCTTGTTATTTATAAAACATAACTTTTTCCCCTCATTATTGTGTTTAATTTCCACAGGGCTTTTGTCTGGAAAACAAGACCGAAAAAACCAATCAATCCCCAAAACAATGTAATTGGGAGTCAATGGCCATGTCTCTCTCACAAGCAAACTCCCTCGCTATGTCCCTGCTGTACTGGGGTGACATCAGCAAGCCACGTCTTGCCTGACCATGCCCTCCTCAGCTCTAAAAATCTAAAATCAGTTAGCAGATATATAACAAGGCTACCTGCTGTCCAGCCAGGCCCCAGTAAAGTATTTGCTTCTTGACCTTGCTCCACAGATACTCAACCCCCTTCATTCTCTCCCTCTCCCCTCTTTCCCTTAAGTCAGACAGGTGCCAGAGTAAAGGAAATAGAATGGACAGAGCCATGATTAAAAGCCCAGGAAGATGGTTACTCTCCAGACCTGCATCTGGATCATTGCTGTCTCTGGAGCCTAAAGGAAAACAAGAGAGAAAAACTATATAGCAACAAAACAAAGAGTAGATCAGGATTCTAAATATCCCATCACATGATAATGCTCAATTAATACCCAGAAGTATTATAAGAGTCAGAATCCACTGACTATAGTGATGGTTGTTATATTAAAGCTTATAAGCTAGTGGGTCATCCTGCACACAACATCCTCAAAGGTTATGACTTCCTTACAAGCATTAACTGGTAGCATCTAGGAGTATAGTGGGTTCTGGGTGCCAAGATTCCTATAGCAGAGAATGATCCAAGAAATATCTTCTCCCTAACTATGGCAGTCAGGACACAATTTGGTCCTAAAAGAATGACCTATCCTAGTTACTGTGCCTTTCAACAAATGTTTGTGTTTGTAAGGAAGTGAATGGAAATGTGAGATCACAGAGCTGCTGTTTTGTAGGCATAAAATAACCTGAAATATTTGCGAAGTACCCAGCCCCACTTTTAATTTTCCAACACTGTTCTGTTCTCTGGTTATAAAAAGCTGATCAATTCCAAATGAAATTACTTATGTGCACTATCTGGTGATGCATTACTAGAATGACCAGGCTAAAGATTTCCAAGTGTAACCCTTCTGCCCATCCGAGTTAGTAGCAACAAGGGCCAGGTTCAGTATCTAGGGGTTCCGTTTCAATAACGCAATGCAAAACCAGCTTGACCTGGGACAATTACATACCACCCCACCCCACCCCCGGTGCCTCTAAATGGCAACACTTTCCCTCTTGCAAGCATGGAGTCTGAGTGTAGCAAAATCCTTTTAATAAAGGAGGGAAACAACGCAGCATTATGTTGGGGAAACACCACAAACAGGATTCATGACACAAACCATGAGCAAAAGACCCACCCTCAAGTAAGTTTGGCAGTTCCTTTTTCCCTCAGGATCTTAAGTCCAGCAGCTCAAAAGATCACCCCAAAAAGTCTCTTGAGCCCAGCAACCCAAAAGTCTCTGTCCTTGGTCACTGCAGCCCCAGAGTTCAAAAGTTTATCTGCAGAGTTTCCCCCTCCCCCAGCCTGGGTGGAAATGAGGGGAGCGGCATGCAGGGTGTTAAGGGGCACCTTACATGGTCTGACGCTGACTGCCCTGCCTCTCCATGGGGTTCTGCTTCAGCCTTTACCATGAGTTACTCTAGCTGTCCCACAAACTGCTCTGCCGCACTTCACACGCCATCCCATGGGCTGCTCCAGCCATCCTGCAAACTGCTCTGTTCCACTCCACTCGCCATCCTGTGGGCTGCTCCAACTGCTCTGCCAGCCACTTAGCAATATATCTTCAGGCTTCCCCACTAGTTAACACAGCACTCAGTGATCTCAGTTCTATAGTGATTTCAGCTTGTAACAGGGGAGCCCCAGTGGCCCAAAATGAATTCAGCATGGCAGCCTATAATTAGAATCAAAATTAGCTTTGCTATTTAACTATGGAGAGAGAAAGAAGTGCAATTAGTGTTTCAGACCCTCAAGGGAGTACAGACACACCACCATGTACAAGCACCTATCCCTGGCCCCTCTCAATTCACTGGGTTTTGGAATCCATGTCCCTTGTCTAGTGACTGCTACTTAAGTGATGGTGAGTCCCTATGTCATAAAACAGTTCCACTGGCCTTGATCCACATAGTCACAGTAACAACACTTTATTCTCCTGCCCCAATAACAGAGAAACTAGGGATCCCACAGCAGCCAAAGTGACCATTTGAGCAGCTGTGGGCTCATGCTAGGCAGGGTGGGTGTGCCTATGCAAACAAGACCAGCCCCTAAAGTTCTTTTCCACAACTCACCACCAGATGTCAGGGTAGAGCTCATCCTGACTCTGCTTACACAAGGATAGTATTTAATGAAACAGAATATTCCTGGATAACTTTTATTGAAGAGACCCAGAAGTTATAAGATGGAGCTGTTGCTCTTCAGTGGATTTTACATCTGGGAATGTTCATGTCACAATCTCTGATGGTGAGCTGTATGTTATTAACTTGTTTAAAAATGGCCAGGTTCTCTGAAAAAATGCGCATTTTCTTTAATAAGATAGGAAATAAACTATAGTCTCACACATTCCATTTCACTTAATGTAGATACAATTAGACCTTCTGTTAGATCTTGTTAGTTGTAGAACATTATTGCTAATAGACCAGTAAAACTTGTTCCCTGCCTAACTCCTTACAGTGGCGTTTCAGGTTGTGAAACATTCTTTTGTCTTAGAGAGCATACCTCTTTTTAAATGGCCTCTGCCTGGTGCACCGGAACAGAGGGACCAGGGGGCCTATAGCTCCCCAACTTTTTACTGACAATAAGGGCAAGCGATGGGGGGGAAGGGGAGAGAAGAGTGATCAGGGGGTGGGGTCTTGATAGGAAGAGGCAGTGCGGGAGCAAAGCTTTGGGGGTAGGGGTAGTGCAAGAGTGAGCCTCAGGGGAAAGGAGTGGAGCCACAGTTCAGGTGCTGTGGGCCCTCCTTCCCCCTGCTTTTAGGAAGCGTCTGCCGCTCCTGCCTCTGACTCCTTTTCTTCCCTGTGCTTCCATTGTGGAGTTTCTAGGTACCATCACCCATTGCTCCCTGAGCAGAGAATTGTTCAAAGTCATTGGCCCTGCTGGTAGCAAATCAATTCTCCATTGGGGTAGAACCATTTGCTCTTGCTTCCCAGGCATAGTTTCTCCATTAGGTGTCAAGTTCCTGCTACAACAATGCTTAAAGTCACACTAAAAGTTAAATTGGAAATGGAGTTTGAAATATAACATGGCATTCACAAAACCAAAATAGAATTCATAAATTGACACAGACATAATCCTCAAACTGTCAGAGGGTCCTCAAAATGAATAGTCTTTGAAATGGATCCTGGAACAGATGCAGGAAAAAGAAAGTTTTTGCCAAATTAGGAATACAGATTATCTGTTCCTACAGGTTGGCAAACTGGACAATGAATGGTTCTTCCAGATGCCAATGTCTGCTCCATAGCCTTGAGGAAACAAGTCTAAGTTTCCTCTCCAAAGGCCTATATAAACACCACCGAAATCAATCAGAGTATTTATATGCTTTCGATCATGTATCTCATCAACTACAGTCTGGCACTGCCCCATGCAGATTGTCAGAGGAATGAACGTGGATTCTGTTTTTAGCTTTAAATTTGTAAGCATTGGTTCCATTAGTGTTCTTCAGCATAATTGGTTCAACAAGGCTCTGTATAGTTGTTTTCTCCTCTTAGCTATTTGCTTCTGAGCCAAGAAGGTCCTGGATAAAAACCGTCTTCTGACCCCATACTTTTGGATGATGAAAAAAGTGTTTACTATTTCTGCTTTATAGTATCTGTGCCTTTGTCAACAACTTTGTTGTGCTTATTTCACTTGTTAACTGTTCAAATTGCTTAAGTGTACCTCAGCTGCAATCCACTGAAATGGAACATTTAACTCCTGAGCATAATGCATATTCAAAACTCATTTATTTTTAGTCAGGCATGTTAACATAACATCAGAGTTCCACTTTGTGGCTTTTTGTATTCAGTGAGTGACAAACAGGCCTATTTCTCTCTGCACACTGTGCACTTCAGAAACTGCAATGGATTTAAAATGCTTAACATGTCCAGTGACTTAATGCACTTAACATGTCCAGTGACTTAACTGTTGCATACATAAACCATCATTACTGCATAGTTGCAGGATGTGTGCACAACAGCTCAAATTATGCATGTTACAATGGTCACAAACAGTGTGGCAGCTGTCTTTGGAATCTGCTGTATTTCTACAGCTTTCAGGAAAAAAAAACATTTATTTTGGAATGGTTGTCCCTGTGGATATGCTTTTGTAGGCATTGCAAGGCAAGTCTGCAATTCTTGAACTAAATTCAGTATCAATGCAGTGGACAGCAAGGTTGACTCAAGACTGGGCTGCATTGTTCTAAGTCCCAACATCAGAGACAAAGGAAATAGATCTTGCAGATTTCATCAGCATTAAAGCTTGTTGACCCACACTCTCATATGTACTGTCAGATAATAAAGTATGGGAAAGGATTTGATAACATGGTTCCACAATTAATGAAGCTTTCCTCCTCTACAATAGTATATGTCTGCATATCAAATATAAGCATCTAACTGAAGGTAATGACGGTGTTTCAGGACTCATACAAAATACATTTTTTCCAGTCACCTTTCGGCAGGACACTCCTCCATAATCCACTGAAATGATTTTAGTATTTAATATTTTCTTAAATCTCAGAAAACTGTGTTTCCTTCATATGAAAGAATAGCTGCTATAAAGACATTAATATTTTAACTACACTTGAGTTCGGCCCATCTCTAACTTAATATATTGTTAGATTAAAAATCTTTGTTAATAGTCTGGAGGAAAATTTTAAAACATCCAGGCAGATAGGATACATTAGGTTTTCTGTGCCACTTTCCTACCAAGGCATATCCTCTTAGCTCTCAGAAAAGAATTCACAGGGGGTGGTTTTGTAATTAAAGCACTGCTTGGGACACAGGAGATCTGGATTCAATTCCCAGTCTTGTTACAGACTTTCCATATGAGTCTGAATTGCTTTGTGCCTCAGTTCCCGATCTGTACATTTGGGAATAAAATTTCCTTTGTCTGTCTTGCCTATTTAGATTGTAAACTCTTCAGGGCTGAGACTGTCTTTTATATTGTGTTTCTTCAGTGCTCAGCACAACGGGGCTCCAATCTCAGCTGGGGCCTCAAGGCATTGCCACAATACAAAAATAAAATAATAAATAATAATAATAATAGTTGCTCAAATGAGCTAGTTTGCCACTCTCCACTGACAGGGCTGAGGACAACTGAATAGGGGATAACCTCTTCAAGTCCAAACCAGAACCTAGATGCAGAGGTGAAAGTAAGCCGGTACAGTCCGATACGGTGTACCGGCAAGAGCCAGTACGCCGTGCTGGACCGCATCGACTTCCACGGCGGGGATTGAAAGGGCTCTGGGCTGCCTGCAGCTGTGGGCAGCCCAGAGCCCTTTAAATCCCAGCCACGGCTCTGGTGGCTGGGCTGGGGCCAGGATTTAAAGGGCTCAGAGCTCCCCGTGGTTGCAGTCAGCCCAGAGCCCTTTAAATCTTGGCTGCAGCTCCGGCGGCTGGGCTGGGGCGGGGATTTAAAAGGCTCAGAGCTCCCCGCCACTGCAGGCAGCCCAGAGCCCTTTAAATCCAGGCCTCAGCTGGGATTTAAAGGGCTCAGAGCTCCCTGACGCTGCGGGCAGCCCAGAGCCCTTTGAATCCCGGCTGTGGCTCCGGCGGCCGGGCTGGACCCGGAATTTAAAAGGCTCAGAGCTCCCTGCAGCTGCGGGCAGCCCAGAGCCCTTTGAATCCTGGCCATGGCTCCGGCGGCTGGTCTGAGGCCGGGATATAAAGGGCTCAGAGCTGCCTGCGGCTGCGGGCAGCCCTGGGCCCTTTAAATCCCGGCCACAGCTGAGATTTAAAGGTCTCTGAGCTCCCTGCTGCTGCTGGCAGCCCAGAGCCCTTTAAATCCCGGCCGCAGCTCTGGCGGCTGGGCTGGGGCCAGGATTTAAAGGGGTCTGGGCTTCCAGTGGCAGGAGCTCTGGGCCCTTTAAATCCCTGCCCCAGCCCCGCAAAGCTCGGGGTTCCCCCTGGCGGCCAGAGCCCCAGGCCCTTTAATTTGCCGCTGAGCCATGGGGGGCTCCCAGCCACCTCTGCAGCTGAGAGGTCCTGGTTGATTTAAAGGCTCTGGGTCTCCCAGCCACAGCTGGTTCCCCGGGGCCTTTAAATCTTGAGAGGTCACGCCTTTTCTGGATGAGGCCACGCCCCCCTCAGGACTCCGGCAGTACCGGTAAGTCCTGTAAGTTACTTTCACTGCTGCCTAGATGGGGAGTAGTGCTTCTGCCGTGTCACCAAGTGTGGCACAGAACAGTGCTGCTGTTACAAAAGGTTTGTAACTAAAGGATGAAACACCTTGGCATCAGATCAAACAAGGCGAAAAAGAAAAACAGGATTTCTATTGGCAAGCCAATTTCTTACCGAATCAACAGACATAGAGCTAATTTCCATGGTCTTTTGCCGGTTTTCTTATTGGGGAACTATTTTAAATGGAAGATTAAGTGACCTAGCTCAGGAGTGCCTGGTTGGTCCATAAAATTTAATGAGTTTGCACCAGCTGCCAATATGAACGTTTAAAGTGTGTGGATACCAAGTACTTACAGCTTGGCCTCTTAGTTTGTGTCTTGTGGACGTATTCTTGATCACAAAGGACATTTTTGTCTACCAAGATGCTGGAATTTATTAACAACATTCAAGAATTTGAAGGCTGTGATCTCAGGAATTTAGCCTCTCTGACACAATAGTGATAAACTACCAATATATCATACGCAGCTCATTAGACCTGATGACCAGCAGTTAAAACAGAATAGCCTGCTTGAATCCTTCAGAATAATAAGTAGTGTCATCTCTGTGAATACCTTTTGAACTACAGATAAAACTTTCGCAAATATGCTACATTTCCTTTCCTATAGTATCTACTTAACCAATTTTTTTGTTTTGCTTTAGTGGAAGTTTTATATTTTACATGCGCCTCATAAAACTAATATTTATAGTGATTGATATTCAAATAATCCTCCTTTCCTCTCTGTTTGTCTTATTTTGATGAAATAAGTTGCTTGGCTTTACTACTGTACAGTTTAATATATGGGACACATGATTAATGACAAGTCTGCATGGAAAGAAGGGGATGAGGGTGTCTCAGTCATGGAAAATGTTAAATAGTGTGTGAGAGTAATCCGGCAGATCAACTCAGCTGCTTTTGGGACATCCCCACCCCAAATAAGTAGTTACACTTGGTAATCTCTGCACTGCGGCACTTAATTTAAGTACATGTCACAACTGATCACAGTGATCAGAAGAACAGGCACTGTGTTAAACACATTAATGTCATTCCACTTAATTTCATGCTCTGATCTGAAAGCGCTGATAGCAAAATATCAGACCGGATGGACTGAAGTTGCTTTTTCAAAATCATATTCACTTTCTTTGCTGCAGGCATCGGAAAGGATATTGTTGATTTGGGATTAGACCACTCATTTCACCAACTTAAAATGTTGTGTATTATAAGAATAAACAGCCTCTTGATTCCCCTAAATTATTTATTTTAACGTTCAAAGCATTAACAATCATTTCCCCACCCAAAAGTAACAACAATGACAATCACTACACTTACAGGTCTAAATTTCCTAAATACATGGGCATCCTTCCCATTAATGTTAACAGAAGTACATAGGGAGGAGGAAAGACAACACAGAGCATTCTTTTGGGTGAAGTCTACCACAGCAGTGGCAGGGCTCCGGTGGCACTTTAAAGGGCCCATGGCTCCCCGCAGTGGCAGAAACACTGGGCCTTTTAAATCCCCACCCGAGCTCTGCCACCCCAGGGTAGTGGTGGCAGAGCTCCACAGCAGCCGGAGCCCCGAGCCCTTTAATTCACCTCTGAGCCCCAGGGCTCCCAGCCGCCTCTGCAGCTGGTAGTTCTGGGGTGATTTAAAGGCCCTGGGTGCTCCCAGCCACAGCCAGAGCCCCAGGGCCTTTAAATCTTGAAAGACCACGCCTCTTCTGGCTGAGGCCACGCCCCTGCTCAGGACTCTGGAGTACCTATAAGTCCTTTAAGTTACTTTCAGCCATAACGGCACCACCTCAGTGGGCCCAACGTTTAGCAGGCAAACTCTTCTGTATTGTACCTCTTCGTGTTTAAGATGGTTCATTAGGATCTTTAGTGCATGGCTTCATGTTTAGGCTCTATGCCATGTGATAGGAAGTAGTCATTACATTTTGCATGAAAGCAGGCAGCTTTGCTTTGTGTTCCAACTACAAGTATTGTCTTTATTTCCACACTAGAATTTATATGTGTTTCTATTTCATGATTACTTGGGTTAGTGAAGATGTGATGAGACCTGGATTTTTTAGTGACATCATTGTGTTCTAGTGGTTAATGTTCCCAGTGCATCACATCCTCAGAGTTAAACTAGCCACTGATATTGAATAGCCATTCCAGTACTGATTTATGTATATTCTTATGCCACTCTGATTGTCTTGGTGTCTGGGCAATGCCATATCTGAATTGTCACAAAACCCCCATATTGTCAAAGCAGCATGCAGTGTTATAGCCATATAGTTCCCAACGAAGTCAGTGGAGACTTGTGTGGTTGAAATCCCCACTCATAATAAAAACATTTCCTTATATATTAGTCATATGACTTAGAAAGTCATTATGCTGTTTATCATGGGTATGATTTTCAAAAACGCCTACATGATTTAGAAGCACAACTGGCATTCAATGGAACTTGTGTTCCTAAGTCACACAGGCACGTTTGGAATTCCCACTCTAGGGTTTAGGAAAGAAAATATATTGCATGGGAATGTCAGTACAGAAAGCACATAGGACCCAGTTTATAATTGCCCTAGACTACCTTTGTGCCTGCTAAGCACACAGTGTAAGTAATTTCACGAGGAGAAGATTCCTGATTCCAGAGGCTCCTTTAGTTTAGCAGACAAAGGCATAATGGTTCTTACCAGTGGCTAGAAGTTGAAGCTAGACAAATTCAGACTGGAAATAAGTCATACACATTTTTTTACAATGAAGGTAATTAACCACTTGGACAACTAACCTAGGTTATAGTTACAGCTGTGCCCCCACCGCCAGACTAGCGGCCAGCTGTTGGCCCCCAGGATCCCCCTAGAGCAGTCAGCCCAGGCCCCAGGAGCAGCTAAGATTTAGTCAGGGGTATTTATAGTAAAAGTCATAGATAGGTCATGGGCCATGAATCTTTGTTTATTGTCCATGACCTGTCCATGACTTTTATTGAAAATACCCATGACTAAATCTTAGCCTTACTTATAGTGGATTCTCCATCACTTGAGTCTAGATATCTTTCTGAAAGATATGCTAAGCTCATTCAGAAGTTATGGGCTTGATGCCAAAATTACCTGGTGAAAATCTGTGACCTGTGTTACAGAAGAAGAGGAGGTCAGATATAATGGTCACTTCTGGATTTAAAAATCTATGAATCTACATTATGGGTCAATAAAAGGGCTTTCTAATTTCATTAAAGGTGTTGTAATGAACTTGAGCAAACACAAGAGGGCTCAATTTGAATGTATATTTGGAAGAATCCAGGGTAGTACTAAACAAAAACAATATGCTCTGTTAGCATTACATAAGCCTAACTTAAATTGTACTGCAACTGAGAGTTGTGAGATCTTCTTAGCTGCCTGTTTGCTATTAAACTTTCCATACAAAATCACTGCTCTGGCTATTATTGTTTTGTGTTTAAAAAAAGTCAGGGTTAGAAGTTAGAAGCTTTGGAATAAAACATGCAAGATCTGGCTCAACCAGGCCAGTAAAAAAAGCGCACAAAAATGTAAAGTTCCTGTTTTTACCATTCATGTTTGATTCTGCCATCCTTTATTAAATAGTTTTTCCCAGATTTTAGCTGCCACAATTATGGCAGCTGGCTTATGCTCTCTCCTTCTCTATGCATCCAAATTTTTCCCTGTTTTACTAAAGTAGGGAAGAACCCAGGGGAAAGGGATATTTCAAAATGGTTTGGGTTGTACCTTTTCAGGCACAAGTAGGGTTTAATGGATGTGCATTATCCCAGGCTTGCAATCTCAGACTGTAAACTTTACAGAACAGGGGACCATGCCTTCCCTTATTTTTGCATAGTTCCAAGTAAAACAGGGCCTGATCTGATTGGCGCCTTTGGAACTACTACACTGTACATAATAAATAGTAATTGCCATACAAATGTTCCAGCCCAGGCAAAACCTTTACCGTGATGATGATAATGAAAAACAAATCATGTTTTACTCACCCATCAAAGAAATAACCTAACTGGGGGAGCAGAATTTTACAAGTCTTCTTGAGCTTTAGCATATGCGTCTGTGCTTTATTTTCCAGATGCAGAAGATCTGGGAAGTCTTCCATAGCTGTCCACCCTCTTATGACTTTCTGCTGAGTGGAGATCTCATCCTACATTTTCAGCCACAAGAAATGAACGGTGTCTTCATGCAGAAGAGAGAGACAAGGTGAATAAGGAAGACAATCTTTTTGCAACTAGGGGCTGGTCTACACTACGGGGGAAAATCAATCTCAAATACGCAACTTCAGCTACGTGACTAACGTAGCTGAAGTCGAAGTATCTAAGATCGAATTACTCACCATCCTCACGGCACGGGATCGATGTACGCAGCTCCCCATGTCGACTCCGCAACTCCGTTGGGGTTGGTGGAGTTCCGGAATCAATATAAGCGTGTTCGGGGATCGATATATCGTTTCTAGATGAGACGCGATATATCGATCCCGAGCAATCGATTGCTACCCGCCAATACGGCGGGTAGTGAAGACGTAGCCTATGTCTAGAACGCACTGACTTGGAAACAGCTGGGTGCTTCCATGTAATGAAGGTATAGTGTTCAAAAAAAAACAAAACAACCTGCAGTCAGAAGCAAAGAGTTATTTTTAGCATGAATAATTATAGACAGGTTCTTGAACATATATTGGAAAAGAAAATTATCCCAATACAATACAAACATTAAAACCAAACTAAAATCTTCCCTTGATCATTTCCAACAGACAACTCCATCTGTTAAGTATCACCAAGGTTCTAGTATAATTTTGTTTGGCCTTAAATTTAAGACCACCTCTAGCAGGCAACTGTATTATACTGGTGGCTTTAGACAGATGTCACTATAAATGGTTTTCTTCAGAAATATTCTTTTGTCAAGAAATATAAAGCTACCTTTAAATAGCAAGTAATGTTTTCATTTACAGGCCCTTTAGGAGGGAAATCTTATAACAAGGGGATCTCCGGATTGCAGTTTATTATTATTAGTGCAGATTATTATTTCACAGTCTATTATTTCCTTTTGAAAAAATCAGCTGGGTAGAAATTATTAATGATAATTAATGATCTTAGCTCTTTTCTTTTTTTCTTCTTGAACAACTTCTGTTAGTGAAAAAGCAAGGTCAATGTATTACCGAAGGAAGAGCTAATATTTTCATTCAGGTCAATACTGCAAGGTAAAGAGCAAGAAAAGATTAATTTGTTATGCTTTTTACATGCTGTGCTTGGCAAGTGGGTTATCTTTTATTTATAGTAATTGGTGCTGTTGAAAAAATCCCAGCTGCATGCACAAAGGCAGAGAAAGGCAGGCTGCAGGCATTGGTCGAGATGGGCCTACGCCCCAGACTTTGAATCTGAGCTAAGATCAGAATTTCTGCCACGTTTGATGCTGTTTGGATGTGGGCTTTTGGTTCAACTGATTACAGAGGCACGAACAGCAAAGTTTTGATCCAGATTTGGATGTAAACTTTCCCAAATTTCAAAAATGTTTGGATAAAGGATTTTGGTTCATTTAATTCTGACCTTTAGTGGGAGCTCTAAATTCATATCAGTACTGGGGAAAATGTTGACTTGAGACCAGATTTTGCTCCCCGATGTTTATGTATAATTGCCATTGCCCACATTGGGTATTGCAAGGGACCCTCCCTAGGATCCCAATATTTTTTTCGGATGTGTGTCCCAGAAATATAAAAAGAATTACGTCTATGTGTAGTACAACTATAGATTTTCTATAAATCCATGTTACAAATGTAGGGTGTATATAAAACAGCCAGATGTACAATCACTGAATCTATTTTGAGGAACCACAAAGAACTTAACATTTTGTTCCATACAGCATGTCAGCCTCAGCACATCAAAAAGAGACAAATGATGCTAGAACTGAAAACAGCATGGGGAGGATTTCTTTCTGACATTTTACTACTTAATACTTGCTGTGCACCTGCAAAGGGGAAAGATTAAGGGAAGTACAATCTCTGTGACATAACAGAGGTGGGAAATCTGTGTGGCTTAAGGAGCTGGTGAGTGTGGTAGATATGTGTTTGAAAGATTTTTAGCCCACATCTTGGGTCTGAAATTCCTTATCAGTGCTGAGTTTTGCTTAGTTAGGCTAACAGGTAGGGATGGAGTTTGAGGCAGATAGATTGAGTAACTGTTTATCCAGCTATTGGGATGAATGTTGCAGCTGAGCAATGGAAGAAGTGGTAAATAAGGTCCAGCAGCATGAGAAGCTCCAGATGGAAGTAACATTCTTGAGCAGAAGGTAGTACAGTGATGGCCTTGGACAGAATCCTGTGGTAGAAAGAATATCTTAGGGGAGGAGGACAGAATATATGGTTGCATATGGCATTGCACATGAGGCCTTTCTTCCCCATGCTTGGATAGTTCCAGATGCCTCCTGCACAATGGCTGAGAGCTCTCATTTGGTGCAATGCACACACTGACACAGGCAACTTGGAAACCAAATTTCGGTCTGAAAATTTTGTACCTACTATAGTCACCAATGGTCCCTTGTAATACGGAACTGAAAGAAGTTAGCAAAACAATTATTTCTCTATTTTTCCAATTTGTTTACTTTATGAAACTGACAGCACAATCAACTGTTTCCCTGTATAGTCAGTTAGTTTCGCTTTGCTAAAAATATTCCTATAAACTTCAATAGGCCCTCACTGCTTTTTAAAGAGATTAAGAAAAAAACCTAGCAACGCTGAACAAACTATTTAAAGAGAGCTGTATTAGAAAATAGACCTTTTAAAAAATGTGTCCCTTTAAAGCACAATCTCAACCATATTTTCTTAAATTACAAAAAAAAATCCCTTTTAGTTTGAAACCTTGTTTGCTAAGTTCAGGCTAAAGATTTTTAGAATCAGAAGAGTGAAGCCTTCAGAATTGGTTATGTATGAAAGATGATACACCTTAGCTACAGAGTGGCACTGCTACAGTACCTAGTCATTTAACATTGTATTAGCATAGTAGGTATTAGATGATGTTCTATGTGCCATAGTCTTGCTCAGCACTGTAAACAGGCATCATCCTTCCCTGATATGTTTACAAGCTGCAAAATGAGTTCCTTCATATGCAACTGTATTTTATCTGGCTGTGAACAGTTTGAAAAAAAGTCCTGTATACATTCTGTTCTCTGGATGTGAAATTGACCCTTATGCCAACACATGGCCCATGGGCCACTTAAATCCCACTTAAGACTTCAAGGGCTATACACCACTTAAGTCCCATTTAAATCCTCAAGGGCTTAAGTGGATTTAAGTGACATGTAAACCTTGTGCTGGCCTTCTGCACGGGGTTGAATTTCAAACTCTCTGAATAGCATTGAATTGCATGGAGGCTTCATGCAGGAGTTGTGACTTGGTCAGGCTTCCTACATATGCATCTGCACATACACATAGGCATAACATACAAACCATACCCTTCAGCATTTTGGAGAGGCCCAATCACAGCTGGCTCCCAAGTGGTTTTCAGCAAAGCCAAACTGGGCAGTTTGGGGCACTTCTGTCATGCACAGTTGCAACAGCACAGATCTGTGTGTATTGGTTTTCTGGAGCACGCAAAGTATGCCAGAATATGGCCCTATATGTTGTATATGATGGAGAAAGTTCTGTACTGGCTTCTGCTCTGTGCAAACCTATTGAAGTCAATATCGTTGTGTAAGGTATAAATGAATGTGGTATTTGGCCCTAGGTTTTTACCACATTTTTGTACAATACAATTTTAATTTTAAAACAAAGGATAATAAAATAAAAATTCTCTTGAATAGGGCTTAGCATTATTAAAAAAACTGCTCCAAAATACAAGGAAAACAAAATTGATCCTACATGCAGGAAAATCCCAGGGTAATCTTTAATCTCAGATGTTTAAAGTCACTGAATCAGTATTTGTAAAGCACCTAGGATTATTTGGTTGATATGTGCTATGTAAATATTAGTACAGTGGAATCCTGATTACCCAACTACTCATCTATCTCAGTCTCTTTTTCTTTGGAATGCTCCTTGTGTCTTCCCATTCTGCTGAATGTCTGTCTATTAATTCTTGGTTATCCAAACACAGTTGTCTTGGCCTAAGTGATTTAACTAATCAGGTTACTAATCTATTATTAATTGATATTTTGAATAACAAGGTTGCCATATTATCACATAACTGATCTCTATTATGCTCACTGGTCCTCTGCCAGGAATTCGCTTAGTAGCTGACATTTTACATAGCAACAGCAATACTTCTGGCACGCTGTGTTACGTGGGAAGTCTCCAAGCACTGGAAATTGTGTGCATATCTCCTAGCTGGATAGCATACTGTTCCTGCTGAGGAACAATGTGAAGGCTACTTCACTCATCTTCTGCCTTGTGGGTGTAGAGAGGAAAGTAGGTGGGTCTAAGGTGAAGGGGGCATGATGAACACTATGGTCTTCTGGAGAGGAGGATGCTGTGTTGCTGCTGCAAATGTTGGCCTGAGTAACTGACTTTTGTTCCTCCTTGGAGTAAATAACTTGTCAGCTGACCAACCTTCTTTACTTTCAGGCACTTTCTACAGTCTCAGCTTCCCAAGTTTTGCACCTCCCATTACCTTTTCGATGCTACTCTTCATACATAACCCTTCCTGCTCAACCTCTCTTCTACCTCATCAGCTGCAAACCATCCACTCCGCTGCAGATTGACGCTCCTTTAGCAGCATCAGTAACAAAGCCTGCTCTCCCCAGCCAGCCTTACAATACCCCTATTTCTACTCAAATGTCCAATCCCCTATCCCATCTTCAGTTCCCACACAACTACTTTCGCTTCCTTCATGTCAGCATTAGATTCCTAGGCCCAGATCCTCCAAGGTATTTCAGCGCCTAACTCCAATTTCAATGGGTCCTTAACTCCCAGTCTGATTTGTCCACCTTTAGCATCTACCTCTGTCCTCCTCCTCAACCACAAGATATGGATGGACATAGAGCTCTCCTCCTGCTCTATTCACATATTCTGAGTAGGAAGGGGAGCACAAGAAGTTTCCACGTCTCCTGGGCCACACTCAGTTCTGTTCTTTTGGCCTTGACCAGTTCCAGTCTTTCAGCCGACAAAGGGTTTACCATTCTAAATTTGATAGACTAATGCAGAATAAAATGGAAAATGTAGAACATTTTTCACAGAATGACACTAATAGAATCTTGAAGTCTTACAAAAAATGCCATGGAAAGCTTCAGGAAAAGAAAAATTGCCCTGTGGCCATTAAAAGTTTTAATGGCACAAAATGAAAAGTATGTCCACCTGGTAAGTGTAATGGAAAAAAGAGATAATATCAAAGCATGACAGTGTACTTTATATGTGCTTCTCTGACCAGAAACATGTGTCTGGAAGGACAAGGACAAAATTGATTGTTATAAATAATGACTTTGAATTGAGTGCAAGGAAATGAATCCAGCCTTTATTTCATCTCTGACTCCTTAATAAAGTGTTAAGGAGAAGTCAATTAAATTGACCAGTGCAAAAAGGTAAATCTTGAAGAGTCATTAAGGTAATTAAAAATTCCATTAAGAACCAGGTTATGCTATGCTTACTCATACTGAGTAGTGCCTCTGTGAACATTTTCTTTGATTTCCATTGAACTGTTTGTAGAGTAATCATTATGAAAAGACGTGACAGAATTGGGCCCTAGTTGTTTGTCACAAATTCTGTCCCTCTTTTAAGATATGTCTACAGTAAAGCTGGAATGTGTAAATTCTAGCTCAAAGAGACATACCAGTGCTAGCTCTGACTGAGCTAACATGCTAAAAATAGAGTGCAGCCATTGTGGCGCAAGCAGTGGGAGGGGCTAGCCACGCTGAGGACATACCCATCCAAGACACAACCCTGGTTGGACTATTTAGTTCTACGGTACTTTTATGCCTAGTCAAGTCCATCCACATTTAAGAGAATCCTTGTGTGCTTATACACATATATATTCACATACATAATGCAAGATTTGGTTGTTATGGGAAAGAGACTCTCTCTTTTATTCACCATAGAATTCACTCAGTATCTTATCTCAGATCAGCAAGATTGAGCAAAGGATTTAATCCCGTGCTGCTCTGTGACAAGAGTCTTTTAATCTCCCAGTGATTCCAGGTCAGACTGATAATGACCAAAAACCATTGCCACCTGATAGTTATTCAGTGGCCCATCCTGGTGGCTTCAGTACTGTTCACATTGCACAAGTTTTCCTGTCACAAAAATGATCATGTCCAGAGCTGGCATCATTGCTGACAGTCACAGTACAGAGGCCAAGGAATGAATGGGCATGGAGACGAGCTATCCTCTTGTCTCTGGCAATGATGTCTTCTGGTCTGTGTTAATGAGTGGGATGGGATGGAAGAAGCATGCATTGCTTGTCTTGTACCTTCTCTCTCCAGTATCTAGAGTCTTATCTGTTTATGAATTAACGTGACTTCATCACTGTGGTGTCTAAGACCCTCACAGTCATTAATTAATTTGTCCTCAAAATACTCCTGTTAGATAGGGAAGTGTTGTTATCCAAACTTTACTGATGGGAAACAGAGAGATTCCTGTGGCTTGCCCCAAATCAGACTGGAAGTCAGTGGCAAAGTTAGAGATTGAATCAAATTTCCCAAAACTCAGTCTAGTGTCTTAACGACCAACCATCATCCCTCAAATCTGCAACCTGTCACAAGCACTATATGCACAGGGAAAAGATGTGTAATGTGCTACCAAATTTAAACTTTAGTATTGTATTAGAAACTCAGGGCCAGATTCTTAGCTGTACCAAGTTTACACTTAGAACAACAAAGGAGAGCAGGAGCCTTTCTGCTCCTCTATCAGTGGGGAGGGGAGGGGGTGCAGAGCAGCCCTTAGGCTGGCTACAGGAGCCCCACAGGTACTGCTACACTGGTAAGGGATCACTTTCTGCCCCGACATACACCTTATATAGAGGTAGGGAATGTCACGGAGTCCCTGGGCATTGCTCTGGAACTGCTCCCCACAAAGTCAGTGAGGACTTTGGGGAGCCTCCTCTCCCTTGGAGCAGACTGTCTTCAGGGCAAGAAGCTCACACAGCTTCACCTTCCTGGGGCTGACCTTGGAGTACTCAGCATATGCCCCTCCGCGCACTTCCCACAGCAAGTCCACCCAGGCGGGGTCCTAGGGAAGTCACAGGGTCCTGCACCCCCACTTCGCAGTCAGACATGACTCTTAGCAGCCAGTTAAACAGAGGTTTATTAGATGACAGGAACATGGTCTAAAACAGAGCTTGTAGGTACAGAGAACAGGACCCCTCAGCCGGGTCCATTCTGGGGCCCAGCGAGCTAGACAACCCCGTCTGCCCTCACTTCCCATCCCCAGCCAGCTCCAAACTACAACCCCTCCAGCCCCTCCTTTCTGGCCTTTGTCTCTTTCTCGGGCCAGGAGGTCACCTGATCTCTTTGTTCACCGTTAGCTATTCCCTTGCGGGGGGGAAGGCCCCAGCCATTTGTTGCCAGGATACAGAGGGTTGGCCATTTATGCACACTGGAGACTTAAAAAATGCATAGGGGAAACTGAGGCACCCACACAGTATTCAGAGGAAACATTAAGCACAGTCCCACTTCATCACAGGGAATGGGTGGCATAGAGGTGGCTGTCAAGGGAATCCTTTAAGGCAACTTTTTGCCTACTTCTTGTTATTAACACAGCACAAAGCAAACTGAGATAGGTCCAAGAATTTGGCCCCAAATAGTGGGGAGGGATAAGTCAGTGGTTTGAGCATTGGCCTGCTAAACCCAGCATTGTAAATTCAATCCTTGAGGGGGCCATTTAGGGATTTGGGGCAAAAATATGGCTGGGGATTAGACCTGCTTTGAGCAGGGGGTTAAACTAGATGACCTCCTGAGGTTCCTTCCAACCCTGATATTCTATGTAAAATATTATACAGCAGATTATAATTATTATCAGGCTCATTTGAGTTCTATCCTTTATGGTATGATAAGTGACAGAGCTATAAAAATGATGTCAGAATCTGTGAAGTGACTGAGGAAATACATTCCTACAGGCTACAGTATTGACCTCTGTAAAGTGTGTATGATTCATCATATTACCCTCTGGAGCCCGAGAAGCTTACAAAGGATGTAATCCCTAGTAATGTTACACAAGAACAAAGGCTGCATAGGGTAACACCAACATACAGTAATGGGAGTTTAGACTGAAGAGTCCAACAAGTATCTGTATTATAGTGAACCACACAAAATACTGCACTGGGAACATATCCTTTTTTTTTCATTAGTGCTACTTTATAGTATGTTTGTTCAGGAGTTATTTTATCACAGGGCTGATTAAATGTTCCTTATTGTATATAAGAAATGTCATCACCATTGACATATTTACCTTAAGAACGGAGGATAATCCGGATTAATTTTGTTCCTATCGCTCTCAGAGCTAATATCCATTGAAGGGAGAGGAACTTGACAGTCTCAGGGTACGTCTACACTACGGGATAATTCCGATTTTACATAAACCGGTTTTATAAAACAGATTGTGTAAAGTCGAGTGCACGCAGCCACACTAAGCACATTAATTCGGCGGTGTGTGTCCATGGTCCGAGGCTAGCGTCGATTTCTGGAGCGTTGCACTGTGGGTAGCTATTCCGTAGCTATCCCATAGTTCCCACAGTCTCTCCTGCCCCTTAGAATTCTGAGTTGAGAGCCCAGTGGCTGATGGGGCAAAAATCATTGTCGCGGGTGGTTCTGGGTAAATGTCGTCAGTCATTCCTTCCTCTGGGAAAGCAACGGCAGACAATTGTTTCGCACCCTTTTTCCCTGGATTGCCCTGGCAGATGCCATAGCACGGCAACCATGGAACCCGTTCAGCTTTTTTTTTTTACAGTCACCATATGTGTACTGGATGCCACAGACAGAGGTGATACTCCAGCGCTACACAGCAGCATTCATTTGCTTTTGCATGATAGCAGAGATGGTTACCAGTCATTCTGTACCATCTGCAGCCAGTGTAATTTGGTAATGAGATGACAGTTATCTGTCCTTCTGTGCTGTCTGCTGCTATCATGGGTGCCCCTGTCTGAGATCGGCTGGGGGCGCAAAAGCAAAACTGGGAATGACTCCCTGAATCAATCCCTCCTTTATGGTTTCTAAAAATAGAGTCAGTCCTGCCTAGAATATGGGGCAAGTGTACGAGAGAACCAGTGTATCAGAGAGCACAGCCACTCTGTGTCAGATCCCGCAGAAATGATGAGCTACATGCAATTCACGGGAGGTGCCCCTGCAACAACCCCACCCATTGCTTCCCTCCTCCCCCAACCTTCCTGGGCTACCATGGCAGTGTCCCCCCCATTTGTGTCATGAAGTTATAAAGAATGCAGGAATAACAAACAGTGACTTGTTAGTGAGATAAAATGAGGGGGAGGCAGCCTCCCGGTGCTATGACAGTCCAGACAGGACATTAAGCGGTGTGGGGGAGAGGAGCCCAGCATGCCGCTGCTATGATAGTCCAGGCAGTACAGAATCTTTTCTTTACACAGGAAAGGGAGGGGGCTGATGGAGCTCAGCCCCCAGTTGCTATGATGAGGACGGTTACCAGCCGTTCTGTCCCATCTACTGGGAATGACCAGGAATCATTCCTATTTTTACCCAGGTGCCCCTGAGGCCAGCCAGGGGTATTCAGCAGTTATGAAGCACGGGCTGATGGTGATGACGGATAGCAGTCATATTGTACCGTCTGCCACCAGGGAGGGGAGAAGAGCGGATACTGCTCTTCACTGCTGCAGCATCGCGTCTACCACCAGCATTCAGTAGACATAGGGTGACATATAAAAAAGTCAATAAACGATTTCTTTCCCTTTTCTTTCACATGGGGGGGGAGGGAGTAAATTGACGAGCTATACCCTGAACCACGCTGTGTTTGAACCTACAGGCATTGGGAGCTCAGCCAAGAATGCAAATACTTTTCGGAGACTGCTGGGGACTGTGGGATAGCTGGAGTCCTCAGTACCCCCTCCCTCCCTCCATGAGCATCCATTTGAGTCTCTGGCTTCCCGTTATGCTTGTGACGCAGCACTGTGTAGGCTGTAGATTTTTTTTTCAAACGCTTTGGCATTTCGTCTTCTGTAATGGAGCTCTGATAGAACAGATTTGTTTCCCCATACAGCGATCAGATCCAGTATCTCCCGTATGGTCCATGCTGGAGCTCTTTTTGGATTTGGGACTGCATTGCCACCCGTACGGATCAGAGCTCCACGCTGGGCAAACAGGAAATGAAAATCAAAATTTCGCGGGGCTTTTCCTGTTTACCTGGCCACTGCATCTGAGTTGAGACTGCTGTCCAAAGCGGTCACAGTGGTGCACTGTGGGATACCGCCCAGAGGCCAATACCGTCAATTTGCAGCCACACTAACCCTAATCCAATATGGCAATACTGATTTTAGTGCTACTTCTCTCGTCGGGAAGGAGTACAGAAATCGTTTTAAAGAGCCCTTTATATCAATATAAAGGGCCTTGTAGTGTGGACGGGTACAGCGTTAAATTGGTTTAACGCTGCTAAAATCGGTTTAAATGCGTAGTGTAGACCAGGCCTCCCACTGCCAACCCGCTTTCTCATTTCACACCTCTTGCTCTCAAAGATCTGAGGGGAAATATCAATGGCTTCTATACCACAGTGACTGATCTCCTTTGATGTACATTGGTCATGTACAAAATAGTCCAAGAAAACAAAAAGACAATGAGTGTTCTCCCTTTCTCTCCACCTTCCCCCGCCCCAGGTGTCTAAACCTGTTAAAGGCAAAACAACATTGTATTAAATAAAAGCCTCCTTTGCAGAGCTAATCCTTAACAGGTAAGTTTTAACAGGCCTCCTGTATTTTATTAACATTGCAGAGTCATTTTGATGAACATGATATGTATTTAATGAACCTGTCTGTCCTTTGAAAGGGTCATTGTTGGGTATATTTTCTTTGTTGGGTCACTAGAAATTTCTTTCCAGACATTCCTTCCCCAGATAGTCATTTTAAAAAGTGGCATTGTTTAATTTCAGAAAATCAGGACATTTTTCTAACACCACAGTTGTAGGATTGCCTTCAAATATCTCTTGCGTCAAGTGGCCAGAGTGAAAGAATGAAGGGAAATGGAATGAATGGAATTACTGTCTGTATCAGATTAACAACTGACTGAGGAGAAATGGACTAAGTGGCATGAACTGATACAAAATAAATCATTGATGTAGCAGAGTTTTTTATAGGGGCCCATGGGAGATGATTCCCATTGACTTCTTCTTTGACACTTGCAGCCATAACATTTATAATAAGAATAGCATTTACTTCATCAACTGTGCTATATCCCCTTATCTTATATATTTATGTCATCCTGTCTTCTCATACTTAAAGTAAGAAAATCCCTTGCACTGTCAAAAGTTCTGTATTTCTTTAATAAAAAGTTAGTAACTTTAAAGTTTTATTGCATGGTTCAGTGTGTGATTCAAAGACATTTTTTAAGACCCTTGAGCCTTCACCAGTTATTTTATGTGCCTGTTAACAGCTTGCAGTCAGATTACCTTCGTCTGTGTTCTCATCTGATCTTTCCAGAAAGGTTAAGTTGGACCAGGTCACTGCTTGGATAGGGGACCGTACAAGGAAAAACAAGGAAGGTTTTAATGATTTAGTAGATGGCAATCTTCCCTGGGAATCATTGTTCTCTCAGTGTATGTCTACACAGGGATAAAAAACCCGCAGCTGGCCAGGGTCAGCTGACTCAGGCTTGTTGGGCTTGGGCTCTCGGGCTGAAAAATTGTTGTGCAGACATTTGGGCTTGGGCTGGAGCCCGAATGCTGGGAACCTGCAAGGGTGGAGGGTCCCAGAGCTCAAGCTCCAGCCTTAGACCGAACAGCTACATAGCAAATTTTTAGCCCCACGAGCCCAAGTCAGCTGACCTGGGCCAGCCATGGCTGTGCTACAGATCTTTCATCCCTGTGTAGATGTACCCTCAGGGTAGTATTGGTGCAGTGTGCTGCAAGGGGGATATCAATTTTCAGATAAAACATAAATCCAAAGCCTTAACTAGAGCTGAAGAAACCTTTTGGTTAAGTATAATTCCCCCCCCCCATTTTACATATGGGGAAACTGAGGCACAGAGCAGTTGAATAATTTAAACTTTCTGGGGTAGAGACTTTCTTTTGGTTATCTGTACAGTGCTTAACACAATGAGGCTGTGGCCTTTTGGTGCTACTTCAACACAAATTGGGATAATTTACCCCAAGATAATGGTAGAACTAGGAATAGAACTCAGATTACTTGAATTCCAGTCCCATGAAGACTCCAGTGGATTATGCAGCATCTCTTTTGCCTAGCTGAAACTGGTTTGTATTTTCCCTGGGGAAGGGAGAGGTTAGCAAAGCCTGGCTGAAGAGGCTGACCAGCAGCAGTAAGATGCTGATATCTTGCTCATTGGCCAGGCTGCCTGCAGATCGAGTCACTTTAATAATGTTTTTTTTCTTCACATTATTGTCTTTTTCAATACAGCATCATAAACCTTGACTGTTCTCCTTTGGACTGGTTCCTAATGCATGTTCCTTGTTTAGGAAAATCAAGTGCATTTGGAGGTAAAGTTAGCATTTTCCTAATATTTCCCTAGCTTTGTTGTTGTTAGAGCTCTGATGTGGGAAGACCTATTGGCCACAGGCATAAGCCCCCTCTTTACACACAGCTGGCAAATGAAAACAATATCAGAACATCTCCATGACACATAAGGCTTTTATATAGTGATGTTTTATATTTTACTGCAGTTTCCTTTGGAAATGCTTAAAACAACTCCATCTGTTTCCTTTTAGTGGGATTTTGTGTTCTTCAAGTCAAAAGGAGAGGACAAAACTTATTAATTTTGCATAATAATTACACTGTCCTACATAAATATCTGTTGGAGTGATTTTTTTTTTCCATGGGAGATGGTGATACATAGTCTGTGCAACATAAGAAGCGTTACTGTGACAGGGAGCATAGCTGTGACCCAACAAAATAGTCTCAGGATTGGCTGGTGGTTAATCCTGTGCATCGCTGTTGTGCACGACAGAGGCTAATGTTCTAAGTCAATAAGATTCTCCAGGAGCTACCTACATTTTGTTGACCTCTGTGAATTCCAATCTTGATTTACCTTGGCCAAAAAATTGTATTTCATCTGCAAAGTCTTCTTTTTAACAAAAAATTAAGTAGCATACGTGGAGCCTCATCCAACAGTCCCTCCCACCCCTTCCGAAAATTGGATTTTTAACTTGATATGACTCCTTGCTGGGGCCAGACAGGTGTCGTGTCTGCAAGGTATGCATTTTCAACAAATACACTGAGTAACACATCATAGTCTAGATAGGGTTTGCCTCTGGATGCATACAAGATACACAATATGCAAGCCCTGGGGTAAAGCAAACACCATGTTTTCCTTCATCTATACCAGAAGACAGTATAACCTCATTACCCTTCTGGGAAGGCCTGGAGGCTTTGTGCCTGATTCTCATTTATACCAAATCCCCTTTTATACTACTTTGCCAGTGTAAAGAGGCCTAAAAGAAGTTATACATTGTATTTATTTGCACGGTCAGGTCCCTTTATACCAAGAATCAGACCCTTGTTTTGTTGCTGTTTGGGTAGGAGGGGGTTTGCTGTTTTTATTTGCTCCCTCTTGGAATTTTTTGAATGTTTGTTATAATTTGTTTTTGGCCAGGGTGCCTATACATTAAAATGTATTATTATTAACAACAATATAAGGGGAAGCTCTCATATTTAAAGGACACTGTGTTCTATATTTTCCAACCTGTAAATAGCTTCCATCCATTTGTGTTAGCTAAATAGAGTTTGGCTAGTTTGTTATGCAAGAGGATTGCTTCAAAACAGTTGTGCCTGCTCTTTGTGTTGCTAATTACCTGCTCAGGGTGAAGCTACTCTGCTGCCCTCTGCCGCTGAAGTCACTGCACTTACATATGGGGAATGGGTCCTTGGTACCACTCTCCAGAAGCCAGATTATTGCTCTCAATTACACAGATATGAACACTGAACAGAATGTGACACCCCCTCCCCCACAAATCCTCACATAGAAAGAAAATGAAACTGAGTTTTATTCCACAGAAGGAATTACGTAACAACATAAGACTTGCCATACTGGGTCAGACCAAAGGTCCATCTAGCACAGTATCCTGTCTTCTGGCAGTGACCAATGCCAGGTGGTCCACAGGGAATAAAAAGAACAGTTAATCACCAAGCAATTCATCCTTTGTCACCTATTTCCAGCTTCCGGCAAGCAGAGGCTAGGGACACCATCCCTGCCCATCCTGGCTAATAGTCACTGATGGACCTGTGTTCCATGAACTTATCTAGTTCTTTTTTAAACCCTGTTATAGTCTTGGCCTTCACAAAATACTCTGGCAAGGAGTTCCACAGGTTGACTGTGTGTTGTGTGAAGAAATACTTCATTTTGTTTGTTTTAAACCTGCTGCCTATTAATTTCATTTGATGAGCCCTAGGTCTTGTTTTATAAGAGAAAGTAAATAACGCTTCCTTATTTATTTTCTCCATACCAGTCATGATTTTATAGACCTCTAGCATTTTCCCCCTTAGTCAGCTCTTTTCCAAGCTGCTGATTAAAAGATTAAATACATACCACCCATTGTTCTTTAGTCTAGAGTCTTGATTGTGCAGTTCTTTACATGAATGTGCAACAATATTCAGTCCCCTGAAATATTGGAATCAGTAGGAAGGATGGCTCAAACACAATTGTAGAGTGGGACTGTGTGTACAGAGTGCCATATATGTCTTCCTTCTGTAATTGGGACTAACACAGCACCATCACTCGTGAAAAGAAAGCACATTTGTGCTTGAAACATTGCAGCAAGGATGTAAAAAAGACATTGGGTGTGTGAAAGGATTTTCCAGGTAACAATGCCAAGGTGGTTTGCCAGGGAAATGTCACCTTTGACTGAGCAAATTGTCACTGACCTTTTGTGACAAGATCACATGGTTTTGTTTGTTTGTGAACAAGTGTTTGTTTAATAGTTGTCTTATTGTCACCTTATCAGATTCTCCCTTTTTTTGGGCTGTACTACTCCCCAGTATCTCTTCCATCCTGACATAATAATGGACAAGCATCCCCTATTTCTCTCCAAACAGTTTGTGTTGATAAATTCCAGTTCAATGTAAAATTACTAAAAGAAGTGAGAGCTGCAATCTTTTTTGTGTAACTTACGTGAAAACTGAACATAAAAGGGTTGTATGTCATCAATTAAAATAGGCCTCTTGGCATTTGATTTCCTTCTGGCACTAATACAAGTCTGTAAAAGTAAAAAGCTAGATTCAGTTCATTATATGGGGTGGGGAGAAAGACTGGTACATTATATCTGATAACAGAGGGCAACCCCCCCCCAAAAAAAAAAAACTTAAAATGGCACATTTGTTTCTTATTTAGCAGTTAACAAAAATCTTTCATTTTATGTCTTCCATTAAGGGATGTATTTGTTCAGATCTGCACATATGAGGGCACTTCCTTTGTATTTCCTTTTTAGGAGTATCAAACCCTTAAATATTTCTCCTTTCTTTCCTGGCCTTTCTTCTGCCCTCCCCTTCATTCTGCTCATGCTTTTCTGCTAAACACTAGATAGGTTGTAATGTTGCAATAGGCAAATCAGTCAGTGTTGTCCATTTGTTTCTACAAACTGTAACACAACCTGGAAGATTTTACCTCTGAATAACAGCTTCAAAGGGTGATCCTTTTGTTTATAAACCCAGACAAGAATTCTTTACACAGTTTCAGGGTTCAAGTGCAATGGTGAAAATACTGTTCAAGCCCTGTGGTTTGTTTGTTTAGTTTAAAGGCACATTGTCAAGCAGTTTATGCTCCAAAACTGACTTTAGGACTGCTATAATCTGTTTCCTGATTATATCCAAATCTCCCACTGTGGCACAAAGACATTTTTTTAAAACTTCACACAATACTGAAGAGCAATACTTTTGCTCGGATCATGCTGCAGTATATAAACTAATAATTCCTGGAGATTAGGAAGACTTCCCCTCCCCCACCATAGTATTGCATAAATTGGGAAGATGCTTTGTGGTGAGTTTCCCATTTTTCTGGAGCACCTGTTATAGGCCATTGCTAGAGGCAAGATATGAGACTAAGTGGACTGATCCTGGTAGTTGCTATATTCTAGAGAAGAGAGATCATTTTCTTCCCAGAGCTGTGCTGTCATCATTAACACTAATGATATGTAAATAAGGAATATATGAAACAAAGCTAGGTTGGCTCATGTTCCACTATTCCATAGTGGCTATAAGGGAGAAAAGTTATAGGCAATGGCATGTTCAAGAATTACAAACAATTAAGGGTAAAAACTGATCCCTACATGTCCATAGTGTGTTACTCTGTACAGCACTTTGTTACTTGTAAAAGGTATTATATAAATCAACAAATCCTTCTAATAGGCATATCCAGCTATTTGGTACTATGTTAATATTCCCACACGCACAGTTAAAGTTTCATCTTCGTTTTCGTTGCACCAGATTTAGCTATGCTTGCTCAGGTTGGACCCAATCCTTGCCTGTATCCAGCGCAGCTTAGAAGTGGAAATGGCAGCAGCAAAGATTGCTTTAAGCCTCCTTTGTATCTTCCTGCCTTAGAGGTGACCCAATGTTGGTCCAGTACCCAGCATAAATTACAGCAGACAGCTGCCAAAAGTCCTGATCCCAAGGGCAGATGGGATCAGGGATACTTTGGCCATGGACCTGACTCAGGGATAGATGATGGTGTGTGGTTTAGAGCCAATACAATGTGTCTAGGAAAATCTAGCTTACAGGAGGAATACTCCATGGTATGGGGTTGCTTTGTGCTATTGGTGTGGCACAAGCAACTGTAGCAGGGCTAACAATCTGACCGGGGAGTGGAGCCATGCTCCATGAGCAGCCCCATTAGAAAGTAACACTCAACATCAATGGGTATGGACGAAGCTGTTAGGAAGCAAGCAAGCCAGGGAAAAAAATCATCCCTCAAGCATTCCCCACAAAAACAAAACAGAATCAAAATTCTCTTTTTTTAGAATATGATCCCAAAAGTACATTTCCTCAGGCAGGTGTTTGGAAGTTTGTAATTCTAAACGTTGCCTTTCCAAATCATGTAAAAACTTTTATAATATGAAATAGGTACAGATTCTGATCTCAGTTAGGGCTTGATCTTGCTCCCATTCAAGTCAATGGAAAAACTCATTAACTGTAATGGCACAGGGTCAAGCTCCTAAATCAGCATCAATCCATTGAAAATTATGGCGTTACTCTTGATTTACAATGGTGCAACTGAAATAGAAATGTGGACCATAAATACCAGCATATGTCATTAACTAGCCTGATAGTTTCATGCTGGCCTCAACTCTATTCCTTGTATCATAACCTAGGGCTAGTTGTGTACTGACTCTGGATAGTCTGGGGGACTGGGAATGGACTACTGAGCCTTTCACCTCTAGATTATCCCTCATTGGTTCCCCTTCTTCCCATTGCATCAAACATAGATTTCTTATCCTGATTTTGAAAGGAAGACCTCTGCTGAATAGCCCCACCCTGCCTTACCTGCCTAATATCTTATTATAAAGACAATTCCTGCCTTTACTCCATCAATTATGCCAACCTCCGTTGCTTGCAATGATTTTCAGGCCTTTTCCCATACTGTCCCTTATGACTGGGAAGAGCTGACACACAAAATCCATAAAGCTGTCACCTCATCCTCCTTCAAGACCTTGCTCAAAACTCATTTCTTCCCTAATGTACCCATAAGTTTAAACTGTTTTCAGTTTAAACTGATTTTTACCAAAAACGTCCTGGGTTTTACAAAAAGCATTATCCATTTTTTACTCTACTTTTGTATCATTCAAATATATAAAAATAACTTGTTTTGTTAGGAAAATACAATACATAGCATGAGATATATGTATTACAATTATACATTAATCTGTGTGCATCTGAAAAGCTGCCTGTTGAAGTAAGGCTATGTATTGGTCTAGAAGATACACCAATAGACCAACAGGCACTCATACAAGCTCTGAAGTTTGTATGCATCTGAATGTACTGATGAATCTCATGCCCACCATGTACACATTTCAAACTGTGAGCAGATAATGGTTTAAAGATCTGACACACTAAAATGGGAAGAAAATGAAAACCCATATCAGAATACATTTCAGAACACAAAGAAGTACAGTATTTGAAAGTTTTAAAAAACAAAAACAGGAGAAAAGGATGAAGTTGAGTGTATGCGCTGCAAATGGTGTGTCCCAGTTATTGAATGTAAATAGTTACATGCTAATAGTTCTAAGTCTACAACAACAAACTGTTTATTCAAATGAAGGGTTTTATTTGGGGATTAGAGAGATATTGTTTTCTTAAACTCAGAGGTGGCATTGCATTTTGAGTTGTGTTTTAGTTCTGCTGCGAACTACATTGAGGAACAGAATTCAAAGCATTAATCTATTCAGTACTTTTTCCCCCTGTCTTTCCATCCACCAAAATAAACCCCAGTATTTACCCAGAAAAATTATTAATAGTTTTTTGCACTGATTTTCACCTGTTTTTCTTGTTGTGGTCATAAACGATGATAAATTCCCTGGAAAAATTACATAAAATACAACTGAAAACGACTGCAACCTGATTATGGCTAAGCATGTGGAGAGCTATGATTACTATTAGTGGCCAGTGAAGAATTGTGCGCATCCTCTTAAGTGTAATTATTGCCCTCTTTTGCCCATCCCATCCTGCTTGTTTGATTCTATCACCTCTCAGATCTTCTCTCTTAGATTGTGAGCTCTTTACGAGAGGCACTGTTATTTGTTATATGTTTGTGTAGCACTTATTACAATAAGGCTTAACTTAGCAGAAGTGTTTAGGTACTACTGCAATGTAAGTGTTACATTACATCCAAAATGGTATATGAAAAAAGTTAAGGTTGCAAAGTCAAGCAGTCAAAAGGAAGAAATGCCAGAATGAAAGTTGCTCATGAAACCTTAAACCTGAATGGTTAATGTTTGGCAAAGGTATAAGCAATTGAAAACAGGGCTTATAATGGGAAGGCAACCTCAAGAATGAGCTATGGTGCCAGATCCAGCTATAATAATAATATTCAATTATTAATGTTATAATCTAATGGCTATTTGGTGCCCTTCTTAAAAGTAGATGGTGCTCTCAGTTCATTTCCCAAATGTCTGTGCCACAAGTGGCACACTTACTTGTGGGTTCAGCAAAAGTCAAAATCTGAATGAGAAAGGGGAATGAATTACATTCACACCTCATAGCGGTGTCCTGTCTAGGTCCAGTTGAGCCACAGTGGTTTAGTAGTTTGGGGAAATTGCTGCTTACACTGCATGTCTGTGGGCGACAACAATTTTAGTCTCTTGGTGTGTGTCAATCCACCACATTGCATGAGTATTAAAATCACAAAACAAGTCAACTACAGTTATTAGCTCTATTATTTTACAGTGTCAGCACACCTTGCAGAGAAGTGAATGATTGGAAAAAAGGAAACCATCGGTAGGAGGAAACGTAAAAAATTAGATCATCGATAAAGGAAAGAAGAGATGGAATTACTGTAGTGTAGAAAGAATTGAAAAAATAGGGACCAACAATAGCAGTATGCTTAAGAGGTTAGCTTTCTGGAAGAGAATTTATTATCGTGATTTGATTTGAAAAGAAAGTGCTGTTGGCTCTATCTCTTAAGTAATGCAGAATTAGGAACAGAAATATAATTTTCTTAAAATTGCACATTTGGTTATATTTAACACAGATAATTTAAACTATGAATTCTGAAAGGTTCATTCAAGTTAAGGGACCTCTTACTACAATGAAGGCAGCAGGTTCGGGTCTCTATTTTGTAAGAGTTTATTGACTTCCAGTAAAACCTGCAGATAAGTTTTTACATTATATGTATTTTTATGACAGCTGGATATGAAGAAAGAAGGGTGGGAACTCCAGATTATGAAGAAATGAAGAGGAGTCTCCTTGCTGGGGATGTGCCAGAGATAGAAGAGGCAGCACTATATAAGGCAATCAAAGTACTGAAAGTGGGAGGTTATGAACAGATAGGCTGGGTAATGTGTGTGTTTCTGTAGTCTAACCTTCCTCCTTATAAATCTTGTCTTTTGTAGCTTTGATCACTTTGCACAATAGTTCTCTGGTTCCTAAAATCATCTTCTTTGGTGTGATTCCAGAACAAGACTTACTGTACACGCTACAGCCTCTTTCGCCCACTCCCTGGTGATGGCTATCTCTGTTAATAGTCTCTAAGACTATCTGACAAAATGTGGGCCAAACCCTGAAGTCTTTGCTCCATTTTAAGTCAGTTCTTACTCAGACAAATCTCCTCTGGGACCAAATACCAGTCTCAGTGCAGAGTACAGTGAGTTCTAGGCCTGCTGGGCTTCACAACCAAGCAGCTTCTCCATCACCAGTGACTGTAGAACTCCCCCATGCCTACCCACTTCCATGATGTACACTGCAAGACTCCATCCCCTGGCCATCTGTGGCAGTGGGCCTAAAAGGTATGTTGTCCGGGGAGGTGCTGACTCTCCCACGATCCCACTGGAAGGTGTGATCTCCGCAGCTGACTTAGAGCCAGAAGGATACTGAAGCAATTGGGAAACCCTCTTCCCCCAAGACTCTGAAGCCTGCTCACAGTTCTGATATGAGCTGCCAGCCAGTAGCCATGAGCACGTCCGGGTTGAAGACACTTCCTGCCAGGACAATTGTCGGGGAAGGAGGTATTTTTCCTCCACCCCGCACCTCCCAGCAATTCCTCACAATCCAAAATGACTGGTAGGGTCAGACTGAGCCCATCTCTCCAGATCCCTCAGTTTCCCCAACTTGCAGATCCATGGGATTTATTCAGCCAAATGGGCAGGACCTCCAGCCAGTTGAAGGGTCAGGAAGCACAGATGCACAAGTTCCCCAGCCCTACGCTTCATGGATGTGTACGGTTGAGTAGCTGAAGTGTTGATCCATCCCCTAATGCCATCCATCCTCAGGCCCAATCGAGCTGGCACAGAACCGCCATGCACAGGAGTGAGGGGAGGAGGACTTCAGTATTTTGCCTTAGTAGTTCTCTCACACTTTCCTTTCCTTTGCCATTCTTTTTGAAGCTATATTCAATTTTCTGTGGTTGACAGGATATTTGTCCCCATGCATTTGTTTATATTTAGTTGCTAAAATAGATGATTCCACCTGGAGTTAAAAGTGTTTCCAATGTTTTTTGAAGATAAAATCAATAGCCTGCTTTCTTAGAACTATGTTATGACTTTGAGGGGATGAAATATATATATACTTGGAGTTTATATAGCTGGAGAAAGAGCACTTGCTTTCCTATGGTCACATTGAGTTATTTACTCTTACCTGGCAAGCTTCTGCTTACTAAAAGCTATACCAGTGTACAATAAAGTCAAGTTAATATCCTGCTTTAGGCTATTGATAAGTCAAATACCTTGGTAAGATTGAAAAGAAGATTAGACACCTAGGAGAATAAGAATACCATCTGCATTTATGCTGACCAGGATACAAATAAGTTGTGGGGGGGCATCAATCTTCATGCTTCAGGGCATAAACTGATCACTACCTGAGGTCAGGAAAACATTTCCTTTGCCATGTTAAAATATAGCACAACTGGCTGGGTGCATCATGGATTTGGGTTTCTGACTCTGGAGCATCTATGATAGGCCACTGCCAAGTTGCAGAATACGGGTACTTGCTTAGTGGTGGGTTCAGGCAGTATTGCCATTCCACATTTTTATTTTATAGGAGAGCAGTTTTCCTGTCTCCACAACAGACTTCCCATATGACCTTGGGCAAGTCATTTAATTTATCTGGGCCAGATTTTAAAAGGTATTTAGGCACCTAGTGGGATCTTAAAAAGCCCTTGGGTCCCTAGCACCCATTAAAATCAATGGGAATCAGGAGCCTAGGTGCTTTTGAAAATCTGGCCTCCCGTGCCTCAGTTCCCCCTCTGTCAAATGGGGTAATATTCCTTCCTTACTTCACTAGTGATGCGAGGAAAAATACATTAAAGAATACGGGTCTAGATGGAGGGTCAGTTGATTCTAGTGTACAAAATCATGTGTGCCTTGGCTTATGTCTTACTGATGTAACATTGCTTTTGTTCTTGATCAGGTTTTAACACATGCCTAGCTATCTCTAATGGCACCAACCTTGTTAGGTCACATACCCATGAGGTGCTGAGAGCCTTCAGTTCTATTGACTTCATTGGGATGGAGGGTGTTCCGAACCTTGGAAGATCAGGCTCTTAGTGACCCTGCTTGGCTTAATCCTTGTTGTTTTGCTTGAGTAAGGACTTCAGGATTAGACCCAAAGAATTGGTGTGGGGGAGAGAAGTTCTATAAGCACAGAGTCAAAATAAATTTGAAATCAATAAACAGCTGAGTGCTTCTGAGAAGAAAAAATTGAAAGGCTACTCTAGAAAAAAATGCCAAAGAAGGAGAATGCACCAAGCGCATTCAGAGAGGTTGAGGCTCTCAATGTAGCTCTCTTGTATGTGTTACCAGTTCACAGCTCAAAAGAACAGAGAAGAGGACAAAAGGAGCTCATGCAACAGTGAGCTATACTTCAAAGCAAATTAATTACATACAATGAAAAAGAGAATAAAGAAGGAATGGATAAAACTGCTCTCCTATAAAATAAAAATGTGGAATGGCAACACTGCCTGAACCCACCACTAAGCAAGTACTAACCCAGCAATCTGATAGTGTAAACAATGTACAGGGGAAGCAACCCCAAATTGTGTCACAACAAGTCTCCTTATTATCTGCTACAGACCTACAGAAAACCTTACTTAGGGTTCAACTGGGCCTTGTAAGCACAGGCCGTAAAACAGGGTGACCAGATAGCAAGCATTAAAAATCAGGACCGGGGTTCTTATTCTTAGTCTATGCACAATGTGCCTCAGGCAGCATGTGACTAGGATTCATCACCGAATTTGGTCCGCTGGGTGGATCATTAGCTTCCTTGGCCTGGGCCGGGTAATGACGGAGAGTGTGACATGACCACTGATCCATGCCCCCAAGGAGGGTGGGGGGCGTTAATAGTTGCCTATATAAGACAAAGCACCTAATGTCATGATGTCTGGTCACCCTACATAGATAGGTGTACTTGAGGAAGCATCGGGGGCATTCAGTTCCTGTCTCCACAACAGACTTCCCATATGACCTTGGGCAAGTCATTTAATTTATCTGGGCCAGATTTTAAAAGGTATTTAGGCACCTAGTGGGATCTTAAAAAGCCCTTGGGTCCCTAGCACCCATTAAAATCAATGGGAATCAGGAGCCTAGGTGCTTTTGAAAATCTGGCCTCCCGTGCCTCAGTTCCCCCTCTGTCAAATGGGGTAATATTCCTTCCTTACTTCACTAGTGATGCGAGGAAAAATACATTAAAGATTTTGAGACATTCAGATACTACAGTAGTGGGAGATGAGGGGATACAAGTATCTAAAATAGAGTCTGCCACAGCAAGTCTTCACTTATACCCTGCAGGGAAAGACTTGATCTGTTGTGCCTTATCTACTGTTGGACTTATGGTATGTTAACACTTCCAGCTGATATCATTGTATTTTACTCCACCGAGTTTTAGGGTGGGAATTTCAAAGCTGACTAAGGGATTTGGAGGCCATGTTCCCATTATAATTCATGGGAATTGGACATCCAAATCCATTAGTCTAACTGGTGAGCAGTATACATGATGAAGAGTTACAGTGTCAGTTTCAGTGTAACCTGCACCACAGACTCACGAGGCATGGTAACGCATAACCCCATTGCTATCCCAAAACTGCGAGAGTTAAGTCATCTGCACGTGTCCGATTTTAGTTATCCACACTGAGAGCCAGATGTGCACATTCTAACACAGCACACGAGGACCTAGCAATACTAATTATGAATTTCAAGTCATGCTGCACCCTGGCATGTGTACGTTCCTGCACCCTGTGATGAGAATATGCCTTTTAATTCAATAGTACATAGTTCAATTGAAAACTGTGAATGTGAGGCTTTGGGGCACATGGTTAGCAAGCTTAGCAAAGTGTGATCCCATAAAGGTCAGAAAAGATGTGCAAGTACTCAGGCTAATCACATGCATGTACAGATCACTATCAATCAGCCCTCAATCATCCACTGAATTTTATTTTGTGCTGCTCCACTTTATTTTTAGAAACCTCTCCCTGCTTTAGCTAATACACAGAGTGTGCATTCAGTTTGAAATGGCCTTTATACTCTTGCTTATTAGTACAAAGTCAAAAGTAGAGCCTTAGAATAGATTTGTTGCCACTAAATGATAGCATGCTGAAAACTTATCAGAGTGACTTGTCTGGGGAAAATAGAGACTATGCCATTTTGGTTTGAAAAACTGAGTACTCCTGATATCTTTGGACCAGTACTCAGTCACGCCCTTCAGAGTGAAAAAGGGTGTGCAGGAGGAAAAGATATTCCAGAATGACTCCACTCCAGGAAAGCGTAAACTGGAACCCCTAATTCCCACAATAGTATCAACATTTGCAATGGTCTAGAAGTGTTTCTCAATAACTGGTCCATGGACTGGCAGCGCTCCCTGAGATCTCCCTGACACAGTTTAGGAAGGCAGCAAGCCAGTCCCTGGTATCAAAAAGGTTGAGGAAACACTGGCTATCCCCTTTTGGAGTAAAACCCAAGGAAGAAGCTTTGGAGGAGGAAATTTTACGCCCTGTCTATATGTACAGCAGCGCTGCAGTGTGTGTAGTGAAGACGCTCTGTGCCAATGGGAGAGAGCTCTCCCATCAGCATAAGAAACCCACCTCTGCAAACAGCATGTCAACAGGAGAAGCGCTGTGCACATGAATGTTTATGTCGATGTAACTTATGTCACACAGCGAGGGTGGAATATTCACACCCCTGAGTGACATAAGTTTCATCTACATAGGCTGTAGTGTAGCCATAGCCCTAATGATGAAACATCCTCAGACAGTTCCTTCCTTATTGTTCCATTTGTGCTGGGTTTTCCCTTCATGGAATAGACCACAAAGCCTGTCCCCAAACCCCATCTGTGCAGAGGTTCTGGAGAACAACAATTCTGTTTCACAAGAGATGTTCAGAATTTCAAAATTCCTCCAAAAGAGAATGCAAAAAAAAACACCACACACACACACAAAAAACCAACAACCCCGTTTTATAGAATTGAAATATTTTGATAAAGTAGATATAAAATTCTGCTAGATGGGCTGAAGAGGATCCAGGAGCCTGAAAGCACCATCACCCAAGCTCCAAGGCTCCTGGCTTAGCCAGGGCTTTCAGGGCTTCCAGGATCTCAGCTCCCTGTCAGCCTACCAGGTGGGTTGCCAAAGCACTGGGATCCCAGAAACCTGGGCTCCCCAGAAGCTCTCCAGGGAGCTGTCATAGAGCCAGGGAGGGGAGCTGGCAGGAAACCAGGCAGGTTTGCAACAAAAATCTGCCTGGCAGTAGAGTTTTGTTGGAGCCCTGCCTGGGTTCCATCGGACCTTTGTTGAATAGAATTATCTCTGCAAAACAATTAGATTTAGAAGAATCTGCATTCTCTGACAATAAACCTTTCTGTTGGAGAATTTCCAACCAGTTCTACCCTGTACCTTTAGTCCACCTCTGGCCTGCAGCATCGCATCCAGCTTATTAGCAGCATGATTCCCTTGGAGCAATGCTACCAGGGATTTTCACTGGCTACAACATCTTCTGCAGAAGAGATAATGCATCTTGGGATGTATTATCTTTATTGGAAACATCCAGTACCCAACCTACTCTCCCCAATGCAATGTGTATGTTCTCTGGCCTGCCCACCATTCCCCAAACAACCTCCCCAGAGCAGACCCCCAAACCTCACAACACCCTCTTGTGGGATCCAGAAAAGGGGCGGAGGAAAACAGTGCTGTGAAGATGGGTGATCTCTGACCCCCACCCCTTCTATGTGGAATCAGGAAGATCAGAGCATAAAGGTTCTGAAAAATCTATGGAGGATGATTCATGGTGTGTGCGCTTTCACCATGGAGGCATTTGCTGTTTAATTAGATAATTGTGAGTGAAGCCCTGCAGACTTTACCTCGAGGAAAGCTCTCATTGACTTCTGTGGGAGTTTTGCTCAAGAAAGGAGTCCAGGATTATGCAAAAGATTCTATTAAAAGGGAAACTTCCTGAGGGTCTTCTGTCTCCCAAAGATTCAGTAACCCAGCAGGCCATGGCAGCATCCGATGAATAACGTTTTCCTCCTAATTTGTTAACATGTAAAAGCTATTAAACCAAACTTATGGCAATGTAACATTTGTTCCTTTTTGTTTCTGTTTTTTTTTATTTTAAATGATAGCAGTGTCACAACATTGAAACAATGAGGGCCTAGAGTCAAGTGCTGAAGGCTTTTCTCACTTCTTATTCAGGCAATGCTCCCATTGACACCAACAGACTCAGTAAGAACAGAGAAAGGACTTCAGGGGTTAGTCCTAATAGAATAAGGAGTCCAGTGGGACCTTAAAGACTAACAGATTTATTTGGGCATAAGCTTTCCTTGGTAAAAAACCCATTTCTTCAGATGCATGGAGTGAAAATTAAGATACAGGCATAAATATATATTGGCACATGAAGAGAAGGGAGTTACCTTACAAGTGGAGAATCAATGTTGAAGGCCAATTCAGTCAGGGTGGATGTGGTCCACTCCCAATAATTGATGAGGAGATGTCAATACCAAGAGAGAGAAAATGGCTTTTGTAGTGAGCCAGCCACTCCCCGTCCCTGTTCAAGCCCAAATTGATGGTGTTAAGTTGCAAATGAATTGTAGCTCTGCAGTTTCTCTTTGAAGTCTGTTTTTGAAGTTTTTTTGTTGAAGAATGGCTGCTTTTAAATCTGTTACTGAGTGAACAGGGAGATTGAAGTGTTCTCCTATTGGCTTCAATCTCCCTAAACATTGGTATTGACACCTCCTCATCAATTATTGGGAGTGGACCACATCCACCCTGACTAAAATGGCCTTCAACATTGGTTCTCCACTTGTAAGGTAACTCCCTTCTCTTCATGTGCCAATATATATTTATGCCTATATAATATATAATTTTCACTCCAAGCATCTGAAGAAGTGGGTTTTTCATCCACGAAAGTTTATGCCCAAATAAATCTGTTAGTCTTTAAGGTGCCACCAGACTCCTCATTGTTTTTGTGGATACAGACTAACACGGCTATCCCTCTGATCCTAAAAGAATCTAAACCAGGATTGCTTCAAAAAGGTTTGCGATAAATGCATGTGTTATAGCTCAGGGTTACTGATTAAAATCCTACCCAGAGCATTAGAGACCACAAGTTGTTACCATCTGATGGCTATTCAGTTGTCTGTGCAATGAGTTTGGTGAACTCAGTCCAGTTGCCAGTGGACATCTGTCTACATCACAAGTATGATTGGCACCATTGCTGGTATTCTTAGCACAAAGGCCAAGGGATTAATGGAAGTAGGATCTGAGCCTACTCTCATTGGAGTCAATGGCAAAATTCCCATTAAGATCAACTGTGGCTTTGTCACCAGTCCTGAGTAAGGTCCAGCTTGTGTGCTGCCCAGAAGCAGACCAGGAACTCAGAGAATCACAATCTGATTCCACCTTGCTCCTATATTTGGTACAGAGTCCTTCCCCTACCACACTGACTCAGCTGTGCTCACCAATGCATTAGGTGGGGAGCTGAGCCTACTCCCTTACTCCATGGTCAGCCACTCTCAATCCACATATGCTGGAGGCTGTGCTACCTCCTCTACTGCTACACAACATATGGACAGCAAATTCTGGGGAGAAAGTGGGCCTCTTGATCACAGTGGTGCAGAATTGGGCCTATAAACACTATCGTCTCATCCCTAATAGTGATGCATCAAAGTGGCTACAGAGTTTCTCTCAAGGGAAGAGGTGAGGCACTTTGGCATGGGGGTGGCAGGATAACGGGGAAAGCCTGCACTACTGCTGTCCATTCTGTGTTTTGTGGATAAAGAGAATTTCAAGTCCGGATCCTCGAAGGATTTAGGTACCTAACTCCTATTGATCTGGGTATCAGTCCCTTCAGGCAGTCATTCTAGCATTCTTCATGGACATTAAATTAAGGCAAAACAATGAGAGAGAGAGATTTTGCACAATGCTGAGGTCTCATTTTGTAACAATCCTTGGGAAAACATACAAATTTTGGGCCCAGTCCTGTCCTCAGAAGTGCACTTGTGGCTCTCATTGGCTTTGCTGGGAGTCCTGCACATGTATGATGGGTCTGGATTAAGCTCACTGGGCACCTGCTACTTAAAGAATCACAATCATAAAGAAAGCCACTAATATCAATGTCCTCTCTTCTATCTTCATACAACAAGTGGTGTTAATCTGAAGATTTGCATTCATTAGAGGACTAAAATCATGAGGTAACTTGTTTCCAGCAGCACATTGGAATAAAATGTAATGCTAGAGAAAAGTGGTGAAAATGAACTATTGGAACAAAACACACCTCCCATCAAACAATCTTGACTGAAATTCTTCTTATCTTTTAGTATGAAAAAGTATGTCCCAGTTAACAAGCTTTCGGGCTAAATTCTGCCTTTGGTAACATCATGTAAATCTAGAGTACATCCACTGAGTCACTGGAATCCGGAGTCACTTCACTGAGACATTTGAGTCATGATAGGGTAAAACTGGTGTTAGGAAGATCAGGCCTGGTCTACATTGGGGGGTGAGGGAATTGATCTAAGAGACGCAACTTCAGCTACAAGAATAGCATAGCTGAAGTCGACGAATCATAAATCGACTTAGATTGATTTACTTAGTGTCCTCGCAGTGCAGGATCGACGGCCACTGCTCCCCCATCGACTCCGCTTCCGCCTCTTGCCCTGGTGGAGTTCCGGAGTCGACGGGGAGTGTGTTCGGGGATTGATTTATTGCATCTAGATGAGACGTGATACATCGATCCCTGATAGATCGATCACAACCCACTGATCCAATGGGTAGTGTAGACATATCAGAGTCAGACTCACTCACCAGTGTGATACTGGCGTAACTACACTGGCTCACTGAAGTTGTGTCAGATTTCATTGGCATTACTTCAGATTCACTTGTGTAATTGAGGTCAGAATCAGGCGTATTATTATAGTAACTCCTTGGGATGGACAGACATCAGGCATTATTGGTGTGATCTCTTTTCATATTTCATGCAAGGAACGCAAAAATGAATAATTAAAAAAATCCCACACTATTAGCTAGTGTGTCTGAGAGAATCCTGCAGTTGTGCCTTATCTTTTCATAACTGCAAGTCAGCACATTTAAAATTTAATTATTTAGAGAAGGAGGAGGGGAAGGATGCCTTTTGAAGAAAGTCCCACAAGTTTCCAAACACTTCAAGATTTCATCCTGGCAATCAGCCAGATGCCAAACAAAATGCTGGTTTCCAGCAGGGATCTGACAGGTGACCTTTCTAAAGTTTACATGCTAAAGTGAGAGCTGATGTTCTGCTGCTTATTTTTCTGCCTTTTAAGTTATTCCTTTATTGGAACCATACTGAAGATTTCTTTCCATGTAACGAAAGATAAGATCTCCCCCGAATGTTTTGGGATTTTGGATGTGCTTTTCTTTTATCCATATTCATGTGGTGGATCATAATTCACACTTTCAGATGAAGAGATGTTGGGTGGGAGCGAAAGACATATATATATATACACACACATACAGAGAGACTAAAGGTAAGCAATATAAAGCAGCAATAATAACACAGAGCTGGACTGAACACACACACAGGCCAGGAAACAATCCAAGGTTCCCCACAAGGAGTTTTCTCACCATTCTTCTGCTGAGAGGAGAATCCGTCCTTGCAGAGGAAAGCAAAGGTCTGGCCCACAAACCCTGTGGATTCCCCCCCCAGTGTGGCTCCATCGAAATTATATTACCTGGGATTTCCCAACCAGTATCTTTCTCTGGGATCTTCATTTAAGGGGGCAGGGAGCATTCACCATAGAGGGGACTCCCAGAGGAAGCAAATACAGGTTCTGGCTGTATTGAACTACCTTTATCTCTACTGGATACAGGTTTCCCCCCTCACTTCCCTTGCCCCCTTCACGTGTAGATTACCAGACCCACAGACAGCCCTCTGCAAGGTCTAGGAGAAGAGGAGGGCAAAGCTGGAAATTCCTCTGCGGATGCAACTGACCCCCACTTTCCATGCATAGACTCAAAGGGCATGTTCTGCCCATAAGGTACAGAAACAAAAGTTTCCTAGCAGGGCTGGTTAGTCCTCATTTATGCCCAGGTACAAGTCTGCCAACAGTGTCTATAGCTGAAAGACCCTGTGACATATTCCATCTTAAATTTACAAAGATAATTTTTACTGTTTTTCTTTCTTTAATTAAAAGCTTTTCTTGTTTAAGAACCTGATTGTTTTTAATCTGGTGAGACCCCAGGGGACTGGGTCTGGATCCACCAGGGAATTGGTTGGGGAGAAAGGAGGGAAAGGGGGAGAGACTCAAACCCACTACCTATAGCTGAGGACAAAAGAACTTTACTCAGGTTGACAGATTCTGATCTCACTCGACACCAGTATTGTAAACTGGACTAACTTCACTGATGGCGATGTAGTTGCTCAGGAGGCGATATGCGCAGGGTAATGAGATCAGTGTCTGGATCAAGGTAGTCAGGCACATAGGGTCAAGTTCTGAGGCCAGCTTCTCCCAAAGTCAAGAAAAGTTACTGTGTCTTCCTGCAGGAAATTAGAGTCCCTGCTCTGATTTGCAGCCCATTTGACCACAGTAGAGCTAACAGGATGGCAAGGGATGTGGAAGTCAGGGCCAGATTTGCCCTGTTGATTTTCATAGCTCTGCTGGGAGATTTTGGCAATTAGGCACCTCTTGAAAATCTTCCTCATTGTCAACAAGAGGGACATACAATAGTTTAAAATCCTGTCTTTTTATTCCATTCTGCTCTACATCTATTCTGCTCTACATCTATTCTCTATAGGTTCTTATGGCACACTTGAGCCTCTTCCAGCAGTGCATCAAGCCACACAACTAACATTGTCACATGCTGTTTGTCCAATCATCCTCTTCCCAGGATGGGAATGTCTTGTTTGGTAGGGATTTGTTTTGTTTTACAAATATACCTGTAGGTATGTATTTACGTTAGACAAGGCACATTTCTTTGACCTTGCCTTGCACTTGGAGTGGAAGGTGGTGAGGTCTGAAGTCACCCCTCGTTCCGAGGGGAGTTCATTCCACAGTCTTGGACCGGCCTGGTAGAAAGTTGTGTTTCCTGTCCAGATGAGCTTCACCCTTTTTGCAGAGGGTTCTGTTGTTTCAGAGGAGCAAAGTTTTTGGCCACAGTCTACATCCCTAGTTTTCTCTGCTGACATTGGGAGCCAACAGCATATTATAAATTAAGGCTCTTGCTCTGATATGAAGGTAAAATATTCCTTCTAAGAAATCTGGGCTACACATTTTTCTTGTGGATATTGTCCTTACTCTCTTTAGGAAACTCTTGAAGTAGGCTAGAATTATTTAGAGCAGCAGATATAAAGAGAAAGAATCTGACAGCCAGTCAGAAGACTTTGCAAATTAGGGCACTTTTACAGTGCCAGGGTGGTGTAAAGGGACCTTAGCATGAATGAGAATCAGGCCCAGTGTCTTTTCATGTAGTTAAGTCAATGTGGAAAATGAAGTTAGTAAATATGCTGGGACACACATTTACTGTATTGCTATATGTTCTGTATGTAGAGCCACATTTAAGACACAAACCCCAGTCCTCTCCTTAAAAGAGGCTCAAGATTCTCTGCATCTCTTGTGAGGGTCATGGGTGTAGGTATCTTCCTGAAATTGTATCTGTTTACCTGCTTCCCCCCTCCCTGCATCAGCAGCACTAAGTTTTGTGGAAATGTCTTTATCCTCCTATAGTATCCACCCCCATACCCCCATCTTTTGTGATCTGACCCTGCCTTTTTCCCGTAAAGGGTAAGCTGGGGTTGGGAAAAGTGCAGCTGGACATGTGTTTAGCATCGCTAAAAGACCTCCCCAGGACTATAGAGTGCAAGTACACTTTAACTTCCCATTGTCAGACGAAGCATGATCTGCTTCCACTGATGTCAGTGACAAAATCACCACTGACTTCAGTCATGCAGATCAGGCCCATAGTAAAATAAGCAGAGAGTTACACCTCTACTCCTATATAATGCGACCCGATATAACAAGGATTCGGATATAACGCGGTAACGCAGCACTCTAGGGGGGCGGGGCTGCATGCTCTGGCAGATCAAAGCAAGTTCGATATAACGCGGTTTCACCTATAATACCTATAAGATTTTTTGGCTCCCAAGGACAGCGTTATATTGGGGTAGAGGTGTATTTACAATTGTTAGCAGCATTTTCTATTGCTGACAGCAGATGGAGAAATGCTCAAATTCTAATGTGAAAGGAGCCAATGAGGTCTCTCTGAATCTCCTCCTACCCTTCTCCCATAAAAAAAATTTTTAGAAAAGAAATGTAATGAAAACAACTCAACAAAACAGCCAATTTCTTTTGAATTATCTTCTATTCAATATCACTTTGAAATTATCCAGCAAGTAAACCACAACCCTCCACTGGGTCTTTTGCTCTTGCATCACAACAGCAGACATTGTTCAGCTCAGATAAAGAAATTGAAGGCAATGTATGCAGAGAAAAGCAAGCAATAAAACAGTATCAATTGCAAGTGCCAAGCATGTGATTGTGCATGCATAAAGGTAATTACAGGATGAAAACATCAGTCAGAGCTCTGATCTTTGCCAATTGTTGTTTATTTCTGCAGGGCAAAATGATTATTACAAAAGTAACAATAATAATTTTAATATTTGTTTTGCATATCAGCACCAGACCTGAACACCCCACTTGAGATGTTTGAAATCTAAATTCAGAGCCAAATGTTGCATCCTGGGCTTATTTCTAATTCTGAAAAAGTCTGATCCAGAGCCCAAAGAAGGCAATGGGAAGATTCCATATAATTCAGGTCATTCTTCTAGTGCCCCAAATGTTTTGGACTTTTGTAATCTACTACTTCAGTTTCACTGAACACTCTCACAAGCAGACATAGTGAATGTAAGGGATAGGGTCTGAAGGTAGCTGGAGAGCCACATAAGTGCAAATAAACTTAAAAAGGAGGCATGTGTGTATTGTTCTTCAACAGTCATGGCAATATAAGAGAAGACCCACTGTCTCACTAGTTTTTAGGTAAAAACTGTCTGGTCAACATTTATGGCAATGGCTATTAAATATCTTGGTTTTCCACCTTCCAGAGTTAGCAGGGAGTGTGATCTGGTCACTGCCATGTGGATTGGTCCTCTCCAACAGGTCTAAGATAAAAAGGGTGAAGTGCTACTACAGAAGCAGCTGTTCCCTTCCGATGTTGGGAGGGGGGAATCTGTGTGCAGAAGGCTCACAAATCCTTTGGAATATCATAGAATCAGAATTGTACGAGTTCACAGGACCTCAAGAGGACATCTAGTCAGTCTCCTGCACTCACGGTAGGACTAAATATCATCTAGACCATCCCTGACAGGTGTTTTTTCTAATCTGCTCTTAAAAATCTCCAATGATGAACATTCTACAGTCTCCCTAGGAAATTTTTCCAGTGCTTAACCACCCGGACAGTTAGGGAGTTTTTCCTAATGTCCAACCTAAACTGCCCTTGCTGCAATTTAAGCCCATTGCTTCTTGTCCTATCCTCAGAGGTTAAGGAGAATAAAAGACTTTCATGTACTTGAAAACTGTTATGTCCCCTCTCAGTCTTCTCTTCTCCTGACTAAACAAACCCAATTTTTTTCAATCTTCTCTCATAGGTCATGTTTTCTAGACCTTTAATCATTTTTGTTGCTCTTCTCTCGACTTTCACCAATTTGTCCACGTGTTTCCTGAAATATGGCACGCAGAACTGGACACAATACTCCAGCTGAGGCCTAATCAGCACGGAGTAGAATGGAAGAATTACTTCTTGTGTCTTGCTTACAACACTCCTGCTAATACATCCCAGAATGATGTTTGCTTTTTTGCATCAGTATTACTCTGATGACTCATATTTAGCTTGTGATCCACTATGACCCTCAGATCCCTTTCTGCAATACTCTTTTCTAGGCAGTTATTTCCCATTTTGTATGTGTGAACTGATTATTCTTTCTTTGCATTTGTCCATATTGAATTTAATCCTATTTTTTTCAGACCATTTCTCCAGTTTGTCCAGATCATTTTGAATTTTAATCCTATTCTCCCAAGCACTTCAACCCCTCCCAGCTTGGTATCTTCCGCAAACTTTATAAGTGTACTCTGTATGCCATTATCTAAATCATTGATGAAGATATTGAACTGGACCCGGAACGGATCCCTGCAGGACCCCACTCCATGTGCCCTTCCAGCTTGACCATGAATCACTGATAACTACTCTCTGGGAATGATTTTCCAACCAGTTATGCATCCACTTTATAGGAGCTCCATCTAGCTTGCATTTCCCTAGGTTGCTTATGAGAAGGTCATGCTAGACCTTATAAAAACCTTACAAAAACAGAGGTGCTGAAACTAGTGGTGCAGGGGGTGCTGCTGCACTTCCTGGCTTGAAGTGGTTTCCATCATATACAGAGTTTACAGTTTGGTTCAATAACTCTCAGCACCCCCACTATGAAAGTTGTTCTAGCACCTCTATACTAAAGTCAAGATATACTACATGTACCACTTCCCCCTCATCCTTGTTACCTGTCAAAGAAAGCTATTAGGTTGGTTTGAAATGATTTGTTTTTGACAAATCCATGCTGATCTTATCACCTTATTATCTTCTATGTTTGCAAATTGATTGCTTAATTATTTACTCCATTATCTTTCTGGGTCCTCAAGTTAAGCTGACTGGTGTGTAATTTCCTGGGTTGTTCTTATTTCCCTTTTTATTGATGGGCACTGTATTTGCTCTTTTCTAGTCCTCTGGAATCTCTCCTGTATTCCATGACTTTTCAGAGATAATCACTAATGGCTCAGATGCCTCCTCAATCAGCTCCTTGAGTATTCTAGGATGTATTTCATCAGGTCTTGGTGACTTGAATATATAATATGTGTCAATGATATCACTAAGCATATGTACAAAAATACATCAACAAAATACCCAGTTGCACATTGACCTAACTCCAGCTAAAGCATTCAGCCAAGAACCTCATTAAAGAAATTTATCAAATCCTTAGCTCTGCAAGAACTTCAGTCTTCTCTGACCACCACTAAAGGAAAAGCCTGTGCAAATAGACAGGCTGTCATTTATCACACATTCAGTACTTTTTTTCAAATCTATTGCTCTCTATACCTTGTGCCCGTGTTCAGAAAAATAAAACAAGTAGAAACCTGATTGATTTTACTATTTTCAGTAGCTCTGGCTCTCAGGAATCAGACCTCAAAGAAAAAAAATCAGAGTTGGGGATTAGTGTTATTACAGCAGCCTAAAATTCAAAGGGAGAGCAGGTTTAGGGGAATCAGATTAGGACTATGCACTCTGAAGTTTGTATCTGTACAGAAGTTATTTGGAAGATCAGGTCTATGAAATTAAACAGTTTACCCAGCCTATCAAGGGAAGGTTCACAAGCCAATGAAAGCTCAAGCCAGGCTCGCGCTGAATGCCTGGCTTAGGCTCCACTCTGCGTCGATGTGTCAGGCTCAGCCAAGGAAAGCCAAGCCAGTGAGAATACTCTGGCGTTACTTCCTGGCGGTCACAGTGACCTCATATATCAATTATGTATTTTCTTTTTCATACTCTATGTATTTAGTCAGCTTCATTGGCCTCACTTATATCTTTGGCTTGCTTTGCTATGGCTTGGCTGCTCCCTCAAACTGTCTGGCCTGCTCAGGTCTAGTATCACTCAGTTTGAAAAATGGCTTTATTTTCCTAATTGGACAATTATAGATTGGAACCCATTGATGAAGGTTTGTTGTTACCATTTCTTCCTGTGTATAAGCCTTATTTATGTATCGAGCCATTCAGCTGGCTTGCTTCTTTTTTAAAGCTGAACACACAGCAGGAGCTAATGTAGGACTGTGCTTGGGACTGAGCAGGAAGAGGTTGACTAATAGCATCATGACACCTAATTTAATCCCTCCTCAAACCTTCAATTACCAACACAGGACAGCAACAGGGCATATTTTCTTATGGGTTCATGCCAGATTTTACTCCACCCTTTCATTAGGGGTTACTAGTTTCCTCTTCTGTATGGTAGTTGAGCCACTTCTCCTCAAATAGCTCACACTCTGCTGCCTTGCCTCCACCTGAGAACACAAGCAACCGTGTTCATCTGAAATAATGGGCCTGGCTGCCCCAGGGATTAAATAGTGAAAAGGAACATGTACAGTGGATACACCATCCCCTCCATAGCCAACTGATCACACCTCCCCTTCAGAAAGCCCAACTGCTCAACATCATACATCTAGGATTAGCAGTTCCTTCTCAACCTGGGTCTCCCCGACTAGTGCCTCTGCACTATTGTCTTATGAGATGCTTACACTGAGGCAGCCTCCAGACGCCCTGATCAGAATTGGGACCCTGGCATGCCAGGCATTGTACAATCACAGAGGCAGACCACATGCCTGCCCTAACAAGCCTGCAAGGTCCTGTCCCTTATTTCCAACTTTCCCTCTTCCCTTCCCTTCTCCAAATTTCCCCTTTCTCTACACTTTCTCCTTCTTCTCATGTGTCTGTATGTATCCTTTCCCAAGCCAAACTTCCAAATCTGATTCTTTTACTCCACTTCTTTTCACCTCCTCTGTATTTCACTTCCCATCTCCTAACAAGAGTCCTAACCTTTAATCATCCTTGGACAATGTGGAAGAAAGAGAAGGTATCTTTGGAAATTCTCAAACTCTGTAGGTGGTGAGGATGAGATCCTTGGCATATGACTTTATAACCTACTGATAAAAGTAGCTGTTCATGCTCAACATCAAGTCTAGATGAAAAGCTAATGTACATAGGGTGACCAGATGTCAAGATTTTATAGAGACAGTCCTGATATTTGGGACTTTTTTTTATATGGGCTCCTATTACTCCCCCCACAGCCCCCGTCCCGATTTTTCACACTTGCTGTCTGGTCACCCCAAATGTACAGCACTTGTCAGGTAAGGAAACGAATCTGCTTTTGGATCAAATCACATAATACAGTGGAAAATGCTTCAAAGAGTCAAATATTTGCTAAGATTTCTGCTGCCATGTGATCCCAGCCTTAGCCTGAGGAAACTTTCTCCAGCTAAAAAGCAGGAGCTGCAAAGACATGAACTCTTCCACCCTAGAAAATAAATGTTTGTTTCATTGTCAGGACTCTTTCAATGAAAAAAAAACGAGGGGGAGGCAGCCTCCAGCTGCTATGATAGTCCAGGCACGACATTAAATGGTGGCGGGGAGAGGAGCCCAGCATCCCACTGCTATAATAGTCCAGGCAGTACAGAATCTTTTCTTTAGACATGAAAGGGAGGGTGCTGATGGAACTCAGCCCCCAGTTGCTATGATGAGGATGGTTACCAGCTGTTCTGTACAATCTACCGGGAATGACCGGGAGTCATTCCTATTTTTACCCAGGCGCCTCCGGCCGACCTCACCTGAGGCCAGCCAGGAGCACTCAAGGGCTGATAATGACAATGGATATCAGTCATATTGTACCATCTGCCACTGGGGAGGGGAGGGGAGAGGATGCTGCTATTCATTGCCGCAACACAGTGTCTACCAGCAGCATGCAGTAGACATAGGGTGACATATAAAAAAGTCAATAAATGATTTTTTTCCCTTTTCTTTCACGTGGTGAAGGGGGGGGTAAATTGATGACATATACCCTGAAACACCCCGGGCAATGTATTTGACCCTATAGGCACTGGGAGCTCAGCCAAGAATGCAAATGCTTTTCAGAGACTGTGGGGACTGTGGGATAGCTGGAGTCCTCAGTACCCCCTCCCTCCCTCCATGAGCGTCCATTTGATTCTTTGGCTTTCTGTTACGCTTGTCACACAGCACTGTGCTGTGGCCTCTGTCTATCATAGCCTGGAGATTTTTTCAAATGCTTTCTCATTTCGTCTTCTGTAACGGAGCTGTGATAGAACAGATTTGTCTCTCCATACAGCGATCAGATCCAGTATCTCCCATACAGCCCATGCTGGAGCTCTTTTTGGATTTGGAACTGCATCGCCACCCATGCTGATCAGAGTTCCATGCTGGGAAACAGGAAATGAAATTCAGAAGTTCACAGGGCTTTTCCTGTTTACCTAGCCAGTGCATCCAAGTTCGGACTGCTGTCCAGAGCGGTCACAGTGGTGCACTGTGGGATATTGCCTGGAGGCCAATACCTTCAATTTGTGGCCACACTAACCCTAATCTGATATGGTAATACCGATTTCAGTGCTATTCCTCTCGTCGGGGAGGAGTACAGAAACTGGTTTAAAGAGCCCTTTATATCGATATAAAGGGCCTCGTTGTGTGGACAAGTACAGCGTTAAATCAGTTTAACGCTGCTAAAATCGGTTTAAATGTGCAGTGTAGACCAGGCCAGAGAGACCTTTTCCAGACCTGAAGAAGAGCTCTGTGTAGCTTGAAAGCTCGTCTCTCTCGCCAACAGAAGTTGTTCTATTAAAATATATTACCTCACCCACCTTGTTTCCATAACTGAGAGACAAATTTTGCCCAACATATGTGTTTCAACCCCAAATGAGTATATTCTTCTAAACTACCTGCAGCTTACTAGATTAGCACATAAAGGGTTCCCAGATAGGCTTTGAATTTATTACTACTCCCAGATATTTAACTGCAGCTGGTTTTCTGCCAGGGTGAGATGACAGTGCAGCACCCAGGGCCGGCTCCAGGCCCCAGCGCGCCAAGCGCGAGCTTGGGGTGGCATCCAGTGGGGGGTGCTCTGCCGGTTGCCAGGAGGGCGGCAGGCGGCTCCCATGGACCTCCCGCAGGCGTGCCTGCGGAGGGTCCGCTGGTCCCGCGGCTCCGGTGGACCTCCCACAGACAAACCTGCAGGAGGTCCACCGGAGCCGCGGGACCAGCGAGTGGCAGAGTGCCCCCTGCGGCGTGCCGCCGTGCTTGGGGTGGTGAAATGGCTAGAGCCGGCCCTGGCAGCAGCACATTGTGAAAGCTATCTCTTTAATGCCATAGGGCAGGTTTGTTTTGCAATGAAAGCTCAGATGTGGTGGAAGACATATTAAAACACAAAATCTTGGCAAATGCTATGGGCCAGATCGTGAGAGGCCCATGCTTGGTCAGGCAGGAAACCTCTCCTCTTCCCTACAGAACTGGGCAAAGGCCTTCCACAATAGCAGACTCAGTATTCCTGTGGCACTGGGTGTGCAGGGGCTGCTCATTCCTGCTCTCCCCAAGGAACAGTACACCAAGAAGGGGGAGGGAAGAGGGGAGGCCTAAGTCACAGACTCTCCAGGCCTGTCGTAGGTCACTGTGCACCAGTGGCCGATGAACCAGCTTTGGGGAAGGCTACCAACCTGACATTAATCCTGCAACACTGCATTTCAATTAATCAGTGGGAAAATCAGTGCGGTGGCATGGGTGTAGGTTTATTTATTATTTGTATTACTGTAGTGCTTAGAGGCCACTCCAAGCTTGGGGCCCTGTTGTACAAAGCATTGTACAGACATGTAGTAGGAGATAGTCCCCGGCCCAAAGAGCTTAGAGTCTGAATAGTTAAGGGCCAGTGGGAAAACAGAGGTGAAGTGACTCTCCCAGGGTCAAACAGCAAGCCAGTAGCAATGCCAGGAATAGACTCATAGATTCCAAGGACAGAAGGGGCCACTGTGATCAGCTAGCCTGACCTCCTGTATAACACAGGCCCGAGAACGTCCCCCTAAATAATTCCTTGAGCAGTTCTTCTAGAAAAAACATCCAATCTTGATCTGAAAATTGTCCATGATAAAAGATCCTTTGGTGAATTGTTTCAATGGTTAATTACTCTCACGGTAAAAATGTATGCCTTCTTTCCATTCTGAATTTGTGTACCTTCAACCTCCAGCAACTGGACTGTTATACCTTTCTCTGCTAGACTGAAAAGCCAATCATTAAATATTTTTTCCTATGTACTTCTAGACTGTAATCAAGTCATTCCTTACCCTTCTCTAAATAAATCTGTCAAGCCTTTCACCATAGGCATGTTTTCTAGTCATTTAATCTTTCTCTGAACCCTCTCCCATTTTTCAATGTGCTTCTTGAATTTGGACACCAGGACTGGACACAGTATTCCAGCAGTGGTCACACCAGTGCCAAATAAAGAGATAAAATAACCTCTCTACTCTTACTCAAGAGTCACCTGTTTATGCATCTGTCATAACCTATTCCCAGATTTGGACCTTAGCGTCCAAAATATGGGGGTTAGCATGAAAACCTCCAAGCTTAGTTACCAGCTTGGACCTGGTAAAGCTGCCACCACCCAAAAAATTAGAGTGTTTTGGGACACTCTGGTCCCCTCAAAAACCTTCCCTGGAGACCCCAAGACCCAAATCCCTTGAGTCTCACAACAAAGGGAAATAAATCTTTTCCCTTCCCCCCTCCAGGTGTTCCTGGAGAGATACACAGAAGCAAGCTCCGTGAATCTAAACAGAGGGATTCCACCCTCTCTATTTCCAGTCCTGGAAACAGAAGTACTTCCCTCTGCACCCAGAGGGTATGCAAAGTCAGGCTAGTAAATCTAACACACACAGATTTCCCCCTGAATCCTTCCTCCCACCAATTCCCTGGTGAGCACAGACTCAATTCCCTGGAGTTCCCCACTAAAGAAAAACTTCAACAGGTCTTAAAAAGAAAGCTTTACGTAAAAAGAAAAAAAATACATAAAAATGGTCTCTCTGTATTAAGGTGACAAATACAGGGTCAATTGCTTAAAAGAAATATGAATAAACAGCCTTATTCAAAAAGAATACAATTCAAAGCACTCCAGCAACTACACACATGTAAATACAAAAAAACAAACCTATCTTTTTGTACTTACAACTGGGAAACAGGAGATTAGAAAGGCAGGAAACAGAAATCCTCTCATAGCCGAGAGAGAGACAGATTCAAGACCAGAACAAAGGACTCACACACAAACTTCCCTCCACCCAGATTTGAAAAAGTCTTGTTTCCTGATTGGTCCTCTGGTCAGGTGTTTCAGGTTACTTCTTTCCAGGTGAAAGAGACATTAATCCTTAGCTATCTGTTTATGACAAGAATCGCATTGGCCATTTTGGCCACAGCCTCGCACTGGGCGCTCATATTCAGCTGATTGTCCACTGCTTCCCTGGACAGAATCTTGTATCCTGTAAGTATGGCCTATATTCTTTGTTTCTAGATGTACACATTTACGTTAAGCTATATTAAAACACACAGTTTGCTTGTGCCCAGTTTACCAAGTGACCTAGGTATCCTGTATCCCAGTCCAGATCCCTAACCACTGGATCACATTGCCTTGAAATAAGAATTTGGCCAGACCTATCTATAATTTCCTTTCCCTCTCTTCTTCCCCATTCCATCATTGTTGGGTTCTTGGGAGGCCACGGGCCTACCCAGGGTGCTCTGCAAGAACGAGGCCCACACACATTGTGAGTTATTGGCTTTAATGAAGGTAATGTGACACACTCTCAACGGGGACTCCTGGCATTGCTGTCACGGAGGTGGGGAACCCAGCACACCGCAGCTCGGCCTGGTACAGAGTCCAAGGGACTGGGACTGGGACCATACAACTATATATACAGAATACAAACACAGCTCAGACATAAGCAAATAGGGGCTTTCCACAGGCTGTGTCCGCCCCTTGGCCGAGGGCCATGCAAACTGGTCCTAACCAGTTAAAAGCGGGTTATAACTGGCGTACCGTGTCCTACAGTGACTGGCCGCCGAGAAAGCGGAACTACCCTTAGCTAGGCCGTAACACAGTCTTCCGTGGTTCCCTACATTCATCCTGATAGGTATTTGGGGGAGGAGACAGAAATGCAAACAACAAAACCAATGAAAAAATTAAAGGTGTTTTCATTTGGTGGTTTATTCCTTTAAGAGTTGTAATTATAACTGAGAGGTACATACTATGGTGTGGGACATAGAGGATTGATTTTGATAAATAGTTTGTTATTTTATCAATTTTTATAAACTGGCTTCACCAAACCGTCAGGCCTAGTGCTGTACTGGTCCTAAACTGTGTCAAAAATCAGAATGGACACAAACAAATCTCTGTTTGAAACCAACCAAGTGTATGTCATCTCATACCGTACAGCAGTGTTGGAAGACAATTGCATAATAATGAAATAGCTGACTGAGAATGGACACATTACTCTCCAACCACAGGATACATTTGTTGCTTTGTATGCAGAATTTCTGCCCAGAAAAAGAATGATCGAGCCAATTGACACTCCAATCAAGGCTTGACAACTGGAAAAACAGATCCATGGTCAAGACCACCAGCATTTCTCTGATCATTGCTATGCTGTTGATGAATACTGTAGTGGGAGGAAGAAGACTGTCCAAATCAGTTCCAAGTTTATATAAAACATAAGGGTCTTGCACACCTATGCCCAGTAATATTATGGACATGGAACATTTATTCAACAGCTCACACGCTTCTCAATATGCACCCAACAAAACACCTTAATATGTATATTTTGAGAAACAAGCCCTATAAAAATAGCAGGCAAAGAGATCTGCAGGAAGACTTGGCATGAGAAGGACACAGGGCATCTAGCTGAAATTGTTAATGGTGGCACATTCACATCATATGAACAATTCAGAAAAAATACCAAATTTGCTCTGAATGCTGGAAAAGTCTGCAACTTTGACTACAAAAAAGAGAATAATTAGGGAACCTGCATATCCCATAATAAAACAACCTACAAAAACAATCTTATCATATGCAGGATAACTTCACTGAAGCTAATGGAGTTTCTTTAACACTGAAGTTGTCCCCAAATCTTTCTAGTGTTAAACTCTTTAATAACATGGGCTACAAAAATTAATTCACAGGAGTTGAACATCAGTTAAAAATGCAAAGTAGAGAAATGGCAAAACCTTACAGCACACAGATTCAAGGTCACTATCACCCTGGGTGCCATGCTAAAACTTCTACACTTTAAAAATCAGAATAAAACTCCCAAGAATGGCTGCAAAGTCTTCTGTGGGCTGCTGATCACCGCTGGCAATAAGCAAGAAAAAAAGGAATATAGATATAATCTATGGGACACTTCTTGGTGTAAGGCAATGGAAAATCAGACGTATGTGAGCGGGTTTGCAAAAGACTGGCAAGAAATTTCTCAAAAACATGAACCCATTCTGGAGAAGAATGTACAAATGACCCCCGGCCTGCGTCTATTCAGTGGCTACTCAGAGATCCCTAAACACATGCAGACTTTGGCAAAATGGGTAGTGATGACAGCAATAGCTAATGCTAACCATCTAATCCATGGACACTCAAAAGATGGAGACATACTTACCTATGGAGAATGGTTAAACTCAGTGATGGGAATTGCATCAGTGGGAAAATCCGTGTACTGGCTATAATATACATTAGAAAATATGAAGCATTTTGACTATATAAATCCAAGAGAGGTGGACACAACATAAGATTACATGAATTTCTTTACCCACAACCTCTGTTTAGGTATGTGTATGTATGTGTTTGGCCAGGGGAGGGGGACGGACAGACTATGTAGCATAAGGTAGCAACAAAATGGTATTCTGCTAATGGATATCACTGAAATTAAAGTGCTGGTTCATTAGTACTTCTGTCAACATAACATGGGCCTTGAAACCACAAATCTCCCTCAAAAGTTTTCAAAGCAGGGCTTTATAGAACAGATTATTTAAACTAACAGGATATAGCTGGTGTCATAAAGCCTTTCCACTGGGTAAGTCTTGTATGTATGTGGCATACTATGGGTGAATGCATATTGACTTACTTGTATTGTTACTGTATGCCTCTTGTTACTATGCTGCTGATGTAAGAGACCTATGACCTTAGCTAGTCTAAAAGAAACATTCTAAAAGAAACTGTTGGCTCACTTGATGGCTGCCCTGTTCTGTTCATCCCCTTGGAAGCATCTGGCATGGGCCAGAAAACAGGATACTGGGCTAGATGGACCATTGTTCTGACCCAGTATGGCCATTCTTATGTTTTTATACTAAGACATTATCTGTAGGCACTGAACTAGTTGTGTAGCTTTGCTGTTAGATAAGTAGACTAGGTGGCTTAGATGAGATCCAGGTAACTTTATATATTGCTGCAGGGTTTAGCCTAAAAAATTTGTATTTATTATTCATTTGAAACAAAGAATATTTGAGCCAGGAAAATATTCTGTAAAATAGATCTAATTTATTGTGTCATTCCATAACTGATTGGCAGCTTAGGAGAAGTGAGTAAAGTAACTCAGTCGATTTCCATGTGGATAGGTATCCATATCATACAAACTAACATCAGTAGCGGAGTTGACGTTAAATTTAAAATCTTGTTGGGTGTGGCATCAGAAAAGCCAAATACAGTTCCTGCCAGGAGACAAAAGTACCCACTCATGTTTAGCATGGTCCTTCTAGGACAGGGTTGAGGAACAGATATCAGCCTGTAGGACTAAGATTTGTTACTACCTCTACAAATACCCTGCCTGATTTATGGATGAATGAAGGGCTTACCATGCGGTGACAATAATCTGGTACTTTTCAAAAGCATTAAATACACTTTTTTAAAAAAGTTGAAGTCTGATGTAAATGATGAATCATTAAAAAAATTTTCAAAGCAAGGTAAAAATGAACAGTAATTTTTTTTGGTGGGAAGCGATCATTTTGTTCTGTTTGTGCATACCTCATCGGAATGTTCTTTTAATAAGCACTCCATCGGTCACTGGCCATCAAGATTGGATTTTGTTCCAAAGGCATGGGGCTAAATCAGTGGTTGTCAAACTTTTGTACTGGTGACACCTTTCACACAGCAAGCCTCTAAGTGCGACCCCCCCGCTTATAAATCAAAAACACTTCTTTGTATATTTAACACCATTATAAATGCTGGAGGCAAAGTATGGTTTGAGATGGAGGCTGACAGCTTGTGACCCCCCCCATGTATTAAGCGCACGATCCCCTGAGGGGTCCTGACCCCCAGTTTGAGAACCCCTGCGCTAAATGCTATCACTGATAGAATGGGAAGAGTGGTCATAATGTTCATTCTTACTGCAGTAATCCATTAATACATACGTGCAGCATTGAGTGGAATCAGCCTCTTCTGGAATTTTGGCAGTTTAGCCAGACCTTAGAGCAATTTATCTTCTTTGACAATAAAGAGAAGAAAAATCTTTCTTCTGCTCCAGAAAGCCAAATGTAAGCATTGTATGAAGCAACATCATGAAAATTTGTTCCTGTGTGCTATTTCTGTCTTTCCTGATAAATACTTATTAGTATAATTGTGAATGGATTATTCACTGGTGGGTAGCAATGTTATTCTGGAAACAGAGAAATAATGCCAAAAAGGAGGTTTTCTTCTTTGTAGCTTACTTAGAATCTGTGCTCAAATTACATTTCAAAGCTGGTGAAATAACAATGAACAGCATGCCTGAAGTTTACAACCTTAAACTTTCATCCTGCCATAAACCATATTCCTGTCATTTCAGAAAAAGCATATTGGGTCTGATTTTACCAACAACTAATGATCACCATAATGAGTCTGTGCATTTGGGGCTGATCCACAGCCCCCTGAACAATTGCCCACCAGCCTCAATAGAAAGATTCCCCATCAATTTCAACAGGTTTTCATGCAAATCCACTAATTGCACATGCAGAATTCATTCTTCTATGTGTATAACTGCAAGTAACTGCACCTGCATTTGCATAGCTAATGGTATGAAAAATTGAACCCATTGTGTACTACAGTCTCATGGTCATTGTGGTTGAGGTGATATATTCATTCTAAACCCCTATGATTTCCGTTAAAATCATCTCCTTCTATCTAAGCATTTAGTCAGTGTCCAGATGTGATTTTTAAAGTTTTGTAAAATTTCATCTGGACATTTTTTAAATCATCCAAATGTGAAAAGGGATGATTGACATGTCTCACGTGACTATTCGGTGGTCATATAACTCAAAAATAGTTCCGCTTTATAGCCTTAAATGTTCCTAAATCTATCTAGGTTCTTATATAGCCCTCATAAATGAGGAATGCATGATTTGCTGAGTTACAATATGTTGGTTAAGAAATAAGTAGTTATTAACTAATGAAAACAGAAAACTGCTCATGTACGTAGTACGTCATTTTCTTTATCGAGTTAGGGAAAGCTCTCATGTAGCACCTTGAAATCATGTAGCACCTTGAAATAAGCTTGCTGAGCTTATTTCAAGATGTTCACTCTGTGGGTTTTTTGTATGTTTTGTTTAGTTTTGCTTTGATTAACCAAGGAAAATAGATGGGAAAAAACCAACCCTCCATGTTAATGTGATATTCTGGTTGAGCTTTTAATTGTACAAAAGTAAAGAAATGCAAAGCCCTGATCCTGCAATTGACTCCAGTTAGCAGACCCCTGCATCCTCATCTGTTTGCCTGTGTGCAGTGATTGAGCCTATGCTTGTAGAGAGGACAAAGTGTCTTGTGGTCAAGGCAATGGACTGAGACTCAGGAGATCTAGGTTCAGCTCCCTGAGGAGTAACTCAGTCTCAATTCCCCTTCTCAGGGCCAGCTGTAACATTTCCTTTCTCCCACCCTTCATCAAGAGTGTAAGCTCTTCAAGCCAGGGCCTATCTCTTCCTATGTATATACAATGGCTAGCACAAGGAGGCCTTGAGTCTGTTTGGGGCCACTTGTCACTACTGTAATATAAATAAGAAACGAGACTAATGATTATAATAATAATGTTCTCATATCAGTCAAAGCTGTGTATAAAAGAAATTTTATCATCATACAGAGTAATTGAAAAAATCTGCATATGTGGATGAGGACGTGTGGGGGTTAAAATATCCATCATAAATGCTACACTACATTTTCTTCCCATTTAATTGCAAGATAATGCAACCCTTCTGCCAGATGTTGTCAGCAACAAGGGCTAGATTCAAAAGCCTAAGAGTTTTTCTTAAACTTTACTTTAACTCCTCCAGCTCAAATCCCCACCCAGAAAGCTGGGTAAAACTAAACACCTTCTCTGGGTATCTTCAACAGGCAATTCTTCCCCCACTCACAAGCACTGACTCTGTATATAAAATAAGAGAAACTTCACAGGGGACAAGACAACACCGCATCATCTTGGGAAAGTGCAGTGACGACACACTTAAAAGAATGATAAATAAAACCTTCATCCCTACAGCATATTTGGCAGTCGTCCCTTAACTCAGTTCCCCACCCACTGGTAGGAATGTCCAATGAGCAAATGTCCCTTTAATATGTCATTCCCCCTACTCGTCTTCTCTGCTATACCCCACTCATGTTTGGTGTCAGTGGATAGCATAGTCCCAGGCACTGTGAAGGCACCCTGGCAGGCCTGTCACCAGCCCCAAAGGGAAGAGTTGGCTGATCTGGTCCTCAGGCTCCACCACCCAACCCAATTACAGTGATTTCCAATTTATTGTTGCTTACCAGAGTTCACTCAGTACTGTTGCTGCCCTCTGTTGCTTCAGCAAAGTGCCACCTCTTTGGTGTCTCTGACTGTGAAGCTGCATCATCTCTCGTGGCTTGTGTGTCAACTCTTTGCACAGTGTGCAGTGAAGAAGGATCCCTAGCCTATAAGACCCTTGAACAGAGTCCTTTTCAGGAGACCTTTTTCCTTCCCTCTCCTTGCAGTTCCATCCCATTACCCAACCAAACTGGAGTTTGTGTACAGTTCTGGGGACTCCCCAAAGTGTCATTTGGAGGATTTCTGTGTAGAAAGCTTATGCAAATGAAGCTGTCACTGAAGCTGTACTTCCCCTGTTTGCCAGTACAGGGTTGCAGAGAGCTCCTTCCTTATGGAGCTTCTGTTTTTCTGGAGTTCTGGGTAAACAGCAGGGAAACCAAACAACCCTAAGGTGTCTCCTCCCCCTGTTCACTAAAGATTGTAGTGGAGAGCTCCTTTCCCTATGGAGCATCTCTCTGTTTTCCCCCTGTTCACCAACAGGTGGTAGTAGGGAGTGCCCTGCCCTTGATAGCTTCAGGCTACAGGGTTTACAATAACGTGAAGCAAAGATGATGCAGACTCCAAATAAAAGCAGTGAAACTTCCTGTCAGTGCAGTAGCAAAATGTAGATAAACCTGCTTTTCTGCAAACTACTGTGAAGTCGTCTTTGCAACAGTCACCCCTGTAGCCAGTTCAGAAGATTATGTTTCCTTACTGTGATCTACAAGCTTAAAATATTAATTCACTTTCCCTCTGCTTAATATCTCATGTAAAATTAGTAGGAAAGAAAAAAAGAGAATGATGTGCTAGTTAACCACCCAGCCCTTCTCAGCGGGAGGATGTAAAAGTTGAAGGCAGAGATAATATTACCTCCCTTGGGCATTAGATGCTTGGTGGTTTGGAGCACATGCCTTTGATAATCAGCATCAGTATCTCTTTCATGTCACTGAACAGAAAATAGGGCCTCTTCAAAGAGACTAATTCAGAAAAGAAATTGTTGAACAGGCTGACTGGGCTGAGCAATCCTGGAAATTAAGAACCCTGAAGGGCCAGGATTAGTGGGGGAGGTCAGCACTTTTAGGCAGGGCAATGGAATAAATTAATAGGCCTCTGTGCTGCATCTGAAGCTCTGGTGGTTGTCACAGAATAACCATGTGTGTCTCCCTTTCTCTCACTCCATATGCTTCCGTGATTATTAGAGTTTTGCCGCCTTGTCAGACCATAGCATGTATTAGTTGGTGGCTAGGAGTTTACTGGTCTAAGCTTTTTAACTGCTCAGAGCTTCAGTTACACACCCTCACTGATTTTTTTTTAATTCTGACTTCTTCTTAATGTTAATCCACTAGTAGATACTTGTCCTTTATCTGAGACGCCAGGGAGTCCAAAAAATACATATGAAAGAATGGGGCTTTGTTCTTTTGCCAGCAGGAATCGAGCCTGGTGTCTTTCAGACAGGGAATTACTTTATAATGGTTGAGGTTTATTTGCTTTAACCCTCCAGAGGCAAGTAACCAGCTGATCTTTAAGTTCGTACATTTCTGACATAGTATTATCTGAGAGAGAAATTAAAATGAAATCAACCTTTCCAAACCTCTTTAGAAAACCATCTATCATTTAGAGCTCGTGGTTTCAAAGGAGCCTAAGGAAATCAGGCTCTCAGAAGCAGGATGCTTGATTCTCTCAGGCATCTTTGATAATCCCAGCCTTTCTGGATATGGGTGGCAGTTTTGTCAAAAATTTCTATGGGGTGAGCAGGAAGAAGAAGTGTTCCGGAAGAAGAATAACTATGAAACCTCCCCAGTTGATCCCTAATGAAAGAAAAAACACAAGATCTATTTGCTTAGATGATTTAGAGTCTGGTTGTTAAGCTCTGTGTACACTGGGTTCAGACTGTTTGCTTCAGAACCATTCATATGTATGGTTCTTACTAGCAAGGTGCTAGTTTCTGTCCCCTGTAAATATGTAGGAAATACATGTTATAACTATTCCGCTCAGACTTTGTAAAACAATTCATTCCAGTCTATGTTGGCCAAGCACACCTTTTTAGCTCTTGGCTAGCAAGAACAGTGCTGAAGCACAGTTCTGACTGACACAGTTTGAGTTCTAGTGTAGACACCTTCTGAAAGAGCCACTCTTTGCCTACAGATGTCTGTGCATATGCTGAATGAATTGATCTTAGGCAATTCAAGGACCTCTTGAGCAGACAAAGAAAAGTGCAAACCCTTGAAAGTAAACCTTAGAAAGCATTTCATACTCCACTAAGGTTCCCGACTGTTTACTCTTTCTCTCTTCTGAATTCTTTTGCACATTCTGTGTCCACTCTTCCAATCATAAATTATTTTGATTTATGCCAGGAGCACCTTCTTACTTTTAACCACTCTCTTTGGTTTCCAAGATTCCAAAAAACAATTCTCAAACTTTGTTCCAAAGAGGCTCTTAAAACCAGGAGGAAACATGTTTTAAAATAACAATAAATTAAGTTCTCCATAGGCTCACAAACCTGGTGAGGCTGCTGAAGAAGTGGGGAGCATATCACGGCTGGCAGGTTCTTTACAATGCTGTACTATATGCATAAAAGACTAAATCTCAGTGTGCTATACGCATAAGAGACTAAATCTCAGTTCCTATGCTCAGTGCAGGGGAGCCCCAGAGCAATTAGGAGAGACTAAATCCCCATCACAAGCCCTACAGCAGCATCAGTGCCACACCATTGCTTTAGTGCAACGCCACTGGGGAGGGAATTGGCTGGTGGATCTGCGTGGCTTAGCTGCACTGGCACTGGGGTTGCCGCAAGGCAGAGTTTTGAGGTGTACATATGTGGTGAGACCTCTGCATGGGCTTCCCTCCCCTTGTTGCCTTGCTGCAGAGTGAGTGGCATGATTTCCCTCCTCAATGTATAGTTTGTGGAATAAATACCCAATGTTTACAATAATAAATATCTGTTTAGCACAGAAATATATTGGACGTCTGCAGTGTCCTTTCACCTGAAGATCTCAAAGGGCTTTACAAACAAATAAGCCTCACAGCCTCCGTATGAAGTAGATAAGTACTATATCGATTTCACAGATGGGGAAACTGAGGCCTGGTGAGGCTAAGTGACTTGCCAAGACCACACAGATGGTTGGTGGCAACACAAAGAGCAGAGCTATCCTCACTTCCAGTCCACGCTGTACCCATTAGAATTACTTGCCACCATAAAGCTCAAGCGATTTCCCAGTGAAATCTGGACACTTCTTTTTTAATCCTGTCTAACATAACTGTGGAATTCTTCATTATCCATATATGTATTTAATCCTTGTTTTACTCCCACTAAGCCTTAATGAACTATTATGGTAGTGGGCTCCATAGGTCTATTACTGTGGACTACTAGAGTGTTTATTTTAATGAGGGCAAAGCAGCATGTACAGCAAATTCATCTAAAGTTCAAGAAAACACCCAATGTATGCGTAAGGGATGCCATGCACCCCTGTGCAGAGGGCCAACACAAGGCCTGTGCTCTAATGTTAGCCCCGGTCTCAGAGAGTATGTGTGATGTAAGCGGTGAAGAGGCCTTGCGCTAGGTTTCTACAAGGATGAATTTAATCCAAAATGAATGACTACTCATTTCTTTCGTATGTTACATGAAAGACATCCTGTTTAGGGGCCAGAAGAGCTATTAGGGGCCTGAAGTCTGATGGGCCACTTGGCTTTCTTTTATCCTCTGCTCTGAAAGGAGACACTAGGGGGACAGCACTGTTCTTTTTTTTTCTTCACACCAGATCTCTTTAACTCAGTAGTGATGTCAAATCATAAATGTTCCAGAGCTCTATATGTTAATCTGCTGGCACAGTAACTTGAGTTCTTGCAATACTTACTGGAATGCTGTTACAAAGAGGTGGGTATCACAGTCAAACTAGAAACACACAGGTACTCCAGCTAGTATTTTAATATTATCTGTCTCCTTGGTACAGCTTTAGATGGATCAGAAAGGCTTTTAAATAAAAAGTTAGTTAATACATTTAATAGTTGCCCACCCCTTTGTGATACACTTGTTACAACAAACAACCCCCATATTGTGATGGAAGCTGCTTACAATGCCAGGTCTGAGTAACCAGGCAGACAGCACGTACGTTTCTATTAGTTCTAGTTTACATGTGTTGTCATGCTTCTTTGACTGTCATTTGTCATTTTGCCTTGCACAAGAACAGCAAACATTGTTCTCCCTTTAGTCTTCCCACCAATTTCTCCCTGAGGGAGAATAAAAGAAAAATGCATTGAGTAACTAGCATTTCTGAGCACAGGGCTTTGTGCTGGTGAACTGGCCTGGAGTCCTTTGTCTTTAGGTCAAAAGCCCAGTACTTTTGTGCAGTGGTTTAAGAAGCCATTTTAGCAGTGGTAATACTGTGCTTTATATACAGTGCTTTGGAGTCATGATCCACTTGTGGAACACAGCCAGTTTTGGGAATTGCTGCGGGTAGTACTTAACTGTCCATGGAGCCTTGATGCTACTGACATATTCATGAACCAAAACGTTATCAGAAATTATCTGTTTCCAGCTATCATTGACCTTAAAAAAATTGTATAAAAATATCTTCTCAAATAAAATTGGCTGCTTGACATTACACTCAGATTCCTCACACAGTTATGGGGATTCACAAGCAGGAGATGTCAAAAGTCACTAGTATTATAGATATACAGTAAATCAGAGCATCAAATGCAATAGACAAGCTCCTTAGTTGTTTTCATATGGAGATTGACTTCAGTGGACTTATACCAATTTACACCACTAAGGACTTGGTCCACAAAATCAGGCACTCTCTGTGTTATGGTTTCCAATATGTAAGAAAAATGGTTTTAAAAACAGATTCTGCTAACACAGGTGACACACAATCTTATAAATAGTTTTTGGATCCCTTTAATAAAGTTATGCCTCATCCACACCAGCCTGCTCAATCATGTCATCAGGAACTGATTTTATAAGCTGTACTTCAAAATGGAGTAACTGTGGTATAGATGGGACATAAATATAAACTTAGGTCAAAGTGTGAACTCAGCCAGGATCTGATAGGGAATGTTAGTCTAGCAGCCCATTGTTCTCCCAACAGGGCAAATACTGACCCTTTCTCAATCTGGTTCCATTTTACAGGGGGCAACACCTGGGAACCCAGTGTAACCTCAGATCTTCTGAGGCTCCCTTCATGCTGTTGGATGGCCAGCTGGGATTTGTGGACAGGATGGGAAGGGAGCAGGACTCGGGACAGTGGAGCTGCAGATCCACCAGCCATTTGGCCCTCTGTAAGCAGTATTCAAGTAGTGTAGACTCTACTCCAGCTTTGACCTGAAGTAGTGTCTGCAGAGCACAGAGCTCTGCAATCTGAAGAGGAAGACTCCTTCCCGTCACCCCTTGGAAGGACTCCCCAGTGCTGCTGAGGCTGTGTGCTGGGGGGCAGGATTTTAACCAATGAGAGGCTGTGTTTGTTTGTCTTTATTGTGGATTAAGGAGCCTAACTCCAGAGGTGGAGGAACTGAGTCTAAGCTAGATTCGCAGCCCTGCCTCACGCTCTTTGCACTGCTCAGCCAACACAAAGAGAACCGAAACCTCCAGTCATTAATCCCCTGCTGAGGATGCCCCCAACATGTATAGAGCTGGTTCCTTTGCTGCCATCTTCACAGACTTCAGTGCAAGGGGTGTATTGGGGTGGGAGAGGGGGGGTGGAAGGAGTTGGTGGAATAGTTCCCAGCTGGTGAATGGACTCTAGGGGGCACCATAGCCAGCTGGCATGGTTTACAGTCATGGAAGCTAGGTCCAGCTGAGAAACTGGACCTGTGTATTAAAAGACCAGGACAGGTCTGAAATTTTACTGAGGGAATTTCCTTCAAGTGAGTCAATGTAAATCACTTAATCTACTGGTAAAAGTTCACCTAACGGGGCAATGTTCACAGTTATCAAGAAAGAGAATCTGCAGTCTTCCCCAGTTGATGGGTTTGTTGTACGGTAAATGTTGCTCTGCACCCACATGGCTACAGAACGCTAGTGTTCAACAGGTTAAAAATCACAGCGCCTACTACTGCCTGTCATTGCAGCATGATCCACGCATCCACCATCACTGCCAAACCACAGCACTATTAGACGTCTGCACAAGGCAATGTACAGAGTGACTGAATCTATGGCTCAGTGTAAGCAAATCATGCTCTCTTCTTCTGAGACAGCCTGAATGTACAATGCCTGTTAAACAGTGAAATCCTAGTACTTTTCTTTTTGGGAGCAGGGACTTCCCCTGTCCTCCTCCTCCACCCCCACTAACTCCTCTGCCAAAGTATGCATACACATGCACAAACATTGATGAAATAGTTCAAGTCCTACAAAGGACTAGAGCCATCCAGCCTAGCCCTCAAGGGCGAATTGACCCCGAAAAAGAATGCTAAGGGGTTCCAAGATAAATCTGTCAGTGCAGCTTGTGAGGAGGATTTGGTGCCACAGTCTCTGTTCATCCTTACATATTATTGCCTCTTAGAGCAGGATGATTATCAGCACTGGGAGTGGTGGACCTTTGTCATGCACCAGGAATGTTAACATTATCCAGATTTAAATGGCTCTGTCTGAAGAGTGGCTTGCGTCCTGAAATTCATTTTTCATGTGTACATCGTGAGCTCTCAATAAAAACTTTTTAAAGCCTTCTTTATTGTCTCCTGTTCCCCTACAGGGCAGTCTGTTGGCATTTTCCATCACAGTTGTTGCATGTGGATTAGGCCTTGAAGTTTATGGTACCAGCCCTACAAAATGAAAGGGACTAAAAAAAAACAACAAAAAAACCACCAAAGAGAAGATTCATGTCTACTGCAAAAAAGGCAAAAATGTTCCAAGTAGCAACATAAAAAGAAGTGGGGACTTTTGATGGTTTTTTTTTTTCCACTCCCTGCTGAATTATAGGGCATAGCACAGGATTTTTAACACACCTTTTTCTAACTTTATTTAGTTCAGTGATTCATGTGTCCTGAGCAAGATTAACCCGGGTGGGGCGGGGGAAAGGAGATGTGTATTTTTTTTCTCTAGTTGTTCCCTGAACTGTCCTTATTCTAAATTGTACTGAACCATTTTAAAAGTGCTGGAGAGCAGCCTTCACTGAACTCCAACCATGCTGCTTGTCCCAACACCACTCAGTGTGGGTCACCTTACAGGAAGGCAGCCATTATTACTTATCAGTTTGAGGTAGAGCCTTTCACAGCTACCAGTGAGGGTCCCAATCCTGCACTATGATGTAGGTGGGCAGAACCATGCACATTTCACAGCAGGACTGGGGCCTACGTGCATATTGGACACCGTGTTCTCTTTTGGCATATAAACCCAAAGAAGAGAACACTTACCTGGAATATTCTGCAGCTATTCTCTCCCACTATTGCAGTGCATCATGCCCTGGGAAAAACAGGGACATAGGAAAAGACAGAAGCCATTTTGTAGATTTCCAGGCTGGCACAGATATCACCAGCTTCTCTCCACTTCTCCAGCACACTTGCACTGGCAGTAAGGTGGACTCAGTGTCAATACTATGCTTGGGACCTGCCTCCTGGCAAGCGCATGCACTTGGCCCTTCAACAGTGCTCAAAAAGCACTGAGCATTACTTACTGCTATGCAAAGCAGAGTTATTATCTTCTCCCTTGTTTCTGACAGACTGGTCGAAAAAGACCACTGAACTCCCTGCTCCCAAGCTCGCATCCCTGATTGCCTGGAGAGTGCCACTCTTGTAGAATTAACCACAGGGGCTGATGATAGCTACGTGGTGGGGCTGAATATGCTGCACAGCCACCTTTCCTAACTGTGCCCCACAGCCCACTTTCTACTCCTCTCACTCTGGGGACTAGAGAGAGACACATGCAGGCAGGAGCTACATAACAGTTTCAGCAACTATACAACTACACAACAGCTTCAAGACAGGAAGAGAAAAAAACCCATGTCCAGTTAAAGCAATAAAGAGAATTTAAATGGACAGGATGTGATCAATAGCCGAATTTGGAATTTGGCAAGGACACCAGAGTCAATATCCCATATCATGCAAAAAGAGCCATGGACTCTTCAAAGACTGGAAGTGGCCAATGCCTGGATTTTACGTCCCATCGAGGAGACTGATCCAGGGCACATTAAACCAAGTATTGTTCAAATTAGAAACAGAAAGCCTAATTCTAATCTCACACCATTTTAAACCAGTATATCTTCTCTGAGACCCAATACTTTTCAAAACAGGTTTAAAACTGGAACACTCTGATGCTTTGCAGGGGGCTGCATTCTGCAGAACATGATATGGAGGGCTGGTCTGCAGTTCAGCTAAGCAACGGTGATAAAAATGAGACCAAGTACCCATGTGCCACATGATAAAATGATTGCGAAACAAAGATCTTTGCTCTTGTTCCTCAGGTTCAGATTCTGCCACCTTTAGTCACATTAAGTAGCAGTACCTTTGAAATCAATGAGACTTCTTCCAGAGTTAGGACTAATACCCACAGAAAGATGTCAGACTCTTTCACTCAGCTGGGTGGTCATATACAGCATTTTTGTTAAACTGTTTTTTGGCAGCTGTCTTAAAGCACCAAGTTCATGCATCTTCCCCTCCTGTGAGACTTTTCTTCAGAACAGACATTTAAACAATATTGCCTGAAATTCACCCCCGTGCAAAGAAACAGCCCCAGATCTCTTCTCCTCTTAAGTCCCACTTAAGTCCTATTATGAGGACCTAAGTGGAATTTAGGTGGTACCTTAGCCAGAGGGGTGATTTTTACCCTTACAAACATTATGTGCACATCTTTTTTCCATTCTGATGATAACAGAAAGGCCTGGTTCAGGAGAGAAGCAGCAGTTAGCATAACAGAAGAGAAATGACACAGCCCCAGCAAGACAACTTCCAACACTGGCCGCCTCCTAAGAAAATTTAATTTTTCATTCAAATATTTAATGGTTACTGAATGTGAATGGTAGCTGGCCCACAAAATGTGTTTGCACCCTGGTGAACATCAACAACAGAATGTAGCAGGTCATTTATATATCCTGGAAAACCCATTCTTCGCATGAAACAAAAATGTTTGTTTTGTTAATTACAGTATACCCTGGTTATTAAAAGGGAAATTAATTCCCTGTACATTATTCTGTTAATCCTCACACCTATGAAACCAGCCCCAGCAGTAGTAAACTCAAAAATAACCTTTAAACTGGGAAAATGCAACTAGAAATTCAATTCAACATTGTCCAGAGAGAGAGAGAGAGAGAGTAGTCAGGGGAGAAAGGCCACACCTCAATGTGCCAAATGGTCTTTATCTACCCCTTGGAGATGTCTGCTGTACTTTCAAGAAGGCTCACAATCAAATTCACTGCTACACCCCTCAGTACCTGATTATGCAACGTGAGGGTGGTTGGGCTTATTACTGGCTTGTTCCTGTATGCCTTAGAACACTATGCCACTCCCTTTATCTTAACAGGAAACCCTACTGAGAGGCACACAATTTAATGAGGAAAGCACCCTGCCTTCCCTTTCCATAATCCTGGTCATGGTCCTGAAGGCTGGAAATGGAAGTCAGCAAATAACAGTACTGTAAGTTTTATCTATGTTGCTTTTTCCATTGGACTGAAGTGAAGAATCTAAATGATTAGATACTAGTCTGGTCTCATAATTATGTAACCTCTCATCCTGGAGGACTTTTTCCACACCCAGAGGTCACCTATCCTCTTAAATATCACTAACTAAATCAAAGCTGATAACTACCAAATATGCATTAAAAATCCTTCCTCAGACTTTAAGAACAATCACGGCAAATTATTGAATAAACCAATTATATGTTCTTCCATTTCACTCTGCGGGTTAGGTTTATCACTGAGCACCCAAGGTGTAATGCTTTTTTAAAAAAAGCTTTCCATTGCTAGTGCATTCTCCTCCTATATATAAATGTAATCATTTTCCTTTGCCCCAAACGTTAGCATAGAAAAATTATTATTTATTCATCTTTAGCACCTGGAATGTATTTAGATGATTTCTAAGCAGACCAGAAGGACCAAAGAAGTTTTTAAAGGTGTTGCTAGTTTTTAGGGCTTTATCTGCCCTAAATGGGAAACCTGCACCACTGGGCTAAGGCCACTATGAATGGAAAACATCTCTTTTAGCAACACACATTTTTAGTTATGAAAATGTACATATTCAAATTCTAGTCTTAAGTTTAACTTCACTGAAATATTGTTAACTGATAGAAAAAGAGCCAGTTTTAAGTTCCAAAACCTAATGGAGATTGTTCCACAACCTGTGCCTGACCCAAAGGTAGAGTAGTTACTCAATGAGCAGGTTGGACTTTTAACATTGTAATATGTAATCATACTAGTGCCCTTCTCCCTACTGACAAAGCCCTTAATCAGAGAGTAGTGATCTTAAAGAATCCCACGTGGCGTATGCAGAGGGGCAAGGTTTTTATTTTACGGGTCTGTCATTCACTTCCAATCGCAGAGCACCTAGCTCCAGACACCTATAGGCTGATGATCTGAAGTCCTTGAAAACACACTGTGGGCTTATGTGTAAAGGCCTAGGCTGTTTCATAGACAGATGTCTATAGCTAACCTTTATAAACTTCTTAAACCAGACTGACTGGTGGAATGAGAATATTGCATGCTAATAAGGTATCTCTGTGTATGTTACTTGTGAGGTGACCTGATCGTCAGAGCTTCAAAGAGGAACAGGCAGTTTCAGGTGAAGGGAGGGAGGGATTGTCCCCTGTGAACTGCAAAACTCCCAAGGGACATGGGATTGTCTTTTATTGACACTGGAGGGTTTCCTTTTCTCCGGGTCCTTGCTCCATGGTTACTTCAACAACGCAATATGTATTTGTAAAGTATGTAGATAATGCCCAGCTTTATCCCATCACTGCAGCTGAATTCACTGCCTTATTCTCGCTCCAGCCTCACTGTGGTCCTGCTGGTACACTGAATATTCTGGATTTTGTTTGCAGTGGATCCAGTTCAGTCCAATAGATCTCAAAGGAATGGTAGATGCTGTTTGAAACCCTGATTCAGCAAGATACTTAAGCACATGCCTACCATGTGTGGGACTACTCACATGTTTAAAGTGAGACACATACTTAACTAGCTTGCTGAAGCAAGTCCTTAAAGCAATATAAAAAAATAATGGTAGTCTGCAAAAGTCAGAACTGAATTATTATGTTTTAGAAACCTAGACAGGGATGTGCTTTTTTTGTCTTCTTTTTTTGGCTTTTTTTTTTGTTAAAGAGGGTCTGTTATGCCTAAATCAGGACATCTGGTCAACTTTATTTTAACAGGCCAAAGACCCTTTTCTCTGTTATGTCTTTAATCTTTTTCCATACAAAAAAAAATATTTCTCGTTCTTATCGTACATTGGCATATCATAAAGGTGTCTTTATCACCTCTTCCTTCTGATTAAAAGGCTGTGAGTAATGCCAGCCAATATCAATAGTGATGCCCTAAAACTAACATTAATATCATACCACAATCTTACAGGGAATGTATCAGTAACCACATCTGAGTAATCCACATAGATTGTTACAGAATTTTCAAGACAAGTAATGAAGAGCAAATCTCCTCAACTATATAACATATACAGAGTCTCATTTGTCTAACAGGCTGAATGATCTTTTTTAAACATTGATCACACTGTTAAATTGTGTAGACTTTAGGTATGCAAGCAGTTTTGGAGGATAAACAAGAAAACTGGCCCATAAACTTATCCCAAACAAGAATCAAATAAGAATAATTTCTGAAGTACAGTAAACTTTTCAAATGTTTGAGTCCCTTATCACTTGCTGGTTTTGGCTCTAAGATACTGAAGTCATAGTAATACTTAGCACTTATATAGTACTTCACATCTTCAAAACCCTGGTCAGACATTAGCAATTGATATTTGTACAGGACTTTGAAGTTCCAAGTTCTCCATATGTTCTAAGACTTGGAAATTATTGGCATCATTGTCAGGTAGTTAATAATACCCATCAGCTATGGTCATCTCATTTTTCAGATGAGGACACAGAAAGTGTTAAGTGAGTCACCCATGACTACACAGTAAGTTAGTGGCAGAGCTAGGAGCATTTGATACCTAGCGCTGGTCTCATTCCTCAAAATTATGCTGCTGGGATAACATTAGAAAATCTGTTCACACATTATTTGCAATTTGACCCAAAGCTGTAAGTACACAAAATCTCACAAGAAGAGGTTCAAATATATTTGAATAAATTCCTGAACTAAATCAAAATGCTGCACCCCTGATTTGCCCTTCGTTAATAACCATAAGGCATGAGTACAGGTTCCAGCATTCAACCTGATTTAGGACATGGCATATTTGGCATTCAGGGATTGGCATGGGTGGGAGACAGCCTACTGCCAGGACTTGCTGGGTCCTTCCTTTGCTGGTAGGTCCTGTTTTTTTCTCCCCACCCCTACCCAGTGTCCAAAGGTGGGAGATTCAGGACAGATGTAACACGAGAAGCTACTTTTAGCTCTTGTTTTAATTGACTAGATCTCAGTTGGCTATCGCCCTTTACAAATCTCCATCTATGACCTGAATAGGAATTTTGTCTAAATTAACACCTCCACATTGTAAGGCAAACGGAAAGGTGCTCCTAACATGAGTAAGGGTGGTAGAATCTGACCACATAGACTTTAAGGTCAGAAGGGACCATTATGATCATCTAATCTGACCTCCTGCACAACGCAGGCCACAGAGTCTCACTCACCCACATCATTCATAAAACTCTTCATTTAGAAATTGCCTTATGCCCTAAAGCATGAGGTCTTGTATCCATTCTTAAATTTGGAAGCTTTTGCTTTGTTTTCTAATCCTATATAATTAGACTCGGCACAATGCAATTTTTTTATATATACTTTTGATGGATAATATCAATGTTTATTTTTAAGCTTTTTACATGCAAGTAGTGACTTTCTAGGGACCAGTCACATAAGTAAGCATTACTTCTGTGAGTAATGGGGATCTGCAGGATGAAACCCCCAGTTTTAACACTACTTTTTGTTTAATTTTAATGACTAAAATCAATGTTATATTATTATTGGAAATGTGAAATCACAAGCAACTGTCATCAAGAAATAGCTAATCTGAAAGCACTGTTTAAAGAGTCATAACTTCCTGACTTCTGATATCAAGATCAGCTGCTGGGAAAAAGGCAGGAATTAAATCATATTAATGGTACGGATATTCTGAATGTGTGAGCTGTTGGTTTAAACCTTTGCACTATGTTATTCAAGAAGTAGTTTTCCCAGATTAAGATGTTGAACTTGACCTAGAAATTCAATTTCACACTTTCTTATTATACAAAGAGATAATATACAAACACTGAAAGGAAATTAGCATGTTTTTAATTTACAAGGATAACAGCCTTAGAAATGTAGCTCAACTAATAATTAAATAAATTGTGAACAATCTTAGATTTTTCTAGAGTGATCCAGGAAACCAAGATAACAAAAATCAATTAAAAAATATTAGCTTGATTGCCAACAAGTTTAGGCTTGAAATTAGAGCAAGGTTTCTAACCAGCAGAGGAGTGACGTTCTGGAACAGCCTTCCAAGAGGAGCAGTGGAGGCAAAGAACATAACTGATTTCAAGACTGGGCTTGATATATTTATGGAGGGGATGGTATGATGAGACTGCCTACAATGGCATGTGGCCTATCTGTGACAGTGAGTAACAAATAACTCCAACAGCTGGAGATGGGACACTAGAGGGGAAGGGCTCTGAGTTACTACAGAGAATTCTTTCCCAGGTGTCTGGCTGGTGACATGCTCAGGTTCTAACTGATCGCTGTATTTGGGAATTTCCCCCAGGTCAGATTGGCAGAGATCCTGAGTGTTTTTCACCGTCCTCTGCAGCATGGGGCATGGGTCACTTACTGGTTTAAACAAAACTAAATTGTGGATGCTCTGTAACCTGAGATCTTTAAATCTTGATTTGAGGACTTCAGTAACTCAGCCAGAGATCCATTAAAGGAGTGGGTGGGTGAGGTTCTGTGGCCTACAATATTCAGGACGTCAGACTAGATGATCACAATAGTCCCTTCTGGCCTAAAAGTCTATGGGTATGTCTACACAGCAGTTAAACAGCCAGGGCTGGCCTGGGTCAGATGACTTGGGCTCAGATTTCAGGTCTGTAAAATTGCTGTGTAGTCATTCAGGCTTGACCTGGAGCCCGAGCTCTGGGATCTCTGTGAGGAGGGAGGGTTCCAGGGCCTGGACTCCAGCCCGAGCCCAAACGTCTGCACAGCAATTGTTAGCCCCACAGCCCAAGCCCCGTGAGTCAGAGTCAACTGATTCAGGCCAGTCATGGCAGTTCCACACATCTTTTATTCCAGCGTAGAGGTCCAGTGTAGAGTCTAAGAACTGTTCAGATTTTTAAAGTGTCCTGACAAGATATTAAATGATCTGCTTCCTATCATACACTTTGCTAGAGTACACTGAACAGAGGTTCAAAATACATACTCTACACCTTTAAAATTAAAACTGTCCAGACCTGGAATTTAATCAATTAGTGGAGAGGTTGGAAAAACTTGACTGACCTGGAATCATCTCAGTGGATATATTTTTAAACATTTCTGAACTTTTATTGGTTTTATTTAAAGTTGGAATTCATTATTGGGCAGAATTAATTAGTAAATCATTTTGACACACAAATGTATTTCCAGTTCTCTGCTTAAAACCTGTTACTGATGGTAAGACCTGAACATCTGGTCATGTTATGCTATAGAAATAATGGTAAAATAAAATACAGACATTCCACTGGGCACTAGGTATTAGAAAATAGTCCTATTAACATTTGCCTTTTCTTTAAAAAGTTTGTTTTAATTATAGTTTAGATTTTGACTTAATCAAATGGTATATTCTGCTCCTGCAGATGTTTTGTTGTTCTTCTTCTTTGAAGGAGCTCTCCTAAAGAATCTTCAGAGGTCAAAATCATAGGCCAAGATTTACAGAGGTGAGTAGTGATGTTCAATTCCTCAATTTTTTGTCACCCAACTTAAGGCATCTTAAATGGGACTGATTTTTACAAAGGGCTAAAATGGAAAGTTGGTCAGGTAGAGTGTGAGACAGTCAAGGGGAAACTAAATTACTATCCACCACCCCTTATAGACATCAATAGTTCCTGCCTCAGATACATTGGAAAACCTATTGCAAGATACGATTACATATCAACAGCAGAAATTAGTACACAGCAGAATAAATGCTGAAGTTTCTCTGTTTCCAGACACATGACCCTTAATCCATAACAGCCTGGGCTGGATGTGAACCAAGGAGTGAAGGGAATCCAACATCCTGTTGTGCTTCATATGTCATTGCACTCAGGCCATCTAAACTGGGGATAAACATAGAGCTTCGGCTATATTCCTGACATACCCCTTTTTCGTGAGGAAAGTGAAGATGTGAAAACCAGGCTTAAGGTGCTGCAAAGATGAGGATCGTTGGGTTTTCCAATATTCTCAGTGTTTCCACTCTAGACATATAGAAACCATTTAGCACCATTTGGACTGAATCAGTTTGTCAGTCAAGGGAGAGTTCTGTGGATCTGGCAGGTCAGAGCTCTACTGAGGTAATCTGTCTGCCAGTCCACTAAGAGACTGCCAGTTCAAGTCTCATTAGATTCACTACTGCTCCTGGACACCAAAATAGCAGCAATGCCCAAACACTTTTTCCCCATCCCTTCCTTTCAGATACAGATCTAGCTATTTATTTATGGATCTCAGACCTGTATCCTCCAAGCCTTCTTGGCGAAAGGCCCTCAGCGATGAAAATCCCTACTGCCAGAAATCAGGCTCTGCTTGAATCCAGCAAACTTGAAGACACAATTCAATACTCACCTCTTTGAGCAAGCCCTCCTCTCAGAAACAATAACTGGAAAATGGCCCTGAACTACCTTCTCTGAACAGACAACCACCAATTATTAACACTTAAGGGCCAGATTCTGCTACTCTTACTCACGTTAAGTACTCTCTTACTAGAAGAGTAGTCTCACTGAATTCAAAGATACTGCTCCATGTGAGTAAAAGTAACAGAATCTTGTCCTCAGAGCATGGCATAATACTATGGAAGAAACAGAGTATATTACATTTTAGGAGAGAAATGACACTTTCACTTAAGTTTACTGTATATAGTTTCTAGACAGGAAGAAGAATGGCAGACTAGAAATGAGAAATCATAACCAATGAATAGAGCAGAAGTCTCCCAAAAATTACATGTATTCCCCTCCTCCCCCACCCAGCCATAACAATTCCACATGATGGATTTCTGGCTCATCCAACTCCTTTTCTGAATCCACCACAGGTTTGGCATCTGTACAGTGGGCTTTACTTAGCTATGAATGCTGTTTGTTCAGCGATCAGGAATTGCATATGATGGCAAGATAAGTGTCTTTCCTTCTACATTACTTTTGTATGAATTGTTTGAAGTTCTCTGATCCCTCATGCTATTTTTCTACAACACAGGAACATATGTGCTTGAAATACTTCTATAGACAATCTTTCCTAAACAATTGAGAGCCCCTTCCTCTCCTCGAACTTCTAGTGTACGTCACCACACAGCTGGAAAAATCAGTGACTGCATTGAACACTAATTCATTAGTAGTTGCTGTTTCTTCAATGAAGGGAGAATTGAGTCCATGCCGCCAAAATCACATATCCAAACACCTAAATTGAAAGTGTGTGATCTAGTGGTTAGAAAATGTGAGTGGGAGTTAGGAGTCCTGAGCCTATTCTTTGATTCTCCCACTCCCAGTGGCTGTGCGATCTTGGGTAAGTCACTTCACTTTTCTATGCCTCAGTTTCCCCATCTGCAAAATGTGGATACTATTCTAGTTACCCACCCTCTCTGGGGCAATGAGAGAATTAAGTAATGTTTGTAAAGTTCTTTGAAATTCCCAGATGAAAAGTGCTCTGTAAGGGCAAAGTAGTATTATTTCAGATGCTCCCTTGCAAAAGATAATTGCCGAAGAAGGATTTGAAAATCTTTTTAGATTAACTGTAATACTTTTCTTATGCAGAATGACTAGCAAAATAATTTCAAGTGGAACCCAATTTTTTCACTTCTCTTGATTGTGCTAACACTTGGGACCACAGGAAAATGTCACATGTTGGCTTTGTTAAACTTGAAGTGACTTTCTCTCCTGGGGACAAGAGGTCTGTGGTTATTTGCAACATCTGATGTATCAAATACCATTTACAGAGCCATTATTGTTACCTTTTGAAGAAATGATTGTAAACTGGGAATAGCTTCTGCTTTCATCATCCCATTTGCTGTGGGAAGTTTAGTGGAACTAGTTTATAGTGAAAATGTGTCTTCCAGAGAAAATGTCCAATGTCCGAAAAATTCTGAGACTCAAAGTGATAGCTTTCAGCTGTTGCTCAGTGAGTAGCCGATGTTCCTTCTCTTCAGGAAAGCTGATACTCCCTCTTCAGTGGAATTTAAATGCACAAAGTCGGAAGGGAAAGTACATGTATAACAGACCTAATGAAACTGAAAACAGTTTCTGTGATTCTCTCTGCATGAGATGTTCAACATCTTGTTAGCTGCCCACAACTACCGCAAGTGGGTGGTGCCTGAACACGCCAGCGTTAATACATAGAGGAATATGTCATAGGAAAGTTCAGTACAAGGACTTGATTATATATATAATATGGACTTGCCCCAATACTATGGTTCAAATGGAAGGTAAACCAAGAAGGATCAATCAATCTTTAATGCAAAGCAGGAGGAGGATGTTCAGAGCAAATTTTGCCATTCTTCCTGGAAAACATCCATGAGTTGTGGTTAGAAACAAACGATTTTTTCCAGGCTTCACTAGTATTCTCTAAAACCACATCAGATGGAAAACCCAGAACCACAGAAATATTGGGATCAACCTTGAACTGGAATATGCTGTAACTTTATGAACTAATGAAAATAGCTCTTCAGTGCTATATGGGAAATTTTGCCAGATGTAACATGTGTAAGCACCTGAGGAGGTGGAGGTTGGTATGCCATTCCCCATATTTGTCAGGAGAATGGTGGGTTCCAACCTGAACGCCTTTTGCTGTAAAACAGAATAGGTGTTTTCTTCTATTCTGACCTTTTGACTCTTCTAGCTGGCTGGCAATTCCATCCCATTCCTACAGTTTAATAAAGCAGTGCAAAGAAAGGCCAAATTCTATTCCCACTATGCACCCTGTTGAGATTCAGTACAGTCCCTGGGCATGGATGCAAGAAGCAGCATCCTACTGCTAGTGAACCCACGGAGGACCTGGTCAGAATCGGGACCTATGCCAGGAAAATTTGTAACCATTCCCACATATAACCTCCCCCCACCCACTCTTCTGCTGCTGCTGCTACTGCTATGGCTAGAAGTGCCCTTTCCAAAGAGTATATTTTCTCCAGCCCACCATTCTATTTAAACATCTTGCACTATATCGGCAATCCAGCTGTGAGGTTCCTTCTAACACAGCAATAAATCAGTGAGCAATCTAGACAAAAATCTCACACTATAAAAGGGTTAATTTCTGGTATCTTCACATTTGAATACAACCAGAAAGTGACTTCTCAAATAGGCCTTCTAGTTTGCAGTAGAAATAGGAAGATTATGAGGCAGATAAAGCAGCAATATTTTTAATCTTCGGTTTGCATTGCCTAAATGGAGTATGTAGCTCATAAGCAGGGGACAGGCACATTTTGCATAAACCTATAGGCGTATTTTTAAAGAAATGTCTCCCCACTGCCCTGGATTTTTGTAGGACATGCTGCAGCACTTTTTCACTTCTCTTTGGGCTTTGAGGTACTTTGTTTAACCACAATCAGCTTAGAGGATAGAGACCCTCTGGCTCACCCAAGATAAACACGATTCTGACCCTGCTTTCCTCTTGCACCAAGGGTAGTAGCCTCCTAATAAATTAGCAATCCCCATCCCCAAGCTGGCTGAGCTGCATTGGCTGGCATGCTGGAAAGAGGGGCATGGAGCTACAGCTCTACTTGCTCCATAGTTATCTCCACTGACTCCTTGCCCTTCTGCTGAAGGTGGGGAGTAGCTTCCCTGCAGCACTCTCTTCCCCCTAATCATTCAGACCCAAGCCCCAGGAAGGCTGCACAGATGTGTGTATGGTGGGAGGAGGGTGTCTTACTGCCCCTATGCCCCTGTTCATTTGTACAGCCTGGGCCAGATTGTGGCCCTTATGCATTACCAATTTTTACAGCTTTTGTAACACCACATTGAAATTTAGGGCCCAATCCTGCTTTCCTCACACTCATACAGCTCTCATCGGTTGCCATTAGTGAGGGCCCAAGTCTGCCCCCCTTACTCACCCTAAGCAGTATTCTACTCTTCAGCTAGCACCAGGGCAGTCTCACGGCTCTCAGGCAGACTCATCTCAGGGTCAGGAAGTACTCAACAGGAGCCAGCAGAGCAGGATCAGGCCCTCAGAGCTTGGCATGCACAAAGGAATTCAGGACGAGGCTCTAAACAAGACTGGATACTTTTTGAAAGAATTTTTAAGACTGTGTTGAAGGAACTTTTTGCTGCCAAGTAAATTGGCTGCAGAGAGCTCGTGGGTGTTAGAACTCCACTGGCAACGGTTTCAGACAGATTGTCTTATCTGCCCACTTACAGCTGAAGTTGTAGCTATAAAGCCTGAAGATACCAATGAGAGAAAAAGACGCACTAGGCACTGGTTTAGGCGGAGGAGGAGGAGTGCTATGGAAACTATTGAAGCAATGGTGGGCCAGATTCTGATCTCAGTTAGAAGAGCATAAATCTAGAGTAGCTCCTCTGAAGTAAATGGTGTTACATAAGATATACGCTGGTGTAACAGAGCAGAGTTGGACCCAGTATAACTTTTCACTCTATGGGCTAGATTCCCAAAGGTACGTAAGTGCCTAAGTCCAGGTTTAAGCATTGAAGTCACAGTTTTAGGCTCCACTGTGATTCACAAAACTCTCATTAACCCTGTAGGCACCAGAATTCACTGGGTACCTAGACTCCTGCCTCTGAGCATGGGCACTACTGCCTCCCTCTAGCTCTCTGGGTGCCTATCTCCCACTTGAGCCCCAGAGGGATTCTAAACAGGGGAAGACAGGCATCCACACACAAACCTTGCATGCGGGAACTGATCCTATAGATGAGCTCAGAGGTCACCTTTTGGATTGGGTCCCTCTCAAAATCCGGTGGTGGTGGCAACAGTACTGATGCCTTCTATCTTATAACTTTTTGCCCAGTGGTGGGAGCACTTACCTGCGATATGGGAGACCAAGGTTTAATTCCCCCTGCACCTACCTCAGGAGGTGAAAGGATTTGAACTGAGGTCCCCCAACTGTCAGAAGTGTGCTTTAGCCACTGGGCTACGGATAAGGCTGCGAGTCTTTCACAGAGGTTGCGGAAGTCACAGATTCTGTGACTTTCGCAGCGGCTGGTGCAGCTGACTTAAGGCCACCCAGGCAGCTGGCTCCAGTCACTGCCTGATCAAGGGCTGGTGCAGCTGGTCCTGGGGACTGCCCAAGCAGTAGTACTGGGGGCAGCCTTGGGGAATGTCCGAGCAGTGGTCCTGGGGATTGCCCAATCAGCAGAGGCCCCAGGGGTGCCCAGAAGCCATCCTGAGTGGTCCCTGGGAGCACAGACCAGGGGATAGTCAACCCCAGCACTGAAACAGGCCCCCACCCCCAGTGGGGCCCCAGAAGTAGAGATTTAGTCAATTATATATTTGGTAAAAGTCCTGGACAGGTCAGAGGGCTGTGAATTTTTATTTATTACCCATGACCTGTCCAGGACTTTTACCAAAAATACCCGTGACTAAATCATAGCCTTAGCCATGAGTTGTTCTGTGTTGGGCTCCCTCAATATTTCCAGTTGAAGTTGTTCCACACTGGATTAAATAATCAAATGGTCATTGGACTGGATCTCTCACCTCCCAGGTGGGTGTCCTCGCCACCAGACCACAGCAGCGTTCTCACACTTTCTTGGTCTCTCTGGCCCACCACTATCACTTCCTCCGCCCACTGTTTTGTGAGGAGTTAGGCACCTGCCTAAGTCATTCTCCTGAGAAACACTTTTAGCACCTGGCTGCAGGAGATGGATTCCTTGCTGCAGATCACTGGCAGAGACAGGCCTCCCTACAGGCCAGACTATGTCGCCTATCTCTGTAAGAGGGACTGGGTGAAGGAAACACCCCTATCATCAGCATCTTCCATTGGCTAGCTTAGCTGGCTCCCCACTGAGCATGCTGGCTTTTGTGAATCACATTCTAAGGCACCTGGTCTCATTCATTGCATAGGGAAGCCTGAGTGCCTAACTTAGGCTTTGTGAATTGTAGTGTTGTTCTCTTGATTTTCTAGGCACCTGATAGGCATCCTGACACAATACCCAAGTCCCTTTGTGAATCTAGCCTCCATAACCTAATGTCCTGCCTCTGCAAGGAGGGACACATGAACATGTAGGTCCTTAATTAGTGAAAAGAAAAGAGAAATAATCAGTCACAAGAATTTAAGTTTGGAAGGTTAGATGCCCCCATTTTTTCATGCAAAATTCCAGCCAAATAAGTTAAATAACGCAGTCTGCAGGGAACCGTTTTTAGAATCAGTGCTCTGAGTACTGTACTTTAAATAAAATGCACAGACACTTTTAGGAGAATTGAGCTCCAGCAGTTTGACATATTACTGCCTTTGCATAGAAGTAAAAAAGATTATTTTAATGAGATACTATAATGACCTCCAGAAGTCTGTTTATTTTGATTCCAGCGCCTCAGTTCAGCTGGCTCTACCTCCATTCTGTGCAGCTAAAAGCACACAATTGTGAAGTATTACACATACACACAGCACTGCAGTGTTACAACAACTCAGGTTCTTAATCATCTGCTGACACAAATTTTTATTTGTCCTCCACAACTGATAAATGCAAGTAAAGTTTGCATTTCATTTATTCATACATAACAGATGGCTTACTGACTCCTGTCGGTAGCACACTGGATCACATTTGTTTGTTTGTTTGTTTTTCTAAATATGATGAAAGATAATTCTGTAATACCCAAGAAAAGACAGATTCTGACACCCTTACTTATGTCAAGAGATACATAACTCCCTGAGGAGTTCCATTACCAATGTAGACACTTGAAGAGTAAACTACCACTCTATGTGAAGGAAGGAATCAGGATCTGGCCCTAAATGACTTAATGAAAAATGAAATCAAAATTGAACAATTTTATGCCAGACAAAAAAAATCCCCAGTAATCAACAAACAGTTTGAGACGGTAGAATACAGCACCAATAACAGATAGAAAGGAACAGCAGCAGATGGTTTCATTCCAGAATCTTTAACGGAACAGTCGAGTTTGTAGCTTTTCATGCTGTGGTTGTCTTCCAAAACTATGAAGAAATTCCCAAAGCCCTTATGTTACAGTACTAACTAAAGCTAAATATGGCATGTCTGATTCTTATTATGGTGGTTGGCACTATAAGCTCTAGTTTTAAAAAACTAGGAAGGGAAGGAATAAGGAAAAAGATGAAAATACAATAAAGGTTGGCACATTTTTTAAATTATGATTTCACCGTATCATTTTCTAACAAAAGGAAATAGGATGAGGTGAACTCCTCACAACCTGAAAAGTATTTTGCCCTCTTGTATGGAATCCAGTGAGCCAGAATGGGAACCCCTCACTCACTGATTGCAACGGACCACTCAAGTGACTAAGTTAAATCAATGGAAGTTAGGAGCCTAAATACATTTGTGATCCGGGCTTATCTGCTTACTACTCTGAGAAAAGGGTTCATAATCTCACCCATCATAGACATTGTACACCTATAGTTTTCTATGCTATGTGCTAGCTTGTGGAGGCTGTGGTCACATTAGTGAGCACTTACACAAGGAGTCTCATACACAACAAAGGGATTACTTGTGTAAGTAAGTGCTAACCAACATGAGAAACTCCTCTACAGTCTGGCCATAGGTGACAGTATGTTAATTGCTCACAATGTCATTGTCAAGGTTCCTTCCCCACTCTGAACTTTAGGGTACAGATGTGGGGACCTGCATGGACACTTCTAAGCTTAATTACCAGCTTAGATCTGGTATCACTGCCACCATCCCCCAAGCACTACTTTTTTCCCTGGTTTGATTCTACCTCTAATTGCATAAGACAGGTTACAGAGAAATAAACATAAACCTATTTATTCCTTTTTAAAACTTACTATTCTGATAAGAGGCTGGTTCCTTGATTTTTTTTCACTCCGACTGAAACTGAAACTCTAAACAAAGGAAAAACTTCCCTCCTTCCTTTTGAAACATCTCGTTCCCCCATTGGTTCCTCTGGTCAGGTGTTAGCTGGGCTAGGTGAACTTTTTAACCCTTTACAGGTAAAAGAGGCATTAACCCTTAACCATCTGTTTATGACACGCCCCCCAAATCTCAGACAGTGTGGAACCACACTGGCGGTGATTTCTTCCTAGAACTTTAGAATAAACAGATTAATAAAACGCATCAACCTTTACAGATACTACGAATTATGTAAAACTACATGATTTTTCACATTTTAAGGACAATTTAACCAGTTAACTCTGGGAAACTTTCACAGGAGAGTGCATCAGCTACTTTGTTAGAAGCTCCTGAAATGTGTTGAATTTCAAAATCAAAATCTTGGAGAGCTAAACTCCATTGAAGAAGTTTTTTGTTGTTTCCCTAGGCGGTATGAAGCCACTTTAGCGTGCATGGTCAGTTTGTAGCTGGAAACACCATCCCCAAACGTATGGGAGTAGCTTTTCCAGGGCATACACTATGGCGTAGCATTCTTTTTCACTGATTGACCAGTGGCTTTCCCTCTCAGACAGTTTCTTGCTGAGAAACACGACAGGATGGAATTCTTGATCCTGTCCTTCCTGCATTAAAACTGCTCCTACACCATACTCAGATGCATCTGTGGTTACTAGGAATGGTTTGTCAAAATCTGGGGCCCTTAGCACAGGGTCAGACATGAGTGTCGCCTTAACTTGGTTAAAGGCCTTCTGACATTCATCAGTCCACTTAACTGCATTTGGCTGTGTCTTTCTGGTCAGGTCTGTTAGTGGGGCAGTGATTTGGCTGTAGTGTGGTACAAATCACCTGTAATATCCAGCCAAGCCTAAGAAGGATTGGACCTGTTTCTTTGACTTTGGGACAGGCCACTTTTGGATAGCATCCACCTTGGCCTGTAGAGGATTTATCGTTCCTTGACCCACCTGGTGTCCAAAGTAAGTCACTCTGTTTTGGCCTATTTGACACTTTTTAGCCTCAACAGTTAGTCCTGCCTGCCTGATGCGCTCAAAGACTTTTTCCAGGTGCTCCAGGTGTTCTGCCCATGGTCCCTGTGGAAGCAAGGTAGGTGATGGAGTTGTTTTCGTTGATTGTGAACCGCTCTATGCTGGTGCACTATGTGATATTTCAGGCTCTGGCTGAGCTCTTGGGTAGGGTTGTCTGCTGTTTCTGCCAGTTCAGGCCTGCTGGTGCCCTCTGGTGTTGACGTTGTAGATGGGTTTGCAAGCGCTAGAGTCAGTGCTGGCAACGGTTCTGGTGCTGGTTGCTTTGCCATTCCGGTTCTTGGACTGGATTCACTATGGCTGTAGCATTCATGGATAGAAGATCCGATTCCACCACCTCTGTCTGGGTCTCTGGTAACACAGACAGGGCCCTGGTGGACAGCTCAGGAACAGGGATGGGTGTGGAAGCTTGCTTGGCCTGGCTGCGTGTGATCATTCCCACCCTCTTGGCCAGCTTCACATGGCTGGCCAAGTCTTCCCCCAGTAGCATGGGGATGGGATAATTGTCATAGACTGCAAAAGTCCACGTTCCTGACCAGCCCTTGTACTGGACAGGCAACTCAGCTGACAAGGTTCAGAGGGTTAAAGTGGATCACAGATTGAATATGAGCCAACAATGTGATGCACTTGCAAAAAAAGGCTAATAGCATTCTGGGGTCTATTAATAGAAGTGTCGTATATAAGATATGGGAGGTAATTGTCCCATGCTACTCCGCAGCTGAGACCTCACCAGTGGAAAGCTGTGTCCACTATTGAGCAGAACACCTTAAGAAATATGTGAACAAACTGGAGAGACTCCAGAGGAGAGCAACTAAAATGATAAAAGTTTTGGAAAACCTGACCTATGAGGAAAGGTTAACACAACTGGGCATGTGTATCCTTGAAAAAAGAAGATTGAGGGGCATGAGCGGTAAGTTGCATAGGCAGGGGGAGGCATTGCCTCCTCAAACAGCCAGGCTTAACCCCACCCCTTGCCCTGATGCTCCCTGTGTGCAGGTGCGGCTCCAGTCTTCTCAGCTCTGAATCCAGCCTCTCGGTGCGCTGGGGCTGGGGCCGCACACCACCTGCCTTCCCACACTCCAGAGTTGGGGATGCTGGGGCCGTGTGCCACTTGCCCTCCAGGCTGGGGTCGTTGGGCCGCCCACCCTTCTGCTCTCTGGGACAGGGGCCACACCCCTTCCCGCCCCTAGGCTGGGGCCACGTGCTGCCCACCCTCCTGGCGCTCCTTTGTCTGGGGGACTAGCTACAGGACTGGGCCGGTGGCTGCGGTGGGGTGGGGGTGCTTGGCTCTGGCAGGGCCTTGGACAGAAAGGACAGGGCTGGGGGCTAGCCTCCTCCTCCCACCACCCATGCTGAGGGGGAACCTGATACAGTCTTCAAATATGTGAAAGGCTGTTATAAAGAGTAAGGTGATCAATTGTTTTTCATTTCCACTGAAAGTGGGACAAGAATTAATAGGATTAATCTTCTGCAAGGGAAATTTAGCTTACATATTAAGAAAAATTTTCTAACTATAAGGGTTAAGCTCTAGAATAAGTTACACCAAGGGAGGCTGTGGAATCCCCGTCATTGGAGGTTTTTAAGAATGGGTTAGACAAACCTCTCTCAGAGCTGCTCTAGGTATACTTGGTTCTGCCTCAGTGCAAAGTGATGGACTAGGTGACCTCTGAAGGTCCCTTTCAGTTCTACATTTCTATTCCATGAGCTAGTTTTATGGTCCTAAATGCACATTTTTCACAGTCAAATCCATGTTAACTCAAGGGCAGTGCCTGAGCTCATGGTCTTATCCTGACATACGCTCTTGATATGACTGCTCACTGTTCAGATTATTTTAGAGTCCAAGTAGTTAGCAGCAGGATTAGTAGTTTGGTTGTGTCTAGTCATTAGCGAGGCCTCATTGTGCAAAGCTCTGTACAAACATACAATAAAAGCTAGATGGCAAGCACTTTGAGACAGGAGCTAACTAGAAGCTAGATGCAGCAGGCTGAGGAATGCAATGGCGTGTGGGAGAGAACAGGGATGTGAACATCACATTTAGCTAAGCGTACAACTTGGAGCCTTCAAAGTGTTTTTTCAATAAAATAAATGGGCAAGAGCTATTAATGTGGTTTACCATGAGCATGACAGCACAGGTGGATCTCAGGGATTAGAAGGAAGAGGAGGAGGACAGATTAGTGGCTGTGGACTTGAGGAGGGCATTCCTTGTGTAAGAGGCCGCATGGAAGAAGGTGCAAAAGGGCCTGTAGGAGAAATGGGTCTCTTTGGTTGGCTGAGCAAAGCGGGGTGGGGGGACGGTCATGACATGGTGATAGAGATGGGATAAGCAAGGAGGAGCTAAACTGGGAAGAGTCTTGAAGGTAAAGACCAAAAGTTTTTGTCTGATGCAGTAGAGAACGGGAAGGCAGAGCTGGGACTTCAAGAAGTAGTGGCATAATCAAGGGGATGAGCGAGGCAGAGGATTTTGGCTGTAATGCAAACTGTCTTTGCATGGGCACCCAGCTCCCATTTAGTTCAATTTAAGTTGCCTGTCCCAGGGGAGGCACGGCCCAGGAAAGCTAAATTCCCATTGAGATTAATGAGAAAAGTTTAATCTTTCTATAGAGTAAATGAAATTCAGAGGAAAGGGGTGGCAGGAGACAAAGGCAGGGTCTCTCCAAAAGATCATCATTCTGCTGTTTCAGAATTCATGGCCAGATGCGCAGCTGGTGTAAATAGGCATAACACTGCTGAAGTCAGGCTAAGGTCCTGGTCCTGAGTTTTGAAATCTGCTATACATACTCTAATAAGGGGTTTTGCTCTGCTGTAGCCATGGATAGATTCAGTTACCTAACGATTCTTGTCCACCTAAACTGCTGCAGGTCTGATTTTGCAGTCCTGTCTCTGGAAAATCTCCCATTGACTTCAGTGGGAGTTTTGACAGAATAGAACTACAGGACCCAGCCGCAGGATTCTAAGCATGTAGTAATTGCTGTTGTATAACAAGCTTGAACTTTACTAGTATTTCATTCCTCTTTGCCTTTAGCGATGACAGCCAGAGCCAGTTTGCTCCTCTTCTTCATGTTCAGTGCAGAACTTACATGTAAAAACATAACTGCTAAGAAAACAGATTACCATTCCCCCTATTGCTCTCAATGCTCTTCACCACCTGTAAAGTAGTTTGCTGAATCAAATCCCCAGAGATTTTCCCTAGCGTGGCCAGCTACTCTCTATGTTGCACCTCTGTGTGGGCAAAATCCCCTAACTTGATGTCATCTTAAGTGCTGAATGAACAGAGTCAGCTTTGTTTTGTTCACTGCAGGTTGAGTACCCCTTTGCTGTACCCCTACCTTGTTGGCATTTGATATCCTTCATATTTCCGAGTTTATTAATTAGTGCTGTGATACATTGCAACAGCTGGGTCAACTGTTATTCCCTGCGCTTCCTCTGTGGCTGTCTTTGCCAATTTCTCCTTCGCTGTAGATTTTTGGCTACTGTTCAGCTCGAATGCTTTTCATGCTGGTATCCCTTTCTGCCAGAGAGCTTATTGGCAGAATTTCTGTCTGTTTCCAGGCAAAGTAAATGTGCAAGAAATCTGTAACGATTGATGTCCCCTGGTTTATAAATGATCTTCTAGGATGGCATTAATAACAACATCTCAGGGAAAACTTTTCAAAGGCATCTAATTCACTTAAGAGCCAAAGTCCTCATTTTAAAAGTGACTTAGGCAGTTAGGCGCTTAAGTCCCAATGACCTTTACTGAAATTTAGGCCCAGAGCCTCAAAAGTATTTAGGTACCTAACTCTCATTCAAATCAGTGGGAGTTAGGCACCTAAATACCTTTGAGGATCTGAGCCTTAGTGCCTAAGTCACTTTTGAAATTAGAATTTAAGCACATTTGTAAGTTTTACCCAGTAAAAGAAAAAATTTTCACAGGGGCATCAGAGTTCATTTAACGAATTAGGTTTGTTACCAGAAAATAATCTGTTCCCTTTTACAATGTTTTCTCATTGTTTTTCTTTCCTTGCAAAAAAGCAAGTCAGGTTCAATCAGTGTATCATTTTCCAAAGGTCTTTAATTCTTCTGCTGCTGGGGCTTAACTTTCTAGTTCCCCAGGTATGTGTGGCTGGCCGTCTCAAATCATATGTTTAGGGCCAAATTCTGCCTCCTTTACACCTATGTAAGTCATAGGGAGCCACAGCTGTGTAACAGAGGACAGAAAAAAAGTCCTAAAACTTTTGCCCATTTCCACACCAAGAGCAGAACTGTACTAACTACAACAGTGTTTAAACATTTTTGCTGCTAGCATGGTTTTAGCATGGTTTCAAGGAGCAGCTATTTGATTCACTGAGTATGGCGAGTGTAGTATAATTACATTTAACACCTTCATGGGAGGAACTATACAAAAGCCTACCACTCAGTTACACCTGGGCAGCTCCATACAATGGGATTGCACAGGTGTAAGTGAGGGTAGAACATGGCCAATAGTAAATTAAGTCTAATTTGCATAAAGAGTTGCATGCATGAAGATCTTGTTATGAACTTGGGTGTAAGCTTTGCTTTAACTCTTTCATTCTGGAGTTCAATTTTTATTAATGTCTTATGTGCGATTCTTCATATCTTTCTGCTGCACCCAGGACCAAGAGGGAACCTTCCTGTATTTAAAATTTAAGTTTAAGAATTAATATAATAATAAGTAAATTCCGTGGCTCTCATAAAATATTTTGCAGCCTGATGCATAAAATATGCACTTTCTACTGCACTACTTCTGTAACGAATTCAAATCCAGTTAAGGTAATATCATACTATTATTGTCTTCCTAGAAATGTGATTATATATCACTTTTCTAAAGCAAAGGATACCTGATAAAGAATATTTCATATGAAAAAGAATATTTCAATTATACAAAAGGTATGATTTTTAAATAAGCAAGTTGCGGAAAGTTTTAGCCATTCCAAAGGTGGCGTTAAACAGGACACAGTAAATTCAAACTGGGTACCTCCTCCTAGGTTTCTTATTTATAAAACCGTATATGGGTATTTTGAATTGATGGGAAGGGGAAACAAGTTAGCCCTAACTATGTCTTGTTAACTTGACCATTTAAACTACTACCTCATGCTTATGTGGCTGGTTTTATAGGTATTACATCTTTATATGGCTCAACAGTTCTTTCTCTAAACTTTTCCACATGTGAAATGTTTTGGATCAGATATCATAATAACTATGGTCTCTTTGAAACACTCTCAATAAACCCTATATTGGGGCTTTCTCTGCAGACCCTGTAATTTTTAAATGGTACTAAGGGTTTGTGGGTATCTGATCACAAACAGCAAAGTCTACTCAAGATGCAAAATTTCAAAGTCTTGTATTTAAGCTAATATAAACCAATGAAAGTTTGTAGGTGGTCTCTGCAGCATCTATACTGAAATCAACATCTAAAATGCTGCCCAAAAGTACCAGCAAAATTACTGTGTGTATTTTTAATAGTTAAACAGGTGTAGGAATTAGGAATCTGATTCTGTACTTATTGCAAGGTGTAATTCTTACTACTGTAACTCCACTCACTTCCATGGGACTACTCACTGCAGTAACCACTGTGTGTTGTGGTAAGAGGCCTGCAGAAACAGGCCCTCGGTGAGAAATTCTGCTCTTGGATGCATATACCAGAGGCTCTCTATCTTCAATGGGAACCTGTGCCGCAAATCTGGAAAGCCTCTCTATTCAAGAAAGCACTTTAGCATATGAAATCAATAGGACTTGAGCACATGCTTAAACATGCTCTTGAAGCCTTTCCCAAACTAGGGCACCACTGTGCACATCCTAGGGTAGAATTGAGCCCAGAGTGAAGATTTTGATGATGTGGACTATGGAGAGCTTAAATTTTGCCCTCCCTCTGATGCACTTATACATTTACATACTTTCACTCTCACATATGCATCAGTGAAATGGTCTCATTTCCTCCCATTTTATTTATATGTATATAAATATAAAATTATCACTTTCCATAAAAACATTACCAAAACCAGACACATTTTTTAATTGCATAGCGTGTCCCAATTAAGACAATGTCCAGAATAACTTCATCCCCTTTCAATATTTTACAGATCATGCTTTGCGATACCTACCACCATTTCTACAAACCAAACAGCAGCCAAAACAATGAGACACTTCGGTATCCATCAATGTCCACCCAACTCAGAGAGAAAACTTCTCCCATAATATCAGTGTAAGGCATGTCATGGTGGCCAAAGAGCAAGTGTTTTATCTGTAGGTCATGCTGATATGACTCAGACTGATAGATTTTAAGGTCAGAAAGGATAGTGATCATCTAGTCTGATATCCTGCACATTGCAGGCCACAGAACCTCACCCACCCACTGCTGTAATAGACCCCTAACCTCTGGCTGAGTTACTCCAGTTCTCAAATCATGATTTAAGGTCTTCAGGTTACAGAGAGGAAGGCAAAAACACTCCCCCCTACCACCCCGAGTCTCTGCCTATCTGACCATGGGTAACATTTCTTCCTGACCCCAAATACGGCAATCAGTTAGACCCTGAGAATGTGGGCAAGACCCACCAGGCAGATACCTGGGAAAGAATTCTCTGTGACCTTGAGTAGCTCATCCTGATAGTAGGTGCCGTGTCCTTCTGAAGAGTCAATGCTTTGCTGTCAGACTTGACCAGAGAGATTCTCTCTCATTCCCAATAATTGCTTCTGTACAAAACCAATACAGGAAAGTAGTGCATTTTACTTGTCAATATGGTGATGTAGCAGATGGAAACAAGGTGAAGCATATTCAGGTAACCAGACAGTTTGTTGCAGACCAGTGTTCCCACAACTACATATTGGGAACCTCTATATTAGAGACTCAGCAGTAGTGGGACCTAACTGGATTCAACGCTGCCCTTATCACAAAATAGAAGTCTAAATTAATCTCTCATTGTATTTCCCAGTACTGCTGTATTTAGTTCCTAATAGGCTTCATCTGTATTCTGTACCCCTACTAATCTGCTACCCAGGTTAGATGTACTTTTCTCTTGAGTTTCTAGGAGCCAATGACTAATTCTTATCTCCTCTTGATACTCTCAGGACTGTTACTGGAACTGCCTCTAAAGTTGGTGCGTCATTGCTAATATCATTTATCTTCTTTTCTTAGTTGTGGAGATGGCCACTGGGGACCCATAAACCATGCTCTTTGTGTCTGTCTCCAGCACAGTATCTCTTGTCTGGGCAGCCTTTGTTGTCAATGTTGATGTCAAGTGAATAATTCCATACTAATACCAGAGACTGTGTAATGATTGCCAGCACAGCCTGGCACAAAAAAAACCCCCATATCCCTCCCAATACTATCAGAAGCAGCTTTAGGCAACAGTTCAAAACATCAGCCACCAACCTTTCCTCCTCAGATACTGCACAGGAAAACTATCACTTTCAGTTGTAGGTTAAGAGATATGATTTGTTCTTAGTTCAGGAAAGTCCAGAGCATTTAAGTGTTAGGGAATATTTTTTCTCAGCTGGGCCAGACCTCAATGGCCTCATAAAGACACTCGGTCAGGAATCAGGCAAAACTCTCACTGATGTCAGTGTGAACGCTGAATAAAAACTGATATCAGGATCATGAAAGCATCTCTCATGTGGGTGAGCATTTACTCACATGAGTATTCATCTAAACTGAGTAAATATTTGGCATCACGAGGGAGGCTTGCAGAGTCTAATTTTGAAGAACAACTTCAGGATTTGATTTGTTGTAATTTTGCTAAAATCAAATATCACTCCACTTAACTCTCTGATCAAAGACAGGAATATAGGTGCCCCATTCTCTGGGCCCCCTAAGAGCTGGAATCAGACCTAGATAATACCAAGTTAAAGCATCCAGTCTTATTGACTAAGCGAAACTCAACATTGCTGTGCAGCTAAATGACTCTTGCATTTAAAATTGCAATTAGAGCCCAGTCATGCAAGATGATTGCAATACTGTAGTTGGTCAAATACCAGAAAAAACAGTCCTCAAATAATATATTCAGTAAATACTATCATTATATATGATAATATTAATAAAACCCTGAGTTCTTATAGAGTGCTTAGAGCATTTGATCAGCGTAAAGAGCTGTCTGAATACTGCAAAACATAGTTTGTCACTTAAAGTGTTTTATGTAAATAAACAAAATTTTCTGAATAATATATTTGACCAGTTGTACTTGTAAAGTGCTCACTGCAGCTGTATGCCATGGGTCCATGGCCACCTGGGTGAAAGAAAAGAGGTTGTTGCTTTATTAATGGCTCCCTGGGCAACTGGTAGCAGAGAGGTAGGAAGAGAAAAGTTTACCCAGACAGATTGGGTAGAAGCAGGAAGCAGCTGGACTCGGTGCGGGGGGACTGCCCTTCCAGCTGACCAGAAGAGGGTGGTGGTAATTATACACAGTGCAGCCCCAAAGAATTTCTTTTACCTGGACTGGGCTGCTGGAACCTGCGAGGGCAGGGCTGGGGGGTTAGGTTATACTGTCACAGTTTAGTACAACCATCTTGTGGAAGATGTCCAGTGCAGATTCTCGTTTTGGAAGGGATTTAGTTATTGGATAAAATGGATTGGAAAAGGATTTAAAGGAAAGCGTCCCTTAAGCGAGTGCTCAGCTAATGCCCATGTTTACTGTATTTCTCATATTTAAAATCTGTATTCTGAGGAATCTTTGGACAAAGCCAAGTGCTGCCCAAATGAAGTTGGCAGCTTAAATGCAGTTTTCAAAACAAGAGTTACTGGTTAGCATGCTGCAGTGAGTTTGCCCAGTGTTTACCATCTGTTTCCTGGAAGGTAAAGTGCAATCAGATGAATCGGCATTCATGAAAAAAAAATCAATCACTGGCTTTAAAGTTTTTTTAGGGAGGGAGTATGTGGGGGGATTTCTTTATTCTTATTTTGTAATGTGATTTGATGTGACAGCTGGTGGTACCCAGTTGAAAAACAGCTGGGAATGGTCATGTAATGTTTTCTGGACTGTACAACACAAGCCAGTAAACTTTGTCCATCAGCCATCAGTCACCTTCATCATAATTAGTTTCATATGCACTGTCCAATTACACAGAGGAGTCAACAGTCCGACATTCTGAAATAAAACTTTCCTACATCCCCAGCGGAACTGGATTTGTCCTGTTTCTTGTTGCTGTATTTTATTGCTTTCCAGAGCTACAGCAATCTTTAATGACACTCGAGAAGCTATTTTCAGAACAAAAATGTTAGCATTTCGTGTCCGCTGACAGATCAGCAACAGAAGTTTATGTTTGTGTCAAATCTAAAGCCAAATTCTTCTCATTTTGCTCAAGGATTTGTCCTGAATTTAATTAATACCCTTGTCTTCTGTCCCTATGTAGGGCTCTTGATGTATCTGAGCTCTGACTAAGGCCACTAGAACAGACAAACAAAGCCAATTATGCAGCATCCCATATTCAGCCTACTGGTAAACCAGTCTGAATCAGTGGCTAGCAGTCTGAGAAGAAGGTTTGGAATGGCTGGATTCCTTGGAATCACAGTTGCAGATGCAAGATGGGTCAGTTCTTCCCTTCATTCTTCTAAGGTAGTTCTGTGCTGGTGTTAATCTGCATATGTTTGAGTCCCATCTCCTCCTCTGCCACAGCAGCCAATGTGGAATCCATGCACAATGTAGTCCTCTCATGTCACTCTCTCAGAGCTGTGAAACACACTTAGAGGATTTCAGGGCAGCCAAACTCTAGCTGAGCACTGGTGGAGCCACACTGTCAGGCTGCTCAGGAGAGGGGGGCCCTTAGAGCCAGTGCACAGGCACAGAATCTTCACACTGATGGACCTGTACTGTCAGCAGATTTCCTTAAGATCCATTCAGATCTCAGAAAATTAGAGGACCAAGACCCCAACCTCTTCTGCATCCCACATTCCCAGTGAAAGAACTCAAAGAAAGCCCTATTTCCTTTCACAGGGTTCCTTCCTCTGGGATTTTATGCAGGAGGGGGAAACCTGCCCCACATGTTGCATCCCACCCAGTGGGGTTTTGTGGTATAGCACTGGAAACAAGCAGATGTTATCAATGAACAATATCTAGTGATTTCTGCTAAATTTGGGGAACATGTTCCCCATTTGATCTAGTACCTAGATGTCTTTGTATACCTCAGTCATGCCCCATGTCATGCAATGTGGGTGAAAGCCACATGAAAGCTTTAAATGATTACCTTGAGAAAAACACTTTGGAAAGGCTTTGTTTTGTCTGTTTTGGTGTACTTGATTAATTCGTTTGTTCCACATATAGTTTTTCCAGCCCCTAGCTGCTGACCACCATCATATTAACCAAATTGATTCCTCAGTTTGTGGAGGCAGAAAGCAACTGTTCACTTTGGTTCCAAGTGGATGACCTTGGAAGAGGCAAAAGCACAATAACAATGCATTTAAAAACAAAGACAAAGAGCCACAGCTTCAGACCTACTGTATATACAACTTCAGTTATCTGTTCTACAAACATGATACGGGTACAAGAAATCTACATTGGCTAAAGCTTTGCTTCATAAAGGGGGGATAAATCCTCAGCTGCTGTAAATCAGAGATATGCAGATTTACACCAGCTAAGAATCTGCCCTGCTTAGCATTCCTGCTTCTGCTGATAAGTCTTAAGAATGGGTTCAGTTAAAAATATGGGATATGTACTGAGCAGATACCAAGGTTAGGAAAACAAATTTAAAAAAAGCTTTTTATTTGTTGTGATGGTTTACTAGATCTTGAGGTACCATTCTATCCCATGTTAGCCAACATAAATGTGTCTGTCCCCAGAGAAATCCAAGACTCATCAATGAAGCAGTAAGACATGACAGACATTTCTGGTGGTTAACTGTCTTATAGTGAGGCACAAGGCTAAAGGCTGAGAGACTTCAGCTACCCAAGTACTTTAGAGAAATGCACTGCCTGGAGTGTTTCATAACTGTTATGGAATAGACATTATAAACAAAACAAAGTAAAGGAAAAGGTCAGGCCCATGAATTTACATGGGATTACTGTTACTGGTATGACATCATTGCCACTCATTAAACTCCATTTGTACTCATAGCTCTAAGACCATTCCACAGTCTTAATAACGCAGTATGAAATATGGCAAGACAGCTGTGCCACCGAGTTTGTCACTGAACTAAAGAACTGGGACTCATATTAGAACTTCTGTTTCCGCAGAAGCTGCACTTTTTACTGCTCCAAAGCAGGCTGAATGTCAGGAGGGAATTTTTTCTGTTCTTTAAAGAAAAATCTTTACCAATAAACAAATCTCTGTTTATCAAATAAAACTAAACAAAAAAGGAAAACTCCTTGTTAGAGTTTTATGCTGTAAACCCTTCTGCCATTTCCTCACACCACTCCTTCTCTTTCTCATTCTAGCCTGGTTGGCTGCCAGTAATTGATGAAGTCGTGAGTCTGGGTGAAGAGAATGTTAATGAATCACAAGAAAACAACTGAAAGGGGGCTGGGGGGAAAAGTGGATGACTGTTGTGGGGGTTGAGAAGATATACCCATGTTTTTTAAAGCACATTTCCCCCACATCTGTTTTGCTGTTTCCATTTGAACACCTGAGAGGCAGCAATTAAAACAAAATGACTGCACGTTTTATAGAAGTTCATCGATTACTTAAAAAGCTTTTCTCCCCACCAATGTGACCTGGTTCTTTTATCTTGGTGAGTATTTCCCCCTTTGTTCCTCCAACTGAGATCAATGACAATTTATTGTCAAGGTCTTAATTTCTACCAACCCATAACAAATGGGACGTAGCAATAAACAACATGCAATTCTGAAGCCTCGGGGTAGGCTCTGCAAAAACATATCAGATGTCTCCAAATGCCATATGAAGTAACCAGTCTTGTACTTTAAATTTGCTGTTGTGCTAGGGTTGTCTTGATGGAACTGGGATAGTAAAAATCAGGCTGCTAAAATTAGCCTGGAAATTTCTCATCTGGGAAAAATTAAAGCCCCAAATATGGTCATTCTGAGGCCTCTGTTTTAATAAGCATTGTCTTTAAAATGTGGAATATTATTCAAAAAAGGAAAAAAATCTGAGGCATCACAAGTCTGATTGTACCTCAAAATATGTGAAAAGTAGGGCAACAGGATTTTCTGCCACATTATTTGCAAGCAATCAGCATTGATCAATCAATGTGGGTTGCTTACTTAGAGCCTGAAAGATGGTTTCAATTCCCTATAAGGTGCCACAGGACTCTTTGCTGCTTTTTACAGATCCAGACTAACATGGCTACCCCACTGATACTTGACTTCAATTCCCAAGTGACTTTGATGGCGGATGGGGCCAGATTCTGCTCATATTGAAGCAGAATTACTATCTAGCAAAAATATCAGCCAAGCTGGTGATTTACTGGTTTAAAGCCACCAGAGGAGGAACTAAAAAAAAATAAAATCATAGTTAAAAAGAAAAAGGAGTGATTATTTTTCCTCTTTTTATTGCATGTCAAGTAAACAATGCAGAGTCAAATAGTAACCGTCAAATGCCAGAACCACAGCAAGGATTTCTGATAAAACAGAATGTGACATTTTAATCTTTTGACTAAACAGACAATAAAAGTTTGCTACTACCAGATTGACAGGAAATATAGAAAAACAGAATGCACAGCTTAATCAGAAACTTCTTTTTACAGGACCTGACATTCATGATGAATAGAGAAGCACAATAGAACTAGAATTGCTACAGAGATCTTGATAAAATACAAAGTTGCCTTTTTTTAAAATAGATCAGTATGTCCCAGTTAGGCATACTTACGATATAAGAACACGACATATCCTCAGTGATACCTAGCACTTCCTTTATAAAGAGTTTTTCATTTGTAGATCTCAAAGCACTTTACAAAAGGTAAGTTTACTCCATTTTACAGATAGAGAAACTGAGGCAAAGAGCAGCTAAGTCTTGTTCAAGGTCACACAACAGGTCAGTCACCAAGCCAAGTATGGTGGTAAGGTGTCCTGATTTCTAATCCAGTGCCCAACTAGTCTACTGCTGATCTTATATTACCATACAACTGCAAAAAAAAAAAATTTGCCTAGTTGCAAAGCAATCAAAATAAACAAAAACAGCAAGGGCTGGAGCCATTTGCAATATAACAAATATGTTGGAGATTTCAGTGACAAAGTCTATTTTCTGTCAATAGTTATGTTTTCAATATTTGACTGTAATTAACAGCATAACTTACATTGATTTGACTTCTGTTGGAAAATACAGCTTGTAGGCAAAAATCAGCTTATGTGTTGCTGGTATATATATTTTAAAGGGATTGGCTTCAGGAGTAGAGACCATAAAAGCCTGGGAAGTTATTTTCCTTATCTTTCACAACTGCTTGAAATGCCAGTTTTCTTGACAATGCATTGAAAGGAAACAAGTCCTGTAAAGTGAAACTGAAAATTAAGGGCTCAGTCCTGGAAATACTGAGGCTTACTACTATGAATAGTTCTTTTGGCTTCTAAGAGACTCTCACGGCAGTGATTCCTATGCCTGAACTCTGCTAGAGAAAGTACTCCGACTTCACCAACAGAGAACAATTCTTTTTGGCTTGACCATCTACATGTACAGTGCACAAATCACAACATACACTCTCACATGGCAAGTCACATTCTGAATCTCAACCGGCTCCCCTTGAAGTCAATGGAAGTTTTGCCAATGACTTCAAGTGGAACAGGAATCAGATCCTCCATTTTTTTTTGTGTGGTTTGGAGACTAGAAGGTACCAATGAACTAAACAAGAAACCATCATCACCACCAACAAAACTAACCCAGCAACCACTCTTCCCTCAAACAAATAATCAACCCTAAATGAAAAATCAATACAAGCAGTACCCCGCTCCTCACAGAAATACCAGCCTTCATACTCCTCCCCAAATGCCTGAGGGAATAGACAGACTTTGCACCACACCCAGTAGGTCAGCAGATATGGCCCCACGATACAAACACAGGCCTGAAGTTCAACGTCAGTTCTTCTCAATCTCAGACAGGTGTGGGCAGGCCTTGTCAATATGTCTGGGTTCTGGGTCCTGGACCAGGGTGTGCAGTCAACAGGTGGCAGGCTGGGGCATTGTCAGGGCTTGAGTGGTGGGGGCACATTCATGGTGGCACTCAATAAGATGGTCGTCATTTCTTTGATACTTAGGTCAATCAAGTTGTCAAGACAGGATGGTGGCTTGACTTGCACCAGGTCATCCTTTATATCATTCAGCCCAATCTGAAACTGATGATGCTGTGTGCCCTCATGTCACTTGGTGTCCACAGAAAGGCAACAGAATTCTGCAGCATATTACGCAGCTGCTCAATGCCCTTCTTGTGGTATTTGCTGCACAGCTTCATCAGTGTGGGGCTGCACTGGGGGAGGGTCACCAAAGATAACCGGCATGGCCTGAGTGAACTGCTCCTACAGTCCCAGGAGGGAGCTAGATTGTTCCAAAAAGGAGGAAGGCCAAGGGCAAGGCCTCCTCTGTGAGCAAACTAATGATGAGCCCTACTTAAGCGTGCTCTGTTAGGAACAACTGGGAGAGAGTGAGAAGAGGTGCTCACCAGCATTGGTTTAGGAAACCTCGAATCAGACCACAGTCACCACTAAACTTGTCTGGGAGCAGGACCATCAGCACTCAGGAATAAGAGCTGGGGTTGCTGGTGATGCTGCCTTGGCTTGTAGGGCTGCATCCTGCACCTGCAAGTTCTGTATGGACCCTCCTCCCCCACCCCACCCCCAACAACTCTGACAGGGGGAAAATGGCCTGAGTAGGGTCCATGCTAGTGATGTGGACCCCAGTCTTTGTATTTGACTGGTCAATCTATAGCTGATCAGGCCTAATGGCAGAAGTGAGAGTTCAGCCTACCAGTTAGAACTGGGTCCAGGGTTGGCAGAGTCCAGGAAACAAGCAGAGGGTCAGTACCAGAGGGACAGAAGCCAAATGCCAGATCCCAGGGGTAAACCAGAGTCATAAGCCAGAGGAAGAGTGAGGGATCAGTCCCAGAGAGACAAGTCAAATGCTACAACCAGAGGGTGAACCAGAGTTATAAGCCAGAGATCGAAGCTAGAAGTTTGAAGGTGGAGGGGAGCAGGGGCTGGAGCAGAAACCGGGACAAGGGCTGGACCAAGGCTGGAACAAAGTAGGAGCAAGGACTGGAAAAAGGGAAAGTGCAGCTGCAGGTATGGCAAGTGTTGAGCAGTCGTTGATCTGCCGTGGGCACTGGGCTTATAAGCAGGGCTGCTAAGCCAGCAGCCAACCTGGGGCTGTGTCCACTGTCAGTTCCAAGGCAGTGCTGCTGGGCTCATTGGTTGCCTTGCAGTACAGTTAGTCAGGGAGCAGGCCAGCAGCAAATCCTAGCTGGTCTAGTCCCTGACAGGGTGACCCACTGAAGTTTTGCTTAGGGCAGCAGATTGTCTTGACCATCATCTGAGTATCACATAAGGGAGAGACACAGACTGTCAAACTGGCAGGTCCCAGATCACTTATGACCAATGCATTTTGGAAGGCAAAGGCAGCCAATGGCTTGATTCAAAGGATATTGGTGTCAATTGAAAACTCCCATTGACTATAATGGACTTTGGATCAGGCCCCCTGAACAAATCATGAATCTCTGGTGTCATGTGCTCCCAGAAGGATAGCATGTAGCCCATCACATTTTGCACTAAATGGTCTATCTTCAGCTAACCAGTGGACTGTAGTAACCTAGTCTTAAGGTGACAAAAGGATGGATTACAGTAGCCAGATCTGCATTGAAAGAAATTGTTGCAACATCCTAGCCAAAAGTAGAAGATGACAAACTGCTGCTGGTCACTGCTTCTATATGACTGTCTAAGAGTAGGTAAGGATCCAATGGTATCTCCAGATTGCAAACTCTAATAACAAATGGTACAGAGACACCCTCAATCAAAGGGGCTGATCTTCCTGTTGCTTTCACAACATATCACTATTACCCCCGTCTTATCCAGACTGAGCCAGTGGAAGGTAGGTAGCCCTCATGCATTTCTCTACACATACTCACACCCCAAATGGATTCATGCTTTCAACATTCAGAATCAAATATGCACAACTACATGTCTGGCATTCAGACATAGTTAAAATTTAAATAAATTCAGATTTAAAGATCCATTTATAAACTAATAGTGAAAGATGAAAATATCCCCAAGCTCTCTGCTAGTGCTTGCATTGCAAGAAAGAATCTGGAATGAAGCCTCCTGAAAAGTGCAATCAAACCAAATCACCACACAAGTGAGGAACAACTCATTACCGGGTCACCTCTAATGTTGAATCTGAGCTGTTGCACAGGACACCGTGCTTTTGGGGGCTTCTCGTCTGAAAATAACATCCACTCCCTTCCCTCCAAGTCATGCCCACACCCGCTGCTACTGTAGGCTCAGCACTGTGACCTAATCACCACTTTGAAAGTGAAATTTTAATCCCATCCCTCCCCGGTCCCTTCCAATGGTAGCAAGCTCATGACCCAATTCACCTTCACAACTGTCCAAACCTTTTTCCTTCTTGAAAGCTGACAACACACTATCCATATCTGAGCTGGAGATTTTTATCCTCAAATTTGCTCTGACAAGCACCTCAAACCATGTCAAGCTGTCAAACCTTTTTGCTGCAAATGTGCTAATCAGCTTCCCATGTATCCTACTACGCACTAGCCCTTTTAAAACCTAAGTCCAACTATGCTCACTAATGAGTATCAAGGGGGAAATTATTCTAATAAAGAAATCAGATGGATTGTAGGATTTACAATTGGGTTGCACCAAGGAACCATCCTCTCCTCATTCAGCTCCCTCTTTAAAATTCACTTCTTCTGCCTAGCCTGGCAACAATATTCCATCACTATTACTGACAATCTAGGATACCTGGATAAACATTTACAAAAAAGTGATTTTTTTAAAAAGTTACTAACATGAAATCGATAAACCAAACAGCTTTTAACTCACCTCTCCAGGAAATACTTCACTCCCAAAGGATGGCATCCTCCTCTTTTTGTACACTATTGTTCTCCCTAGGCCGCCCTTACTGTCCACCATCTGCTATATAGTTTTAGCGGGGGGTGGGGAGGTGTAGCAAACCGCAGACTCACCGGTGGGGTACCTTCTGATGGTCATCTTAGGAATTAGCTCTTGTCCAGCCCAGAGCGCCCTCTGCAGGCCAGTCTCTTGCCTGCCTTAGGGCTCCTGTGTCCCTCCCAGACCCTGGTGCTCCTTACCCCAGGTTACTGCCCACTGCAGAGACCCCACTTGCTGGATCTCTCCTCCCAGGGGAACCCCAACCCTCTCACCCACCTTGCCTCAGTGGCTACTGCCAGTCATCATCTAGCCCCTTCTCATTGGGGCAAACTGCAGTCTGTAAAGGCCACTCATCATTGGCAAGGGAGTCAGACCAGCTGCCTCTGCCTAACCTCGGGCTGCCCCTCTGCAACCCTTGTACCAGCTTTGGCCTTTAGCAAGGCCCGCAGCCTGGGGATTTGCCAGGCTGGAGCTCCCCAGCTCCTCTTGCCTTTCCCCAGCCCTGCTCTACTCTGCTCCCAGTACCCTGAGCTCCAAGGCAGCCAGGTCCTTCTCTCTCCAGAGAGAGAGTCCCTGCCTGCTCCCCAGGAGCCCTTCTTATACTGGCTGAGCCGGGCCCTGATTGGCTGCCTCAGGCCCACTCTTATTGGCTCTCAGCCCCAGCCCTCTCGAAGGGCTGGCTTTTAATCCTTTCAGAGCCGAAGAGGGGTGAATTCCCTGCTACAGGGGTTGGCCAACTTTAAGGGGTGAATCCTACAAACATGAATGCACGTGAGTAACTTTATCTACACAAATAGTCTTGCTAATGTCACTACACTAAGTTTCTCCACCTATGTCAGTATTTGGAGGATCAGGTCATTAGACTGTAAATCCCTTGAGGTAGATACATTGGGCTTTATTCTGGTCATGCTGGTGGCAGTCAGGACTCCATTTAAGTTAGTGAATTAATACCCATGCAAAACTGATGCAAGATCACAATTGAGCCTCTCCATGTACATCTGTGGCGATATATAAAACAAAATAAGAGAAACATTCAATATGAACAATTTTGTAAAATTTCATAAAATTGTTATTTTCATGTCTTTGACAAGAGGTTTACTGTGCCATGCCACCGAAATAATACTGCTAAGCTCCTCATGGCAAGTGCATTAAACTGAACATATCAAATCTCAATTAACCAGCTTCCTTTTAACCCAAAGAGAAGGCCCATCTTGCAGTGTAAGCAAAAAATGTGGCAAGGATTGAGATTTTACATGCAGAGAAAAACTTTGGAATCAAAGCTATTTGGCTACTACACATAGCAGATTGAAACTGCATCTCATTTTAGACCTTTCCCAGGCTCTCTAGAACCCACTTCTTTTAGTACTAATTGTATTTTGAAACAACAGTTTATGGTGGAGATGCCCAACACACATTACCAATTACTAACATATGTCCTGTTCTTGGCCAAACACAAGGAAATTTTGAGATGACATTCTGTGAATAATCAATGCCATCATTAATAAGACAATCCCTACATCTTCTGGTTTTTGTTTATAATACATTTTCCAAAAACAAGAGAATGTTCTTATGATAGTGCTAAATGGAACACATTAAGCTGAATGATGGTTAAGAACATAAAGACAGGATTGTCAATGTGAGACTGAATCTTGGATCTTAACACAAACAGCTGCTTGTGGAAAAAAAAGTCATCTATAGTACAGTCTAGCACAATAGGCCTTAAGGCACTGCTCTAATACAAAGAATAAATAATACTAGGATTGATTGGAAAAACAAATAAGATATTTTGTTGAGATCTGAAAATCAATCATAAAATACTCAGTAAAAAGAGGTGGTCAGACTAAACTCCAAAAGGATGAGGAAAATGGGAGGGAGGGGAAAGATTTAGTCAGCTAACTTTTAACTGAACACATGTCTGATGAGAACGTCATCATTTATAGCAGAGTCTTCTGAAGTGTGGGGCAGTGGTAGCTGGGGAATTGCAAACGGACTTAACTCAACTCTTCTGAGTCTCGCTTTTCTCTCTCTCTCTTTCTGTATGTGTCTATGTGCACACACGTATATAAGTAAAAACATGAATGTGAAAACATGACCCAAGTATAACCAATGCAGAGATGTCTGCCTGAATTTGCAGAGAACCCGGAACAACAGCCCGGAATGTCCTCATTTATTTCAACTGGTGCTCATTCATATGACAGAGTAGATATTTCAAATATCACATTGTTTATTTTTTAGCTGTTCATCAAAGCAAGTAAGAAAGAGAGGAAATATCATAGTCTGAAACCAACTGCCCCTACCCCATTTACTCCCACTATGTGGTATTAAAGCTCTCCTCTACTCTGAGTGACTGCTCATTTGGGATTTCTTTTTCCTGAATGGGAGCTCAACGTTTAGGAAATGGTAATTTCAGAGATAAAGCCCAAAAAGCAAGTACCAAAGGTGAAGCTGAGGATACTCCCAGCTCTTAATCAAATGTTATTCCTATTATAAAAGGAAAACTTATGGGGGAAAAGCGCCTTTTGTTTGTTTTGAATTTTCAGACACAGTATGCAGTAATGTCATCAGTTAAACAAAAGTACACCATCCCCTTAACAATCATCTGTAGCCTGTAGCCTTGTATGGCAATTCCCTGTCATGAAGGAAAGGTGCCTCCCCCAGCCACACATTGCATTTGGCGTTTTTGCAAAGCAACTGGCAATGAATTGCTCACTCCCTCGTTCCATGTCCTTCAAGCTTCCTTGAGGATACTTCTTTTTAAGTTAACTCTACTGACCCTTATCTGAGATAAGAACCAATTATATTCTAATAGGAATTGTACCAATAAGAGAAGGGTAAATAGGTAGAAGCAATGACCCAAGATAGATGCAGAAGAGAACCTTGGTAGCAGAGAAATAATTTGAAAAATCATGCTTCATAACTACTAGGAAATAGACATATCAAAACATATTTGGTTAGTTTAGGGCATCTTTTCTGAAAGCAATTAAGTACAATTTTTAACTATCTCTAATTTAGCTCTGGTGATTTGGAATATTGTTCCTTCAGTAGCGATTTCAGAATGAGTAGTTCCTATTAAGATGCTGGTCCTGTGATTCACAGGCTCAGTAGAATGCATCCATGCACAGTGTGTTGCAACATTGGAGCTTTCAGGGAAGGGATGCTATAGTTTGTGTTTAGTACAGCATTAGCCTATTGTTGATGCATAATAAATAAATAATGATTCTTTACAGTTCCTGGACAATTAGCCCTTCAAAATATCCGCTCTTTTTTGAGATGCAAAAGAAAAAAAGTGATCCAGGTAACTACAGGCCTGTCAGTTTGGCATCTGTAGAATGCAAGGTCTTGGGAAAAAATTGAAGGAGAAAGTAGTTAAGGACATTGAGGTCAATGATAATTGGGACAAAATCCAACATGGTTTTACAAAAACATGGTGCCAAACCAACCTGATCTCCTTCTTTGAGAAGATAACAGATTTTTGAGACAAAGGAAACTCAGTGGATCTAATTTACCTCAATTTCAGTAAGGCATTTGATATGGTTCCACATGGGGAATTATTATTAGTTAAATTGGAAAAGACGGGGGTCAATATGAAAATTGAAAGGTGGATAAGGAACTGGTTAAAGGGGAGACTACAACGGGTCATACTGAAAGGTGAACTGTCAAGCTGGAGGGAGGTTACTAATGGAGTTCCTCAGGGATCAGTTTTGGAACCAATCTTATTTAATGTTTTTATTACTGACCTTGGCACAAAACATGGGAGTGTGCTAATAAAGTTTGTGGATGACACAAAGCTGGGAGGTATTGCCAATACAGAGAAGGACAGGGATATCATACAGGAAGATCTGGATGACCTTATAAACTGGAGTAAGAGTAATAGGATGAAATTTAATAGTGAAAAGTGCAAGGTCATGCATTTAGGGATTAATAACAAGAAGTTTTGTTATAAGCTGAGGACTCATCAGTTGGAAGTAACAGAGGAGAGAAGGACCTCAGAGTATTGGTTGATCACAGGATGACTATGAGCTGCCAATGTGATATGGCCGTGAAAAAAGCTAATGCAGTCTTGGGATGCATCAGGCAAGGTATTTCAAGTAGAGATAAGGAGGCGTTAGTACCGTTATACAAGGCACTGATGAGACCTCATCTGGAATACTGTGTGCAGTTCTGGTCTCTCATGTTTAAGAAGGATGAATTCAAACTGGAACAGGTACAGAGAAGGGCTATTAGGATGATCTGACAAATGGAAAGCCTGTCTTATGAAAGGAGACTCAAAGAGCTTGGCTTATTTAGCCTAACCAAAAGAAGGCTGAGGGGAGATATGATAGCTCTCTATAAATATATCAGAGGGATAAATACCAGGGTGGGAGAGGAATTATTTAAGCTCAGTACCAATGTGGACACAAGAACAAATGGATATAAACTGGCCACCAGGAAGTTTAGACTTGAAATTAGATGAAGGTTTCTAACCATCAGAGGAGTGAAGTTCTGGAACAGCTTTCCAAGGGGAGTAGTGGGGGCTTGTCATAAACAGATAAGTAAGAGTTAATAGAACAGAAGTACTTCATATCTCTTTTGCCTGGAAAGGGTTAACAAGTCCAGTGAGCCTGGCTGTCACCTGACCAGAGGACCAATCAGGGGACAGGATACTGTCAAATCTTGAGGGAGGGAAGATTTTGTGTGTGCTGTTAGTTTTTGGTTGTTGTTCACTCTGGGGCTCAGAGGGACCAGACGTGCAACCAGGTTTCTCCCCAATCTCCCTGATACAGGTTCTTATAGATTCAAAATAGTGAGTACTAGATAGATAAAGCTAGTTAGGCTTATGCTTGTTTTCTTTATTTGCAAATGTGTATTTGACTGGGAGGAGTTCAAATTGGTATTTTGCTGAAAAGATTTTAATTTATACTTGAATACCTAGGCTGGGAGGGTATTCTCAGTGTCTATAACTGAAAGACCCTGTACCTATTCCATTTTACATTTACAAAGATGATTTTTATTGTTTTTTTTCTTTCTTTAATTAAAAGCATTTCTTGTTTAAGAACCTGATTGTTTTTTTATTCTGGTGAGACCCCAGGGACAGGGTCTGGATTCACCAGGGAACTGGTGGGGAGAAAGGAGGGAAGGGGGAGAAAGAAGTTAATTTCTCTCTGTGTTAGGATTACTTTCTCTCTCAGGAAGAGTCGGAAGGGGGAGAAAGAAGGAGGGGGGAAGGTGAATTTTCCTCTCTGTTTAAAGATTCAAGGAGTTTGAATCACAGTGATCTTCCAGGGTAACCCAGGGAGGAGAAGCCTGGGAGAACGGTGGAGGAAAGGGTTTACTTTCCTTGTGTTAAGATCCAGAGGGACTGGGTCTTGGGGGTCCCTGGGCAAGGTTTTGGGGGGACCAGAGTGTACCAGGCACTGGAATTCCTGGTTGGTGGCTGCGCTACAAGTACTAAGCTGGTAATTGAGCTTAGAGGAATTCATGCTGGTACCCCATCTTTTGCACGCTAAGGTTCAGAGTGGGGAATTATACTATGACAGGGCTAAAGACATATCTGGCTTCAGGACTGAGCTTGATAAGTTTATGGAGGGGATGGTATGATGGGATAGCCTAATTTTGGCAATTAATTGATCTTTGACTATTAGCGGTAGATATGCCCAATAGCCTGTGATAGGATGTTAGATGGGGTGGGATCTGAGTTACTACAGAGAATTCTTTCCTGGGTGTCTGGCTGGTGAGTCTTGCCCACATGCTTAGCGTTTAGCTGATCACCATATTTGGGGTTGGGAAGGAATTTTCCTCCAGGGCAGATTAGCAGAGGCCCTGCAGGTTTTACACCTTCCTCAGCAGTGGGGGGGACGGGTTACTTGCTGGAGGATTCTCTGCACCTTGAAATCTTTAAACCATGATTTGAGAACTTCAATAGCTCAAACATAGGTTAGGGGTTTGTTACAGGAGTGGGTGGGTGAGATTCTGTGGCCTGCGTTGTGCAGGAGGTCAGACTAGACAATTATAACGGTCCATTCTGACCTTAAAGTCTTTGACTATGTGATGACTCTATGATGTTTGATGAATGTTTACATTCCACACTGTCTATATGACATTCATGTCCCCATATTTTCAGTCAAGTTTTATACCCTGTTCATGAACTGTGAGGCCTTGGCTACACTCACACTTTACAGCGCTGCAACTGGGGTGTGAAAAAACACCCCCCCGAGCGCTGCAAGATACAGCGCTGTAAAGCGTCAGTGTAATCAGGGCAGCAGCGCTGGGAGCGCGTCTCCCAGCGCTGCACGCTACACCCGTAAGGGATGTGGTTTACATGCAGCGCTGGGAGAGCTCTCTCCCAGCGCTGCCACTCTGACTACACTCACATGTCTACATCTAAAATTTTGCAGTGCTGGTTGTTACAGCTGTATTAGTACAGCTGTATAGGGCCAGCGCTGCAGAGTGGCCACACTTACAGCAACCAGCGCTGCAAGTGGTGTTAGATGTGGCCACACTGCAGCGCTGTTGGGCGGCTTCAAGGGGGGTTCCGGGAACGCGAGAGCAAACCGGGGAAGGAGACCAGCTTCGCCGCGGTTTGCTCTCGCGTTCCCGGAGCCACCCTGCAAACCGCAGGGAAGGAGACCTGCTTGCTCGGGGTTCCGGGAACGAGAGAGCAAACCGGGAAAGGAGACCAGCTTCGCCGCGGTTTGCTCTCTCGTTCCCCGAACCGCCGAGCAAGCGGTTCTCCTTACCTGCTTGCTCGGGGTTCCGGGAACAAGAGAGCAAACCGGGAAAGGAGACCAGCTTCGCCGCGGTTTGCTCTCTCGTTCCCGGAGCCACCCTGCAAACCGCAGGGAAGGAGAACCGCTTGCTCGGCGGTTCGGGGAACGAGAGAGCAAACCGGGAAAGGAGACCAGCTTCGCCGCGGTTTGCTCTCGCGTTCCCGGAGCCACCCTGCAAACCGCAGGGAAGGAGACCTGCTTGCTCGGGGTTCCGGGAACGAGAGAGCAAACCGCGGCGAAGCTGGTCTCCTTTCCCGGTTTGCTCTCTCGTTCCCCGAACCGCCGAGCAAGCGGTTCTCCTTACCTGCTTGCTCGGGGTTCCGGGAACGAGAGAGCAAACCGGGAAAGGAGACCAGCTTTGCCGCGGTTTGCTCTCTCATTCCCGGAGCCACCCTGCAAACCGCAGGGAAGGAGAACCGCTTGCTCGGCGGTTCGGGGAACGAGAGAGCAAACCGGGAAAGGAGACCAGCTTCGCCGCGGTTTGCTCTCTCGTTCCCGGAACCCCGAGCAAGCAGGTCTCCTTCCCTGCGGTTTGCAGGGTGGCTCCGGGAACGCGAGAGCAAACCGCGGCGAAGCTGGTCTCCTTTCCCGGTTTGCTCTCTCGTTCCCGGAACCCCGAGCAAGCAGGTCTCCTTCCCTGCGGTTTGCAGGGTGGCTCCGGGAACGCGAGAGCAAACCGCGGCAAAGCTGGTCTCCTTTCCCGGTTTGCTCTCTCGTTCCCCGAACCGCCGAGCAAGTGGTTCTCCTTACCTGCTTGCTCGGGGTTCCGGGAACGAGAGAGCAAACCGGGAAAGGAGATCAGCTTGATTACCAGAGGCTTCCTCCTTCCACGGAGGTCAAGAAAAGCGCTGGTAACTGTCTACATTGGATTACCAGCGCTGGATCACCAGCGCTGGATCCTCTACACCCGAGACAAAACGGGAGTACGGCCAGCGCTGCAAACAGGGAGTTGCAGCGCTGGTGATGCCCTGCAGATGTGTACACCTTCAAAGTTGCAGCGCTGTAACTCCCTCACCAGCGCTGCAACTTTCTGATGTAGACAAGCCCTCACACTTCAAAGCGCTGCCACAGCAGCGCTTCCGCAGCGCTGCCGGGGCAGCGCTTTGAAATTCCAAATATAGCCATGTGAATCTACAGTCTAAAAGAGCCTGGGGCTGATAAGAGATGAAGAGTCACTTATCCTAATGCCCCTAAATAACATTCTAATGGATTTCAAACCTACAGTGTATTTAGCTCTTGTTTGCTATATTACTGCTTAAATTCCTGTAAAAGGGAAAAGTTTATTCCATAAAATGAAAAAGATAAAGTTCAAAAAATGAACACCACTTCTGTTCATTTAAATAAAAGCAAATGGCCACACACTCCCCCTTTTAATATCTCTCGGAACAGCATTAACTGGTGTTTTATAATAATTTAGGGCCTGCAGACCTTTCTCACATGGGCAGTGCCAACAAAGTGAGCGGGACTGTATGTGCGAGTGAGGGCTGCAGAATAAGCCCATACTTCATTTATCAGGGGATTAGACAAAGCACATTTAATACATACAATGTTCAAATAGTCTTTTGCCCATAAAAATGCTTGCTTTCCTTTTTCTCTCATTTTCTCAAAATACTTTCTCTCATTTCTCAACTGATCAATAACAGATATCATCCTAGATATCCCTGTCTAGGATTTATTGTCCACAGCTCTTTGTTTTCAGTCATTTCCCTTTTACTTTCCACTTCCTCTCCTTTGTCTTGCTTTTGTTATTTACGGTCCCTTTCTCTGGGAGCACAGTGTTCCCACAACTTAATGAGCTACAGTTCTTAGTGGCACAGCCCTTGACATCAGATCAAATTCTGTTCATCTCACCATATGAATGTTGGACTAGCAGTAGCTGCAACAGCCACTGAAGAAAACTGGTACCATATATGTTACTTACACACTCTCTTACACCATGGTATCAAATGAAGGTATTTCATTCTATTACACAGAATATAAGTATGCTGCAACTATGCCTTCTGTATTAATGGGACTATCCTTCAGCATTAGTTCCTTTTACTTCTGTTCTCTAATTCATTAGTTGTTTACTGCAGGCTATTAACGGCCTAAAGATTGGCTTTAATCTTCAGCCAGAAGTTTTAAATAGCAGCAGCAGGTAATTACTCACTTTGAAATTTCTCCTCTTTTCTTCTTATCCTGTGAGGTGAAATTTAGGGCTTCAAAGTAAATTATCTTTATCAAAGCATCAAAATTAGTAGTGCAAATGTCAAGAAGTTAATTTGCTTACTTTAAACACAAAAGATGGCAAATACTTTTTCTCTTCTTTTTTAAACTTTTGACTCCAGTTGCAGCCTTTGAAAGTTTTTGACACCATTGCTACGAGATAGTTCAACAGTTTATTTTTCAGAATTGTGTGTGTGAATTGAGTGGTACTGGAAGCTTCTTGGGCTTCTGTACCACCGAATGTGTGAGCCAATCCAAGATTGGTACTCTCTTCTGTAGGACACAAACACAAATCTGCACCTAGAAACTCACTGAAAAGCAGGCCCTCTATTTTCAATAACTATTTAGAGTTTACTCATGCCATGCTAAGGAGCATTTTTTATCTTTGGAGTGTCAAACTGATGGACTGTAAAGTGTTTCTCTGAGCATAATGGTCAGTTTTCTTTCAACTATGCCACAGGACATACTTTTAAATGTATTCTACAACATTTTATTGTAATGTTTTCAGCTTCTAAACACATTGTCAAACAATTTCTCAGTAACACTTCATTATAAATGGATATCAGGATTCAAATTAAATTTATTTAGTGAGACCAACCCTTGTTACCAATTTTCTCCATTCCTCTCCCTTTGGCGGACACTTTTATGTTTGTTTGGATGAATAACCTCTAACAAGGCTGCTGTTGAGACCGTTTCTGGATTTGGCCAGCACTTTTGTTCTTCTCCCATCTGATCTCCGCTAGTAATTATCCAAAGTATGCAAGTACTTGGGGCAGGTCTATACTACCACTTAGTCAATCTAACTTATATTGCTCAGAGGTATAAAAGACACACACACCCCCAAGTGATGCAAGTGACAGCAACCTAAGTACTGTCCACACTGGTACTATGTCAGCGGGAGACACTCTCCTGAGGACTACTACAACTCTTCACCAGACTCACTACAGTGGTGCAGCTGCACTGATGTAGCACTTCTAGTGTAGACCTGCCTTTGGGCACAAATCTTGTTCATCTGACTCACAAAAGTAATGTTATCCCATAGAGTTCAGTTGAACGACTCATGTGAATAAGGCAGTCAGTCTCCAGATCTAACTAATGTTATTGTTACAACTTCCCTAGGCGGTATTAAATGTTAGCATTATCGTCCCCATTTACAGATGAAGAGACTGTGATATAGAAGCTAAGAGTCAAATTTGCAGCCTGGCTTTAATCAGGTCTCCATTTTCAGAGGTGCAAATAATTCCAAAAGAAGTTTTGCACACACAGTTTAGGCCCACTTACAAATCTAAGTCCCTGATTCCACATCAAAATAACCTAAACTCATGGAGGATGGGTGTGGTCCCAGGGGACTGGAAAAGGGCAACCATAGTAGTAGCTTTAAAAAGAGGAGCAAAAAGGATCCAGTGAATTGTAGACTGGTCATCCTAACTTCAATACCTGACAAGATATTGAAATACCTTATTAAACAATCAGGTTTGTAAGCACCTAGAGGATAGAAGAGTTAAGGAATAGCCAGGATGGATTTGTCAAGACCAAACCATGCCAAACTGACCTAGTTTCCTTCTTTGACAGCGTTACTGGCCTAGTGGATTATGTGAAGAGGAGGGAGGAGTGGGGAAGCAGTAGACATGATATATCTTGATTTTAATAAGGCTTTTGACACAGTCCCACCTAACATTCTCATAAGCAAACTAGGGAAATGCCAACAATAAACGTGGTGCACACCTACTTGAAAGGCCGAACTCAAAGAGTAGTTATTAATGGCTGTCAAACTGGGAGAGAGTATCTAGTGGGGTCCCATGGGGTCAGTCCTTGGTCCAGTCCTATTTAATTCTGTCATTAATGACTTGGATAATGGAGTGGAAGCTACACTTAATATGCTTATAAAAATTGCTGATGACACTAAGCTGGGAGGAGTTGCAAACATTAGAATTCAAATGGAGAATTGGTCTCAATTCAACAAGATGAAATTCAATAAATGTAAGTGCAAAGTACTTCACTGGAGAAGGAAAAATCAAATGCACAGCTTCAAAATGTGGAATGACTGGTGAGGCAGCACTACTGCTGAAAAGAATCTGAGGGTTATAGTGGATCACAAACTGAATACGAGACCACAGTGTGGTGCAGTTGCAAAAATGTCACTCTCATTCTGGGATATATTAGCAGGAATGTTGCATGTAAGACATAGGAGGTACTTGTTCCACTCAGCTCAACACTGATGAGGCATCAGTTGGAGTACTATGTCAGATTCTGGATGCCACACTTTAGAAAAGACATAGACAAACTGGAGAGAGTCCAGAGGAGAGCAACAGAAATGAGAAAAAGTTTAAAAAAACATGACCTATGGGGGAAGGTCAAAAAATGAGCATGGTTAGTCTTGAGAAAGGAAGACTGAGTGCGGACCTGATGGCAGCCTTCAGATATGTTAAGGGCTGTTATAAAGAGGATAGTGGTCAATTGTTCTCCATTTCCATTGAAGTCGGACAAGCAGTAATCTGCTTAATCTGCAGCAAGGGGGATTTAGGTTAGATATTAGGAAAAACTTTCTAACTATAGAAGTAGTTAAACTCTAGAATAGGCTTCCAAGGGAGGTTGTGGAATCCCCATCACTGGAGATTTTAAGAATAGGTTGGACAAACTCCTGCCAGGGATTGTATAGGTATTCTTGGTCCTGCCTCAGCACCAGAGGCTGAATTTGATGACTTCTCCGGGTCCCACACACTACATTTCTATGAGTCTGTGATAAACTGAACCCATGGAAATGAATGTCTGAAAAACCAGCCCTCCATGACTTCCCTAGGCCCAGAGCAAGTAGACAGAGTCAGAGTCAAGAATTCCTGATTCCCTGTGCCTGTGCTTAATCACTAGATCAAGTTGCCTCTCAGTGTTAGTTGGTGGGAAACAGACATAAAGGCTAAGACCCATTTGAGCAAGCCATCTCTATTAAGCAATGCAGTTAATCATATGATTAACCTTAAATGCATTCTTACATCCCATTGATTTCAATGGATGTTAAGCAGATGCTTAAAGTTCCAGAGAGGTAGCCGTGTTAGTCTGGATCTGTACAAGCAGCAAAGAATCCTGTGGCACCTTATAGACTAACAGACGTTTTGGAGCATGAGCTTTCGTGGGTGAATACCCACTTCGTCGGATGCATGTAGGGAAATTTCCAGGGGCAGGTATATATATGCAGGCAAGCTAGAGATAATGAGGTAGTTCAATCAGGGAGGATGAGGCCCTGTTCTAGCAGTTGAGGTGTGAAAACCAAGGGAGGAGAAACTGGTTTTGTAATTGGCAAGCCATTCACAGTCTTTGTTTAATCCTGAACTGATGGTGTCAAATTTGCAGATGAACTGAAGCTCAGCAATTTCTCTTTGAAATCTGGTCCTGAAGTTTTTTTGCTGCAGGATGGCCACCTTAAGTTCTGCTATAGTGTGGCCAGGGAGGTTGAAGTGTTCTCCTATAGGTTTTTGTATATTGCCATTCCTAATATCTGATTTGTGTCCGTTTATCCTTTTCCGTAGCGACTGTCCAGTTTGGCCGATGTACATAGCAGAGGGGCATTGCTGGCATATGATGGCGTAGATTACATTGGTGGACATGCAGGTGAATGAACCGGTGATGCTGTGGCTGATCTGGTTAGGTCCTGCGATGGTGTCGCTGGTGTAGATATATGGGCAGAGTTGGCATCGAGGTTTGTTGCATGGATTGGTTTCTGAGCTAGAGTTACTATGGTGCGGTGTGCAGTTACTGATGAGAATATGTTTCAGGTTGGCAGGTTACCTATGGGTGAAGACTGGCCTGCCACCCAAGGCCTGTGAAAGTGTGGGATCATTGTCCAGGATGGGTTGTAGATCCCTGATGATGTGTTGGAGAGGTTTTAGTTGGGGGCTGTATGTGATGGCCAGTGGAGTCCTGTTGGTTTCTTTCTTGGGTTTGTCTTGCAGTAGGAGGCTTCTGGGTACATGTCTGGCTCTGTTGATCTGTTTCCTTATTTCCTCGTGCGGGTATTGTAGTTTTGAGAATGCTTGGTGGAAATTTTGTAGGTGTTGGTCTCCGTCTGAGGGGTTAGAGCAGATGCGGTTGTACCTCAGTGCTTGGCTGTAGACAATGGATCGTGTGATGTGCCCAGGATGGAAGCTGGAGGCATGAAGGTAGGCATAGCGGTCGGTAGGTTTTTGGTATAGGGTGGTGGTAATGTGACCATCACTTATTTGCACCGTGGTGTCTAGGAAGTGGACCTCCCGTGTAGATTGGTCCAGGCTGAGGTTGATGGTAGGGTGGAAGCTGTTGAAATTGTGGTGGAATTTTTCTAGAGTCTCCTTCCCATGGGTCCAGATGATGAAGATGTCATCAATGTAGCATAGGTAGAGAAGGGGCATGAGTGGATGAGAGCTGAGGAAGCGTTGTTCCAGGTCGGCCATAAAAATATTGGCATATTGTGGGGCCATGCGGGTGCCCATAGCGGTGCCACTGATCTGGAGATATGTATTGTCATCAAATTTGAAATAGTTGTGTGTGAGGATAAAGGCACAGAGCTCAACAGCCAGTTGTGCTGTGCCATCATCGGGGACACTGTTCCTGACAGCTTGTATTCCATCTGTGTGTGGGATGTTTGTGTAGAGAGCCTCTACATCCATGGTGGCTAGGACGGTGTTTTCTGGAAGGTCACCAATGCATTGTAGTTTCCTCAGGAAATCAGTGGTGTCACGGAGATAGCTGGGAGTGCTGGTGGCATAGGGTCTGAGTAGAGAGTCCACATATCCAGACAGTCCTTCAGTGAGAGTGCCAATGCCCAAGATGATGGGGCGTCCAGGATTTTCTGGCAAAAAAACTTCAGGACCAGACTTCAAAGAAAGAGAAACTGCTGAGCTTCAGTTCATCTGCAAATTTGACACCATCAGCTCAGGATTAAACAAAGACTGTGAATGACTTGCCAATTACAAAACCAGTTTCTCCTCCCTTGGTTTTCATACCTCAACTGCTAGAACAGGGCCTTATCCTCCCTGATTGAACTACCTCATTATCTCTAGCTTGCCTGCATATATATACCTGCCCCTGGAAATTTCCACTACATGCATCTGACGAAGTGGGTATTCACCCACGAAAGCTCATGCTCCAAAACGTCTGTTAGTCTATAAGGTGCCACAGGATTCTTTGCTGCTTTTACATGCTTAAAGTTGAGCACATGCTTCAATACTTTCTAGAAAAGGGGATATACTTAACCGTATTCATAACTGAATCAGGGTTTGAGAACGCAGTAGTGTCAATGTTAATCTTTAACCTGGGTTTCACACACAAAGGTGACAACAACCAAATTATCACCTTTGCAAACATGCTTTACTGTATAAAGGAATCCAAAGCTCCATAAACAAAGAATTAACAACAAAGAGTTAAATGATTAAAATAAAACAGATGACAGTTAAGAAAGTACCTAGTTGTTGAGAAGATCTAAGCCTCAGAAGCGAACAGCAGTTGCTAAAAGCTTTATCTTTGCAAGCAATCATCAAAATAAGGTTATACATTTTATATACTACAAAGACACTGCCTTCTACTCTCCACCCCATCTATGATTTCTTTAGATTAAAGAAATCTGTTGGCTTGAGTTCTTAAACCCAGATGAAAGCTTTGATTTCTTAATTAAATTTTATGGCTATCTGCATTTGATATTTCAGCCAAATTGTATCAACTGCTGCAGCAACAACAGAGTCACATCAAAGGGGAGCTCCACCTTCATGACCTGTAATTACAGAATGTATTGCTCAATGATACTCACTGTAAGATGCACCTGCAAGACAGCCCCTACTACACTACCTAGGCCTAAAACAAAGGCACTGCTCTGAACTGGGATGAATCAGTCTATTTCAAACTGATCTTTACTTTCAAACAAAAGAGCTATGTTTGGTCAAGGCCCGTCATGGAATAGTGCTTGTATTAAGGCTGATATGAGATTCTGAAAATGAAAGCATGCTGTACTATTACACTGGCTTCAATATGAAGGATGGGACCAAAGATCAAAGCAAAAATTGGGAGAGAGAAAGAAAACTAGTAGAAATGGGAGAATGAAGGGGAGTAGGAGAAAAGGTGGAACAAAAGAGGGACAGGAAGGGAAAAGGAAAAAGGAAATTAATGGAGAAATTATTTTACTAGTGAGAAGAAAAAAATGTTAATTAAATGGCAAAAGGGCACTCAAAAAATGGGGATAAAAGAGCCAGACATAAAGGAAAGAAGTATTTGGAGGGAAGGAAGAGAAAGAAGAGACATATACATAAGTCAGTGTCAACTGAAAATTTGCTGTCAAATATTTCTCCTCTTAAATAGTTACACAAGTAATGTGAATACACAAATTCATGCCAATAAAACTTTTGGCCTATACAGTCATCTATTCCATCTATTTGTGTATTTTGGAACAAGCCGAAACTTAATGTGACAAAAACTCACTATCTAGGCCTCACTAAATTTGGAAGCCTCCTTGGGAACTCCAAAACTAATGTCCAGTGCTCATGTCTAGGGGATTGGCTACACTTGCAAGTTAGAGCGCATTAAATCAGCCCCAGGCTCCCTGTCTCCTGAGGTGTCCACACTGGCAAGAGAGTGCCTGGACTCTGCAGCTGGAGCACTCCTGGTAATCCACCTCAACAAGAAGCATAGAGCTTGCTGCGCCCTGGTTGAAATGCCCGATTGTCTGTGTAGACCACGTGTTGCATTACTGTGCTGTGATTGGCCTATGGAAACGTCCCATAATCTCCTAAAGTCAAGTGATCACTCTGGTTATTATTTTGAACTCGGCTGCAGGCATGTGGATATCCCCTTTCAAAGCTCCGTTTCTAACAGCCAGCATACTTATCTGCTCTGGGACACAAAGTAAACCATTACTGTGGAATGCTCCTGCCAAGGCAGGCATTTGTGTGTGTGTGTGTGTGTGTGTGTGTGTGTGTGTGTGTGTGTGTGGCTGACACACTCTCTGCCTCCCAAAACACACTATCTCTCCCCCCACATACACACAACACACTCCCTGTCACACTCCATCCCCCCCCCCATTTGAAAAGCACACTGCAGCCACTTGCACACTGGGACAGCTACCACAATGCACTGCTCTCTATGGCATTGCAAGAGTTGCTAATGTGGCCACGCCACTGTGCTTGCAGCTGACAGTGTAAACACATGGCAATGCTTTCCCTGCTGTGGCCTCTAAAGGCTGGTTTAACTCCCAGCGCTCTACATCTGCAAGTGTAGCCAAGCCCTAGGAAAAAAAATACAAAGAGGAAGAATAAAATAGAGTGGAAGAAATCACAGGCTAGATATTAGAGCTGGTCAGAAATTTTTCACCAGAATGCCCTTTTTGCAAAATAAAAAATTTCCATGGGAAAATTTCAATTTTATTGAAGAAAATTTAATTTCCTTAAGGAAAATCAAAATGACAGCTCCCTTGCTAGATCTACTGGAGATCAACAGTGACAACTTCAAGATTCTTGGGGTGAAATCCTGGCCTTATAGAAATTCAACGGGAGTTTTGCCATTGACTTTAACAGGGCCAGGATTTCACCCCACATTGCTCCATGGCATCAGAAATTCTGATTCCATTTTCTAAATCACGCTAAATAACTTAGTTGAGAAGAAAGGGTATAATAGAGATTCTATAGACAGGTGAACTGAAAGGAATCTGCTATGGTGAGTGTGAACCTGGGTTTTCAGGTCTGAAGCTCTGCCAGAGCATCCCTGATAACATTTGTGCTTCTATACTTGAATCTATATTCAACCTAGTTCTATAGTGCTATCTCATGCTGGCATATGGACCAAATTTCATGGTCTATAACTGGGCCAAATTCCCACTGAAACCAAATGGGTTTTTCCTCAATTAAGGCAGAAGTTGGATCATAGACTTCAGTTGCATAGATATAAATGAGGACAGAGTTTGGCTCAGCATTTTTAATCTTCTTCATTATTATAGGTATTACAGTAGAACGTGGAAGCTTCAACCAAGATCATGGTCCCATTGTATTAGATCCTATACATACACAGAGTGAGAAACAGTCTCTCTCCTAAAGAGCTTACAATCTAAATAGACAAAAGCTGGGAAGGAAAACAGACACAGAAAAGGAAAGCTACACTCCCAAGGTCACATAGAAGATCAGTGCTAGGCTGGGAATAGCACTAGGGTCTCCTAACTCCCACTCCAGTTCTTTATCCACTAGACCATGCTGCCTTGCTCAGGCATTTTTACTGCTGCCAAACCTCACGATTTAATCTTGAGTAACAGGACTGTAGTCCCTGCTGGAGCCAGTCTCCTAAAGCCAGATGTTTCAGCCTTCATGGGACTTCCAGCCTGACCAGGAGAAATGTCTTCCTCTCACTAGATGCCTTCCCCACTTCCCCAACTCCTGGGGGAAGAGCAGCCAATCAGAACTGCTGCAGAGCTCTGTCTCCCAAGGACAGAGAGGAATTTGGGAAGTGGGAAGAGGGAGAAGCCCCTATCATTTTCATAAGAGGAGAGGAAGGAATAGAAAGAGCCCAGTGGGTGGCTTTGATTGGAAAGTGGGCAAAATGTATTAGTTTCAGGCAAAGGTTAGTTTTAATGTGAAACCCAAAATAAATCTCAGCAGATAAAAAGACAAAATGAATCAGTCAGAGATCAAAATAAAGGATCATGTGGGCCCCTGAAAAATAACACCCTTAGGAGCTGCTAACAGCTAACAGGAGCTGCTAACAGGGAGTTTTGCAAGGGAGTTCTCCAGGTGAAGGAGGAGCACAGACAGCATCTGTGGGGTAAGTGATTGTCTGCAGTGTCTGGGTTTGTGTGTGTGTTTGGGGGTTACTTGCTGTGTGCTGAGCTTGTGTTTGTCAGTCTGTTTGGTTTGTTTGTTTGTTTGAAGGACCGTGTGCTGTAGCTGGCAGTTGGAGGTGGAGCTACTAGGAAGGTTTGAAAGCTAGAAGCCTCTGGTAATTGGCTGAACCTTAACCAGTGGGCGGGGCATTCACTCAGGCCAGGGCTTTATAAAGCTGCGCACAAGTGACCAGGGAGCTTAGCGAACAGGAGCTGCTAACAGGGAGTTTTGCAAGGGGAGTAGGAAGGGAGGGGGGGGTCCCTTGTCGGTCTCATCTGTGACCCATTGGTCCCCTGAACCCATAACCTGAGCCACATCGAAAACCTTTCTGTTTACAGCAGAGAGGAGCGGACAGGGAGCTGTAGATGGGAATTTGCGAGAGTTTGACAGAGGGAGGCTTACAATGGTGAGGAGGACCCGCAACACCCGTGCCAGCACTGCTTCTGTCTCCTCCACCTGCGCCTGTAGCCAGACAGAGCACCAAAGCATGGATGCTTTTACCCAGATTCTGGTGTGGGCTTGCAAAGACTGTAATTTGCAATTTCCACTTACTGATATCCAGGCTGGGGGTGGCATCCAATGTGAAAGGTGCCTACTGGTGGAATCTCTCAGGCAGCAGGTGGGAGAGCTACAGGAGGAGGTGGCCAGGCTGAGGAACATCTATGTCCATGAGCAATTCCTGGACAGTATCCATGTGGAGACACCTGATGGTGCTGTCCCGGTTGACAGGACTACCGACACACCAGTGGAGGAGGAGGCTCAGGGTGGACACAGCCAGCTGGTTACTTCAAGCAGCAGGCAGTGCTCCACCGCTGCTGCGAACCCTCCTGTTGTGGTAAAAGATAACCATTATGCTCTTCTTGATACAGGAGAGAAGAAATCACCCCCAACAGTTAAGGGGGTGAAGCCTCGTACCCCTAAGGCTGGGAGGTCTGCTGCCACCACTGATAAGAAACGTAGGGTAGTGGTGGTTGGAGACTCTCTGCTGAGGGGGACGGAGACACCCATCTGTCGCCCTGACCGTTCATCCCGGGAGGTATGCTGCCTGCCAGGGGCCCGTATCCGAGATGTTACAGAGGCTTTGTCGAGGATTATCCAGCCTTCTGACTACTATCCCATGCTACTCATCCATGTGGGCACAAATGATACTGCGAGGTGTGACGCTGAGCAGATCAAGAGTGACTACAGGGCTCTGGGAGTACGGGTTAAGGAGTTTGGAGCGCAGGTGGTATTCTCTTCGATTCTTCCTGTTGAAGGTAGGGGTCTGGGCAGAAACAGATGCATCGTGGAGGTGAATGCCTGGTTGTGAAGATGGTGTCGCCAGGAGGGCTTTGGCTTCCTCGACCACGGGATGCCGTTTGAGGAAGGACTGCTAGGAACAGATGGCATTCACCTTTCGAAGCGGGGAAAGGCCTTATTTGCGCACAGACTGGCTAACCTAGTAAGGAGGGCTTTAAACTAGGTTCGACGGGGACAGGTGAGCAAAGCCCACAGGTAAGTGGGGAACAAGACCTGGGAGATGGGTTGGAAACAGGAGGGAGCACGGGCTATAATGGCAGAGAGGAAGGAGGGTCAGGGCAAAGCTGGGAGGCAAGATCAAACCAGTATCTTAGATGCCTTTATACAAATGCAAGAAGTATGGGTAATAAGCAGGAAGAACTAGAAGTGCTAATAAATAAATACAACTATGACATTATTGGCATTACTGAAACTTGGTGGGATAATACACATGACTGGAATGTTGGTGTGGATGGGTATAGTTTGCTCAAGAAGGATAGACAGGGGAAAAAGGGAAGAGGTGTTGCCTTATATATTAAAAATGTACACACTTGGACTGAGGTGGAGATGGACATAGGAGACGGAAGGGTGGAGAGTCTCTGGGTTAGGCTAAAAGGGGTAAAAAACACAGGTGATGTCGTGCTGGGAGTCTACTACAGGCCACCTAATCAGGCGGAAGAGGTGGATGAGGCTTTTTTCAAACAGCTAACAAAATCATCCAAAGCCCAAGATTTGGTGGTGATGGGGGACTTCAACTATCCAGATATATGTTGGGAAAATAACACCGTGGGGCACAGACTATCCAATAAGTTCCTGGACTGCATTGCAGACAACTTTTTATTTCAGAAAGTTGAAAAAGCTACTAGGGGGGAAGCTGTTCTAGACTTGATTTTAACCAATAGGGAGGAACTTGTTGAGAATTTAAAAGTAGAAGGAAGCTTGGGTGAAAGTGATCATGAAATCATAGAATTTGCAATTCTAAGGAAAGGTAGAAGGGAGTACAGCAGAATAGAGACAATGGATTTCAGGAAGGCGGATTTTGGTAAGCTCAGAGAGCTGATAGGCAAGGTCCCATGGGAATTAAGACTGAGGGGAAAAACAACTGAGGAAAGTTGGCAGTTTTTCAAAGGGACGCTATTAAGGGCCCAGAAGCAAGTTATTCCGATGGTTAGGAAAGATAGAAAATGTGGCAAAAGACCACCTTGGCTTACCCTTGAGATCTTGCGTGACCTACAAAATAAAAAGGCGTCATATAAAAAATGGAAACTAGGTCAGATCACGAAGGATGACTATAGGCAAATAACACAGGAATGCAGAGGCAAGATTAGAAAAGCAAAGGCACAAAATGAACTCAAACTAGCTATGGGAATAAAGGGAAACAAGAAGACTTTTTATCAATACATTAGAAGCAAGAGGAAGACTAAGGACAGGGTAGGCCCACTGCTCAATGAGGAGGGGGTAACAGTAACAGGAGACTTGGAAATGGCAGAGATGCTTAATGACTTCTTTGTTTCGGTCTTCACTGAGAAGTCTGAAGGAATGTCTAGTATAGTGAATGCTTACAGGAAGAGGGTAGGTTTAGAAGAGAAAATAAGGAAAGAGCAAGTAAAAAATCACTTAGAAAAGTTAGATGCCTGCAAGTCACCAGGGCCTGATGGAATGCATCCTAGAATACTCAAGGAGTTAATGGAAGAGGTATCTGAGCCTCTAGCTATTATCTTTGGGAAATCATGGGAGACGGGGGAGATTCCAGAAGACTGGAAGGGGGCAAATATAGTGCCCATCTATAAAAAGGGAAATAAAAACAACCCAGGAAACTACAGACCAGTTAGTTTAACTTCTGTGCCAGGGAAGATAATGGAGCAGGTAATCAAAGAAATCATCTGCAAACACTTGGAAGGTGGTAAAGTGATAGGGAATAGCCAGCATGGATTTGTAAAGAACAAATCATGTCAAACTAATCTGATAGCGTTCTTTGATAAGATAACGAGCCTTGTGGATAAGGGAGAAGCGGTGGATGTGATATACCTAGACTTTAGTAAGGCATTTGATACAGTTTCGCATGATATTCTTATAGATAAGCTAGGAAAGTACAATTTAGATGGGGCTACTATAAGGTGGGTGCATAACTGGCTGGATAACCGTACTCAGAGAGTAGTTGTTAATGGCTCCCAATCCTGCTGGAAAGGTATAACAAGTGGGGTTCCGCAGGGGTCTGTTTTGGGACCGGTTCTGTTCAATATCTTCATCAACGATTTAGATGTTGGCATAGAAAGTACGCTTATTAAGTTTGCGGACGATACCAAACTGGGAGGGATTGCAACTGCTCTGGAAGACAGGGTCAAAATTCAAAACGATCTGGACAAATTGGAGAAATGGTCTGAGGTAAACAGGATGAAGTTCAATAAAGACAAATGCAAAGTGCTCCACTTAGGAAGGAACAATCAGTTTCACACATACAGAATGGGAATAGACTGTCTAGGAAGGAGTATGGCAGAAAGAGATCTAGGGGTCATAGTGGACCACAAGCTTAATATGAGTCAACAGTGTGATACTGTTGCAAAAAAAGCAAACATGATTCTGGGATGCATTAACAGGTGTGTTGTAAACAAGACAAGAGAAGTCATTCTTCCGCTTTACTCTGCGCTGGTTAGGCCTCAACTGGAGTATTGTGTCCAGTTCTGGGCACCGCATTTCAAGAAAGATGTGGAGAAATTGGAGAGGGTCCAGAGAAGAGCAACAAGAATGATTAAAGGTCTTGAGAACATGACCTATGAAGGAAGGCTGAAGGAATTGGGTTTGTTTAGTTTGGAAAAGAGAAGACTGAGAGGGGACATGATAGCAGTTTTCAGGTATCTAAAAGGATGTCATCAGGAGGAGGGAGAAAACTTGTTCACCTTAGCCTCCAATGATAGAACAAGAAGCAATGGGCTTAAACTGCAGCAAGGGAGATTTAGGCTGGACATTAGGAAAAAGTTCCTAACTGTCAGGGTAGTCAAACACTGGAATAGATTGCCTAGGGAAGTTGTGGAATCTCCATCGCTGGAGATATTTAAGAGTAGGTTAGATAAATGTCTGTCGGGGATGGTCTAGACAGTATTTGGTCCTGCCATGAGGGCAGGGGACTGGACTCGATGACCTCTCGAGGTCCCTTCCAGTCCTAGAGTCTATGAGTCTCATCTTGCTTCCACTTGATAAACATAATGGACAACCAGGGGCTGCAGTTTTCATAGAGTTGATTAGGCATCTTCAGAGTGAGGACTATTGAAGCATCCTGGCTCTTTGTGTCTTCCAAGTGGAATCTTAGCACAAATCTCAGAGATACCCATACTCAAACACCCCTTGCTTCAAAGACTCACCTCTCACTGCACAACTCCTCCCCCTCCATCTCTCATTGCCTCTGAGTCCACTACCATCTCCTCATCCTATCATCTAAGGCTCCGAATCTCTCTCACAGACCCTCAGTAGAAGCCAGCACATATGTTAACACGCAGAGCAGCAGCTTCCCATGCAAGCAGATGGAGCCTAGTGTCTGCCCTACCCAATCAGCATCAGCCACCTTGATGGTCTCCCTCCAACCCCAACCCATTGTCTGCATGATTGAGGCTCCCCTTCCCAGCCCCAGTTAGCACCAACCACCTCTGGAATTTTGCCATCCAGTCCCTTCCCATTAACCACAGTCCTCGCCACATATGAAACACCCCCTCTCTGTACCCCCCTCAGCCTCAGAACCCCCTTCATCACACCCTCATTGCACAAACCCTCAGCCTCAGAACATTGCCTGTCACTACTACAGAATATTCACACACTTGTGATAACACAAAACAATGCAATGAAGCACCATTGAAGTGTTTAACAGACCAAACATGAGTAAACAGGTGAGGTTTTTTGTCAGGCTGTAGATCTATTTTTTAACAACAAAAGCAATAATTGGTATTAAAATATTTGGCCTATGTGCTTTGTTGCTAATCAGCTCATTCATTCAACAACAAAGAAAAGAAAATACTCTGGGAGGGGGAGGGGGACCCATTACACTTAGAGAAGGCTCAAAAGCCCAGCAAAGTCTGAGATAAAAATTAATTTACATGGTATAGCCAATAGCCATGTTAATTGTCTGTGGTGATAAATGAGGATATATTAAAATGGTCTGGGTAGCTTAATCTGTGATAGATCTATCAGCAATTATCCTTTTTTCTAAATCTCTAGATCATTTAATGAGGTAATTTCAGTGTTCTAATAAAATGTGGCAATGGAATGTTTCCAGATGTCTGGGATACAAGCAAAAAGTAAGTTCTGCTCTGAAGCCATAATCCATGTACTAAACCAACCAGCATCATCTTCTCATTGAATTACTCTTCTGTTTCAGTCAGAGAGAAAGAAGTTGCGAAAAAAAATCTGAGTGTTTTGACAAATCCTTTCAAGTCACATCAGATCAGAACAAGAGGGAAGAAAAATCTGCTGACTTTATTATATAAAGCACCTTCATCATTACTGATACATCATGAATGACTGTTTTTACAGCTGTACCCTAAAACGGGTTGTTTAATTTCACCAGTATAAATGAGCAAGCATTTCAAATTGTGGCCCTTTACTTATGCCTTTACTCTGAGCTGTGCATGCACCAAAAAGAGGCTGACTTGGACAAGAGCTATAACCCCAGTTCTGGTACTAAAATTCAAGGCAGGGGGAAAGGCTTGCTCAAAAATTCCTCTGCACGAGGAACATAAAGGATGTCATACTAGCTGCACTTCCCAGCTAGTCCTACCTTACAGTCTTTATATATAATTTCAATGTTATATGAGATAAAAATATTTAAAGTTTGACATGACAATGACATGCAGATTGGAATGAGCATCACTTTGTCACCGTGTCCTCAAACACATTTTCAGTAAAGTGTGTCTGAAAGAACAAGGCAACCACTACTCAGCCGTGTGGCGGAAGATGAAAAAATATTGCAGAGACAAGAATAATGGGGCTAGATACTCAGCTTCTGAGCAAACCCATTATCACAGAGAAGGAAGGAGAAGATCCGTTCTTTTAGGGCCACGGAAATACCCTGTGCATAAGTAGGTTATTCACATTGTGTGGTTAGGTCAGGATTCAACCTGTAGGCTGTCATAAACAGATAGTTAAGGGTTAATGCCTCTTTTACCTGTAAAGGATTAAGAAGTTCACCTAGCCTAGCTGACATCTGACCAAAGGAACCGATGGGGAAACAAAATGTTTCAAAAGGAAAGAGGGAAGTTTTCCTTTGTTTAGAGTCTCAGTTTCAGCCAGAGTGAAAAAGATCAAGGAACCAGCCTCTTTTCGGAGTAGTAAGTTTTAGAAAGGGATAAATAGGTTTATGTTTATTTTCTTTGTAACCTGTCTTGGTACCATTAAGGGAATTATCAAAATTGGGTATTTGGGTAACTAAATTTGTGCCCAGGGGGGAACATCCTCTGTGTTTTAAATCTGTTGTCTGTGAGAGTAGCTGGTATGCTAATCTCCCAGAGGATTTTCTTTTACCTTTCTTTTCTTTAATTAAAAACCTTTTTCTTAATACCTGATTGATTTTTCCTTGTTTTTAGATCCAAGGGGGTTGGATCTAGATCCACCAGGAGTTGGTGGGAGAAAAGAGGGGGGATGGTTAATTTCTCATTCTTTTAAGATCCAAGGGGTTTGGATCTGTGTTCACCATGGAATTGGGGAAGTTTCTCAAGGTTTTGGGAGGAAAGGGGGTATTCCAGACAGAGGATCTGGATGGTGGCAGCGATATCAGATCTAAGCTGGTAATTAAGCTTAGAAGTGTCCATGCAGGTCTCCACATCTGTACCCTAAAGTTCAGAGTGGGGAAGGAACCTTGACATAGACATTTTGTACTGCTCTATTATTTCAAGCTGTCTGCCAATTTAGGAAGGCTACATTGCATCAGGTACACTCTCAGGGTTATCCTCATAATCATAAGAGGTAGGTAATACTGTCAAGTTTTGAAGTTCAACACAGACCAGTGAGAGGTTGTGTCACTGCTTGTCCTGTAATCCTGAGTGCCTTAAAATGCTCTGCTGTTGCAGATTCCTGTCTGGAAGTTCCCAGCCAGCTTACAAGCACCCACTGTGTATCTATGCATTGAATCACCCTGGTTCAGCAACTCTGGCTCCAGTAGCCAACGTGTTACACCACAGCCACACTCTGGTCACCAACCTTGGTTTCTACTAGCCAAGTGACCCCAACACACTCCTAGTCCTGAATTTCCCTGTCCACTCGGATAGGTCCAGCCCTCTCCTGGAACATTCAAAGGACTGAAATGGTTTATTGCTCCTTTAAAGAGACGAAAGCATGGAAGCTTGTTGCTTTAACTGGAGTTAATAATCACTTCATGGCAACCATCGTGCTGGATTGACTGAGAACAAAAGTAAAACAAATGTATTTAATCAAAAAGAGAGAGGTTTTAAGTGAGTTCAGATATAAAGGATAAAGTCAGAAATTGTTACAAACAAATAGAAGTGAGAAATGTTTTCTAGTAACTAACATTTAATAAAACTAACTGTTTGTTCCAGGTGAGATTCTTACCACACCTGCTTCCAGCAAGATGGCTGACCATGCCTGTGATCAGGATCTCCCATAAAGTCTAAAGCGCCCTCTTGCGCTAGGATGCTCTGAAGGTCACAACTTGAATTTTTTAAAATTCTTAAATTCTGCAGAAGCTAAGGTGTAAGCTTCCAACTGGGTGAACTGGCTGATTTGTCAAGCCCAGTGACCAGGCTTTGTATTCTATTACAAACAGCTTGTTCTGTAAGCTGGGACTGTTAATAGTCCTATATATGAACACCTTGGACAGTACAAGGCAATTTAATACACTTTGAAAGTCTTGTACAAAAATATCCCCCCCAATACACACACCCCAAAATAAAAAACCTGTGGTTCTAGACAGTCACACAATTAGTGTAGTACATCCACAACCCTGTTTTTATTTAGCATACCCAAAGTCTGAACACACACAATTTTTTATTCGCCAGCTAAAAACAAATAGGTGCTATAAAAGTGAGCAAAACCCCAACAGTTGAGGTCACAGTGATTCTTGATTTCAGTGTGCGCAAACAGCTCTTATAAAAGAAGAAAAAGGGGAGAGAGTGGTCTACTTAACCCTCTCCATTCTGTAAATAGTTTTGTTAGCTTTCAGCTTTCTCTTAACGCATGGCGCAGATTACAGAGGGTAAATATTAACTAGATATTGACTGCTGCTCCCTTCATTGAATAGTAAATAATGCAGTTTAGATATGAAGGTCTACATTGACTTTTCAAAGGTAACAGAGCAGGGAAGGGATCCTCTGAATGGCCAATAACTGAAAATGTGAAGATGGATGACAGGCTGGTACCTACAAGTTGGAACAGCCAAACTTCAGGGTTTATTTTGTTCCATATCTTTGTTTAAGTGGTAAAGCAGACAAACAAACGTGCACTCAAGTTTCTTTTAGATATGGTAAAAGTCTCTTCCTGACTTCATTAATTCAGGCTATTTTGTTGACACATCAAAGGCCCTCATAAGAGTAAATTGTGATGGATTACTGATTTTCAGCACATTTCATAAAGTTTACAGAAGCATTCTACTTCTCCTCCCCACCCCACCCCCACCACAACGACTTCTCAGCTATGAGGGCTCGAGAAGTCGTTGTGAAAAGACAACATAGCCATTACTATGTGGTATTCTTCTAGGACAACTTTTACTTTAGTTGCCAGTTAAAAGAAATATTCCATAGATTGAATTAAGGAAGCAATGACAGTCAGTACATGGGGAATGTTTGAACTGTTGAAAGTACCTAATGATGATGGATAGCAAGTTTTAACCACCATGTCCAAATGAGATTGGGGGCTGGTCTTATGAAGTTATAAAATATACTAGTATAGATTGCTGACTTAAGAATGTTGCCACAAGGGATAATTGCTAATGTATGGTCTTGATTTTCCTTCCCTGTAGCCAGGTATTATGATGTCATATGAAATTGTAATAAAAAAAATACAAGGAGACTGTATGTGATTTTTTAAGCCATGGTGGTTTATGATTCTTCATTTCAAAGCCGTTGAATACCCAATAAATTCAGCATGTGACTAGCTCCTAAATTCTCTTTCAAACTGAAAGTGTAGCAGCACAATATTCCTGCCTGCACCTCTATGGTAAACAGAGGTAGAGAACATAGCTAGTACATTGTTGTGATCACAATGCACAAAGTGTGGATACCCTATGTCATAACATACTGTTAACCTGAGATGTTTATTCCATGCACTGAGCACTGCAGAAGAAAGGCATGCATGTCATCTTTAATGCTTTTTCTGTGGCACAATATCGTCAATGCCTCTAGCCCATGTTGGCTGTGCAGTCAGACATCTCCTTCCACAAACTTTCCTTCCACTAACTTTGAGTAAAGTTGAGCAAATATTTAACCAATAATGTATCTGTACATTTGCGGGGGTGGTAGAAATAGTGTGTATTGTCTTGGTTGTGTTGTTGGTGGTGTTTTTTAGGAGAGTCCATGCTAAAGCTGGACTTTGATGATTTTTCCTCTCTATTAACCAGATGAATAAGCCTCTTATTCAAAAAGATAAATCATCAAGATGATATTTTTGATTGGCCAGAGTCTCCCCTCCATCTTCTGTGATAAATGAGAGGCAAAACTGTTTGGAATGGGGCATGGAAAGGAGAACACAGGCTCTACAGCAGTGGTCCCCAATGCTGTACCCACGGGTGCCATGGCACAATGGGGCATCTATGTGCACCCATGTACTGTCCAGCAGACAAGCATCCATCAAAATGCTGCTGATTTTTGGCAGCATTTCAGCAGCGACGCCTCTGGATGACGCTGCTTGTTGGCGGCATTTTGGTGGCGACGCTTATTGATGTTGCCGCTTCTCGGTGACATTTTGGCAGATGCTCATCTGCCAGCCACGGTCCTCGATGGCTCGTTGCCCAGACGAAAAAGGTTGGGGATCACTGCTCTACAGCATGCTTATCATCTCCCTCGAACCTGGTGAGAACTATTGTATGGGAGCCCATGGGAAAGAACCTCTAGTGGTATATAAGGGTGGAACTAAAGGTGTGATGGGGTATTCTCTCACCTGTTGGGAATGCGGTTTTCCTGTTGGAAACCTGATAGAGATTCCCTTCTGTGTCTGCTTCTTTACAGCCACAAGAATGGCTTCTTCTGAAATCATGTTGCCTGGAGAGGGAATGCTAGCAAAGAGTTACAAGGCCTCCATATGTCCCAATATGTGCAAAAATCTTGGACATCCACTAGTTTAGGTGGTTGTCAAAACCCCTGCCTGTTCCTGTAGAAAACCCCACTTCTCTGCCTGTTGCACTGACAGTGCAATGAGGAGGAAACTCCAAGTACTACATCTGCACTGGTTGCAGACGTTGCACCCTTGTAAGCAATGAGCTCAAATCCCAGGCCTGCTTATGGATATTGTAGGAGGCCCACATTTCTCTTGTTTCTAGCCCTGGAATTCATCAATGACAGTCTGGGGACTGGCTCCCCATACTATGGTCACACCCCATGCTGCCACCACCATTCATGATCCAGAAAATGCTTCCAGGTGCCTGGATTCCCATTTATCACTGTGAGGTCTTGCTCAGAAGACTCAGAACTATGAGCCACCCTTCTACCTTGGCAACCGTGAGCATTTCCTGACATACCAGCCTGTCTGCCTTGCCAGCAAGCTTAGCAAGGTTTAAACTGGCAGAGTCTAGGCTTTCATGTATAATCAGTGAACCCTAGTTCCCCAAAGATATCCCCCTACAATGTCCAGTCCCTCTCACTGGACACTCTCAGATATTAAGTTTTCTGCCTCCCAAGAGAGTACATTAGCCTATTAGATTAACTGAAGACTCACTTCGATACACAGAGCTGAGATGGTTCTGTAATAACATTAATAAAGAACAGATATTTAAGTGATACTAATCAAGAAAGACAAGTATGGTTACAAAAAAAACACTTTCTAATGACTAGAACTGAATCTTAGCAAGTTACAGTCTTTACCTAAGCAATTTCCTTTCTTATGTCAAGTTACCAGCATCCCTAACCCTCCATATTAAGGGAATCCAGGTTCGAAGAGTGCAGTACCCTATAGCCATCATTCAAGGGTCAACTAAAAGGTCTTTTTGCTCTCTGCATATAGCTCAAGGTCCACAGTCTGTGCCAAAGGCTTCCTGGGGTACAGATTTTGCCCCCTGCTGCGATGGTTAAAGAGTCAGTCTTCTCCACTGCTTGTTTAGCCTGATGGCTTTCTTCATCTTTCATTGTCCTCTACCTGTAACCAAGCCAGACAAACGGGAAAATGTAGATTTCTTTGTCTAGGGCAGGCTGGGTTTGTGTGCTGCCTTCCAAATACATTTTAAGAACATAAATGTGCTGCAACTATAACTCCGTGTACACAATCCATACATACAAACACAATGACTGTCAGGGCCAGTGTGTCACCAGTTTACCTCTCCCTCAAAGGTGTCACATAAGGTATCATTATGACAGTGTTGGGGCAATGAGTGTGTCAGGCCTGACTGAGTTACAGTAGACTGCCAGTTGGCACTGAGCCATTCCGAGGGTCATGATTGTACAGTACAGCGAAAATGTGTCAAGGCTTGATCTTCGCCAGTGTCCTGTACAAAACCCCAGTGAGGGCAGGCATTCATATCTTCAACATTTTAAAAAATATTAAGTGATAGAAATTAAGATAAACAATACAATTTCTAGGTAATTAAAAGTGACATAAGGGTCCTGTAAAAAGATTGTTACATATGAAAGTAATTTAATATTCAAAGAATAAAAAACAATAAGATACATTAATGTCAAAAATGAGGTAATGCAGACTGAATGTAATTAGCCATAAAATTATGACCATGTATGTTTCAGGGAACCATTGTTTGTGTGGGTGCCTTTTTTCAAAATTTTAGGCATATGCAAGATTGATTGACTACACAAGTCAAGCTGAGGAAAACAATAATTGAAAGGAGTAGACTAATAGCACTTTTCATCTAACTTCGAGATTTTTTATTAATGTAAAATTGTGCCTAGTTTCCTTCGCATTGGAACAATCACCACATCAGGTACTACAGCAGAAAATGAAGGGGTAAATGGATGTACCTCCACAAAGCCTCTCCCACTATGTAGCCAGATAATTGGCCTTGGCCTCTTTCATAATGATACATTTTCAAGTAAGGAAGACAGATATTACATTGATTAAAGATTGTAAGAGGTGCTAAGTTTTGGGGATTGCACGTCAGATTTTTTTTTTGCGCTAAAAATGTAAGCGTGCACACACCATGGTTCAGATTGCTCTGAATAAAATTTTGGTTTTCCTAACCTCCAGAACCTATGTACTGTAAGAGCCCTGAAGTTACCACACTGATCCATCAGAGTTACATTTTCAATTGAATGTGTAAAAAAAATAAACAAAAATAGATTAAGTTTAAAATGTTAGAAACAATCAGAAACCAGACCAAAATGTTTCATTTGACCTGAAAATTAATTTTCTTTTTCATTTTCAATTTGTCAAAAATTGTTTTCATATCATTTGAAAAACAATTTAGGAATTGCCAGCAAAGAAAAATCCATTATTCTCATAACTGTATTTGTTGTTTTTTTATTATTGCTATCTACTGCCTGTGTAAATACTTATAGGTTGTGATCAAGTCACCTTTTAACTCTCACTTAAATAAAGTGAATACATTGATCTCCTTAAGTTTTATTGTAAGGTCTGTTTGAAGACCTTCAATCACTCTTGAAGCTCTTCTGAGCCCTCAAAAATATTTCCTTTTTTTAAAATGTAGACACCAGGATAGGACACAGTATTCAGTAGCAGTCTCATCAATGCTATATACAGAGGTAATATCCTACTTGATATTTCCCTGTTTATATGTCCATGGACTACACTAGCACTTTTAGCCACAGTATCACTCTAGGAGGTCCTTTACAGTTGGTGATCTACCAAGTCTTTTTCAGTGTCACTATTTTCCTGGCTACGGCCTGTAAATATGATCTATGTTCTTTGTTCCTAGATGTATGACCTTTCATTTGGGTGCATTAAAATGAATGTTTGACTGCACCCAGTTTACCACGTGATCCAGATCACACTTCATAAGTAGGCTTGGCAGGATTAGACTGTTAATTGGTAAGTGTCAATAAACATTGATTTCACTGTACTCAAAAACAAATGGAAAAAAATGTCCATTAATAATTCAAGTTTGCCTATATGTACAGTAAGAAAATTCCTGACTGACATCTTAGTTTCATGTAAAGATATTTACTTTTTATATTTTGACATGTGATGTTGACAGTTTGTATTTTAACCGTAAAAATTATGGAGGCAGACTGACAGATTTTGAAGCTTTAACTTTTTGAATTTCAAAATCTGTCAGTCTGCCTCCATAATCTCCTACAACTGAAAATTAAAATGGATTTTTAAAAAAGCTTAAAAATAAGCCAATATCTATCAAAGTTATAAAAAAAAAATCAAATCAAATTCTGCCAAGCTTATGTGTAAGTGACCTTAACTCATCATTATTTACCAGTCTACCATTTGGCATATGAAAACTTCAAACCAGCAATTATTGGATATTTTCTTCCAGATCATTGGAAAGAATATTACATAGCACTGGTCTTAGAATACAGACTATTGCAGAACCCCACTTATTGAAGGATTCCTCATTACCAATTACTGTTAAACAATTTAAGGTTTACAATTCAGTGAGTTTTTAATCCATTTACTATTTGCCATACTGATTTTGTATCATTGATTTAAAAAGAGCACCATCTCAGAGCTCTTTTTAAAAGTGAATTTAGTTAAACACATTCTTTTCAGATACAGAGAAACAAGGAAGGTCCTGCAACTTACCCACAGAAGGTCTTATAGAAAGTCAGTTGCAAAGCTGGAAATACAGTGCAGAAATCCTGACTTGTTCCCAGACCCCTGTCCACTGATTCACATGACTTATTGCTTGAAACAAACAATAGCCCTGAACTACTAAATTTGTAGCACGATTCAAACATCCACCCAAAATATGAGCATTTTGGTTCATGAATCTTGTATCTTACAGGGATAAGTCTGACCTGCAGATCTATACCAGAAGTATGAATTATCTCATTGTTTACAGGGACTTGTATTTGAGGGTCTGGCAGGGGTCATCTGTATTAGAAATTAAAGATGTGCAAGAGCTTAGAAAAAAACCCTCCCTGTCTACCAAGGGGTTTTGTTGGTGTTATTTATCACAATGACCACAAATAAAAGACATGATTCCTGCCTCCTGCCCCTTACACAAGCTATGATCAGATACAAAAGTAGCCGGGGGTTAACAAGAAAATGGAGAGAAAGTTAAAGTTAAAGAGAGAAGATGGGGTAAGAGTCAGTAAGATAATGTAGCTGGTCTCCAAAGACTGGTGCACTGCACTACACAGCAGAGTTGTTGATTATAGAATTAAAGAAAAAGAACACAATAAATGTCTTGGCTAATTTCTTGTAAGTTTTGTGGAAAAAATGAATCATAGAAGGAGATGGGGACTTGAACAAGGAGTTAAGTTGGCAAACCAGCTCAAAGAGTGTTCCAAATGTAGAGGGAAGCATGGGAGAAGTATCAGGAGACTAAGGCTACAATACCACCATAGATGCAGCTGTAATATTTTAAAAATCTTAAAGAGTTCTAAGTATTTTTCTTTTCAACGGCGGACAATTAAGCAAGAACCTATTATATGAGAGAAGAGAAAAAAGTCAGACTGACTTTTGAAGAGGTTCCAATTCATTTATGTACCATTTCCCTGGAATACTCATCATTTTAATTTGTGAAGAGTGCATTTTGTCATCCCCTACAGCCCACATACAGCCGGACACTCTCCCAGCACAGAGAATCTAGAAATTCTCCACTGATTTCAACAGTGTAAGTGGTACAAAGGAGGGGAAAATTGGGTCCATGGACGTTTGCTGACAGCTGTTCAGTTACTTCACCTTCTCCAGAAATCACACAGACAGCAATTTTAGTATCTAACTACTAGTTTGTATATGCATTTTCCGAATTAGCATACGCATTTGCAACAGACAGGTGCACAGACAGTGTGCGTGGAACAGGAGTCAGCCTTTGAAAAAGTTGGGCCCCAATTGACAGTATTTCTACCATAACATTTTCCACTTGTTCATACGATGCATTGTAGGCCTTGGGCTTGGCTATGGTGGCAAATATTCCCCAAGCTCCAAGATGGTTTTGTATTAGAGATGACTCCAAACTAAAACCTTAGCCCAAACATGCTTAAACTTCAGGCAAGTTTTTATTCAAATCTGGATACCAACTCCGTGGCTTGGGGCCTTTTCCACTTCATACACTAGCTCTTTCCTTGGATGTTGTGTGCTCCTGTAATCAGTTTCTGGGTGTACTTGGGACCTATTTCAGCAGTTACCAAAAATATGCTAAAGATACAGTAAATGCAGAGTCAGAACAAAATGGCTAGATAGTAACAACCAGAGTGATATCACTCTTTGCAAGATAAGATTTGGTTCAGAAATCGAGAGAGTCTAAAATAAAGAGGTTCCTTATTGTTTACACTTTACTATGCAAGTGTGATCCCCACATATTTCTGGCCATCTAAAGGAGCATTACTTTAAATGCATCCACTGGACCATCTTGAACAAACAATGATATGCATAGGGGACAGCGGGGGGAACCACCTCTGAAAGGAGTTGTCCATATTGTTGTCAGATGGACATTTTGTTGAAGAAAATGTGGTGGTTAAAAATAGTCATTCTAACACTGTATATTTTCAAAGTGCTGTGCAAACAATCCTCAAAATGTGACAAGAGGAAATTAGTTTGCATGAGTTAAGAACCTCCACCATGAACTTTCATTTATAGTTCAAACTGAACTGCAACTGAATCAGGAAATCCAATCAATTTGAAATAAAAAAAGGAGTTTTTTAAAAAGTGTCTCCATAGCCATTTTGAGGGTTTTACAACCACATTTTCATATTTTAAAAAAAAAAGTCCCTCCCCCCTACCTTTTGTTGTATGAAAGGCCCACAAAAACAAAGAGGGGACTGACCATGGAGGTAAAACAGGGAAAGAGTAGTCAGAGTGAATGGAAAGTGGTGGTGGGGATTTTCCTCTAGCCCAAGTGTTTGCAAGTTTGGGGCCAAGTTAAACATGCTTAAGTGTTTGCAGGATCAGGGCCCTAGTCTCCTTCATTTTTAGTAACCTCATAGCAATAGAGGTAAGACATTTTAGACAGACATGCAATTGTTACATTAATGGCATCCCTTCAGCTATTAACAGAAGTGCCAAGATACCACAAGAAAGATACTGTGAGATCAAAAGCAGGAATTTGGGAAATCTTCCCAAAAAGAGCCTGTTCTCATGAGATTTCTAGCTCAGTTGCTTAATCTCCTCCATTCCAGCACTTCAGAGAGTAAATTAAGACAGCCTATGCTAATTTAGTTACAAAGTGGGCCAAACCAGAGTAATGCAAGTTACCAGTGAATGGGTGAGGGAGTTTGTTGCTAGAAATAAAGGGATATTTATTCACTGATTGGGCTGCAAGAAGGTTTAAGTTACTTTTTGAATGAATGCCTTCTGAGGTCTTTAAGAGTCATCTGGCTCGGAGTGGAATCACATTCTTCTCCCACTCTTAGACTGGGCCTTGCCTGCAGAAGTCCCTGTGTATCAATCATGACTACCTTCTCAGGCCTGACTATGTCCAGACCCAGTAATTCTGTCCCCTTCAGAAGCAATGCCACTGGTATCCAGTAACCCAACAGCCTTCTTAAAGCAAAGTATTATTTATTAGAATAAAAGCACTTAACACGAAACTAGGTCTTAAGACAATAAAATAGACTATGCATGGCTAGCTTTTCAAGTGTCTACCCATCTTTCACATGGGAACAAATCTTCCTATAATCTCCCCCTCAGTACCCCGAGTCCTCTGTGGTCTGGTTAGCATAATCCAGTCCCTTAACTCAAACCGTGTCTCCCCTCTGATTCAGCTGCCTAGTCTTTTTGATCTCCAAGTTTCCAACCTGGCAAAATAAAGCTTACCTATTCCATGGAGATGAGAATTGAAAATCCTATATTCTAACACTAACACCCTTGTCTTTCACGCATGTGCCTAGCTGTTCTTATCTGGGATCATTTTGTTGCTTTCCTACTTGTGCTTCTCACAGTCCTCACTGAATTCAAGCATTCTAGGTATATAAGTGTCACACATGTACTTCATGCCAGCAGCAGTACAGCTTCTATGCATTGTTTCATTCTTGTTCTGCAGGAACCACCTCTGGGGGTGGAGGAAAAATGGGTGGGTCAGTGTCTAGACCCATTCAATCCCTGGTTTCTCTCCTGAAACTGCCCCACTCATTTCTAAACATAGTACATTGAAAAGATGAAATTCCATTGGCCATTTCTACTAAGTGTTTTCAAAAGCAATTGCTGAGCACATGCTGAAACAGGTTCCCACTTTTACTGGGGCACCTGGCGTTGGCCACTGTCGGTAGACAGGATACCGGGCTAGATGGACCTTTGGTTGACCCAGTACAGCTGTTCTTATGTTCTTTTCCTACCATACTATTTAAAATATACATCAATTCCATAAAAAAGAAACCCACAGATGAAGCCCCATATACCATTTTTGTGTTAAAATTAGTTTTGTTTAAACTCTGTGTCTGTAAGTATAGTTTAAGGGAAAAGAGCTTCATTGGCTAGTCACTAACATCATTCTCATCAGATGCTCTCCCCTGCTTCCAGTCAAGTAAATTGCAGTAGGCAGGCTAAGAGGCATTGAGAGAGGCAGGAGTGGACACACAGCAGATATAACTATGTTTATCTTGAGGCTGATTTAGTTAATGGAACAGGCCAAATTTGGGACAGCGTGTTGGACAGAAACATGTGCCAAGCAGATGATTAATGTGCTCTGTCAATAGAACTGAATGAATGTTTACTTTTCTAATTGAGAGGGATGGGCTCACATTACACAAAGAAACTAAAAGTTGACCCCTATGCTTGCAGAAACTGTTTCCTTTGCCCATTCCTTATTTCCAACCATCTTCCCAGAGATGATCATCTCAGAAGAAAGCCACTATTTTTCTTTACCCACATGACAAATATATCATCTTTTACCTCCTTTCTTTACTTCTCCATCATTCCTTTTTATAGCAATTGAACTTTCCTTGATATAGTGATTTACCTGAAGAACTCTATTCCTAGTCTTATTTTTCTATGACTTGCAGATTTCTAATCCATTTTGTAGTGTGCATAGACCTGCTCACCTGTCTTTAGATCTCTGTGCTTGCCTGTAGATCTTATCAGCTTCTGGCCACTGACAAAAACAAAACAAAGCAAGAACAACATCAATATGGAAGAGAGACAATATAGTGTCAACAGTAACAAAACGTATAGTTGGCACAGGAACATGTATTTGGAGTGCTCTTTAAGTCTAGACCAAAGTGATCTTTGGAAATGCTATAGAAGTCTTGGACATAATGAGATGGTAGGCTCAATACAAAGGCTTGTCTAAACAAGGGGTTGTTGTTGGGTTTTTGGTGGGGGCGGGGAGGGAATTGTTTTACACATCCTTCTCACATCAGTGTTGGTGCATAAGGTAGAAGCTAGTCTTTTCTATGCCTGTCATTTGTTGCTGCTTTAATCTGCTCCATGGTGTTGAGATTGTTCTGCCCTCCCTGTTAAGAGTTCTTAAGGTTTCACTTGGGCACCCTCATTTCCTCACAGCAGTTTCACATGAGAGCCTGTGTGATGACATCCAGAGTACATGCCCTCCAAAATGTCCAGCACTTGCTTGTGTTTCCGGTGGGTGATTTCTCAGATCTTTGTTGGTGATGAAATCTGTCCAAACCAGTGGCCAGAATCCTTTGCAGGTACTAATTTTTGGAAGGGGTCTAGTTTTCTGTTTAACATTCTGGTAGAACTCTAGCTCTTGCAGCCACATGTTAGCACTGAGACTAGGTTTGACATGAAAACTCAGGGTTGTTGCATTTTTCCCTGGCAGTTGTACATTTTTTATTTTTGTACATTGAGTTTAATAAACATTGTGGATGCCTTTCCTATGATGCCACTTCCTTCTTGAGGTCTCTGTTAGCTAATATGGTGCTACTTGATATTCTGTTCTTCTAGTGTAGTAGTGTGACGTTACTGTTTGATGTCTGCATTTCAAGGATGGCTGTTCTAGCACAACTAATTTTGAGCCCTGCTCGGCCTGCTAGTTTTGCCAGATTTGTCTGTGTTAGTTTGCAACTTTTTGCAGGTGTTGTTCGGTAGCACATCAAAGTCTAGGTCTTCTAGACATCTGCCATCTCCCCATGCTACACCAGCATTTATGTTGCTAGTACATTTCTTCATGATAAAGTTGCATTTATTTTAACCAGTGCAAAAGGCAATGTAGACAAACTTAGCTTGGCTTAAAACAGGAATATTTTGGTTAAGCTGATGTCTGAATACATTTCAGCTAAACTGAAATAAGCCACTCACACCAAATAAGTGTCCACAATGGATTAACTGGATCAGTTTAAAACCCCATTTATATTAAACTGATGGAACTTCATGATGTAGTCCAGGCCTATGTTTTCTACAGATGACAGGGCCCATAAGGTCAGGGTAATGATTATGATGGATTTTGATTGCAATACCCAGTTACTGTGTGTGTGGAATAGAGAGGGTTATGATGATGGCAAGCTAATTTCAGTACTGGGGTCTGGGACATTAGATAGGTTTGTTAATTATCTTAATTTTTGCATTGACTGTTAGCATTTTAATTATTGGGCAGACAGGCACAATAAAATGTAAATGCATAAATAAAGTAGTAGAAAACATGTTTTTGGCAGAAGTGTAGAACACCCTCCTTAGACAGTATACTTAACTGTTAGCAGAAATCAGAGTTTGTAACCTAATCACTGGAAGCCAGTCTGGAATGAGACATTGAAGTTGAAGTGAACCTAGGATTTAAATGACGAAAGCAGTATGTGGCCATCAAATTTTGAGCAGAACTTTTCAATTAAAGCAGTTAACAATTTCCCTTAAAAGCTGGTAGCACAACACAGCATTTAATACCTATTAATCGGCAATCAAAAATCTCCAGAATACTAGACTTTAGAAAAACAATCACTGAGAAAATGAGAAATGACAAAGACAAAAAAAAAGATTGGCCAGGGGGAAAAAATATGTATCTGGACGTCAGCAAAAACAAACAACTGCAGAAATAAGGGAAGTATTTAACAAAACTGAAGAGGCCACAAACTAAATTAATGTTAGAACAGTTAAAGAACCAAAACGAGTAACAGACATCCTTCAGATCTGGGGTTCTAAGTATATATGTGATTAAGTAGGAACTAGATAATATTTAAAAACAAAAGCATTTTGCATTAGTTAAAGTGGAGAGAGGAGTATTGATGAGATTACTTAAGTAATCAGTCAAGGTTTGTGATGAAAAAAAATGTAGCCAATAAACTATTTTTTAGACCCAGAATATCTGAGATAGAAATAGAGGCAATCATCCCCGATTGAAGAAACCAATGTACTTGGTTTTGACAAAGAATTGCAGGTCCATATTAAAAAAATATTTTTTCTGAGGTGCAAGTAACTCACCTATTTCTGAAGATACTCTCAAATATGTATTTAAATGTTAAAAGATTGATCAATTCCATTCTCTAGGGGGAAAAAGCAGTAGGAAAATGAAGATTTAAAATGTTTTAATTTTCTTCCCAGGTTATTTCATGTCTACACAATGTACCATTATCACAAGTAATGGTAGATGACTAAACCTGTAAGAGACAGATCATAAATATTTTTGTGTTTCAGAAAGTTATCCCCAGACCATGCTTATATTACTAAAATTTTCCCCAGCCTCTTAATTTAAAATTTTACTATTCCATGTTAGTTCCTTGCTAACCTAAGTTACTTAACAAAGGGCAAGACTGGGACTTGGAGTTCCAATTACATACTTTCAAAAATAGAGTCAGCATTAGCTATTAGTATTCTGCAACTCAAACACATACAAAAGCAAACTCTAAATGGGAACATGTGTTTGAAGCATGTATCTGGCATGACAAAAGCTTTCATGAGGCCATCACAGACAGCAAAGATGCAGTTCTTCCTGCCAACAAGTGATTTCATATCCAGAGAATCGAAGGAGTTTGTTTAATACAAACAGAGGTTCCAGACAGGTTTCTGAACTGAATTGGGCCTTCAGATGCCAGGTTCCTGAACCAGAAAATGGATCTGGCTCCTGGTCTACAGGGAGCACATGGCAGATGAGGGAGGAGTAAAATAACTTGCACTTAACAGAAAGACGCAGGCATGTTGCCTACCAGGATCTGGCCTGAATGTCAGACAGTTGCTTGCTTTTTTGAGCTCAGAAATAGTAAGTCTGTTTTCTTTTCTTTTAATCCTTCCAGCCATGTAGCTATCACTTGCTGACATACAGATCAATTCCCACAGGAACTGATTACAACTCACATCACAAATTCCCGCTTCTAGCAACTTTTAGAAGGGTGGGAATGAGTGGAAAGAAATGTATTGAAATGCCTATTATACTGTTTCGTGATTTGGCTCCAGAAGAGTGTTTTGGAAGCACGAGGGAGAGGAAGGATGTTGGTTGCTCTGCCATTTACATCTATTAGCTTCTGAATAGTGGACTAGTGTTATTTCCATTAACTACAATGGGAATCTTTTAAAGCTTGTCAACAAGTCTGTCTTTAAGGACCTGTTTTGGTTTAACAAGATGTACAACACTGACCTGCATGGAATGGACAAGTGATTAAAATGAACAGTCTTATTTTTATGGGAAAAAATCTAAATAAATTTAATTTCCTGCAGCATTTGTTGACCTGATCTGAGAAACCTTTAAACTAGAGCCAAATATTCTACCCTCTCGTGTATCGCTATGGAAGTGGTTTTAGAGCAGTATGTAATATGACATAGGATATATTTATCTTGATCATTGAGGAACAGGGATAGCTCTAAAACAGAGCCTTAGGCCCCACTCATCCCCTTTGCGATGTGCAATGGGCTGTAAGTGAGTGGGACTCCCGCTCCTTTTGACTCAAAACTGTTGAAGGGAGAAAGCAACACTAAAATGACATTCCCCTATCCCCCTCCCATGCTGTGGGAGCTATTCTATATGAAAGTTACAGGGTTAGGAATCAAATAGGCTGGGACCCTGCTGAGGAGGAAGACAGGGCTAAGGAACAGCCACTTTATGTGGCATCATCTGACAAATTTGCAGGGGAATTCCTTCAGGACTTAGTCCACCATCCAAAACCCGCTTCAACTGATAAGAATTCTTCATCAGCTTCCATGGGTTTGGGATTAGGCCTTTCATGCTAACTATTGAGCTGCATAATCCACAATTGAACCAGGAGCATATTTCTTCATTGAAAGACATCTCCTACACCAACCTCTTTATTACACTAAAAGTTAAACTATTAGTCCACGGAAGGATCTAAAAAGGGCTACCATATTCCGTCCAAGTCTTTCATCTTGCTGGATCAGACAATCCAGATTCTTGTTGTTGTTCAAAGTTTTCCTAACGTAACTGATAACATGCAGAAAAAATCCTGGAAAATGAAATGAAAGACCAGGTTAAGCAATCTCTCGCAAACAGCAGTGTTCTATATGCCCTGTTGGCGGGACCGGAGCTAGGTGTTTTAGCGCCCTAGGCGCACGGCAATTCTGGCGCCCCGCGCACTGGTCCCGCAGCTCCGGTGGAGCTGCCGCAGTCGTGGCTGCAGACGGTAAGTTATTTTGTTTTTGTGGCAAAACTCATAGGCCCAGATCAGGAATCAGGGACCCATTGTGCTAAGCTCTGTACGAAAAAGAGTAAAGCAAACGCATCCACAGCTTACAAGCTAGGATCATGACTGGATGCAATATGTGAACAAACAGACAAATGGAGGTGGAAGGCCAAAACCTTAAAGATGGGTGGTGCTGGCACAAGTCAGTAGTCTCAGTCCTCACCACTGAATAGTACCAAACTCTTCTGGCTTCATGTAACCCGGGTGATGGTTCCCTCGTCTATGAAATGAACATTTTGACCTTAAACAGGAACCATTCCTGTTCCATTAAAATGAGGGTCCCAAGTAATATTATGATTCTATTTATAGCTAGTTTAAATAAATCATCAAGTCCAACCAGTTCTAATTACTGGGGTTACCCTGTTCCCCAGATCTCCAGGGTGCCAGCAGAGTGCCATGTCTCAGAGGCATGCACAGTAAGTGTATCAGCCTCTAAGCCTTGTAGACGCTAGCCAGGTAACTGCTCAGCACGCATGGTTAAGGGCAAGGTTTTTATTAGGGCTGGCAAGAAAGGGAAAGGCTGCAGATTCCCTAGATACAGAGGCTTAAAGAGTTACAGTTCAAAGTGAGCAGAAGCAGTTCCTGTTTGGGTCCTTGGGGCAGTCCAATCAAGAGCCAGAGCTCTTCTTGTCTAGCACCTAGGGTGTCCTCTCCAGTCTATTCTATATTCACTCAAGCAAGTATTTGTGGGTTTCCAGACCAGGCTCAGGTAGTGTATCATTGGAGCCCCACTGCAATCATTCCATGCCTACCTGCTGCTGCTCCCCCGTAAGTCCCATACAGACCTGCACTTGACAATTAGAGGCTGTGTCACGGGTGGCTCTGTCCACAGATCCTGGGGTTTTTCCTCCATCTCCCCGTTGCCATACAGCTCCCACCGACAAACAGAGCTGGGCCATTTCCTCCTTCACAACCTTTTCCCCTACCTGGCCAGGGGAAGTACAACAGAGAGGGGGTCTTCCAGCTCTGAATCTTTGTGATTGTTCTGCAGCTAGGTTAGAAGTACAGTCTGGAAAAGCAGTTAGCTTTCCAGTTCCAAGACATTTCTCAAACCAACAGAAAATAAAAGCAGAGTTAGCAGCAAGATTCTGAGACAATATCACTAGAGATGGGCTCAAGAATCTGAGATCTAGATTTTGGGGTGGGGAGTGTGAGAGATGGGCTTTCTGGTTCAGCCCATTAGAAAGGCACATCTGAGTTGCAAAGCGTAGATCTGGAACTGGACCCAAAGTCTTTCTAAGTTTGAGGATTTAGTTTGTTTTTTAAACAAAAAGCAGAAAACACCTCACCTCCCTCACAACAAAACAGGTTTGTTCCATTATGATTCTCACTTTTTATTCCTGCCCTTCTTTTCTCATGCCTCTCCATGCCTTCGCCCCTCCCCGCCATGCTCTTGTCCCCATCACTCACTAACCTCCCTCACTTAGGCAAGTCAGCATTTCATTTGAGTTGGCAATTCAGAATAGGATTTCTGCAGCATCAGAAGCCACATTGTCTGTAGATGCCAGGTGTGTTCACACAGCAGTCAGGCCTTTTCCTGACTGTTGCCACCCGCCACCATCAGATTTGCTGACCATTCACCAGCCCAAGATGGCAGGCTATGGAGACAAGCTGGCGGGGGAGAGGGGAGAATGGACATTTCATCTCCCTGAAGAGAAAGACCAGTTATTTTTTTCACAGAGCAGCCAGACCAGCAGCACTAGCATATTATCCTGATGTTCATGGAAAAGGAGTATCTGAACTGGGACCTCACAGACCTGAAAACCTCACACACACAAGAAGCTGGGCAGGAGTTTAGTCATAGGCACTGACTCTGTGGGTGCTCCAGGGCTCAAGCACTCACCAAAAAAAGGAGGTGGGGGGTCTTAGAACCCCCAAGGCCAGATTAATCTTTTGTGGTCCCTGATGTCTGAACTGCAGTCCTGTCCCCCAGCTCCACCAGCACTCTGCTCACCACACTGCTGCTTCCCCCCCCCCGCCATGAGACCCCCACCTGTCTCTCACCCCAGGAGGAGAGGAGCATGGGCAGGGCCTTCTGTGTGTGGGCCCAATGTCATGGTGCCATTGTAAACCCAGTACTGAGCATCCACAAGCCACAGTGTTGCTGAAAGTTTCATTCAGAAAGCTACAGTGAGACATAATGTCTTTAAACTGGGAAGTTAGTGAAGACAGCTTGTATGTGAGTGCAATGATTTTAATACACTGTAATTCATGATAGTATTGAACTACATAATTACACCATTTTAAAAATGATTCCATTGTTAAGATACCAATGATAGACACATTTAATCTTTCATATTATAATTAAGTATATAAATATGCTGAAAATGGCCACTCCCAAAACTGGCACAGCCCCCAACCGCCCAAACACACACAGACTTCTCTCTCTTCCAGAAACACCCACTGGCAAAAACAAAAGTCAGTGCCTGTGGTTCTAGTAATGTGCTCAATAGGGGGAATGTTTTGGCCAAAGTACAATTCTGGCTGCAATTATTATTTTACTTTTGAGTCGGGGGGGATTGGCAGACTTTAAGAGGCTCCATTTCAATAGGAACAGGAAGTTACAGCATATACAAACACCCATGTAGTATGTAAAAATCAAACATTCATCTCTATTACAATAAAAACAATGAATGAAAGCATTGAAATCCCAAATTATAAATATATCAGATGGGTGAGGATAAATATTGGTCTAGTACGTAAGTTTCTGTTTCTAATTAGACCTTAACATCATGCCTTATGGGGTTACTATACCATTGTCTTCAATTCAGATATAGCAGTACTGTACTTTTAGTTGTAAGCTTGAAACTGAGCATGTGTCATTGTAGTGCCTTGAAGGCGGACGCATTCTTTTAATATTACCCCCTAGAAATGGCACTGCAAACTTGAATACTTTGAGGGCAGAACACAGTATGCTTGTGTGTGTGTTTCCAGTTGAAATATTTGGACAACTCTAATAGGTCATAGACCTCTGGTAGATAGAAATTCTCTTAGTTGAAGTGGTGAGAAGCTAGATTGAATAAAAGTAACCTGATACTCTCTGCCTAATACAAATAAAACTGCACTTTTATAAAAACTTCCATCTCAGGAGCTCAAAGGATTTTATAAATAAGAATAAGTTAGAACTGAGAGATAGTTGAGATAGGGAAATTGATGCAGGCTGATTGAGTGATTTTCCCAAATTCAAACTGGAAGTCTTTAGCACAGCCAGGAAGAGAGGCCATATTCCCTGTGGCTTAGCACATGACTAGCCTTCCTCCCTGAGCAGATAGGTGGGATCCCAGGGCAACAGTGCTCATGCCTGCAAGAAATGCCTTGGGTGCCTAAACTGCCTGACTCCAGGCAGTAGGTTCCTGTTTGTGGATCACTAAGCCAGAGGTGCTGGAACTAGGGGTGCTGGGGATGCTGCAGCACCCCTGGCTTGAAGTGGTTTCCATCATATACAGGGTTTACAGTTTGGTTCAATGGCTCTCAGCACCCCGCTATACAAATTGTTCCAGCCTCACTGCACTAAATAGAGCTAGGCACCTCCTGCAGCCTGGACTTAGGTGCCTTTCTCCTGTGAGGGATGTGGGGCAAAGGACACTCTTCTCTTAATCTCTCCCAGGGCTTAATTTGTGCCAGGACTTGGCAGTTCATAGCACCGGCAACTCTGGGCATGAGTCAGGTATCTGCCTCACTCCACATACATACCAGCCAGAGGAAGCGGTGGAGGTCGGAGGGGGTACCTGCCTTATAACTTTTAACCAGTGATTAGAACAATTGCCTGGAATGTGGGTTCCATTCTCCTCTTGTCCCCCACAGGAGAGAGAATTTCAATAGGGCTCTCCAACTCCTCAAAAGCATGCTCTAGTTACTGAGCTATGGGATATTCTGATGTGGGGATCCCTCAGTCTCTCCAGTTGAATAAGAGTAAATACAGAGTCATTGGGCCAGAGAGAGAGACTGACTGAATAGTCAGGGCACCCGTTTAGCAGGCAGGAGATCCCAACACCAGTGCCCCTGCTCCAGTCACTCATTTATCCACAGTGGAGCAGCTTCAACAGGAGGGACGGCGGGAGGGCACCACAGAATATCCCCCGGTTCTGTGGTTAGAGCACTCTCCTGAGAAGTGGGAGGCCCCTGTTCAAGTTCTGGCTCCCCATCTAAAAGAGAGAAGGAACTGAACCTGAATCTCCTACAGTCCCAGGTGAGTGCTCCAGCCATTGGGATAACGGTTTTGAGGTGGGCATTGCCTCCTCCGCTGGCTGCAGGGTTTTGAATGGGGCCCAATCCAGTAGGCCTGCTCAGAGTCCCCCTAACAGATCAGGCCCCACATCTGAGATAAGCTCCTGGTTTGTGGAGCTTAGGTGGGAGATAGGCATCCAGATGCTAAGAGGAAGGCAGCATGCTCAGGCAGCATGCTCAGGCAGAAACTTAGGTGCAAAGGGAACTTTTACCCTGAAAACCTAGGCACCTACAGTTTGGTGGGATTGCATTGGAGCCAAAACTGGGACTTCAGCACCTAAATCTGAGGTTTAGGCATCTAAATACCTTTGTGGATCCCACCCGCAATAGCTGTCTAGAAAGAGCATCCAGTTTCTTTTCCCATCTTTTGCACAGTGGTGTTATTGGTGAGTAGTTAACAGTTGTCCAGGGGCCATGCAATGTTGCACTGAATAAGAAAAAGAGGGGGAAAAAAAAAGGACAATCAGCTTTGCAATAGCACAGTCCATAGCACACAAAGCTGCTGGTTCAGTACACCAGACAGCTGCTCAGACTCAAACAGGAACAGTCCTGAACTACTCACTCAGGCACGACTCCCAGTGACTATGGCAAGAGTTTTGCCAAGGAGTTCAAGATTGTTCCCATAGCCAGGAATAATCTAGCATGTGGCACACCGAGGTGCCTCGTGGAAAGAGAAGTTTAATGCTGGCTGAGCAGGAAGCTTCTCAGAGAATCCCCAGGGTGATCAGTGGAGAGGATGCTGGCAGCTGAAGTGAAAGAGTTTCATTATGGTGCAGTGAACTGAAAGAGAAAATGAATCCTGGTTTGTCTAAATCCCAAACAATATAACTCACTTATTTATCTGATGTAATAATTCTTTAGTGTTATTGAAAACCTTAGTTGTTTGCCTTTGTTTTTATATACGGAGCATATCTCACACACAAATACCCCAGGGGCAGGGAGCCTAGAAATAATATTTACATTAATTTTAAAAGAGAAAAGCTCCAAGGCAATACTAATCCAGATCTTTTAGCCCCAGGGAACAGAGAGTTAAAGTTAAGGAAGGACTCAAAGGAACAATACCAAAAGAAAGCTTCATTCAATTCTTGCTTGCATCAGTTGAATGCCAGTGTAATTCCACTGACTTGAATGCAATTACTCCTTAGTTAAACTACTGTGAGAACAGAAGCAGGCCCAGATGGCATTTGAAGTAACTTATATAGACAACCCACATTACTGCGAATTCAGATCATCAGCTTAAACAGTTATTGGCATGTTTTCAAAACTCATTGGCATAACGGAAAAATAGGGGGGAAACAGCCACCTCACTGAATTTACACTGTAGTGATCAGTAAGAAGTTTAGGTAATACAGCGGCTAGCTGTAGATTAGCTCCAAAAATATTCCTGACCTCACTGTGGATGCTCTAAACCAGAGATACTCAGACTGAGGCTCAGGAGCCACAAGTGGCTCTTTAATGTGTTTCCTGTGGCTCTTTGCAGCACATGATATTAAAACACTGTGATTTAATTATTAACCAATCAGGATGCTTTTACTATGTTATTAACCAATTGTAGAATACTTGGCCAGTCATTTTGTTGTAAGAATAAGAATAGTAAATGAAATAATGAATTCATACGACTGTGGCTCTTTCGTTGATCGCTAATTTGGCTCCTAAACTACGGAGGTTTGAGTATCATTGCTCTAAACCAATGGCAGCCACTATTCTGTTGTGACTTTACTCTCAGATGAGCTGCTTCTAGAAGAGTGAAACTGCAGTCTCATTCCACAAAACATCACTTTCAGGGATTGTATATCCATGGGAGGCCTTAAGCACAGGCAAAGCAAACACTAGCTGTGGGCCCTGTTCTTTTGGAAGCTAGGTGACACATTAGGAGCTTCGCAACCCATTGTCACCTTTGGTCTGCAGAGCCAGAGAGAATCACAGAAGAGAATAATAGAAGATTAGGGTTGGAAGAGACCTCAGGAGGTCACCTAGTCCAACCCCCTGCTCAAAGCAGGACCAACCCCAACTAAATCATCCCAGCCAGGGCTTTGTCAAGCTAGGCCTTAAAAACCTCTAAGGAAGGATATTTCACCACCTCCCTAGGTAAACCATTCCAGTGCTTCACGACCCTCCTAGTGAAAGTGTTTCCTAATATCCAACCTAGACTCCCCCACTGCAACTTGAGACCATTGCTCCTTGTTCTGTCATCTGCCACCACCGAGAACAGCCTATCTCCATCCTCTTTGGAACCCCCCCTTCAGGTAGTTGAAGGCTGCTATCAAATTCCCCCTCACTTTTCTCTTCTGCAGACTAAATAACCCCAGTTCCCTTAGCCGCTCCTCATAAGTCATGTTCCCCAGCCCCCTAATCATTTTTGTTGCCCTCTGCTGGACTCTCTCCAATTTGTCCACATCCCTTTTGTAGTGCAGGGACCAAAACTGGGCACAACACTTCAGGTGTGACCTCAGAGGGGATAATCACTTCCCTCAATTTTCTAGCAATGCTCCTACTAATACAGCCCAGTATGAAACTCAGGGCCCTACTTATCTGAGATTTCCCTCTCTATGGGGAAACTATGGGGATTTTAGACCCAAAGACTTTGGAAGGCAAACTGTATTACACTAACCTACCTCCCCCACCTCCCCATCAACCTCTGAATACCATCTCCTATACTTAGAAGGCCCTACACATTGACAAACCACTCTTTTCTCCCCTCTACTTCTGCCATGGTTGTCTGGCTGAGAAATCTCCATCTTTATCCTTCTCCCACCCCACCTGTGAGTTAAGATTAAGGCCACCCTGCAGGAACATAGCTTCAAGAATTATTCAATTATGGGGATTTTACAAAGTTATCCTTCAAGGCCTGTGCTGAACTTGGGAATATCACAAGTCATTAGTGCTCTTAGGATGCCAAGTCCCACATTTACAGCATGCAGCAGATGACAGAATGGGATTGTGAGGTTCCTGACAACAGTTTGGTAATGGATTCATCTGAAGGTGGCCATATGCACTTGCTTAAATATAAAGGTTTGGTTTCTTTTTGCCCCCTACTGAAAGCATTAAAGCCAAGGTGTTGATACCTAGCATGCTTGCTGTATTTATGTGGCCTGCACGATGTTCAGGTTCTAAAGGATAAGATTTCTCTCTTTCTCTTTTTATTTTTAAATTCCTAAACAGCAGGGTTAGGAAAGAACCTTCCAAATGTTAAAGCAATGCAGTGATATCTTCCTGAGTCTGCAGACAGCCTAACACAATAGCTCCAAGAATTTCCCACTTCATTCATCTCACTGCTATGATAACATGCTATCATTGGGCTTTAGAATTAAGGATTCACAAAAGCTATTTAATTGCTGATCATTTTAAGATACCAGCACAAGGGAAGCCCATGGAAGAAGGAAGTGTTATTGCAGGGAAATACAGGAGTCTCAGAAAGAGAGAGGGGAATGGGGAAGAAGAGGGGGAAAAAGAACAGAAATAAATTAAACATTTTTCCGTTAATGACTCAGTGTGATAAGGTACTGAACAAATAATGTAACTACATTGAGAAAATAATCTGGCCTTCATATTTGTACAAACTTCATTGAGATCCCTGGGAATTCTGCTGTGCAGTGAGAAAGTTATGGAGTCCTGAATCTATATCAGGGCCCACAGACCATCATTAATAATAGAATTTGGCTCCCTCCACAGAATGAATTTGACATCACCCACCCATGCTATCTCTACTGAAGCAAGCAAGTTTCTATGTTGTTCCTAAAAGTTTAGGATTGCTTGTCAGGAACCCCTCAGATCATTTTTAGTAGTGGCAGCTATTTCAACACCTGCATACCTCCCCCTGAAACTGCTTTCTATCTTTTACTTTTATTAGGTGCTGTAGTTGACTGCAGTTACCTTCCTCCCATTTACATTTGTTTTGTTCTTCCTTGGTTTGCAGGGTCATTTCAAGGAACTGATGGTTCCACATGGGAAAGGTTTCATCAGACAAACATTAGCTCTAAAAAAAGATATGCAATATTTCTCAAAAACCACAGCTGTCACTGTTATTTTACAGGTTGCTTAGCAAATCCACAGTGTTATGGTCTCTCAAAACACTTTAAGGGAAGAACAGTGGTGACTTATGTCATTCTGACAAGCTCTGACCTTTCAGTTTCTAGCTCTCGTCTGTCACACACATAATGACTTTCCGTGGCTGGAATTATTACCCTGGCTAAGGGGCAGCATTCCAGTGCTACCGTGTGCAACAAGTTGATTATAGCCTTATGAGACACATAAATCAAAGTGCCAAAGATTAGCATTTGAGAATCAGTTGCCTTAATGGTAAGTGCAGTTTTTTGTAATACAAATATTATCCCTATTAAATAATGGTGTAATTCCACCTAATATAATCAAACACAGAGGGACAAAAATAGGCCAGCATTTGTATAAGAGACACGAAAAGGCAACAAGTGGGAAATAACTTTGAGATGAACATTTAATATTGACCACTAGGTCTCAAGTAAATTAATATAATTTCAACACAATGGGCTGGGAGTATGGAGCATTTCAGGACAGTTTTGACATATATATGAGAGTGTTCAATTACCACTTTTATCTCAGAGAGCTAATGGTGCTTATTTGGCAAACCTCAAAACATTTTTATTCTGGCTGGGTGACTTTTTGTGGGGAAAAGGATCCACATTATTTGTCAGATGCCTGAATTGGCTTACACAACCTTTTATTTTACTTAGCATAGTTTAAACAAATCTTGAACTAGGATTTTACAATATCAAACAAAAGAAAAGCAGACGGGGAAAAAAGTTTAACTGCAAAAGATCACAGATGGTAAGTGTAACAGCTGGCCAAGTTTCCCCATCATTGTATCATTTTATGACTATTCTCATAGAAGAGAGCAAAAAGAAAACATTTGAACTTTATGAAACTCTTCAAGACTCCCAGTACAGCAAATCTGATTGCACTAACGATGCTGCTGTGGGGATACGCTTGTGTTTGGTTTTGTCCAACTAGGGCTCTCATTGTTGAGATCTCTGCCCTATGCAGTGGTTCTAATCTAAATGAAAACCAGTCCACAACTTGCACAGATCACGAGTCTTCCTTTAGAAACAGCATTTTTAATTTTAGTGTCAAAACAGGTTTAGAAGTTTTTACTGGAAAACCAGGTAGCTGTGAAGAACTGAAGTTTTGTTATGATTGCTAGGGAACTTCATGTTGCTGGCAGTGTTGGCTCTATTTAAAGGGCCATGTTGATTCTGGGTGCAGAGTGTAGGGTAACAATGGTGAAGTGAGAAGAGTGCCTGGAAAACGTGTGTCAAAGCTCATATTAAAAAATCTGATTCTAAGAAAGCAGCAAAGAATCCTGTGGCACCTTATAGACTAACAGACGTTTTGGAGCATGAGCTTTCGTGGGTGAATACCCACTTCCTCAGATTCTTTGCTGCTTTTACAGATCCAGACTAACACGGCTACCCTCTGATACCTGATTCTAAGAGTTATGTTCCTCCCATTAGGGAATAATGACATGTGACCTGAGAGTCCAGTCACAACTATCCAGCACAACTCAAAGATCAGCTTTCAGATACTGACTAAAGAGCTGCTTATGAATAACCTACAACCAATAATCATTTGCTAATTTTTGCTGGTGAAGAATTTCAGCTAGCAAACAAATCTGTAACATACCCACCCACCCACACCAAAACTCTTTGGGAATGATTCACAGAAAACAAGCCTGACGTTTATGGGTTTGTTTGGTTTTTTAAACTAAGCAATCAGCTACAAATTATTTTCTTGCTCTCACTTGTGAGCTATGTTTTCAGGGCTTAGGAGATCAAATATGACATTGGTAGGAACATTGATTTCCTCAACTGATTGATCACCAATCAAAGCAGTACCAAGCTTCGGTGGGTGTCCTCAATGTGCCTAGACTCACAGCCTGCATCAATAGCTTTCTCCATCTTTGGCTGGCCAGGAAACTATGCCCTTTCTTCTCAGATAAGATTCTTGTCGCTGTGACCCACATGTTGATCACCTCTGAACTAGACTACTGCAAATTCCTCTATTCAGAGGTGAAGAAACTAAAATTCACATGGTATGCAGCAGAAAACTTTCTAAGGAACAAATATACACCTAATACCAGCATTTCACAAGCTCCACTGTGTCTCTCTCCTTGGATTAAATTGTTCTTCTATTGGTCTATTGGGCTTTTACCAAGCAGGGTCTGAGCTATGTCATAAGACCATAAGAATGGTCATACTGGATCAGACCAATGGCCCATCTAGCCCAGTATCCTGTCTTCGAACAGTGGCTGGTGCCAGCTGCTTCAGAGGGAATTAACAAAACTGGGAAATTATCAAGTGATCCAGCATCCCCTGTTGCTCATTCCCAGCTTCTGGCAAACAGAGGCTAGGGACACCATCTCTGAACATCCTGGCTAATAGCTATTGATGGACCTATCCTCTATTAACTTATCTAGTTCTTTTTTGAACCCTGTTCTAGTCCAAGCTTGAAGAGAGAAACAAGGAATTTAATTTATGAAATGAGAGAACAAAAGAAATGGAACAAGAAAGAAAAAGCAAGAACACAAAGTTATGGCTAGAAAGGGTTGGTTTGTTTTTTTATGGTGGTTTTACAGAGGAACAGAACAGAGGAAGCTGAAAGGAAGGCCATGATAATTGGCCTGGGCAGGAACAAATATTCTCATGTTGCTGATGACCCATTAGTTGGGAGCAGCCAAGTACACAAGCATTGTTTTTTCCAGCTTCAGCCCTGCCTGAGATCATTTTAGGGGAATCATTTTGGGACAGGGTTGGCTAGATTAAGGGTCAGGCAGTCAGCCCAAGACTAGGGAGTGAGCTCCTGGAGCCACATATTACATCCAACTCTCAGCTTATCTCTTTAAATGGAAGTGTCTAGCCCTCATGTTTACAAACAAACGTGTGAAGATTTGAACTGCCATGCCACAATGATGTCTGCCATCAGTCTGAAACAATAGCTGAGGGAAGAGAACTGTCTCATGCATCTGAAAATGCGTTGATGCCAAGACCCATTATTCTGGGTGCCCCCACTGATACCAAACCAGAGAAGAATTATTTTTTTTTGTGATAGGAGGAGAGAACAGGCAGTCCTCGGATTTACAACACAATTGGTTCCTTACAATTGAATCATAAGTCGGAATGCCGTTTATCGTAATTCAAACATCCTAAAGTCGAGGACTGCCTGTACTCTAGGCCTAGCCACATCCATCCAAGCAGATTACACCGGCTGCTAGGGTAGGTACAGGGGATTCCTGCTGCCATTCCTGTCTCCAGGTAGGGAAAGAAGAGACTTAGGGATCAGCAGATGCAGCTCCAAAGAGGAAGGAGGCCTTTTCTGCTGCTCCAAAGGGAAAGAAAGGGACCCCACGCTGTCATCTCTGCCTTTGCGGAAAGGAAGGGGCTCTGTTTGCACCATCAGTCCAGATGTTGGTAGGGCCATGGAGATGGAGTTATGTGGACTCTATGTTACGGGATGCCTAGGGCTCCAGCCCTGTTTGATGTTTGCAGTATGGCCAATTCCCTCATTCTGAATCAGCAGGATCTGGTAGCTCCTTCATTCTCTATTCCCACAAAAAGCACAAAGGAATGGATTCCTCCCATGCAGTTACAATTTTAAAAGGCAAGGCAGTGGGAGTTGTTAGAGAAGCTACACATTCTCAGTGCTTTAAAATGAAACAATTGGCCACCCAGTCACCTTCACAAGACTGTACTCAAGTGGATTTGGAAGGAATGGCCTCACTGGGCTTCTTGAAGACCCAGACTGTAGAAGCTGAGCTAATAGGCCATGTGTAAAACACCAGAAATGGGAAGTAAAACTGCCAAGCTACCTCTTACAGATGCAGAGGCTAGAGGATGTGTGGGCCACCTGGCTGTCTCCCCAAAATGAGACTCCAACTTTAGAGACGGGGAGCTGGCTGCGTAGGGTTCTCTCCACTCCTAAAATGCCTGCCTGGCATGAAGCAGGGAGAGTCAGAATGGTGAGGGACTACCAGTCTCATTGTTTCTTTTGCCTTTTTTTTTTAATGAAAGCATTTTAATTAAACATATATCAAATTAATCTCAGCCTGGTGAAGGTGAAACTTACCAATGGCCTGACACAGGAGGGGCTGAGCAGCCCCTGCTAGAACTGAGGACACTCAGGCTTCAATGAAGCCTAACATTCCAGATGTCCTGTCAGAGCAAGCTCTGGGACTGTGTTTATATTTTTGAATATCAATACAGTATGTAATAACTCAGGATTCTTCCTGAGGATTAGGAGTGGAAGAAGCCATACATCAAAGCTCACTGACAGTCTTTTTTAATTAGCAAAAAAAGTGATTGAGGGAGAAGAGGCACGAGAAAGAGAGAGAATTATATTTCAGTACTATGAGTCTGTTAACCATTTCATAGCTCAGGGTGCTGAGACAGATTTTCAGCAGCTAGCAATTATTTTTCAGGCTGTACTAAAATACATTAATGGAATTTGGCAGTAATGGATGCAGCATTACATTAGCATTTTCCCTCCTCAAAACTGCAGACTTCAATTAAGGGCTATGCATAGATATCCAGCATATTGCTCGGCTGGTTACAGACAGGATGTCAGAAATCAGCCAGTACTTTATATGACTATAGGATTATTATTGTAATAAGTTAAACATGCATATACAAAAAACTTCTAAAAACAGGTAAGGTTGTTAGGCAAACCCCATCCAACTCAAAAACAACAAGTCAGAAAATACAGAATAAAGCAATAAAACATATTAATCACCTTCCCATACATATAATCCCTAATCTACAGTTCTTAATTGTAGCCATGAAGGTGCCACACAAACAACCTTAACTCTGCCCTCTGCAGGATAAAAAGGTAAGATGCTTCTGTATTTCCTTGTTTGCAGGGGTTTGAATTGCTTGTTATTGTCTCTTTACAGCTTTCACATTTTTCAAGGAGAGTTTTTGTATTACTAGTGTTAAAGGGCAGGGCTTCTCCCCAACACCCAGCCATGCACTGCCCCACACACTTTCATTTAAATAGGTTTATTATCCAAACAAAAGTAAAACAAGACACTAACATTTCCTCAGTTTACCCTTCTGAGCCAGTTCTTATTCAGTCAGCTCTGCTCTCCACCAGCTGTTACACTCTGAAACAGGCAGGTCCAGTGCAACCTTCCTACCCACCATGATCCAAGGTCCCATCACAAGAGTTAACACAACTTCACTATCACTTCTCCCCAGGAACAGTCTACCCCAATTACTCCTCTCCTTCCTGCCCTTTGACAGGTCATTATAGCTCACATGTAGCCCCACCCTTTCCCTTTAATTATCTCAATTGGGCCAAGTGCCTTGACACAGAGGCACTGGGTGTGGTCTACTCACAAGGACAACTGGATTTGTTAACCAGATTATATATTGTTACTAGTAAGGAGAGTTGATATATGGTTGCATGGTTTGTAGAGTAAGTGTTTTGGGTGATTTTTAGGCCAGGGAGAGGTACAGTAAATTTGTGAGTTTTGAACAGTTCTGTTTTCCTGTACTGAAACAAAAGTTGATAAATACACCACTTCATAGTTAATGTTCTTTGAAACATGAACAATGAACCATTTAATTAACATTGCTCAGTGCGGGGAATATCATGCTAGTAGTTGGAACTGCAGATTTGAGTTCTTTTCCTGCATCATTGTTTGACCTTAAGAAAATCCCTGAAATGCTCGGTGCTTCAATTTAACCATCTGAAAGAGGTATAGTAATTGTTTAACTCTCTCACATCCCTTGCAAGTGGGAGCACGTGTCTGGGCATGCAGGTTGTCTCCCCACTGCAAGAGAAATCAGTGATTCAGAGTCTGGATTTATTCTTAGGGTATGTTTATACTGCAATCACAAGGATAACAGCTTGTTAAGACATACCTGACTCAATTAGCTAGCTCAGTTGCTGGTGCAGTGAAGCTGCTTGGAACTCTGTACAAGCTTCCCCCAGCCCTAAGTACCCTACATAATTACTCAAGTAGCTAGCCCATAGTGCTGTGGTACCCAAGCTAGCTAGGGCATGTCATACCCCATGATTGCAGTGTAGACATATCCTTAGTGCAACCTACTTTACCCTATATACAGCAGTCTTGGAACAGAAGTGGGCACAAACAGCACAAACCACTCTGTCAGGAATCTCAGCCCAAACACCAATGCCTGCTTCCCAGAAGCAATTCTGCCTCAAGAATTGATCCAGTTGGATAGTTAAGGCAGAGAGCAAGTTCTCCCTGCCATTTGCAACAGCTCTCCCAAAAAAGAAACTGAATCACAAAACTGACAATACTTCTTCAGAGACCAACCAGTGCTCACACACTAAAATAACAACTTGTAAAACAAAGAATAATGGCATCATTTGAGGGCTCCTGTCATAACAATATCCCCATCTCACAGATGGTGTTTGGAGTATTAATTTTCTAGTGGAGATTTGAAGACCTTGGATGAAAAGTACCATAGAAATGTCAAGTGTGTTTAATTATTAACTAAAGCCCTGGTGAAAAATTTCCAACCTGCTCTAATTAATTCATTTCATGTTATTGTTAGCCCCTGGATTCTAGCACTCTCTGGCTGCAAACATGGGCGCAGAAACAGACTCTTACATGAAATTAGCAGGAAACCCCACAAAGCAATTTCTCCACACCACTTGCCAATATGCAAGCAAGCTGATATTGCAAGTGTGCTCTGAATATTGACTTCAATGTGAATATTTTCATTGTCTTCAGTAGGAGTTGAACTTGGCTCTTGAGTCATTGGAACACATGAGCAAGGGTCACTAAGGAACGTCTTCAGGGAGGGCAGAAAACCACCTTCTTCCAAGAGAGAAGCTGCAGCCAACCTACCCCACGAGAGGAAGAGAAGTAGACACAGGAGCCCTGTGAGAGAAGCTGGAGCAGCCAGGTCAACCCCAAGCACAGGAAGAGGAGATAAACACAATGGACTAAATTCAGAGGTGATGTAAGTTATTTGAATTATGGTAGTGCTCAGGGCCCCCAACAGGATAGGAGATCATTGCAGTAGGTGCTGTGCAGCCCAGCCTAAGCCACATATTAGTAAACATGAATTGGGGAAGAGAAGCAGGAAAAGAATTTCAGTGACTGCCACCCCTAAGCATTCAAAAATCATGAGTCAGATCCCAAACTATCATAATTGGCTTACAAACCATGAGATTTTTAAAAATAAGAAACACTGAGTTCTTTTTATTTGCCTTGTGGTTTCGGAGCCTTGAGTCACGTTTTCAAGGTTTTCTCTGTATACATGTGGACAAGAAACTTACTTTGGTTTTTTAATGACAGCTGAGATTCTCCCATAATCAGGATTCCAGAATCTGGGGCTCTAAGAAAAACAGCAAATATTATGAGACTTGTGATAATATTGGAAGAATTGGCAACACTGTTAACACCTTAATACATTCTCTGATAGTAGCTTTTTCTGCTACCCTACCCTTGCCTCTATCCCCAGACATTTGAGCTTTACTTACTGAGATTTAAACTCACTCCATCATTACATCACCTTTGAATTTAAGTATGGGGAGAAGAAATTCAGGTAAGAAAAGAAAAGATTCTGAATAGCGAGAGAGGAAAAGAGGAGAAACTTCTCTTCCTGCAGTAAACAATTCACTACACTCCTACCCTTAAGTGTCTCACTGTGACACTCCTCTCCTTTCATGCTCTGAAAGCCTCACATCCAATATGAAGTGGATCTAATATTTCCACCTTTTTGCAGCTGCAGTTGCAACATGCTGATCTTAATTAGGGAACAAGATCCCCTTATTTCTGAAGCCCATCAGTAGTGTATTCTCCTATAACTTGCAATTTCTATGGCACTGTAATGTTCAAAACATGGCTTTCTCTAAATAGACAAATGAATAATTCAATCAGTATGATCAATTCCATTTTGCAGTGTTACAGAAATGGTAATCCCCTGAGCAATTCTGTGGTCTGCCACAGAACTTAGAATTTACATCAGAATTCCGGTCCAAGGATATCACCAAATACAACGAGCCTTGATTGTGTTACATTATGAAAACAATGTCAAACGCACAACAAACTTGTCTGTAACTTCAGACTCCCTCTTAACTCTCTTGCTGGCCTTCACTGCCATGTTGGCAGAACAGTGGTGTTCTGGCAGAAGATCATTAGCACTGAGAAGTTGAAGAGTTGAAGGATAAAGCAGCTCACACTACACTGTTTATATGTTGTAATGGCTGGAATGTTCAAAAGCAACAACCTTACCTGTTTATCTACCTTAGGTATTGACAAGGAGCCTGTCAGCATGGAATCTAAGATCTTGCTGGTTAATTATCTATGTCTGATTTACCATATTATTGTACAAAAAATGGATTCACACTGGAAACAAACTGAAGTTGGACTTAATTCGAGTTCAAGGAACTCTGTTGGGGGTAGTTCAAACTGTGGACCTGAACAATGAATCTAAATTTCTAAGAAATTTCTCTAAAAGCCATGGAACAATTATCCAATATCCTCACACCTCTGGACCTGAACCTGGATCTGAATTATATATATCATCTCTATAATGATTTTTAATATCTTAGTTCCACATATCTCGCCATTCAAATACGTTGTGTCTCTGCTTTCCTTGTGCAGTAAACTACGTAACACAAAACGAGGTTTCAAAAAAGTGGTTTATTTTATATATTACTGTTAAACTACAAGATCATGTGTTTTAACTCATATTGTCCAAATACATACAGTAGTATGGGGTGGAGGGAAGTAAATGGGTTTTAAATGAAAAGCTTTAAAAATGATTTTGAAATGGTGTGAATTCTTGCACAAAGGATATCACCCATATTATCAGTGGACATTTATTGGATGGTTCTTTTGATAGAATTTAATTCTGCAATGGCATAAATACTCATCCCACCTCCACCCCCAAGTTCCTGCTGAAAGAAATTCAAACATAGAGTGTGGACAAAAAGTTTTTTAATATCAGTAGAAATAATCTGAATTCATTGTTTTCTCCTGCCTGCTTGCCTGTTTATTTAGTTTTCCTCTTCTTTGTAGAAGGATATTTAAACTTCAGTGTAACACCAACTGTTCACAGGGAAAAACTGATTGGGATTAAATGTCCATGACAGGGATTAAAGATGTTCTTACTCCCCTTCATGGGCTATGTGGAACTTGGATCCAGGCATACATTAATAATCACGGTTACTTGTACACATAACCCCTCCCCAGAGCAAGTAGACAGGGAGTGGGGAGAAAACAGATGGAGTCTTGACTCCACCCCCTGCTCACTACCCAGGATGACTGCACCAGTCTGAGGCGGGTAGTAATGAGTGGATATATGCCAGTGGTAAATTACTAAGGTTATTGTCTACGCTACGCACATTCTAGCGGCACAGCTGTGCTGCTACAGTCATTCCGCTAGAAGGCGGGCAATGAAACCAGCTCTCCCGCCAACAAAAATCTTCCACCCCCAACAAATGGTGGTAGTTTTGTCAGCAGGAAAGCACTTTTTCACACCCCTAAACAACAAAAGTTTCCAGTGTAGACAAAGCCTAAACCACTGCACCCTCCAGAGCAAAGAGCAAGCAAGGGAGGAATTCTAACTCAGAGGTGTATCTGTCAAGCACAGCGCTTTCTGGCTGTACTCCAAAAGAAGAGGTGTTAATGCTAAAAGTCAACTCATCAGGGTGGAGAGGCGAGGGAAGGCAGTTTACAAGTTATTTTCTCAAGGCAAATGCAATTAGCGTTGAAACTTGATAGCAATAAAAATGGAGTTACAATTAAACTGAATTGTAAAGGAAATTAAGCTGAAATGGAAGGGGAAATAGATTAGAAATTTAATTTCCACGCTCTGAATGTGACCGTGGTGGGTATATCTGAACGTTTTTATGCTTTGGCTCCTTATGACCTGAATTCACAGTAGGTGCTAAGAAGCAAAGATTTCTTCAGGAAGTTCTGGATAGGAAGATCTGTTTTTCTTTTTCAGCTGAAAGAAAGTCTGCCAGAAGTTTACAAGCATGGGAATATTCTATTTATTTTTATAGTGTGGTCATCATTTTTCTCACAATGTGGTTCCAGCAATCTTTAGGGTCTTTTCACTTCTCCAGTCACTGGATAATGGTTGGCATGGCTTATGCTGATGTTTGCTTATTCCCCACAGTATCCCTCCATGATCTTTCCTTCAGACCAGGCTATTGCTATGTTCTGTTTCATACAATCCCAGGCCACAATTAGGAACTGACAGCCAGGAAACTGTAAAACTCTACTGTCAATTGTCCCCTTAGTCTCTATGACTAAACAATGAATACCATCTGCAGTGCTTAATAGAACTGGACAAACCTCAGAAAGGCTAGCTCTGGGACCCTAGTGTTGTTGAGTCCTTATGAAGTGGATATGGCTTATCTTCTGTAGTTGCAGGCTCCCGAGTTGATAGTTAAAAGAAATGTTGTAAATTGATTAGTCCTAGAGATTAGCAGGAGTATTCCGTGTTGAAAGGCATGAGTTTTCTCTCTCCAGAGTCTAGAGGATTTTCTAGGGACCTGTACTTTCACTACATTTTACAACAGCTCTCACATAACACTGGCTTAGCAAGTCATGGCATCCCTAAAGCACTCTGCACAGCAGTGGAATCCATCATGAATTGTTCTGTCACGGTAAGTAGCTTGGAAAGCCTGGGTGAGAGAAACAGGTGCAATATTTTGTATCCTTCACAGTGGTCTGTTTGATTTAAATTAATCATGATCAAGTTCACTTCCTAGGGTGACTGTAGGAGATAGGCCTGATATTCAACTGCCTATAGTACCCCCAACAAACAGGTAGAGTGCTACATAACTGCTTTATTGTGTTTGTGGTGAGCTCCAGATGTTGGTTTAAGGGTGTCCTTAAAACAAAATGCTCTGTTTGAAAACACAGCCTCCTTATACAGAAATAAACTCAACTACTTGAGTACATAAGTGGGTTATCACCCTAGACGTCCTTTGGCTGGATTGCTGGTGAAGATTACCTATACAGTCAGACTCTACTCCCCATTTGTGTGACCAGATTTCTTGATTTTACAGGGACAGTCCCGATATTTGGGGCTTTGTCTTATATAGGTGCCTATTACCCCTCACCCCCATCCCAATTTTTCACAGCTGCTATCTGGTCACCCTACTCCCCATCAACAGATGACCAGTAAACTCAGTCCAAGAGTTTCTTCTTCTTCTGCATTTTCTCTTTTACCTGGTTTAGTTTATAACTGACAACATTTTATAGCATCACAAAATTCCCAGTAAATACTACAATATTATACTCTTAAAGCTTCTTGGTGATCACAGCACTCTACCTGATGTGAGATTTCCATGTCATGACTCTGAAACACATGGGAGCTCAACTTAACCACCTTCCCAAACAGCACAATGTGCTAAGCAACAAAAGTCAGAATGTATTTATTATTCTAGATAAACCCTAGGGCCTGCTTTTCAGATCCCCACCTTCAATCCTTCATGCATAATTTTGTATCTGCATGCACCAGAGTATATTCTGAATCAGCACTACCAAATATTCACAAAAGTTATAGAATTTTCACACACAAATGCCATTTGCCTAAGGCTTGGTCTACATTACATACTTACTGCGGTATAATTAATCACTCAGAGATGTGAAAAGTCCACACCCCTGAGCGACATAATTATAATGACCTTAACCCCTGCCCCCCATGTAGCCAGTGCTATGTCGGCAGGAGAGCTTCTCCTGCCACCTCTCACGAAGGTGGAGTTATTAAGCAAAGGGGAGAGCTCTCTCTCGTCAGCTTATAGCGTCTTCACTAGGCACTACAGCAGCACAGCTGCAACAAGTTTCTTAGACAAATACTGGCATTTACAAATTCAAAATCAGCTTGCCAGGAACAATTTTCCATTCAGGTGTTTTTGTTTGTTTTTTTTTCTAATATTTCTGCCAGTCCAGTCATTTCCTACAGCAAAGTAAACTTTCCAGCAATTTCTAGCTCTAGCAATGATATATATTAAATAGACAAAAAATATTGTGTGATGTGGGTATTTTTTTAATTTTTCCATTTACCATTGTTCAGGCTTTCAGAGGAATAAATATTTCATAGGAACAGGTAATATTACATTGCCACAAAGGAAATGAACTAGAAAAATATTAATTGAATAAAATAAGTAATATAAAACACTGGGTGGATTTAAAAAGACAAACTTCTATTTTGATTTATGTTCAGATTAAATCTAGGCATGTAGACCACACAATGAGTCAATGTTTGTTCTGTACATATAGAGGCTGGACCACCAGAGAATTTTAGTCTTGTACTAGAGGGGGAAATACTAGTGCTGCATTGAGAGAGAGACTTTGCAAATGAATTACCGGAATCAAAATGGCACATTACCTTACCCATGATAATAGAATGCCTTTTCACACTCCTATTTCATATGCAGGGAGCTTTATTTTATATTATTTTGTTCATATGCCTGATAAGCAACCAAAGTTATCAATACATAATTTAATAAAACCAGTTTGATTAGCTAATTAAAGACACTTGTTAATTTAAGAACCAATTGCAAACTCTGTAATGTATGTCTCATGATACTCTTAACTGTGGTGTTTTTTCCAACTGCTGAAGATGAATTTATGGATGTGTACAAAAAGGGAAAGGAGTTTTATTTCCAAGGTGAATGTACCTTTTTCAAATCTGAGTAAAACATAGTAGCTCAAAATGGAAAGAACCATTTGTCTCAGGGGAGAATTAGAGTGGAGAAGCAAAGGTGGTAATTCTTCTAATTCCCAGCAGAAAAAAAGCTCATCTAGGTGACGATGGGAATGAATTTTCTATGAATATACCAATGCCACGATGCTCTTCTTACTTAGTCCATAAAGCAACCAGTGGAACTTTGGATTCTGACAGTGAACAATCTGATTCTGAGGCTCATACTTAGGCCACATCCACACTACAAACTTTGGCTGACAAGTTATACTGATATACAGCTGCTGAAGTTTGTATATATTCAGGCATGTGCACACATGGCTGCTTGCATTGCTGCTGCACAAACTCATCAGGAGTGCTTGTGTCAATACAAAACATGGTGTACCATGAGTAAGTATCTCAGTATGTCACACACTGCTTTCCAGTGCAAGGCCTTATGGGAAATTTTTGCATTGTGTTGTGAGATAAAAATGACTTGCCAAGAGCTCTCTGGAAGCTAGAGGTCAAGTTCCCAGCATTCAGTTTTCTCCATCCCCTAATGCCATCCATATCCCATAATTTCTGCACCGTTTAAAAAAAAATCCCACAAAGCCACACAGCACATTTCAGTGTCTGCCATCTCTCACAGGAGAATGGAGCCCACACATCTCTGCACTATTCTTATGAACTTTGCAAACACAGATGCACGAGTCTCCTGCATTTGCAGATCCACAGAAAGTACCGCAACAATGAGGGACATGATGATTTCTTCAAGAACAGTTTGCTAAGAAACATAGTGGAAAAACAGTTCAAGGTTGTTGGTGGCATTCACGGAGCAGCTGCAGACAGTGGAGTTCTACTTCTGAGCCTATGAAATGAGCACGGACTTCACCAAAATTTAGGTTGGGGGTTACAAGCAGTGGCTACAGAGTTTTCTGATGCAAAAGGCCACATTGCTGTAGCTGTGTGCTGAGCTTTCCCCAGCCCTCCAACACAGAGATACCAAAATGAGTTGCATTGACACTGGAGAAGCAAAGGGCAGTTGCACTGTGGAAACCTGTAATTCCTACCAATCAGTGGGAAATGATTTTGGAGTTGTAAAATCCATAGTGGGGGCCATTGACATTGAATCCTGTAGGTCCATTAATCATCTTCTGCTATGCAGCACTGCGACTCTTGGCAATGAGCGGAACATAGTGTATGGATTTGCAGCAATGGAGTTCCCAAACTGTAGTGGGAAAATAGATAGAGTGCATATTCCTATTTTGGCACCGGCTCACCTTGCCACAGAATACGTCAGCAGAAACATACATCTTTAGGAACACAGGACTGTTCAGAAAGCTGCAGACAGGGCCATTCTTTCCTGACCAGCAAATTATCATTGGCAATATTGAAATGCCAGTAGTGATTCTGGGGGATTCAGCCTTTGTTCCCTTGGCTCATAAAGCCATACACCAGCTTCCTCAACAGCACCAAGGAAAGATTCAACTACCTGCTTGACAAATGCAGAATGAGAGTTCAATGTACTCTCGGTAGATTGAAGGGACACTGGCCGGATTTACTCACTAGACTGGATCTCAGGCCATGTCTACACTTACCGGGGATCGACACTGCTGCAATCAATGCAGTGTGGGTTGATTTAGTGAAGACCCACTAAATCAACCACAGTGCTCTCTCGTCAACTCCAGTACTCCACTGGACTGAGAGGAATAAGGTAAGTTGATGGGAGAGCATCTCCTGTCGATGCAGCACAGTGTGGACATCACAGTAAGTCAACCTAAGCTATGTTATTCACATAGCTGGAGTAGCGTAACTTAGGTCAACATACCCGGCTAGCGTAGACAAGGCCTCAGTGTGAAAAATATCCCCGTAGTTATAGCTACCTGTTGTGTCCTGCACAATATCTGTGAGAAAAAGGGGGGGGAAGCTGCTGCCAAGATGGAGCAGCCATTACAAGAGCTCAGTATGGAACTATACAGCTGCAGAAGGCTTTTAAAGAGCACTTTAATGGTCAGTCTCAGTAATGGTCTATGCTGAACTGTTCTCTGGGCCTGAAACTTTGGGTGCTGTTAGGAATCATGCTTGTTGTACCTTTCTAAAGATGATTGGGTGTTTTCCTGAACTTGAGTTCTGTGTGGGTTGCTGCAGATTTAGTTTTAGAGGCTGCAGAAATTTATGTTAAATATGTTAAATCAAGTGCCCACAGAGGATGGGGGCTCAAATCACAATGGAAGGGAAATCCCCATGTCACCCAGGTTAAGAGGAAAGAAGGGACTGGAAATAAACCAAACCCCAACTTTGATTTTTAAAAAGACCAAGGAAGCCCAAGGTTTAATGCCTCCCCCATCAAAAGGGAAGACAAGTAATCTGCCATCATGGTGAGGCTCCCAACCATATAAAACCAAGCAACCCAGAGCTTAAGGTAACCCCACAATCCACATCCCTACCTGCCAAAGCCAGCTATACATCAGGAGAAAACCCCAGTAACAGTTATATAGATACATCAGGAGAAAACCCTAATTATATCAGGACTGAGCCTTGGGAGGGTACTGAAGAATTTATTTAAATGCTAAGGTCAATGGCATAGATTGTAAGGGCTGGAGGGATACTGTTCCCCAAGTCACTTTGGTCAAGGAAAGTTTGGTAGGAGAGAAAGACAGACTTCCTAGTAAAAGCCTAAGTATATTAGCTTTGGCCAAATTCCCTATCATTGTACCTTTCTGTGAAGGGTGATACTCATCTCTCGTGAGTGCCTCCGGTTGGCTGCATGTGATGCTGCAATCTCTTTTTCTCCTGGCTGCCCCTGGTAAGTTGTCATCCTCATGGCAGGGAGGATGGTGGCTCCGCCCTCCGGCTAAGTCATACACTTAATAGATGAATCCCTTCTGGAGTAACAAAGTTCAACAAATTGTTGGCCCTCACTATGGTGTTCAGCCCCATCTCTGGCCCTGTTTAAATCTCATCCCCTTTCTTGGGCTTTTAGTAAAGAGTCTTGTCCCCTTTGCAGGATTTAAACCACTTTCCCACTGGTCGGTGGGGGGACCTAGACACCCGCTACTCCGGGTCCCAATCCAGGGACCCTGTAAACATCAGTCACATAGTGCTTCCCTTAATATTTGCTGCTGCATTCCCTTGGCTGCTTGCCACTTGGTCCCATCACCTTCACCTATTACCTTAGAGTTACAAAAGATGCAGATTAGAAATCTTTTCTTGATATTGTATTATGCTGTACAGTGGCTATACTGGGAGAACTGAGCACAATGACCACTTTTCAAAGAAAATGCCTGCAGAAATTGTCATTTTTTAAATAGCTGGAAATTTGGTTCATGGTGCTACTTGGCCATTTGCACCAGTGAACAAAACTTTTCATTACTTAAAAAAAAAAAAAAAGAAACTGTGACTAGTCATTACAATTGTATAGAGGAGGTAGTATTCCTAAAAAACTGTCATGGCTGAGATGAGTTTGAGGACAAGCTCTCACGCCCTAGAAAATGCCTCATGCAGCCACTGCAATATATATAACCTCTGACTGCTAAAGTTCCATCACTTGCCTTCTCATGGAGGAGATGTTCTTAACTGGAAGTGGGGATGGAAAAGGTGGGTGCTTAGTAGCACCTTATAACCAGATTTTTCTGGGCAGATGGGGCTTGTCAGCTGTAGTAGGCAGTGCATCTAGGAAAAGGAACTTTGATCTCAAACCAAGAACATCAGGCCTGGCCAGCCAGTTTGTAAAACTCTGTGGGTCTTCATCTTAAGGGAGAACATCAGTACAATGCTAGGGCAATACTCAGAAATGACATGCAGCCACTTTGCTTGACAGCAGTGGAAAATGGGCAAAGGCTACCGCATTCTGGGTGCACTAAAGAAGCAAGCCTGCGAACTATGTCTGGCTTCCCTGAATCTGAGAACGATTGGGAAATCAAAAGAAGTAGCTGAGACGCTGAAGAGAAGGAGCATTCACATTGCCTGTATACAAGAGACAAAACAGAAGGGATCAAAATACATTAACATTGGATAGAGTTCCAAGATGATGTATCATGGCTTAGTAGCGAGGTGAAATGGAATAGGAATAACTGTAGTAGAAACATACAGGATAAGGTAGTGGACATTCAAAGGCAGAATGACTGTCTGATGAAAGTTAGAATAGCACTGAAGAGAGAACACATATTTAATGTTATATGTGGATACCTGCCACATATACAATTGAGGAGAACGTAGAATTCCAGATATTGCTTGATCAAGCGCTAAGTGAAGTACCACAAGCTGAGCACTTAATTTTCAGAGCAGATCTCAATGGACATGTGGGAGAACACAGTAAGGGCTATGGCGACTGTCAGCGATGATGAGGCTTTGGAACCAGGAATGGAGCTGGTTAGGATAGGTTAGAGTTAGCCAGAGCCCATGGCCTGATTGTTGCTAATACACACTCTGTAAAGAGGAAGAAGCACTTAATTACATACATGCGGTAATGCCAATAGGTCCCAGACTGACTACTTCCTGACAAGAGGAAGAGATCTACAAAAAAGTGAAAGAGTGTAAAATGATTCCAGAGAGCAGATTGCAGATTCCGTGGAATGGATTTCTGGGTAAAAAGGCTAGGTTGGTGGGGGGAGCATACAAAGAGAAGTTGTGGAACAAAGGATAAAGTAATGGAATCTCACAAATAGAGCAGTTAGTCTGAGATTTAAGGGCGAGGTTCTATGGCAGAGGTAGTCAATCTGTGGCTCCGGAGCCGCATGCTGCTCTTCAGAAGTTAATATGCGGCTCCTTGCATAGGTGCAGACTCTGGGGCTGGAGCTACAGGTGCCAACTTTCCACTGCCCTCACTCCACCCTTTACCCCAGGACCCCTGCCCATTCCTGCCCCTCCCCCTTCCCTGCTGCACCTTTGCTCCTCCCCCCTCCAACCCAGAGCCTCCTGTACACTGCGAAACAGCTTATCGTGGTGGGCAGGAGGCACGTGGAGGGGCAGGGAGGTGCTGATCAGCAGGGCTGCTGGCAGGCAGGACGTGCTGGGAGTGGTGAGGGCAGGCACTGATGAGGGCTGCTGATGTATTACTATGTCTCTTTGGCAATGTACATTGGTAAATTCTGGCTCCTTCTGAGGCTCAGGTTGGCCAGCCCTGGTCTATGGCGATTGAACAATGTCCAAACCAACATCAATGACAGCAATGAAGCTTGGGGGGAAATATCCAAACACGTTACAGAAAGTGCAAAAGCTGTCTGTGGCCAAGTGGACAGAGGGAAATTTCCGGGCAAAGAAGCCTGGTGGTGGTCGAAAGATGTGCAGGAGGCAGGAAAGAAGAAAGGATTAAATGATGGCAGAAAGAAAGAAAGAAAGAAAGAAAGAAAGAAAGAAAGAAAGAAAGAAAGAAAGAAAGAAAGAAAGAAAGAAGGTGTGAAGGGATGCTGCCCATGGATCAGGTGCTGCCCAGGGATCAAGTGAGGGAATGACAGGCATTTTTATATCTTAGCGCCCCCTGTTGAAAGCCATCCCTGCCCTGCAATGGTCTATCCCTTTCTGTGACTCCGCCATCCAGCTGGGCTGCAAGTTGTGTCCATGCTTTCCAGGATATATAGAGTCCAACAAAGGGTAGTTCCACTGACTGGCAACAGGCTTCAAGCCTCACCTAGGTAAAGACCCAGAGTAGGGACTCTCCAGGATATGGGGTTGTCCTAGTCCTGAATATCTGGTACCAGGGAAAGATTTTTCACTTCCAGCCCTGATAGGGAGTGTGTAGGGGGTCCCAGGTCTGCCCTCTCCGCCGTATTCTGATGCAAGGCCCAGAGGTAGGCGGCTAAGTCCTGAACCCTGGAGTGCTATGTGGTTGCTTTCCCAGATCACTTTTTACTGGCCTTCTCATGCAAGAGTCAACAGCAAAGATATGTAAACAAAATAAATAAAAAAGTACATCTCCAACCTTGCAAATGTCCAGAGTCCTTTTCCCTCAACAGGTCTGGTAGACCATCAACAGTCAGGGGCCCTGGCAACTGGGTCTCCCTTAATGTTCCTTTTGCAGACCTTCAGAGCATGTGTCTGCTCACCTCCACTTGATGCTTGCAAGTGAGCTGCTCAGCCTGTACATGCATTGCAGGTGTGACGGGGCAGAGCTATTTTGGCCCAGAACAGCTCTTTAACCTCTCCAGTGTGGCATTTGTACACCCAACCCCAGGTGGAATGTCATGAGGAATGTCAAGTTGGTATAGTAAAGAAAACAACAAAAAAAGTGTTTGCAGACACTAAAGGTCAGGTTCTTTTAAAGCCTTGTATGCACGACTACTTACAAGAGAAGGAGAAAAAGAAAAAGTCAAATTAGCCACATTTAGGCAAAGAAGCACGAAGAACTTGGGAGCTGTAAAGAGCTTCAAAATGAAAATAGAGAGGTAGTAGTGGAAGATGGCCAAGTCATTAAGAGGTGGGCAAGGTTTTATGAGAAACTGCTCAATGAACAAAATTTGAGGAAGTCACTGAGAGAAGCCTGCAGAAGCAACAGCCTCACAAGACCTATCACCATGGTGGAGACACAAACAGTGCTGAAGTTGCTGGAACAAGGGAAGGCCAGTCCAACTGGACAATGTACCACTGAAGGCATTTAAAGCATTGGATCATGAGGGAGTGGCAGTGATAAACTTCAACTTACTTCTCTGTATTAGAAAAATGCCAGACAAACGGAGGAAGAGCACATTGGTCCCTATCTTTAAGCAGAAAGGATATGTACAAGAATGTAGTAACTACTGACACATCAAGTTACTGAGTCACATGATTAAATGGCTGAAAAGAATTATCTTTAAAAGTCTCCATGAGGAACTGGAGCATCAAGTAACCAACAACCAATTTGGGTTTATGCCAGGAAGGTCAACAATGGATGCAGTGTTTGCAGCCCGAATATTGCAGGAGAAATATAGGGAGAAATGCAAAGAATTGTGTTTAGTGTTTGTGGACTTAAAGAAGGTTTATGGCAGAGTTCCTAGAAAACTGATAATGATAATGCTGGTGACAGATGTTCAGACTATAGCACAAATGTCGTGAGAAGCACTGCGGCTATAGTGAGTCATTCACCCTGACAATATGTCTGCACCAAGGATCAGCTTTAAGCCCGTTCCTATTTGTGACTGTAATGGACACCTTGACACAAAGGAACAGGAGAGAGGCTCTATGAAGCATGTTTTCCACCAAGGATGTTATGTTGTCCCACACAGATAAATATGAACTGGAAAGGTCATCTAGTATAATGGAGGGCTGCATGAGGAAAAAATGGTTTATGAGTCAGTTGACAAAAGATAGAATAGATGCCATGCTTCACTGAGACGGACAACGAAAAGTCACTAAAACAAGATGATATAGAGTTAAAGTATGTGCAACAATTCAGATACCTAGGTTCAGTGTTGAACCTTGATGAGAATGCGGATACAGATATTAGGAGACACATGAAGAGCACTTGGTACAAATGGAGGGAGCTGGGATTTTCTGGCAGAGGATTCCTGACAAGGAAACTAAAAAACAAAGCATATAAGACTATGACGAGGCCAGGTCTGACATATGGGTCAGAGTACTAGCCAGTGAGGAAGAGAGAACAACAACTATCTCACGTTGCTGAAATGAGAATGCTCAGGTGGATGCTGGGTAAGACAGTACGTGATAGGCTATGCAATGAAACAGTACAACTGCTGGTAGACACCATCACAGTAAGGCTGAGGGAGCATTGACTGACTTGACTGGGTCTTTGGGACAACAAGATGCAGGATATATTGGCGAGATTGTCCCATGACTACTAGCTCTTGTACTAAGACCATGAGGAAGTCCCAGAAAAAGATGAATGGAGACACTGAAGGAGGATATGAAAAAGATTGATATCAACTGGGAAGACGCACTTGACAAGAACACTTTGAGATGAAGAAGAAGAGCTGCTGACACCAATTGATGGGATCAGGCAAATGAGAAGGAGAAAGTAGTCTTCATTTTAAATCTGACATGCTTTTATTGCTAAAACAACCATTTGGCTCTGAAAGCAGACTTTTGCTTTTAACAAATCAAGAATGAAGCAAGAATTAAAAATGTTTGAGCCCAACTCTTCTCTTTATAGTAGAGAGCAGAATATGGAGAACAGAATTCAGATTGACTGCACCACAGTTATTCTGTAGTTACCCTGAATCAGTGTCAGTATAACTCTGATTTTATGTGATAAGACCCGGAAGCTATGAAAGAAGAAAGCAATTGTTTGAATGCACATTTTTAATTATTGGAAGTTTTGACATTTAAACATAGTTGGCAATAGTTTTGATAGCATTCTGCAATAGTATTTTCTAGTTTTGCATGCTGCTTCAGGAAAAGGCCAAAATATGTCTTTACTACATCCTGTGCAACTTCTTCAACATCAAAAATGAGAGATGGAGAATTTTATAGTCTGGAGAAAAAGAACACATACTTCAGATCTTGGAATCATATCATCAGCCCTACCTGCACATCTACATCTGTTGATGGATTCTTTGTTTTATTACATTTTACCATGTATAGCTCACGGTAATAGATATGCCAGCAATCTATTCGAAATAAATAGTACAATAACCTTTTTCTTGCTAATTTTACTAGCTAACAGATCACGCTTTAGCCTTCAGCCCCAGAGGGTTTTAAATGCTGATTCTAGTTGGAAACTCTGACAGTCAGGCTTTTTCTGAAAAGGGATCACTTTATTGTACTGAAAGTTTTAAGTTTTAAAACATTTAAGTACTCTGGTTTTTTCCCCTTCAGAACACGTGGTGGCATGTTGGCAGTGCTGTGAGTTATGACTGCGTTTGATAATACCATTGACATCCAACTCCAGCTGTCTGGGAATCAAATTGAAGAAAGCACTGTTAGATATTTTTACCATGTATGATGCGTAACCCACAACACACAAGGCCGATAAGAGGGCTATGGATGGTATCCAGCAAAAACTGTTTTTACAGCTATTTCAGAGCTTCAGCTGTCATGCAGGTTTTTCACATTCTATTTTCTTTTGATCACACAAAAGCAGCATTCCTGTAGGCAGAGCACTGCGTGTTCTATTCCATTCAGCAGCTAATAGCCAGGAAATAAAATTGAGAATGTAAATGAATAATCCTTCCCAGTTATGATGCTTGCCCTGGCTTGAACTCATCAGTCGGCAGTAAACATGGGGGGAAACATTGCAGTTCTCATAGGAAATCAGTAAGGCCTTATGCAATAGCAAATCATGACATCTCCACGATCATGATTCTCACAGTAAAAGTGAATGAGAAGGTAGAGGGCAGCTTTGGGCAGGAGAATTACACCAGGATTCAGAATTCCAAGCAAGCCATCCCAAGAACATTTTCCCCAGAAATAGCAATTATAGAAATACCACCAGAACCCAGGATTTCACCAGCACTAACAATGTTTTTTTGAAACTGGCTTGCAATTTTCAAATTCTGGGTGCATTGCTGGCTCACCTGAGATGAGGCTGAAAATGAAAATTGCTCTCCCATTTTAGTTTCCTTCTAGACACCACTGAATAGCAGAGGAAGTAAATGATAACAGTTTTCAGATACATAAAAGGTTGTTACAAGGAGGAGTGAGAAAATTTGTTCTTCTTAACCACTGAGGATAGGACAAGAAGCAATGGGCTTAAATTGCAGCAAGAGAGGTTTAGGTTGGACATTAGGAAAAACTTCCTGTCAGGGTGGTTAAACACTGGAATAAATTGCCTTGGGAGGTTGTGGAATTGCCATCGTTGGGGATTTTTAAGAGCCGGTGAGACAAATACCTGTCAGGGATGGTCTAGATACTACTTAATACTTCCATGAGTGTAGGGGACTCTTGAGGTCCCTTCCAGTCCTATGGTTCTACAATTTGCCTATTCAGTCTCTATAACTCACTAAATTTCCTCCAGATGCTCCTCAGGCAGTTTTACCCCACACTAATTCTATACTCTTGTGAGAGTGTCCATGCTAATATTGGTCCTGTTTCTACAGTTCCACTGAAGTCAATGGAGTTACATTGGTGTAAAATTAGTGTGAGATCAGAATTAGACCTATGGTAAGCACTCTATCTGCCCAAGTGCGGGATGGGAACAACTCTTCCATAGTAAGAGACCAATTAGAACCACTAATGCAAACAAACAATCACATGAAGAAATGATAACACAATCTAAAATACCTATATCATATTCATAGACATCAGACACCGCTATATTAAAATTGGTCTTCAGTTTGCAGGATGTGTTTGTTATGCAAGAGGATGAGAATTCCACTGACAGACCAGTTAGTCCCCAGTCAGTCCCAATCTGTGGAAAGTCTGCAAAATGACAAGATGTCTGAAAGAAAAGTTCACCCGCAAGTTATTGATTTTGATGCAGGAATTACTTATCACCTTTGTTAATCAGAAGGTCAGACTAAGTTGTGAGAATTGTCCCTCTTCTGGCCTTACAATCTGTGAATCGTCACACCACTCTTTGCTTCACCTACACCGGTCACAATTCATCAACAGTTTCTCTAATTTCTTTCATCTCCTCAGTGTCAACAAGGGAAAATGCAGCACTTAATGACATAATGGCAACCCCCCTTTAGAAGTCTGATCCCACTCAAAGAGCAAGAAAAAGAAAAATGAACCACAAATTCCCCAGCAGTTGAAATTTGGAATGAGTGTGCAGCTGAAAGGATTCACCACAGGTTTCCTCCTCCCTTTCTCCAGTATATAATGAAACTTCCTCAGCTTTGACTGTAACTCCTCCATCAGATGCTATTATGGAACTGTGGCCGTATTAGAGCATAGGATTCCCCTGGTGAGGAATACTGAGAATAGTCCATGTTACTGTTAGTTACCAATATGTTAAGCCAATTCTGCTCTTTCTCCTCAAGCAATTCACAAATGTAGCACCCATCACACAAACCAACCTTTCTCTTTGAGCTCCTTTCACTGCGTTAGTTTGAAAGGGGAAAGGGGAAAAGAACAATCACATACCATTTCAATCATTTTTAAATGAGGTGAATACCCGCATATTTACTTAAGAAAATCAACGCACTCTTACCATAATGTTCAAATTCAGGGCCACATCCCTCAGTCTGGTACAAGTGCTTTGGTGCCTCGTCACAGGTGGATTCTGGGTATAGACTTATGCACATCTCTGGGAAGATCAATCCACTGAAAGGAGCATGACCACTGTCATCTCACCTCCTCTCTGACTAGGGAGTCTGACTAGGGGCAAGGGACTTTATAGAGTTGCTTCTATGATGAACTGAAATTTATGCCTGGGGACCTGAGCAACACTCATTGGCACCACGATTAGGAGAATAGAAAGACGAGTATAGTGTTGCTCAATGCGGCACACTTCTTGCTGATGCACATTGATTTATCTTGGTCAACTAATGTGCTGTCTGGCCATCATACATGTAATACAGTCTCCATTCTTTCCAGGATAGTAATTGTCTGGATGATGGGAAGGATGTGGGGCATCAGAAGGAAAGAGTAAGAAAATGGTGACGGGGTGAGGGGTGCCATAGGGTGATAAGTCCCTTTAAAGGGAGATGTGACCAGCCAGATCTATGGCACAATTAATTAGCTGCTTCCCAGCCTGAGGATGTGGAACTAATGGAAATGGGCCTTTTAAAAAGGATTGAGTGGAAAGCTCCGAGTCAGGATCTGCAAGAGGCTGGGTAGTCCAGGGGAATCAGACACAGGTAGTTTGCCCAATCCCAGAGCCAGAAAAACTCTCATAAATAGTCCAGAAAGGGGCTGGAAACAGGGCTCAGAAGGCAGACTGAAAAGAAGCCCCTGAAAGGGAGAAGAACCTTTTTGTTTGATGAAACTCTTTAGCTGGACTTCTTGCACCCTGAAAGGGTTTAGATTTGTGTGTGACTTGGCCAGAGGGTTAAGCCACATCTCCAGCCCCAACCAGTGTATGGAGAACTGAGGAGACCCACCTTGGGAAAAGAAACTGAGGCAGAGATTGGCAGCAGTCCCACACTCAGCCAGCAGATGGGGCTACAGAGCAGGCAGGGAGACAAAGAATAGGGTCAGGAGCACAATCTGCCATCATGGACCCTTCACAAAACAGCACATATTGTCCATCCCTAAAGTCTCAATCTTAGCAAAGCAGAGCTGCAAATTCCATTAGGCTAGAAGGAGGCAGCATGTTATGTCCTTATACTTGGGGCATGTATCTGGGAAATATACAGAGCCAATGGTAGAAAATGTCTTTTTCTTGATCTCTTTGAAATAAATACCTGTGATAAATCTTCATACATTCGTACACCAACAGCCCAGTCATGCTCACCAAGCTTGAAATAGCACCGAGCCAGCCAAATGAAATATTTCATTTGAAAAGCAACTTTCCCTTTTTTAAAGGCACTAGAAGAAGTTCTGGTGAAGACCACAACTTCCACAGCTAAGATTGAGGGTTTCATTCATTATTCAATTCGCCTGCCATCTTTGATAAAAATCCTTATTGCTTTATTCCCTTTGTCTATCTACCAGTGATAGTGAAATAGGGACTTTGTGAGTCTTAGGTAATTAGCTCAGCCATGCCAAGTGTAACTATACACTTTAGTTGCAAGTACATTTCATCATTTGTATTTGGTGAAAGCCGCTTGTCACCCTGGAAACATTCAAGTGGCAACACTGCAGACAAAATGCTGCAATTTTTCTTTAAAGCCCCTCCCTTGTCAAAATAAATCTTGCCAACATGTTGTACAAAGTGATTCCACTGCCTCTGATAGGCTAACTCCTAACTTGTGTCCTGCAACTTCTCCTTCAAGAACACGTGTTCTCAAGTCATTCGATGTCAGGGTGCAAAATCAGAAATGATCTTTCCACTCCATAAATTCTGTGTTTTCACTTTCCTTGGTGCTGTGGTAAATGACAGCGTAAGTGGGTAGCGTGCGAATTTCAAAAGTGCTCTGCATTGCCCTGATATCACTCCCTATTAAGTCAATGGGGATTTTACCACTGGCTTCACTGAGAGCAACGTTAGGGCAACTCTGAGTGCTTCTGAAATCCCACACTCCAAGTCTTGTCATACATGGCAAAATCTCTTTAAAATGCTCATGTGGTTTCTCTGCTGTTTTACTGTAATGACAAAATTAGAATGTCTGTGGTGATTTAAAACTACAGCTGTTTTTCTATATAATAATACTTCACATTTTCAAAGCTCTTTTCATCAGATGAGCTCAAACTGCTTCATAAGCACTAGTGGAGTCTCACAAACGCCCGCTTGAGTAGCTAAGCATTATTATCTCCATTTCATAGTTCGGGAAACAGAGGCACAGAAGAGGAAGGGGACCTGTCCAAGTCATGTAGCCAAGTTGGTGGTTCAATTAGGACCAGAATGCAGGAGTCCTGAATCCTTATCCACTGCTCTAGCCACTGTAGGATATACTCCTACAAAATAACTTGGGATGGTATGAAACACATGAACAGTACAGGGAGATACAGAACACTGGCAGGCTTTGTTTTACAGCTTCTCTGTTATAGCAAAGCAAATGTGTATTGCTCATACACTGGACACATTTATGCTTTCTCCTTTAGGTAACTATTTATTAATCATTGAACTAGAAGTTACATATTTGAATCTCGAGGCTGGGTCGTTACCAAGTTGGCTTACATGAATATTTGCTTTTCCCTCTCTACTTTTTGTTTATACAATACCCTGAGGAAACATGACAGACAAATCAACAGAGTCAATACTTCTCGAGTTCTTGAGTGCAGCAGCCAGGCTGGTGTATATGTTTACTTTGCTCTTCATAAAGAAATGAAGGAACTACAAGTTGTTTCATTCACTAGCTCTTAAGTAATTGGGATGAATTATACTATACTGTGTGTGGCCGATGCATTTCTAAACAATAGCTATCCCAGAAAGTTACTGTATGCTACCTGCTGTGACACCAGACCAAATGCATTACCAACTAGTTTCAATAGAAAGTACAAAATAAAAAGACCTGCTTCTACTGGTGAACCAGGGCCAGCCCACAGTCTGGCCTTCAGTTAACATTTGGCCATTCATGGAGATTCTTCTATGGGAGAACAGCTTTGAATTTTGTTTTAGAGAAAAGCTTTAAAAAGGAGAGGGAAACCAATGCCTTCCAGGGCAAATCCTAGCCATGGAGATTATTTTGTTTTTAGTTAGACCAAGTCCCAGTGATTTTCGGGTAAAGTCCTTGAGGCCGATAAATATTTAGAATTTGTAAAGTGGCTTCAAGAAGTTTTACAGACTTGGTCCAAAACCTTCCTACACCACATGCAAACACTTCTTATAGCCACCTTGACGTGTTTTACATTGTTGTCATGTATTTGCTGTATTAATCAGAGTTGTTTCTGTATATAATTTAAGTATTCTGTACCTTGCGGGGAAATTTTGACCTTGTGTGATTAAACGAACATAACTTCCCCCCATAAAGAGCAGCATGAATTCACTCAACAGCACTAAGTGTGAAGGAAGAATAATTTTATTATCTGTCCACAGAAATTTAACTTCTAATATGATTATTCTGAGACTTTCAACATTGTCTGTGCAAAGATATACCACCATCATTTCAGTTAAAGTTCAGCTTCTCAAACTATTGTTCTTCCACAGTCTGTGTAGAAATAACAAGTCATGGATGCTCTTAAATGCATGTTCATTTTATTTTAGCTGAAGTGCATTTTCCAAGCCATTGTTTAACTGGACAGCTACATTCCATCCTGTTTTATTCATATGAAACAAGTCAATTAAACTGTGTAACAGAGAGATGAGATTGGGTTTTGCAGATGCTAAATACACTTACATGTCACCTGTGGAGATGTATGTGCCAACCTGATGTTAGTTATCAATTGACGATCAATTGGTGTCAAAGCTAATGGGTATTTGGCCATATCACAAAGTTCCCAGAATAGTTTAGCTAACCAGACAGTGTGACCTAGATCTAAAGGTAGTTTCATAGTAGCTAAAACAGAGGAATCAAGCTGGAATTCCTAAGTTTTATTCCCAACTCTGCCAGTAACTTGCTGAGTTATCTTGGAAAGGTCACAAACCTATCAGAGTATGTCTACACTACAACATAAGCCCATGCCTGAGTCTGGGCTAAAGCTTAACTCCCTTTGCATCTACACTACAATTGTGCTAACCCAGGGTCCCATGACCCTGCAGGGATGGAGGGTCCAAGCTTGAGCTAAGCTGGGACCAAAGATCTGAGCCCTATTGCTTTGTAGTGTGTAAGCAGTCAAGCCTGACTCGGGACCCAGCTGTCTCATAGACTCTAGGACTGGAAGGGACCTCGAGAGGTCATCGAGTCCAGTCCCCTGCCCTCATGGCAGGACCAAATACTGTCTAGACCATCCCTAATAGACATTTATCTAACCTACTCATAAATATCTCCAGAGATGGAGATTCCACAACTTCCCTAGGCAATCTATTCCAGTGTTTAACTACCCTGACAGTTAGGAACTTTTTCCTAATGTCCAACCTAAATCTCCCTTGCTGCAGTTTAAGCCCATTGCTTCTTGTTCTATCATTGGAGGCTAAGGTGAACAAGTTTTCTCCCTCCTCCTGATGACACCCTTTTAGATACCTGAAAACTGCTATCATGTCACCTCTCAGTCTTCTCTTTTCCAAGCTAAACAAACCCAAGTCCTTCAGTCTTCCTTCATAAGTCATGTTCTCAAGACCTTTAGAAGTCAGAAGTCAGAAGTATCCCCCTATTGCATGGGGCAACTTTCATAGTCCTCTCTATCCCAACAATCTGCAATCTACTTTGTTGAAAACCCCTTTGCAAAAGGCAGCAGCTCAGGTCAGCACTAACTTATTCTCTTCTGATTACTGATCTGCAAGCACGCTGGCAGTGAACCTTCTGGGTTTGCAGTGGAGCTGGAGAACAAACCCATTAAGCCTTTTGCAAAGTGAGCTGCTGCCTGATACTGTCTGCCCTGCACTTTAGTAACGTTTTCCCACAGTGTGCCATGGTCCTAGGGCTAGAGCAGCTACATTTCAGGAGGTGGGGGCACAAGGGACTCTGGGATATGGTTATTTTGACTCCGATCCATGCACTGCAGTGTGGACATCAAAGCACAAATTAGAAAAGTCTTAACATGGGATTAAAATATGATGTAGATGCTCAAGCCCAGGGTTTCCTCACATGGGTCAGCTGGCTTGAGCCCCACTAACCCTGGGTTTATATTGCAGTGTAGACATACCCTCAGTGCCTTAATCAACCCCTTGTAAAGTCAGCGCAACAGTCCTTAACTACTATCTCATAGGGTTGCTATGACACTCCATTGGTTGTTTTTTTAAAGCACTTTGGAATCTACTGCTGAAAGATGCAATATGAAAGGGTACCTACGAATTAAAAGAGCTTCATGGAGAAGTCAGTACAACACTGGCTTGGCAATCTCTCCCATTTACAAGCAATGCATTCATCCACGAAGTGTTTAAAAACTGAAAACTGTATATTGTACTGTATATCACATGGAAAACAGGGCATGGCAGCCTTTGTTATATTTGGTGTAGATAAGTCAACAGGACACAGACAGTACAGCTCTCTAGTTATTTTTATTTGCAAGAAGCACACTGTGGAACTAAGCATGGGGTGGGAGAAGAGCCAGTCTGAATGAGAGAGAAAAGACTAATGGGGGTGGGGGGGATGATACAACCAAGACATTTAAAATAAAACTTCTAAAGCCCCTTTGAATTGTAACATCTTGAGTAAAGAAAAGCCTGAATTATGTAAAAACTGGCAGGGCGCCAACATCTGGCCAAGCTAAGATTGTTTTGTAAGCAAGCAGTTTCCATTCTGCCTGCAGACCTGTGTCCAGCAGTTGAGAGAATAACGAAGCTGAAGATGTACATAGTCCCTGGCTGCCAGAAGGATACCCTGGGGTTTGAGTGAAAATTTTCTGTCATTTGATCTCCTAAAAGAGACAGCTGAGATGAGTTATGTTCCCCCTGCCAGGAACCTCGAAAGAATTGTTCAAACCATGTGCTCATTCCTGCTGAATTGGAAACAAATGCCATGGCTTCACTGGCAGGCTTTGAAATCAGATTCTCTCCAGCTCTTCCCAACGTTCTTGGGAGGAAACAAAAAACTCTTTCCTGTGTCTGCCACTTGGAGTCTCTGGAGAAACCTCCTTCCCCTACATTGCCCCTGTCCCTCTTCATGCACCCCCACCCCCACCCAGGACTGCAATCTGTCATTCCAGAAAGCCACATCACAAACTTGTACCATGTGTTAACTATCTTCTGTTTGCTGCCATTAGGCCTTGCCATTGCCTGCACAAATGGGAGTCATTTAATTAGGTCCAGAGTGCTGCAGAGTAACTAGGCTATTCAGGATGACACAAAGCCAACTGCTGCTTCTTCCAGCCTTTTTTAAGAGGGAAAAAGCCCAGCCTTTGGCTGTCTCCTGCTCTTGCTCACCTGTAAACCCCATAGCAAAGTTTAATAGGTTAGAGAAAATACATACTTTATGAAACTTGATTAGGCACAAAATGACTTTTTTTAAAAGGCAAAAAAAAATCTGCCAAGTAGGTTTGGGATCAGTCTAACTAAAATCTAAAGGCCTAGTGTTTACTCTGGAAAAATGAAGCAACAGTGGTGGCAAATTAGGTTGAATGGCTCAAAATAAGGGAAGGACTCTGTGGTGTGTGTGGTTGTGAGTTTATATGCAACACATCAGTGTACAGCAGACTGAGAGAAAAGGGTCTTGAAAGCCATTCTCTTAGTAACCAGAGCAGTGTCTGGTATGATTTAGATTTTATTCAAGTCTTCATCAAAAACACAGTTGGTTCCTGTTAAGTCAACAACAGTTGAATCACTTCTCAGATATTTAACTTTAGTAGTATCCTTGATGACATCTCTGCATGTGTGCTTCATTTCTAAATGCCTGGCTGCCTTTTTTTTTCCCCTCTTTCTTTCTTTCTCCCCCTTCCCCAAATAAGTCTTCTGCGTATACAGAGATTTATAATTTCACAGCTATATCACTGCAAATCTAACACTCACCTGTTGAATGACTTAACCACCATATTAAAGACATATGCTGAATTTTCTTATTTGACTTCTAGTTTTCATTTCCTAGAGAGATTGTGCTAGAGAGCTAAAATAAAGCTGTAAATCACCAAGGCTGTACAGAAGCAGTATAGCACACAACCACTAGCCATTTATAGATGCCAGCTAATAATATGCATATTCACTTAGTAATATTTACTAATCTAATGCAAACACATAAAAGCAATAGATTTCATCTGGACTAAAATGTATGACATTCCGCCCCAGTTCTTTTTATCAGCTTTATTCCCTGTTCCTATACAAGTTCTATACCACCATGTTAGGCCTACAAGATTTTGTTTTCATAGTGAATTTTAACTAATCTATGCAAACCTCTTTTTTTGTGGTGCTCCCTGAATATTTACAGCAGAGACAAAAAAGAATGTTCTACTCAACACTAGGTCTCCAGCAAGACTTTCAAAGAATTCTGTACAAGCCATGGGAAGAATTTCCTTTTAGGCGATACACATGAGCCCAGCAGAAATGTTCAGCAGCATGGAGGGAGGCTGATGCTATGTCTACATTTATGGCAGCATATGGAGTGCATACTCTGCACACCCAAACTAGTATGGGGGTCAGTAGCAGGGTAGACTGTGGAGAGCTACTTAGACAAGTAAAAGGGTGCCAAAACCTTAGGGTACATACCCTACATGGCTCTCTACTTGCCCAAACAGTGCCATCCCCATCTACACTACTATGTTTAGCAATATAGCTTCCTGCCGCCAGAGCCTTTCCCCATTGCAGTGAAAGATTCTGGCAGCAGGGAGGCAGTGGAGAAAAGGGTCTGCTAGATCCTCACCGCTGGAGACCGTCCTGGCTGCCTCTCCCCTGCCACAGCCTTTCACTCTGGACTGTAGCTACACCCACAGATACTGACTTTTCAAACTGCAGGGACTGCTTTGCCCCAGGCCCTGCCCCCACCCCTTCTCCCAAGACCCCACCCCAGCCCTGCCTCTTCCCGCCCAGTCCCCCTGCATATCGCGAAACAGCTGTTTGAAGCAGGCAGGAGGCGCAGGGAGGGAGAGGGGGGAGGCACTGATCCATGGGGCCACTGACAGGTGGGAGGCACCAGGGATTGGGTGGGAGCTGATGGGTCTGGAGCACCCACCAGCAGCCCCCCCTACCATTCCCCCCCCCCCTCCACAGATGCTCCAGCCCTGGAGTGCTCACATAGTTGGCACCTATGGCTACACATCCACAGTGTGGACACAGCCTGCTTTTCGTTGTGGTGTGTAGCTACATGTACCATACACATTATTGCCAGTGCAGACAAGCCTTAGTTTGTCATTTTGTTTTATACAAACATCTAATCTGTCTCTGAAACCAGGTTCTTACCCATCTAATCCATACACAAAAGCTAAGAAATGTGACTCAGTTTGCATGTGTTCAGGAATGTCAAGGGTTCCAAGGACAATTGAGTTGGTTGTTCGCACAAATTGGGCCCATCATTTGTACTCCTGGGTGCACAAAGGAAGAAGAGGGCAAAAGGAGATGGTAGTCCTCTGCAATCACATTCAGGGGGTGGGCACAACAGAAGTCAATGGGAGTTGTATTTGTGTGTCTGAAGACAGAACCCTTAACAGCAAGTTAACGGTGAGGGGAAGACCAAAAAAACATTATAGGTCTGCATTCTTTTGGAATCCAATTGCTAGCTGTATCTCTTTGAAATTCAGTGTTTGTGCTCTCAGCAGTGATAGTAAATCAAGGCAAGAGTTATCAAAGGAAGACAGCATCAGGAAAACCCTACCCCACTCACACACTTGGAGCTCGGCAAATGCTGCACAACATTTTCCTTTGCTATTCACTCTAGCTGTATTCATATCCCTTCTATGCTCTCCGGTTCAAATATTCTAGGAGTTTACTAGCAGGAAAAAAAAGTGTGGGGGAGAAGAGATACGAATCTGAAATTCACTTTCTGGGAGTAACTGCAACAGTTCAAACCAGAGGTCTGACACTCAGACTTGCGTTCAACTAGTCAGGAAAGAGATATACACCTGGGTCACATGCTTCAACCAAAACAGCTTGATCTTCAGATCTTAAAGATTCCCTCATCCAAATCAAAACTTCTCAGGGAGAAACAACAGAGAAAGAATTAGTCACAGAAATTATTCAACAAGTAATTTCAAACAAGTACATTTAGGAATAATCAGACCGTGGTGGTTCGTGAATTTTTTAAAAAGGCAAAGTTTATTGAATACATTTTACAAGTTATTTGTCCACTTCTAGTCAGACAATTTTTGCTATTTAGAAAACCAAATAATTTATATTTGTATTATAAATTGGGGCAAAATGATTAATTTTGCTGTTTATCCCCAAAAGGAAAGCCTGGCACTCATGCCATTAAGGGAGACACCGTCAACCACTGAGATACATCTTTCACAGCTGAAATTGCCAGTACACTTATTGGAGCCTGCAGCTTGTTACAATGCAAACACCAGAGAGTCACCTTTCAGTTCAGAGATGCCTTGGTAACACTTCTGTTACTAGGACTTATGCTTCTTATTCCATGGATCTGGTAGTTCTTTCTGCAGGTCACTGCATTCAGGAATTATCATTTCAACAGTTTAAAAGTGGGTTGTCCAAGCAGCATATCTTCCCCCCACAAAAAAAAATTGTAGGTCAGATCAAGCTACTGTTCTGTGATAAATTTATGCTCTGAAAATTCGAAGTCTGCTTTCTGCTGGATTGGAATGCATGCCCCCTTGGAAAGGCAGAACAGAAATCTGCATTCACTAAAAAGGTTCGAGAGTCCCATTAAAAACATATTTTGATAGTGGATTTTTTTTTTATAGGAAATCACTAATCCTATGCTTATGGCTTTCAATACATATAGCCCTTCCCAGTACAAACCATCAGTAACTTAAAACAAAGTATTTTTATTTTTTTAAAAGCACTGAGAGAATTTAACAAAACTCACCTAGTGAGCAACAAGGTCTCCTTTAAAAGAGCTTATACAAGCAAGTACCTGTGAGCCCAATTAAAGTTCAGGTAAGGTCAAAAGAAAAAAATATATATAAACATGTAAAGGTTGCTTTCAGTACTCAAAGTAAAGACTCAGATTATAAAATATTAGAGGGTGTTAATCTGTGTTGGTTTGTGTGTAACAATGCCTACCAGTCCATCCAGTGGTGGCTCCAGGCACCAGCGCTCCAAGCGTGTGCCTGGGACGGCAAGCTGCAAGGGACGCCCTGCCGGTTTCTGCGAGGGTGGCAGTCAGGCAGCCTTCGTCAACATGCCTGCGGGAGGTCCGCCAGTCCCGCGGATTTGGCAGCGGGTACGCCAAAGCCACGGAACCGGGGATCTCCTGCAGGCAAGCCGCCGAAGGCTGCCTGCCTGCCGTGCTTGGGGCGTCAAAAAAGCTAGAGCCTCCCCTGCATCCACCATCAGTATTACAACTTTATAGAGAGAGAGATGGGGGATAGGAGAGAGAGGTGGGGAAATTGTGAACTTTAAGTCCTTTTTTTTGTGTGTTTATACCTGAAACTCTTTTGCCGCTCAATTAACACCACCTCTCAGACTGAGATTCAGAGAGAAAACAAGGGACAATGTCAAATTGAAATCTAGTCAAGTTCAAAATATAAATAAACTGTGGTCTCAGGCACTGCCCCTGCTCTTGAGTTCCACTGCCAATTTCTGTGGTTTCACAATTGTTTTCCTACTTTTAAAAAAATGTTTATCATTGCTCTTTTCTTGTGTGACAGACCCACACAAACAGGGGAAACGGACTCATCAGGAGAAACAGTGACTACGCACAAAGTGCTGTCAGACGCACAAAGTAAACAATTTTTTTTCAATTATAATCATTGTAGGGATTATTTGTAATAATAGAGGAGTTGTTTTCAGACAGAAGTGTGATTTTTCAACTGATTCAATGTGCTGTTCTTCATACATTCCTCCATGCCCTTGCTTTTCTCTTTCTGACTGACATTAGTTTGTCCTTGGACAGACTTCACTCACATTCCAACCCAGCAACCATATTCAGAAGGAGATTATGTGGCACAATGATATTGTTCATACTGTTATCTTTTATTTCTTTATTTCCATTGACTGATTCACTGTCTCTTGTTCCCCATCCATCATTACCTCCCCTTTCCCTTCCAACATCTCATGGTGCCTTATTCTTGCCTCCAAAAAGATTAATTTGGGACCCAGTTCCATAAAGTCTTTCATGCTCAGGTGCAGTCCAGATTCCATTTTCTACCAGAGCTCACAACATTTAATAGGAAGATGCCACACAAAAGCCTGCAGACCAAGGTGGGTTCCAAATTCACCTTTACAAGAATGGTATGGAGGGAAGAGTTGTGGTAGGGTGATGGACTACAAAGCGGGGAAAGTTTGACCAGCCATTCTAGTATTAAAAAAAAATTAAAAAGTCAGTTTAAGCAATCAGTCATTGGACTAACTAAAACCAGTTGTTTAGCTCAGGGCAGGGGGGAAGAGGTTGAAATAATTTGTAACGGAAACATCAAGGGTATATTTAAAACAATTATTTAAGACAGAGGGATGTCTGCTGGAGGTGACCCTCAGTATAGGTTTCAGTGTATATTGAAACCAAGATGAACCAGTGTAGTCAGCCTGGATGTGCACCATAAACTAGGCCACCCCTAATGCCTCTGTGCAGTGAATTTCTGAAACACTGCACTGGAAGTCTTTAATCTACAGTAAACAGGAACCTCAAGATTTCAGATCTCTGATAAAGGAAGCCCAGAATCCTTAAAATCAGTGAGTCACAATGCAAATATGTTAAACTTCCCCCTCTACTCCAGGTTCGTGTATATGGGCTATTTCATTACCAAAAAAGAGGATCAAGAGCCCAGAAACCAAGGGAAACTTTCCAAAAGACCCATGAGAAAAAACTGGACCTACCCAGAGGGTCTATTCATTTTCAGACTTTCTACACCAGTAAATCCAATATAAGAATTAGCTGATAGTAAAGCAGTCATGGTTCCACATATTGCAATGAACACACCCTAGTGTTTACTGTCAATGCTAGTATAGTCCATTCCAGTTTTGTTGCTGAAAAACCCAAAAAACTTTTTAAGGTCAAAAGTACAATTTTGCAAACAAGGTTTTGGGTTTGGAACCACATCATGACCTCAAGGAAAGTTATGAAGCGCTCATGGAATAGGGAATTCTCATTACTATTGCTCAAATACTGCCTTATCTTTGCATGTGTGTGTTGGGGGAATTCAAGATAGATGGAGATCCTTTCTCACACAGCCTAAGGGAAATTGAAGGGAATAAAAAATAAAGGAGTTGAAACCTCAATACAATGCAGTACGTTTGGTTCTCCCCATCCCCTCAAGTGTTGTATAAAGAATTCATCCATCACTACTCTATAAACTGGAAGGAATCTCAAATATTGTAAATTTCAGTTCAAGGGAAAACTTGGAAGTAGAAACATTCATGTAGAGGCCCCAAATCCACAAACCAATATGAAATTTTGAAGTTTCCCACAGAATAGGAATTTCATAACTTTGGAAAAGTCTAAATGACATTTCATTTGATAGGAACCTGGCCACCTGTGCTTCTGAGGACTTCCAAGCTTGAGGAAGCTCCCAGGGTTTGAGGCTCCCATGAAACATGTCAATTGCAAGGAATCCCTATTTTCCAAAGGAAAAATGTTCCATCAGAAAATTGCAGCCAGCTCTTGTGGCTATGTGATTTGTTGAAAAGCAGTTAACCTTTGGATTTGTCTCTTTCTGTTTAGGATTTGCCTATGAAAAGAGCATGATTTTTCATAAACGTGTTTGTTATTAACTATTTGTTTAACATATGGCTTTTATTAACATGCGGGCTGATAGGGTTTTTTCATAGCACGTACTCCAGCAATCACTATTCACTGCTCTGATTTGGCTGTGTGACTGGTTAATTAAGTCACCAGATATATCATTTCGGTTCCCTGATTAGATGGCATAAGGCTAGTATTTTTGTATGAATAGAAGTCCTTGCCCAAACATTTATATGAACAAAATATAGCCATACAAAATTTTCCTGAACTGACAAATGATATAAATATGATGTACTCAAGCTGCAATTCAGATTGAGCAAGCATGTCTAAAATACTTTCCCCCTCCACTACCACTCTTTACCCAGGTTTTCACACAACTGTCTGGGACCATTCCACTGTGACTGGACCATGCAAGGCTCGGTTTATGCAACCCATGCAAAGTAAACTTGGCAGGGTTCACACAGAACTAATAAGCATCTGCAATTTTGTGTACTTACCACATCCAAACTCTCCAGAGCTCATAAAGTCTATTAAATTGGGCTGGAACCCCCAGGAGAATAAGCTCTCTTTAAAAGTTTCACATGATGCTTGCTGTCAGGACAGGTGACTGAAAGGCTTTCATTGCACCTTTGCTCCCAAAGTGACTCTATTAACAGCCCTCCCTCCATGGATCTCTTACAATGGCTCAGAATTCTGCACAGCCTCACTTCTCCAAAATGAAGTGGCAATGAGGACATATGCCATGACAGCATTGCTTCGTTATTGCTTTCCCACTGTACATTGTGTTCCTAAAGTGTTAAAATCTTGAGATAGTTAAACAGTCTCCCCTCTGCTTTGCCACTGGCTTAGTCATAAAATTAATGTAGAAAAATTTTAACACTTAAACACCATCTTCTGATGTTAACTCATGAATGCCACAGGAAGAAAAATGGCTTAGTCTCTTACAATAGATTTTTATTTTCTGGCACCACAAATGATGGCAGCTTTTCACCAAGACGACAAAAAAAAAATCCTTGGTCCTTTTTAAAAAAAAAAAAAAAAGCCACACGTGGGGGAATTTAAACATAATGTCTGATTTTGCAGGATCAATTCTATCCCCAGAATGTTGTGCTCACAATTAATTAGAGACACAGTTCATAGCACTTACACATCCTGCCTGGGATTTTCAAAGGAGCCTAACAGAATAGGTGCCAACATTCTATTGGCTCCTTTTCAAAATTTCAGTTTCATGCTCTGAGTAGGCCTGACAATTAATTGAGGTTTCAAAATTATGGATGCAAAATTAGAGGCCACTTTTTGTAATTAGACTCTATTTCCAAATATGTTTTCAAGTTTATACAGGGCAAGAGGCATTAAGTGAGATGAGTAGTTTTCTTTCAATTAAAATTTAGTGAGAGAAGGAGTGTGGTCTAGTGACAGGCTGTCTTGAGAGTCAAAATTCCTGGATTCCTGTACTCCCAGTTTTGCCTAAATCCCCTCAGGTTTGTGATGGGATTTAATTAGCATTTGGAATGTCTTTTGGAACCTTTGAATGAAAGACAATTTAAGAGCGAATTATTGTTATTTAGCTAATGACCTGGACTTTGGAACAGTAATCTGTGATACATTAATAATCAGTTTTTATAGGCTAATGAAACTGTTTGTGAAGATAGTCTGTGAAAATGAACAGACTACAGTCACATTTCAATAAGAAAAACTTCAGAGCAGATTTTTTGGAAACATTCCTAAAGAAGTAGGTCATACTAGGAAACCCATTCTGGATAATGCTATAAAATTGCTCACCTTAATTCCGATGCCAAATCCTGTTTTATCAAAAATGTAGTGCATATTCTGGTGCCTGCCAAAAAACTGATGAATGAAAGTCACAACTTCATCCCTTCTAGAGCAGAAATCAAAATGGTGTGATGTACCCATATATGGACGAATTAGGATGTAACTTCTACCACAATCTGTTCAAATATCTGGATTTCATATGCCAGATTCTGTCATCCTTACTCACTCTAAATAGTACCTTACTCCTTGAGCAATCCAACTGATTTCAGTAGGACTATTTGCAGAGTAGAGCATCACACAGTATGAGCAGAGTGTCATAGTCTGAGTTTGTAGGATTAAAGTTTGATGCTCCACATTCATTTTCATGCAGTGTAGTCATTTTTATTTTTAAATCAGGTGTTTCATACAAAAGCCCATAAATAAGCCACAACCTAACTAAAAACCTCATTGGGAGCCAGAGTCCTCACCCTCTAAAAATCCAATAACCCCATTAGAATACATCCAGGGAAAAGCAGAACTAAGAACAATTCTCAGCAGTGTGTCTGCCAGGAAAGTGTCTGAGAAACATCAAATGTGGATTCTGTGAGAGCTAGTAGTAAAAGCTGACAAAAATCCAAATGGCACTAAAAGCCAAGTGTCTGGAACCTCTTCTTAGTTTTCAGAATATTCAATATCCATATAAAACACTAGGCAAAATTCTGCTGTTGTTTACTCCTACTCAATTCCATCAATTTGCATGCAATTGCTCAGGTACCACAGTGATGCATGTGGCATAAATAGCTAAATAAATTAGCTAGAGAGACAACTTCAGTTAGCCTGGGAGGGTGTAAAGGAGAGCAGAACATGCCCCATTTTGTCACCTCTCAACACAAACAAGCTTCTGAACTGGTTACTTGAAGGTTAGATCAAAGTGTAATTCTGTTAATTTTCAATAAAGCAGGAGTAGATTAAAGCCATGCCTACACTTAAGCCACTACAGGACTCCAGGCATAATACAAAGTACTAGAAAGGCAGTGGCATGGGGCTATCTCTCTCCCTTCCTCTCCCCCAGTCCCTTCCTCTTCTAGAAACAGGAATGGGCCCTTTCTCCTCTCCCAGCATCCCAGAGAGACAGCCCTGGCCCCTCCCAGTACTTACCCCACAATCAGAGTGTATCTGCTGGGTGGGTGCAGCAGGCACAATACACTTTTCTTGTCCTGTCACAGCATCCTCTCCTGGAGTGGTGGGGTGTGATGCCCCCCTGCCCTTGGAGTTAACATTACATTCAAATGAATGGCGCAGTTCACAACCCTTGGAGCTATTGTTTCTGGCTCTCTCTGCTTCAGTTACGCTTGGGTCACATTTTCAAAGTTTTCCACTACTGGTTGGGCTAGAAACTTTGTTTTTTAAATTAAAAAAAAATGAGATTCTGATGTAATCACATGAGTTGGGTCTGTAGATCCAGGCCTGAAGTGACACCGCCTTAATCCAGTCCCAATTTAAAAATAAAGCAGGACCTCTATATAGCTCCCATATTTAAAGAAATAAGGGTATGGGGTAGGGAGGGGGATTGTGGTATAAAAACTGAACACTGATAGCAACTATAGTGTACTCCTCATTATTGCTTTTGTTTGATATCTGGAAAATGTTTGTCAGATACTGAGTTTCGCATTTAAGTGACTAATTAGGATAACAACTGCTCCTTATGTCTCTGAAAACAAGAAACTCCACACACTATTTGTTGAGCACTAATGCAAGTTAAGTACAGGGAAGGAAGTGAAAAAACACAAGAGGGGAATATTTCTCTACAGCAATTTCTCTCTGACTTTCAACTAAAGTTACACAAGTTACAATTCTAAATTCATAGGGGCAGATCCCAAACTGTGATCCAGCCCCTGTGTGTCACTCTGGCCATGCTGAGAGGACAGATCTCCCCACATGAGGATTCTCCAGGCTGGCAGATGGCTCTTTGTAAGCCATTACCAGCTGGCATTCTTTAGAGCTGTTCCTAAGCCTCAGAATCAGGAAGCTGCAGTCAGCTCCTTTGCAGGCCCCCTTTGTGTTGTGTTCACCAGAAACTGAGAATCTGGACCATACATCTCAGTAGAAACACTGCTTTCAGGAACCAGATCTATGGGTTACGACCAGTTGTTTATGTATCACATTAAGCAGTTTCTTTAAAAGCAAAAAGCAATGCATGTTGATATGTCTGAGTGTCAGAAGAAAACAAGAGCCCTTAACCTTAATCCTGTCTCAGTGCAAGGGAATGGACTAGATGACCTCTTGAGCTCCCTTCCAGCCTTAAATTTCTTTGAAAAAGGTAACAAGCATTTATTTTATATATGAGAACAATAAGATGAGTCCCACAAGATGAAGTCAAACTACCACAGGCTTCATTTTGTGATATCTACAGGCTAATGGAACTTTTCCAGCCATCTTTTTTTTCAAACAGTTCACGAGACATGAAATCTGCAATTCAAAGTAATTACTTGGCATTATTAGACAGCCTTATGACACCAATTTCTCTTTTTTCTCTAAAGTTACGATGCAGGCCTTACTAGGGGAACATGCACAAGGATTAAAAATCATATTAAATTATTAACTATTTAACTAATTCCCCAAGGTGTGGTTTAAGCCTCCTCTCTTCTCTTCCCTGGTGCTTGTTATTACATTACTAATACTTGGGCCAGCTTCTCCCTGAGTGGATTGGGACCTGAGTTCTTTTCTAGCACCTGGTGCCTCCACTCAAAGTGATTCCTCACTGTGCCATACATACAGGTGCACTGTGCCTTGAGGGAAAAAAGATAATACTGTTAACTGTCAAGCAGTGTGACAATAAGGTACATAAATCAAACCCCAGCAAAGGAAGGATGCATCCAAAGTAACAGCATAACTGAGGGAGTGACTGCATTGGGAACAGGAAAATAGGTTCTGGGGAAGGGAGGGATTTATGTTAACCAATAACTCATTAGCATTTATAAATAAATCAATTCCTTGCCTCCTAAACATTCAAACTCTTCCAATCCCAACTCCTTCCCTGGCACCTTCCCAAGGCAGATGAGACAGCTGTGGTACTGTGTTCTGAGATGTTTCAGTGCTGTAGCAGGCTTAAACAACCCTTACTTTCTTTGCACCTGGGTGGGACAGTGTCCTCTCCTGACTTCAGCCGGGCTCACTGGTTTCCCTGGTCTGGAATCCTCCTATGGTCTTGGGTAGCTCTTAGTGGCCAGTGCTGGGCCAACTCTCTCTGTCTCTTCAGAGATGCTGATCACTGCAGTGCTGGAACTACTTGATTCATGCAGCTAGACTCTCACAGCAGTGCAAAAACTTCCTTAAGGGCGGGGGGGGGGGGAACACTTTAGCAGGGACTCCCAAAGCTGTTCTCTCTCTCTCACGGCTTCCAAACTGAAAACTAAACTATGTGTGTACAATCAAGCTAGTCAGTGGGAGTTGTCATTGACTTCAGTGAAGCCAGGATTTCATCCTGTGTCATCAAAAGTGCAATATACACAATAAAGTTTTCTGGCTTGGGATTCTTCCTCCTTTTTTTCCATTATCTAGTGCAGGCATCAGGGAAGACGACATTTCTATTGTCTATTCCAAACTTCTTAGTAACCTTTCATTATATTTTCAGCATAAAACCTCAGAATTCAAAACAAATCATTTCAGGATGAAACTGAAAAGATCAAGCCCACAGTCACTTGGAATCCTTACAATAGCAAGGAGTGTGTGTATCCCCCGTTAATCCAATACACTAGGGGTCAGCAACCTCTGGCATGTGGCTCGCCAGGCTAAGCACCCTGGTGGGCCGGGCCACTTTGTTTACCTGCCGTGTCCGCAGGTTTGGCCGATTGCAGCTCACACTGGCTGCTGTTTGCTGCTCCAGGCCAATGAGGGCTGCGGTAAGTGGCGTGGGCTGACGATCTTCACACTCAGGAGAAAAAGAGATTTATTTTTTTATGTTCCTCTTTTGAAGTGTATTTATCTACAGCTACTAGTATCTCCTGCAGCCAGCAGACTCTTACTATCAAGTTTAGCTGCTGCAAAAACAAGTTGAGGCTCCAGTGATATAAGACCACAGAAGATGGTCCTGGCTTTGCAGTCCCCTAATCCATGGCTAAATTTAACCTATCAGTGTTGAAACTCCAACTCTCTTCTCTCCCATGGGTTCAACCTAAAGACCTTAGTGACTTCTAACTGCTCTGGCCCACAATCTCTTGGAATTCTTACAAAGCAAATAGCATTGCAAAAGCACTCAAATCTTACTGGACCAAATTCCTGCCACCCAAAGACAGACTTCAGAATGTGACATTGAGTAATCTCTCCATACTGTGTGGTCAAATAGCTCTCAGTACAACATTCAAGTTCTTAAAACCTGTGGGCTAAGGTTAGGACACCACAGAGTCCTTTATCTTGTTTTCTAAAAATAAATATCTAAAATATGTTGCATGGACTGTCTCTGAGTCTCTAAAGAGGATAGTGTCCTCTGGAGATCAGACTAAATTACCACAGTGGCCCTTTCTGGCCTTTCCTCAATTCACTGATACTAAATTACAACATTCTTCAGTCTGAAATATTTTGTTCTCCCCTAGTGCTGTTGTGTCATTTTTCAGAGAGGGCAATTTGCTGGCTTCTCAGAATTGAGCTCTAATGTCATGTGTCCGCTCTACAGTCACATCAGTGGTCTCTTTTCAGCTTTACATTGTTTCCAGAATTAAAGCATTTCAGATTGTAATCTTTTATTCTTACTGGCATCTTATGTATTTTTCCTCAACTTGTCGTTACCCGGAACATCTTGTTTTTCCTTTCTTTACAAGCCAAACATTATTTATCAGATGGAGGAAGGACTTGGGAATGTTTCTATTGCTCATAACAGCTTGATACACTAAAATTTCCTGAACATGCTAGAAGCATGGAATGTCTCTAGAATAATAAAGTGGTGCCTAGAAGCAGATCAGACTGATAAATAGAGAATAAGAAGATTCAGGATGATGCCTCTCTGATCTACCCTTCACTTTCTCTGTGCTCAGTTGCTAATGGCCTTCAGTTCTGGACCTCAAAATGTGACACGTGAGCTTTTAGTAGCTAGGGAAGTGGCTGTTTGAAGAGCAGCTACTGTAGTATGCTTCAGAGCAATGGGAGTTCTTAACAAATTTGTTACAATCATGTCAGCCTACATGCAAGTGCAGACTGTTTTTGTATAATATAGCTAAGAAGCGGGCTACCCTCAACTAACAGATATTCATTAAATTGACTAGTGCAGTATCTGACAGCGCTAATGATGCTTGGATTGGACTGTATCTTTGTTGAAAGTAAGGTCAGTTGTTAGTTTATGCAGAAGTTCGTGGCATTTAAGTTGATACAATAGACAACATTACTTATTAGCATCTATGCTTTATCACTGAAAGATCACTACAGAAGTGGAGAGTTCTGGGTCATGTCTGACATTCATGTTTCCTGAGGACCAAGATGTGCAGAATAAATTGGCTCCATGACCTTCAGCAAGTTAGACATGTAGTGGAAGAGGTGAAGAAAACAAACTGACAAGAAAGAGACCCGGTCTCAGCCTGTGGTTTGAAACCTATATTTTAGATCTAAAAACATTATACCAAACAACTTCAAGGAATGTGCTATTGGAGTTTATATGCAATTTACAACCATCAACTGCCCATGGAGATTTGTTTCTAGTCATGTAAATAGGATGAAAAAAATATAGATCACTCTGTTGTTCTGATATGGTTGTGGGAATGAAATGTTCCTTTGTATTTTCTAATATTGTGGTAGAAGTAGATCTTACTATCCCAAAACCTGGCATCTAAACCTCCTAGCCCAAGCAGCCTGCAGCAATGGAAAGATACTGAGAATAACCATGCCTAAAAGGATAATGTAAAGGAAAATAAAGCACTATAATTCTTGAGATACCATCATTCAGATGAGACATTAAATCAAAGTGTGTTACTCTGTCGATATTAGTGACCCCATGATACTTTTGAAAAGAGTACAGAACAGACCAGCTTAATAAAAAAAATCCTTTTCTGTTGGGCTACTCTAAACTTCCCTGTAATTTTAATGAAAAAAACCTTAACATTTATAGTTGTGTTGTGGGATAGGACAGGCTGCCTGGCCACATACTATTACAGTGGTAGCACTTGGGGAGTACCTTCAAAAATATTTCTGCTGCATGGAAGTTGTAAATTTCTATAAAGTCCTTTGTGGATACAAGACACCATATCATGCACAACTTAAAGAAGCAGAGAAGCATCTTCACATGTATAGCATTTCAGAGGGTGAAAACAACCAAAGCCAGGAGATTTTTTTAATCTCCTGATTCCTGACTATCAACTGTAGAAGCTAAGACGACACTAGTATCATGAAGCTCTCTATGCTCACACCTGAGGAAAGCAGTCATCTGACAAGTTTAAAGTGATATCTGATACATAAAAAACTTGTGTAATATAAGCTTAATTGATAAATATTTTTAATCAAAGAATATTCTGTATAAAGAAACATGGAGCCAAAGATGTAAATCTAGTACTCTTGACACATCAGATTAATACATAGGTTTTCTAATTGTGTGTTTTTAATCAAACTTGCCCATGTCATGTTAGTTAGGGCCATGAATATGCAGCACAAAGAGAGGGAGATATCCTTACTCAAAGGCGCTTACAGTCTATGGATCTGATTCTGTTTAGCTATGAAGGCATTTATTTTGTGTTCGTCACCACCATATGTCAGCACTGTTGAAATCCATGGGACAGATAATGGACTTCAATGGCAGTGGATACCATGATTTGCCATAGACCTCATGGGCACAGAGTTAGACCCTACAACTGTCACTGGCAATACAACTCCAACATGACACAGAAGTTGGTAGTCTATTGAGGTTTTGCCTTCAACCTTTTTAATAGTTATTATTCTTTTAAGCCTACTATCTCTTTGGTGCATTATTATGAACCGAAGTTTTAGGAAAAGGTCAGCTATATTGCTCTGATTTTCCTTTCTATCTACTACTATTTTTTCTTCTTTTTCCAATATATTGTTTAATTGTTTATTGCAATTCTTCATCTTTTGATCCCATAAGGTTAAGTAAGAGGAGGATTTTAGAAATGTTATTTTCCACAGTTTGAATACTGGACAGCTTGCTGCTTTCTGTCTAAATGAAATGACCCAGGATCATTGGAAACATTACAAGGCCACCGGCTATATTAGAGGATGCAAAAGGTCTTAACCTACAGTCCCTCACCACACTGCTGCAATTCTAACTTTTCTGAACATCTGTGATCCATTGAATTATTTTGGAAAAAAATGTTTTTTAAAATAAAAAGACTCCCAATCTAAATGGATGTGCACAAAAGTTCATATAGGAACAGTGAATTTAGAACAGTATCTGCAAAAAAAATGCAATGTAAACCTTTATAGTAATCCTTTTGGGGGAGAAAGGCACACTGTTACCTAGTAAACAGTTTGTAATGCTTGAGTTTAAAATAATTAGTACTGTTTCTAGCACTCAACTCTAAATAAGCTCACAAACATGGTTCACTTGTTCATTGACAGTTGCCAATTCATAGAATTTTAGTGCCTGTCTCAAAAGAGAGAGACATTAACATTCTAATTAATCTATTCATATCAAAGACCAGGAACGTTTGATTTATTTCAGGTGGGATTTTCAAAAGGGCTTCAGTGAATTAGATGCCCAAGTCCCATCTCACCATTACTTTGTTATATCTAGAGTCTACCACTATTATGCTTTCCATAAAATGCCTGTGTTGAGGGGAGGAGGGCTCCTTAAACTCAAAACACCATCAGCTCTCCTGCCACAAACATCCATTCCATAATGAAATTAAACTTCAATGGAAGATGCAGTAGCGCAGCACCTCTTTTTTTTAAAAAAAATCAGGCCATGACTGTTTAATTTCATTATTGGTTAGATAGTTATGGAAGGCCACCAGTCAAAAGTCTGCTGTGTAGACCGCCAAACTCTTCCCTCGCAAATAATGTTGGAGGCCTTCATTGAGAATACCCGGCTGACAGCTACAGAGACCCAAGTACTACAGCCCTCAGGACACTAAACCAGTAATTCCCAAACTTGTTCCGCTGCTTGTGCAGGGAAAGCCCCTGCTGGGCCAGGTTGTGTACCTGCCGTGTCTGCAGGTTCGGCCGATCGCGGCTCCCACTGGCTGCGATTCACTGCTCCAGGCTAATGGGGGCTGCGGGAAGCGGCAGCCAGTGCATTCCTTGGTCCGCACCACTACCTGCAGCCACCATCAGCCAGTGAGAGCCACCATCGGGGAGTGGAAGCAGCCAGGGGCTTTCCCAGCACAAGCAGCGGAACAAGTTTGGGAATCACTGCACTAAACTATTGTGTGTCACAGGCAGAGAACAGGAGGAACTGAAGTGCTGCAATGCCTGAGGGAATTAACTGAGCTGCACCCTTTGCTACAGAGGAAGTCAACCCCCTCCCCCTCCGAGCATTGTGAAGGAGTGTAGAGAGAAAACTGGACTCCAAGATAGGTAGATCTCAGACTCTGTATGCCTTTTTCAGCTTAATTTGGACTTGTAGCTGTATGTAGGTAGTATAGGGCACAGACTTGCTCAAAAACTCTCAAGTTTGCAAGATTTCCAGGTTTGCAATAAAACTCACAGCTCCAGAGCACAAACATTAAAAACAAAAACAACTTCATCAAACTATTTCAAACTTAAAAGAGATTTGGGTTTAGTCCATATTTTGGGCAAAGATTCAGGGCACTTCTTATTCTATCTGAACCAGTTCAGACATTCCAAATTAGGGAGGAAACTTGAACCTAAGAATACTTTTTACAGCGGTTACAACCAGTTAATCATCCTGCACACAAACATTAAAAACAAAAGCTGGAAGATTTACTTGCATGGGAACATCGATTAGGCATCGCTAACATTTATTAACTGTGAATTATTTGATAGGTATTTGAAGCTAAATTGGGATTATTACCTTCTGTGCTTTATGGGTGTTGAAGATTTTTCCTGCTCAATTTATCAAAGCATTTTATGGTCTTCTACAATCTTCAGAAAAAAAAGGTGGGGGAGCTAGTCTGATTCCTTAAGGCAGCCAGATGAAAGCTTGACCTCCAAAGCTCTTGGGGAACAGTACAGTTTCTTAGAATCTGAAAGTAAAACATTAACTGCATTTTCAGGAAAGCTGGAGACTTTGAAATTGGAAGCCAAGAGGCAACAGTTGTAGTGATTTGTGTGGCATGAGCCTGTCACCTCTTAACTGATGTGTTAAGTATAGATTCTCTGTGCTGGAGTGTTCAGGGAAAGTACTCTCAAGGCTTCCTGTGAGCCTCTGCTGGTACTCCTACAGCAGACAACTCCTGTTCTGGGTCACATTCATGAAAGGCAGGAAAACAAGCCAGGAGACCACAGATCACCATGGTGTCTGACTCCAACAAAGAAAAACAGAAATTGCACATGTTTTTAGAGGTCAAACTTAAGACACTAAGCATAGGGAGAAAAATACATATTTTAATTAAATTATAACTGTTAAAGAACATAAATTTATAACCAAAACAGTTTTAAAGCTGTTGCTTTTTGCGAACATGTGCACTAGATTGTGCTTATAGAATGCATCCTACACATGGGCAATATTTAGATTCTTCAGTGGTTATAGCATGAGCAGTGGACAAGAAGACCTGTGTTCTAGTCCTGGCTCAGTCACTTGCCTGGTGTATGAACTTGGGGAAGTCACTTCCTTCCTTGGTGCCTCTCTTTCTTCTCCCACTGTCTCCTTGTCTTGTCTATTGAGACTATAATGGGCAGAGTATCCCTTGAGGCTCTTGCAGTACCTCTCATGTCCTATTGCCCAGAGTGACTCTTGCCATCACCATTTACATAGTGGCAGGTTCTTCTAATATGTTCAAATTGCCCAGGCATAGCATATCCTCAGCTGGGATTCACATCTCTTAGGCCCTGGAGGAGTTTCTCCGCTCATCCCACTGTTCACCCCAGTAACTCAATTTTTTTCTCCCAGTTGACCCCTGGGCATGTTCTTCTTAAGTGTCCCATCTGTCCACAACTATAACACCTCCTTGGCCAGGTCTCAGGCCTCCAGTCTACCAGATCCCTCATCTGGCTGGTACCTGTAACTGTTGGCACTTCTTTCCCACAGGATCTGTAACAGGTCCTGCTGCTGCTCCTCTAGCTTAACTAGCTGCTGTTGCAATTCCACGTGCACCTCCCTCCAATCTCTTTTAGCTTCAATGAACTGCTGAAGCAACATCCGGATCTGCTTCACAGACCCAGTCCTCCCCAGAAACAGGTGCATGAGTTTTAGTGTCCACATCAGTTGTGGCTGCCAGGCTCCTGGTTGCCCTTCAGCTGGCACCCGCTGAGTTTCAGCAGAGCTGTGCTGCTGCAGGGCTACAGCTCTTCTCAATTCCTCCATCTTTTCTAGCTCATTGGTTCTCAAAACTTTTGTACTGGTGACCCCTTTCACATAGCAAGCCTCTGAGCATGACCCCCACCCTTATAAATTAAAAAAAATACTTGTTTATATATGGAACACCATTATAAATGCCAGAGGCAAAGCAGGGTTTGGGATGGAGGCTGACAGCTCATGACCCCCCAAGTAATAACCTCACAACCCCTTGAGGGGTCCCAACCCACAGTTTAAGAACCCCTGCCCTAGTTTCAGGAGCTGGTCCAAAAAAGGCCTCACTTCTGGTACCAAGTTGTGCCAGGTGCACTCACCTTGGGTGCACTGTTGCAATTTCTCTCTCTCTCACACACACACACACACATCCTATTGGTGCCTCCTGTAGGTTGACAACCTTGCTCAGTAGGTCTTCAGAGCTCAGCCCTCTGGCCAAGCCACACAGTGAAATGGATGAACACCTTCTTGGATAGAGAAAGCCCGACAAAACTGTCCTCACCAGGGTCTTCAGACCCTGTCTCCGGGCCCTTTAGATCTAGCCCCTTTTCTTGGTCTTTTTAAACTAGCCATATCCCCTTTTCAGGGCTTAGGCCTCTCCAACACTGGCTGGTTGGGGATCCAGGCCCACCCACTACTCCAAGTCCCAGTGTAGGGACTCTATACACAGCAGCCATCTATCTCTGCCTCCAGTTCACTGCTACAGTTCCCTGTGTTTTGTCCCATATGGACCTTTTTCCACATAGCCCTTTCCTTTCACTCATTACCTTAGGGTTACAGTTGTCAGGTCCTCTCATTCCCAGGGCCAGTAAATCACCCCATCAAACTCCTCTAGCCAGCACAAATCATCCTTCCTTGTCTCTCTGATCTCACCCAGAAGCTGATCTGCTCAGGCCCTGCAGTTCCTTTTATCTGAGCCTGCCAGGCTCTGATTGGCTGCTTCCATGCAGCCTTTCTAGATAGGCCTGGAGAACCCACTGCAGCTGCTTCCTGGGACGGAGTGTAATAGGATTGTAGAGCCTCCAGCAGGGGGGCATGAAGGTCCTGGTATATATGGAGTCCCCCCATACTGTAGGTATGGCCCACATTCTTTATAATATGTAAGTAATATGTACATTTGGTCATATTAAAACATATATTGTTTGTTTGCACCCATCTTACCAAGCAATCCAGATTACTCTAGAACAGTGACCTATCCTCTTTCTTAGTTATCATTCCCCCATTTTTTGTGTCATCTGCAAATTTTATCAGTGACTATTTTATGTTTTATTCCAGGTCATTGATAAAAATCTTAAATAGCATAGGGCCAAGATCCACTCTCTGCAGGACTCCACTAGAAACACACCTGCTAGACAATGATTCCTCGTTTATAATTATATTGTGAAATCTGTAAGTTAACTGCTTTTCAATCCATTTAATGTGTGCGGTGTTAGTTTTGTATCATTCTAGTGTCAGCGCCAAGTCAAAGTATATCACCTCAACCCTGTTACCTTTATCAACCAAACTTGTCATCTCATAAAAAAAAAATCAAGTTAAGCAGGAGTATCTATTTTCCAGAAACATGTGCTGATTGGTTTTAATGATATTACCATCCTATAATTCTTTATTAATTGAGTCTCTTATCAGCCATTCTCTTATTTTGTCAGAGATTGATGACAGGGTGATGGTTCACCTCATTTACTCTTTTAAAATACTGGCACAATATTAACTTTCTTCCAGTCTTCTGGAACTCCTCTAGTGTTCCAAGAATTATCGAAAATCAGCATTAATGACCCAGAGAGCTCCTCGGCCAGCTGTTTTAAAACTCTTGGATGCAAATTAGTCAGACCTGCTGATTTAAAAATGTCTAGCTTTAGTAGCATCTGTTTAACATCCTGCTGAGTTACTGTTGGAATGGAAAGTATTTCTTCACCATTAGGTAAATTATAGCAATAGGACAGGCAGAGCATTTCCTCCTGAGAAAGCGCAACAATCAAGATATGCTTTGAACATCAGACGTGCAACTGGTGTAAATTGGCATTGCTCCATTGACATTGTTGATTTATCCCAGCTGAGGATCCAGTACCTAGCTGGGAGGCCAAGGACAGTGTAGAGTGGATAGCAGGTGGTACAAACAGCAATGGGAGGGAGCACTGGAAGGATAAAAGCAGATATTTTAGCACTCATGTGCAGCCCTACAGTACAATGTTGTTGTTGGTATTTATTCAGTAAGTAACTTCAATGTCCAAATACTTTCCCACTCATATATAGATATGTAAGAACATAAAGAAAGGAATGAATAAACAATATGATGGCAGTGAAACCCCAAAAGATTGTCTGCTAGGTACTTGTACAATTCTGGTATTTCAGATCTTGAAAGTGGAATTTGGACATTCAATTAACCATAAATCAGGTCTCTGCTAGTCTGGTTTTGGAGTGGATTTTCCTGCACAGGTTTGAGTCTCAAAGGAATATACTGTTCACTGATTTATATACCAGCACTGCTGAAATGTTGATTTACAATGGTCTTTGCAAAGAGTGCATTGCAGCCTAAATGCTTTCTCTGAACTTGCAAAGCCCAGACTGTATGTGAGCTAGGAGGGTTTGACAGCTGGTGACTAAACATTGTGCTGAGCCCAATATTTGCATTGAGATTTACAGTGCACATTATGATTTAGGCACTGAGCCTGACCTACAGGATCTAGCTGAATTAGAAAATGTTTTGAAGTCTTTTTACATCTTAAAAATGCTTCAGAGTCTCTATTTTATATGCTTCATTTTCATAAACACCAAAATCCAATTTGAAAAGTGTTCACAACAATGTTTAGAAATGCTTACAAGGGTTATCTGATAATGATCTCAAGCAGTACTTTTCAGCTCTACAAATTATCCTGGGAGTTTGAAAAGTTTCACTTAGACCTTCAGTACTGCTTATTTGCCTAATTTAATTCCCCTTGATATTGTAAGTGTGAGATGATATGATTAGAAAAGCCACACTAAGTGAGCATAAATTGCAGTAGCTATCTGAAAATTTAAAGAAATCAGTCCAGCCCAGGGTACACTGATTCTAGTAGCAAAGTCACAAATAGAGTAGATTATGGCAGACGAGTCCACCGCTCTCCTTATTTAATTTTATTGTACAGTCAAAAAATCTCTGTACTTAAAAGGATTATTGCTGTGCTTTTGTGAAAGGAACACATACTTTTTTTCTGTTTACATGGTAAAAGTAACTCTTAAGTGCTACACACAACAATAACAACACTTAAAAATGATATAGCACATTAAATGTTCAAAGCACTGTACAATCATTAACTATTCATGACAACTCCCTCAGTGCAGAAAAAATGTATTATCATTCCCATTTTTCCGGTGACTAACTGGAGGCACGGAGCATTCAGTATATAGCAGGGGTTCTCAACCTTTTTCTTTCTGAGCCCTCCCCCTGCCCCATGCTATAAAAACTCCACAGCCCACCTGTGCCACAATATCTGGTTTTTTGCGTATAACGCCAGGGCTGGCATTAGGGGGTAACAAGTAGGGCAATTGCCTGGGGCCCCTTGCCACAGCGCCCTCCACCCCACCCCACCCCACCCACCCACCCCCCAGCAAAGTAACATTGCTCAGGCTTCAGCTTCAGCCCAGGTGGTGGGGATCAGGGCCCCAGGCTTCAGACCCATGCAGTGGGGCTTCAGCTTTCTGCCCTGATAATGCTACCCCTGCTTGGTGGACCCTGTGAAACCTGCTCACAGACCTCTAGGGGGTTCCAGACCCCTGGTTGAGAACCACTGAGACAGGACACAGGCAAGCAGTATCAAAGCCATATCCTTTCTCCCAGTCCCATGCTCACTCCACTATGCTATTGTCTACCATAACAATGGCAGATAATACTATAGTCTCCAATTTCTCCTAATGTGGTTTACAAAAGCACTCTTCCATCATCCAGAAGGATGGGGTAAGCTGCAGGATCCAACCCTATATTATGCCATGAAATGGCAGGCAGGACACAGTTGTGAAGCCCCAAAGGAAAGATATGCTGTACCCTATACTTTCTGAGGCTTAAAGCTTATACTGCCATAGCTTTGTTGGCCACGGGTGGCGGGGGGTACCCCTAGCTACATAAATATGCCAACCAAAGCCCCAGTGGAGATGTAGCCATGCCGACAGAAGGGTGCTTCAGTCAAGAAGTCATTCGAGGAAGTGGTGTCCATATGCCAGCAGAAAAGCATCTAGTGTACGCAGTGTCTACAATAGAGGGCTATGCCAGCCTAGTCTGAGTAGGAAACCCAATAACATTCATGAATCTGGGTTGCCTGCCCTCAGAGCACAATGCAATCACCATACCATAGGCAGGATATACCATATATTTCTTGCTGTGAATGTTAAATTTGCTGAACTATAGATCTTCACAGAGATCCTTCAAGCATGTCATTTTTGTGTGTGTCTTTTTCTTTCTTTGGCCAAATGTGTGCCTCTCATCAGCCGAATGAATCATGAGGAAAGATTATCTCCTTTGTAAGAAATTGTGCTGCCAGTACCACACTGTGAAATCAGTATAATTTATACCCACTGCTCTCTCCTCTCCCTCAGCATTGGCCTGGACACTAGGTCCTTTTATATCAGCTTTCAAGCCATTTCTCATTTTATAAGTTAATTTATTTGGTCAGTGAAGTGGAATGAGAGAATACACCTGTGATCAAAGGGGAAGGTAGATGGAAAAGTCATCTCCATAGTCCATGTAGATGTTTATCACCCTGACCCCTAACACAATGCTTCATATAACTCTGGTCAGCTATTAGCTGCTTTACAGCTATTTTCAGAAAAAAGAAACTACTGAATAAGGCTAGTGTGAGCTTTGCTTTTTATTAATTTAAACTGCTTCAAATAATCACCCAGGGAAGGTCAAATATCTCCCTTAACAAAAAAATTCCCTCTAAAAGAGCAGAATTCACAGAGTTTAAGGGCAGAAGGGACCATTATTTCATCTGGTCTGATCTCTTCTATATCGCAGGCTATTAAATTTCACCCAGTCACCCAGACTGAGCCCACTAATTTGGGTTTGACTAAAGCATATCATCCAGAAAAGCATCCAGTCATGATTTGAAGATATCAGGAGATGGAGAATCCACCACTATCCTTGACAGTTTTCTCTGATGGCTACTCACCCTTACTGTTAAAAATTTGTGCCTTATTTCTAATTTTAATTGTCTTATTTCTAATTTGTCTGGTTTCAGTTTCAGGCCATTGGTTCTTAGTGTGCCATCATCCACTATCTTAAAGAGCCCATGAGCCCCCACATTTTATCCCCGTGAAGGTATTTTTGTCTTGGACATTTTACCCAACATTCCTGCCTGCCCACTTTAGGCCATGCCTATACTACAAACTTGGGTCAATGCAAATTACATGGGCATAAAGCTACCACACTGAGTATATCGCTTGTTTGCATACATACTTGACTCCTTGTTTCTGCACTGCATGTACTCATCAGGGGTACTTATGTAGAGGAGCATCCCAGCATGCAACCCACCATTGTCCAGCATGCTGTCTTTTGAGAAGTATTGGCAATGCATGATGGGACAGAAAAAAGTTGCACAGGGATGACTGGGAGCAAAGGGTCAACCTCCCACCATGCAATTGTCTCCATCCCATAATGTTATCTATAGCCTATAATTTTTCAGCATATTTTAAAAATCCCACAGATCCATGCAGCCTTCCTTGCTGTCTGCCATCTTTGAGCATGGTGCCTGCACAGCTCCTCACTATTATCATAAGCATTGCAAGCATAGTACTTACAATCTTCTGGTATTTGCAGAGCCATATGAAGAACCAAATCAGCCGGGAACATGATGATTTCTTGGAGGACAGACTGCTGCAGGATATAGCAAGAACCAATTCAAGGTTGTTGGTGACATTCATGGGGCAACGGTCTGGGCCTGAGACACAAGCACTGACTGGTGGGATCATATCATAATGCAGGCTTAGGATGATGAGCAATGGCTGCAGAATGTTTGGATGCACAAGGCCACATTCCTGGATCTGTGTGCTGAGCTCACCACAGTCCTCCAGCATATGGACACCAATATGAGAGCTGCACTGACAGTGGAGAAGTGAGTAGCGATGACTCTGTGGAAACTTGCAATGTCAGATTGCTACTGGTCAGTGGGAAATCATTTTGGAGTTGGAAAGCGTGCAGTGCCATACGTCATCTCCAGCTATGCAGAACTGTGACTCTATGCAGTGTGAAGGACATAGTGTGGATTTGCAGCAATGGGGTTCCCGAACTGTGGTGGAGAAATAGACAGCATGCATATTCGTATTTCGGCACCAGACTACCTTGCCACAGAGTACATCAACAGACAATTTTCCATGGTTACGCAAGTGTTGGTGGATCACTGAGGACACCTCACCGACATCAGTGCTGGCTGGCCAGGGAGGTGCATAATACGCACATCTTTAAGAAGAAGAAGAAAAAAAAGCTATAAGCAGGGACTTTCTTTCCCAACTGGGAAATTACCATACAATATTGACTTGCCAATAGTGATCCTGGGGTACCCAGCCTACCCCTTGCTCCCCTGGCTCCTGTAGACAAATACCTCACCAGCCCCAAGGAAAGCTTCTACGGCAAGCTCAGCAGGTGCAGAATGACAGTGAATGTGCTTTTGGTCAATTGAAGAGGCACTGACATTGTTTACTCACAAGATTGGATCTCAGTGAAAAAAAGAACATCTCAATGGTTATAGCTGCCTGCTGTGTCCTGCATAACATCTGTGAAGCAAAAGGGGAAAGTTGCTGCTGGGGTGGAGGACAGAGGTGGAGTGGCTGCCTGTTAGAACACAAGGGCTCTTAGAAGAGCTCAATGTGAAACTATATGCCTTTGAAATAGCACTCTAAGAGCCAGCCACAATACTGCATTGTGGTGTACCTTGCTCTACTTGGCCTGTTTGGGGGCCTGTTAGGAACTGTGAGGTACTTGGTGCACATCTATGAACATAACACTGACAATGCACCTATTAATTTTGCAGTGCTTGCTGTAAATTTATGATTAGAACACCATGTCACTGATCCTTTGAGTTGTGTCCTGCAGTATAGTAAAAAGTAAGTGGCTGCTTTCAGAACTGCTAGACATTTTATTCAGTAACAAAACCAATGCAAAAAAAACCTCTGCAATTTAAAAGAAATTATGCTAAAAACTTAATAAATTAATGGAACAGAATGTCACACGGGGAAAGACCATTCATGTCCATTTTGCACATTTACACATACAGCAACCGTGGCCTTTACAGGGCAGTGTATGTGAAGCTCTGGTTGTCCTTAATGTCCCCCGGGATGAAGTAGTAGGAGTAAGGGTGCAGCCCTTGATGCTACAAGGAATGTTGAGGGGAGATGTAGGGGTGCTGTAATGGAGTTATCCATAGACTGCAAAGGAGGTGAACCCATGATTGTTGAACCTGTGGGTCCACAAGAATCTGTAGCATTGATGTTTGCTGCCAGAGAAGCCCCATTGTGCCCTAGTACATCCCCCTCTTATTTTCCTGCTGGGACTCCTGCTGCCTTTCTTATTTTTGAACCTTTACATTTTTCTCCACTGCCATGAAGACTAGATAAGTACTTCCCCTTTAAATCAAATCAGAGATTCTACTGTCATCCAGTGACTCCAGGAGCTGAACATCTGAGCTGAGACCTGGGGATCAGATGGGCTTGAGAGCCTGAGCTGCGGCCTGAGCTGCAACATCCACACTGATATACTTAGTGCACTAGCTCAAGACTAGCTAGCACAAGTCTGTTTGCCCCATCTGGGAGGTTCACTCCCAGATGCCATGTCAACCTACCCTAAGATAAACATCAAATATCACGAGTCTAGTGATAAAATTGTGCAAGTTGGTAACACCAGGGTTAGAAGTTAGAATTCTTTGCTTGTGACAACATCTTCCTTTGCTGCAGAGATGATTATGATGCAACAGAGGGTTGTGTTCCTTCAGCTGCGGAACAAGCAGCACGAACCAGGTTAGCCCCCTCAAAGGTGAAGAACAGGTTTGTATGCATATATCCTCTCAAACAAAAACAGGAGAGAGAAAAAAGAGATCATAAAATCCCTGAAATGCAGACTTGCTTCTCTACACAATTGTTTGCACATTTTTCCCATGAGATGATCATCTGGAACCTGAACAGAAGTTCAGAAAGCTGTCTTTGGAGAGACATGTTTGAAGGCTAATACTAGAGGAGAACTGTGTTGAAATCAGTATGCATTTTTATTTTGAAAGAGGGACTTGATTTTTACTTTTTGGCACGAGGCTGATTTGCATGGAACATGGAATCTCTGAAATGCTATAAAATACATTCTTTTTCCTTTGTGCGTAGGAGAACGTCTTCTTTCCCTGCCCCTTGTGCAAGCTGCCCTGCCCCCACTGGTGTGGTGGCTCCCCTCTTCTCTTCCCCTGGGGGATGGACTATAAACCATGTTCACATTTTTCTCCACAGGACTACAAAAGCCATGTGTTAGGAATTCCAGTGACGCTCAGTGCGAATCCCAACACCTTTTTTTTCCCCCTTCAAATTAAAAGGTCTTCCACATTTTTCCTGTGAAACCAAAGCCAACTAGTCTAGCAGCAAGAAACTGGCTGCCAGAACACAAATGAAGGCATAACGATAACAGACAGAGGGGAACAAAGCCCTTCCAATCTTAAACAATTTATATTTGCTCAAATGCAGCCTCCTCATGCCCACTGCCGGGACAAAAGGACCTAAATAGAGTGTAACATCCATGATTTTACTGCACAGAGGAGGTAGGCAGCAGATGAGGACTGAGTGCAACAGAACTCTGTGCTGTAGTGCAGATCTCTGCAACAGCACAGAGAGTGTTGGGACACCAAGGGTATGTCTACACAGCAAAGAAGAATCCATGGCTGGCCCATGCCACTCCACAGTGTCCCAAGGCCTGAGTCTCCAGCCCAAGCCAGGCAATCTACACAGCAACAAAACAACCCTACAGCCTGCGAGCCAGAGTCAGACACCTGTAGCTGACCCATGCTAGCTAGTTGTTGTGTAGACATACCCCAAGAAGCCAGTGGTTCTGCCAGCAGACTGAGGCAGAAAACTTCACCTCCTTCATCAAACCAGCATAAAGCACAGAGGTCCCTAGGAGACATTACAACTCACAGGCTCAATTGTATACCAACTGCTTGGGGGTAAGGTCGTGTCCCCAACAGCCCTCTTAAGTCCCTTGCTCAAAGGCACATATATTCAGGCTTTGGGAGAAGGTGTAGGAAGGGAGAATTTGGCTCATTAAAAGTAAAGTCTGCCTGTTGGTCTCAAGTACTGTAGGTTTCCAAGAATCTTATTTATCTCATAACTGAAGAATAACAGGTAACATCTTCTTGTAGTGATAGAGGTCCAAACAGAACCTTTTGAGGTTAGAGATTTTATTTTCTTGTGTCTCTGTGCTATGTGGTTTTCCCTAGGAACTGAAGCAGGGTATATGAATATCATTAAAATAGCTATTCTTGCAATATTTTTGACCTGGCTAAAACTAAGAAACCTAGGAAAACTCCTGAGGAAGCCTGCCCTTGTTAGAATTCTAGCCCAATTTCCAGATCACAGAACTTCACTTCATGTGAATAAACTTTGGAGAAGCATCTGCTTCTCCAAACTGAACTTCGGAATCTTTTGGGATTGGCCAATCACTCAACCTGAGGTGGCATCATAGGTTGGCTTAAAAAATTAGCAGTGGCTGGAAAAGTTGCTTCCCCTTCAACTGCAAAGAAAGTGTGAAGGGTGAGTGCAGGGGCAGGGGGGGAGACTATTTCACCTGGCACTAATTAGCAATCTTTCTGCACCCTCAGCAGAAAAACCAAGGACTGAATGAGCACAGGAACTGAGCTACTTACCCCCTATACGTGGGGTAGGGTTTGGAAGCTAGTATTCCCTGTATTGTGCAGATAGAGGGCTTGAGCATGGCTACCTGAGATTTCTGCTCATCCTAATTTCTCTTGATACATAGGCTTCCTGGACAAACTGAAATCCTTATTTAATTACATGATTTAGAGATCTCTAACACCAAGTTTGTGGGTCTTTTTAACCCAACATATATATCATTGCCAGGGTTTAGCATGTGGCTTTCTCCACTGGGCCAAATTTAGGTTTGGTGGAACTCTAGTGACTTCAGTGAAGTAATGCTAGGAATGAACATTGCCCACCTGCAGTACGGGGTTTTAGTAAGTACACATGGTAGGCCCAGGAAATTTCCAGCTACAGTACAGCTACAAAGCTGATAACTTGGATCTCTCCTTGTTTCTTTTTAAATGCTTTCATGCTTGTTAATAGTGCCAACTTAGGTATCCTAGCAGTGTTGCCAGCTCTTGTGATGAAATCACGGGTCTCGGAGTCACAGTCATAAGATGACAATGGACTCTTAGCTTACTTTAACTTTTTTTTCCCCCCTTCTAGCTCTCATAGTTGTGGAGAAAATCTTGAAAACATGAATCTGAATGATTCAAAAACAAGAGAGAAAAAAAACAAAAACATGGAAGGGGCGTAGTGAAACACCCAAAGCACTGCTTGGAATCAGCAGTGTCAAATTCACCATTCCATCTTTTTGAGGCAGAAAAATGGAATTTAAAGTGTGACATTTATGGCAATTTCCTCCAATGGCTTTAGGAGATCTTACAGAATTAAATGTAAATAGCTATGGAGTTATTGTATTACATGCAAAGGTTATGTATTATTGTGGGCCTGGATGATCAAAGGATTATGTTGAACAATGTCGCTGACAAGAATGGACATTTGGGACAATACATGTGAAGTTGATTTACTGGGAAATATCTAGGAGAGGATGAATGCAAACTCCACCCCGCACCGCCACCTCCAGAAATGCACAAAACCCATCCCTTTGAAGCGATGCCCTGTCTGCTTATTACCTGTTGCCAGAGTCCCAAGATCAAAGGCCCAAACTGCATACAGGAGTGACTCAGATTCATGGGTGTGCTTGTTCTGAGCTTATTATGAACTTGTAAGCACAGAAAAACTTCTTAGGTGGGGCTTGAAGAACTGATCACCTGCCACTGTCTTTGTTGGAGTTGGCGTGATCTCTGTTAAGCTTATTAGCATGCGTGCAGGTTCTTTTATTGTTTTTAATGTTTCTCTGTAAGGCTTTCACCTTCAGAATAAATGTGCTTGATTGGAAGATCTGTGTGGTAACTTAACTATGGCCAGTTATGCTGCTGATAGCCTCTGAGGAGGAAGCAAAGCAGCCCTGTTTAGGCAGTCTGACTTGCTGAGAAATCATGGTGTAGGCAGGGAACCGTGCAGCCTGGTATAACCCAAGTCAAGAATAAGAGAGACACACCTGTCTCTGCCCAAAAGAGGTGATGACTGAGGAGCTGGGAACCTAACGTGGGTGTCGTCACTGTATTATGAGAGGGAAATAGAGATTCAGGGCAGGGGGTTGGGTGCAGGGGGCCGCGAGGAGCTCGTGGGCCACTAAAATAACCTCGCGGGCTGCATGCGGCCCGTGGGCTGCATGCTTGAGACCCCTGCTCTAGAATCTTTCAGGATGAAAAGTGCCATGGAAGTGTAAAATAGGATTATTGCCTGCATCTGAAAAGTGACTGCATTTGCATGATAGGGAGATCCTGTGTAAAGTTACCCAATGATTGGAAAAGATATCAAAACCGTTATCCCTTTCGTAACAGGAGACATGAACAGCAAGGGGTTAAAACTTGCTCACTACCTCACCACAATTGCTTACATTCTGTTGTTGGGAGTAGTAGAGGCTGCTGCTTTTTGTGCGATCACATCTGCATGGCAGGTTTTCTCATGGCTTCAGACTGTTGAAAAAAAAATAAAGTAAAACCATAAAGCCTTTTAATCTTGACTGTGATTGCCAAGTAGATAGTGGTGTATAGAATTTTAAATCAGCTACATTGAATGCTACGTGGACAAATGGCTACCCCAGTTACATGTATGTCTGTGAGTACATCTAGTTTTATGCAGGTAATTATGTTCACAATTTACCTTTAATAAAACTAACTTCTTCTGGGTTGTCTTGCAATATATAACTAAAGATTCAGTGGCTCAGATCATAACTTGCTGTAGATCAGCTTGACAGAACTGAAGCTGAAAGATAAAACGCAGCTTTCAGAAGACTTTTTGACAATTAGCTGTAACTTATGAATGTTTCAGAGGAAGGGAAAAAATGGCTAATCAAACCAATAAGATAAAAATCAAAAAAGAATATATGAATCACAAAAATTCATCTTAAGCCAAAAACTCTACATGAAAATGCTTATCTTATTAATGCAATTAATGTCTGATGTCCTGCAATTTGTAATGCATGTTGCTGGATCAGAAGCACAAGAAATAACCCTAGATCTCTCCTCAGCCATTCCAGAACCCTGGCAATATATGTGTGGTTAATAAACTCACAGCCAGGGAAGACCACTACAAGTTAACTCATATCTAGAACAGCAAAGACCTTAGGCTTGGTTCTGCCATCTTGTACCCTTTGTCACTAATTATACTTGTGCGAAGAGTGTGCACAGTGAGTGTAAACTGCTACCATTCTGATCTGGTAGAACTTTACACTCCTATGCACAAGTATAAATTAATATACTATAGATGTAAGGCAGGGGAGAAGAAGGTGCCTGTTGTCTGAAAAACCAAAAGCCTAGAAAGAAGGATGGTTTTATGATTAAGGCACTGGACTGGAACCCAGGAGATCTGGGTTCAATTTCCTGTTCTGACAGACAACCCATGTGATCCCTGGGCAAATCTGCTAACCTCTTTCCTCCAATTCCTCATCTGTGAAGTGTGGACTATAATACTACTACTTTATCACATAGGGGAGTTGTCTGGAAAAAATAATGTATGTTTGTGAAGCATTTGGATATTATGGTCTCTGTATATATGGATTTATTCTGCATCCGTTGCCATGGCATCTGAATCCTGTACAAAATCTAAACGCAATCCCATAGATCTACTACCCACATGGTTGGCTAAAGCTATCCTTACTAGCCAGCTATCAATAAAATGAACACCCTCACATTTGTCACACCAAGATACCATTAAAAAAAAAAGATTTCATAAGCATTTAGGGCCTGATCCTGCCCCTCTGAAATCAATGGCAAGCTTACCTGTGGGTGCAGGATCAAGCACTTTGAACCCACCTAAGAAAAGCTTTAGTGAAGAATGGTAAATGTCAGGTTAGAGATCTGAAACAAAACTGCCATGGACTAGAATTCTGTAAAAGTTATACAGTCTTACAGATAAACGGCTCTGAAAGCCAAAAGGTAACATTTACATGTATCAAAGTTAAATAGGATTCAAAATTTGAATTACTCCAGATATTGTCCTTTATCTACATGAACAATTCTCATGCTGTCACTATGAGTTGGGTGTGTAGAAAAAAAGAAAGTTAAAGGCTTTGATTCTGATCTCATATCCACTGGATTTACATCATTGTACTTCCATTGACTTTGATGGAGTTAAGTTATTCTTGACTTACACCAGAGTTAAGTGAGATCAGAAACAGACTCTCCATTTTTCTGTTTTGAAGGGGCATGAAATTGATCAAGAATCCTACTCAGGATTAAAATTTAAAAAACAAAACAGTAAAAAAAAAACCATCCAAAACAGTTTGCCTTCCCTCTCTAATGCCAGACTCTTATTTGGCTTCCTCAGCAGTAGAGGTGGAAGAAATAGTGAATTTTTTTCTGGGAAATTTCTCACAAAATTTGTCACCACTTCATTTTGGAAGACATCACACCATTTTTTCTGCAAAACATAGAGGGTGTGAATAATTTTGACATGAACATTTGCAGAGAAGTTGACCCTTTCACTTGAAGGGGACAACTTCCATTCCAAAAAAAAAATCATAAATTTGTGCAATTTTGGTGAAGTGGACCAGTTTTGGAAAAGACACAATTGTACAGAACTTTGATCTTGTGCACATCTTCACCAAGCACTTTCGTTTTCCACTCTTGATATTAAAAAAAAACAACCTGTCTTTTCACAGTTTTATTTCTGTGCCAGTATTTACAAGAAATTAGAGGGTTGATTTTATATACTGTAGTACTGAAAATTACTCTTGGACTTGAAATAGTTAGCTTGATGCCAAGTTTTTGCAAAAGCCAACAAATGCCTTGGATTTGTAGTTCATGAAAGCTTTGCTCTCTGAAGGACTCACTGAATTTTCCTGCCAGCTAATTGGTGATAAAATGGTTCTAGCACTTCTGTGAAAATCGTAGTGCTGTTGATTAGCAATTATAGTGCACTGAACAAGACCTTGGAGAGTACACAGGATTTTAACAGCAGCTAATCTTAACTAGAGGAACTAAAGGTGTATGATACGGTTGATTGAAAAGATTCCCTTCCCTCACTCCATCCCTTGCCCCCACCCAAACAGAAAATTGTAACTTTGCAGAGACAAATTAAAATACAATGTTTTGATTCAGAAATATTGCTACAGTGCCTCATGGGAAATGAAGTCCAGCTGGGGAGCCTGGCCTATAAAGGAGAATGAGGATACGAGGCAACTGAACTACAGCTCTCATGAGGCACCGTATCCAAATCAAAATACTTGAATTTTTGGTAAAAATATTTTGATTTTTGTCAAAAAATGAGAACTTTTCTCTTTTCAAACCTTCGGTTTTTCAGCAAAAAAAAATTTTTTTCTGCAGAATACTGAGTTTTTCATTAAAAAATGCTTCATGTCAAATGGAATTTTCAACATAGATCGTTTGGCCAACCCTACTACATGCTTTTCAATTTAATGTCTGGTCTAGAAAAGGTATATCGGGAATGTCTGTTCTCCCTGTGTCATAAAAACAGAACAAGGGGAAATTCAATGAAATTAAAAGATGGGGAGGGGGAAAAAATTGATAAAGGTAATACCTTTTCATACAATGTGGGATTAAATTTTGTAACTCATTGCCACAGAAAGTTGAGGCCAAAGCCTCAACAAGATTCAAAATAAGATTGAATATTTATATGGCTATCAAGAGTTATAATTATTTACAACAAATTTTTGGAAGGTGCTTTGTGCTTTATGTTTGAGCCAATCTCTATGAGATACCAAGATAAGACCTAACGTGGGGGGCAGATTATCCTTACTTGTGCCTGCTGCATGGTTCTTACATCTTCCTTCCAGATCTGATCGGCAAGTCCCAAAATCCAGATCCAGCAATGGACAAAGCAGCCAAGTCATTTTTGGTGGGGGCAGAGGAAAGAAAATGTGAAATTTTAAAGAAGTAAAAGTTAACCAAATGGTTCTGACTCAAATAGAATTTTTCGTGTTGTATCATGTCAGTTCTTTCAACCACGATTTATCAGATCATTAGATTAATATTTATTATTTCAAGACCTATCTCCCTTCAGACATAGGTTTATCTGACAACCTTCATCCAGACATAGTGACATCTTTTCAAAGCATTTAGCCAAGAAAAGTTGCCTGGTATATTTTCATGTACAGACAATTCAGCACATTCTAAAAATAATAGATTCGTGATATAAGTGTCTATAAGCTAAACTTACCAAAGAAAAACACTCATTTCAGATGTTATCTTCTGGAAATCTGGTGAAGAAAAAGGACAGGTTCTGTATGTTTAGAATGTAGCTTGTGTAATCACATTCTACAGATAATTTGCTGGTTGAACATTCACAAAGCTGAAGACTTAAAGATAAGTTACACATTAATATTAGTTCTGTGCTAAAAAATGGTTCTAACACACTGTCAAGAAAGAAATATTTCCATCAAGTATTTCCACAGCAGTGCTGGCAGTTAGACCTCAAAGATCATTTTTGGGGAGAATGAAAATTTGACAAGTTTGAGTTCCTATTTTCACTGGTAAAGTCAAAAATAAGTTTGTCCTGGTTTTTAAAAAACACACCAGAAAAAAAGACAGAAACAGAAATGACTGGATGCTGTAGATTCCTTACAGTTGTAAAAGAAATACATTAAAACACATCTGTGATACACATTGCTGAAGGCTGGAACAAACGCTGAGCCTAAAATTGAAATCGTATACAGTACTGCATATGGAATTGAAAGAAAAATGTAAAGAGCAACTTTTATTTTAACAATTTTTAGCTAAAAGATTCTGGTTCTGCCATGATAGTTTTAGATAAAGGTGCATTATACTTATTCATTGCTTTTAGGTATTCAGTGAAGAGGCCATAAATGACAACAAATGCTGAATTTTGCTATAGAAAATTTTTATCCTAAATATTTTTCCACATTCTTTCCTACTTACTGGTCAGACATCATCTTTGCTCATGGGGACTTGCATTAGAGACCCTCTCACTATTCTAAATGGAGGAGATAGCTCCAATATCTCAGATACCACGGTTTGATAACTGTTGGCCTTTTAATAGCAATCATTAACCACATGAGTATCTATGAATTCTCTGAAAGAGTAAATTGTGAGTTTCTAAATTTTCAGAATTGCAAAGAAGAGTAAACTACTAACTACTTGAAAACATAGCCCAAAGTGTCAGTGACAGGATTTTCTTTTTGCACGGCCTCTGTCAAAGTGAGTAGTTCACTTTGAGCCGCTGATAACTATGAACTTTAATCATACGCTTGTATCTGATTTCAATGAGAGAAGTGATAGTCTCTTAATACAGTACTGTCCTTTTCACACCATCTTGAAGTTTGCCTTCACCTATACTTGTCTCTTCCGGAGTACTGGATTTTTGTTGTATGGTTTCTTTTACAAGCAAGTTTAACCTATGTTGTGGTTTTCATTTTGCAGTCCCTGTCTCTCTCATTCTCCTCCCTAATGCATCCCTCCATCTCCTATTTTAATGATGCCATAAGAGTGCAAAACTAAAATTGTTTCCACTGTTTTGATTAATTAGTTGAGCCTCGTCAGAGGCTTAGGCACCATATACGCCCTCATCTGTGTTCACACACTGCTTGCCTGATTCAAATTCTCCCTCAATTTGTTTTACAGCCTTCCACTTTCACCCTAGTCCTGTGGACAGGTAGAATCTTTCCAGCTTGCTTCTCTATGAAAGTCTGGGAATGCTAAATAATTTCCTTTTTACTTGCAGTTCACCAGTTTTTCAAAGAAGCTGCCATCTCTCTTCCATTTCCAAGTACCCAAGTTCCATTTCAATGACCTTCCTGGTATACAGTGCAAGTTCACTGTTATGGGGTGCTGTAACAAACATACCACGATTAACACAATGCCTCAAGTTCTCTGAATAATTTTTACCAGTTTCACCAAGAAGTTGCTGTTACTGATAGTGTGTCGATCCATAATCTACTGAATGGACTCTGACAGGAAACTAAAGCCACAGAAAAAGGTCCACTCGACCAAAACTAGGGCTCAAACAGCAGACTAATAGCCTCAAAGACGACAGAAACAGAGTTTAAGTCACAGAAAAGGTTTCAAAGATTATTGCAAAGGGAGAGAGATAAGTGAATTGAGGAGGAGAAGGGAAACTCTTTCACCTGATGACGGTTGCCAGTTTGGAAGCTGTTCTTGGTGATGACTATTTTTGACTGTAGGTTAATGTTTTTTATGATCTGTTTTAAGAAACACTAAGCTTTTCAGGGAAAGGACCATCTTTTTTGTCAGACAGCCCCTAGCACAATGGAGCCCTCGCCTCTGGGAGATACTGCAATACAAATAATAAACAGAAGATTCTTTTGACTAAATCACTACCTCCCCACCCCACAAATACTTCAGTCAGTTCTGGAGAGATGGAGACAAATTGGAAGAAATCCAGAGACGAGCAAACAAAATAATACGCAGCTGGGTGGGGGAGGAGGTACTCATTTGCTTTATGGGAGAAAAATAAAAAACTAAATACTGTTATGTATAGCTTTGTTAAGTAATAACTGAGGGGACGTGTGTTTACTTCTGACAGATGCTCGCAGACCATTAATGGCAAGGACGGGAGATAAATTTAGCATGGTAAAAGGGGAATAACTAGAAATAATGACAACATTAAGAAAGGCAAAATTTAGACAATGTCAGAAATATTTATCTGTTAGTGTGAGAAATAGTCTCTCAAAGACAATGATGGAAATCCCATTGCTTGAGATTTTTAATTACACTGGGAAAAATAATATAAAATATTCTGCAAGGCACAATCCTGCATTGTCAGGGGATGGACTAGAAAACTTAAAAGGGATTTTTCCTCCATAATCATTATGATTTTATGAAAAGGAACGACTGGTTGCAGGCAGAACCAGTGTGAAACCCAGGTGTTTCTTGAATACTGAATATTGCAAATGCATGTTTTTAAAGTGTCTGTGTCCATGTTTCAGGACATATCCATTCTCATAACTGCTAAAGCTGAAGGGAATTTGCCCAACCATTTTCCCAAGCAAAGTGCTTAAAAAAATTGCAATCCATTAAAATAGGCCCAGGATATTTTAGCACTGGCCTCTCTGTAATATTCTGATATTGCCGTACTTGGTTGTTGCTACCATCTCTATGGCTGGTTAAGGAAAAGACAGGTCTGTTCCCTATGGACATTTCTGGGGACATATACTTCTGAGAGACAACTTATGGATGATTATCAAAAATTCCTCTGGAGCCTTGTCATCTAAGCAAAAAGTTTGAGACTGTCCATTGAAAAAGCTACAGATGCCTACACAGACCTGTCACTCCATCTGCTCTGTTACGTGCTCAGCCATATAACTGCAGCCAATATTTGAATTTAATCACACAGGGGTGCCAAACTCCCACAGGGTTAGAAAGAGAAAAGGGTATGAATCATCCTGAAGGCTTCCAGATGTGATGCTCCCATCACCTGTTATAATGCACACATTAATGTTGCAAAAGCATTTGACTTTTCAGGTTTTGCATTGACAGCTGGACAGGTTTTCATTATTATTTTTGATATTCACTTAAAACATTTTCTGTGGTGCATATATATCATAGTTTAATAGCTTTTTTTTTTCCAGTTCCTCCTCCTCACAAAGAAAATGGTTGATAAGACATAACTATTTGCAGTTCCTGCAACTCAGCAATCCTATGCAGGGCCGGTTCAAGGATACTTTGTGCCCTAGGCGAAACATCCACCTTGCGCCCCTCCCCCCACCTCTTCCCACAAAGCATCCTAACCCTAACCCTAACCCTATGGCATTGTTCATTAGAATTAATACACATTCGGCTTGAAAATTTATTAATTTCATTATTTAGTCTACATATTTAATGAAAATAAATGAATAACCTGACAGGGTGTGGGGCTGGCTGGCTTCAGGCGGAGAAGTGCAGCAGGGGTTGGCTGGAGACAAGGGAGTGTGTGGCTGGCTGGAGGCAGGGAGTGTGGGGCTGGCTGCGGGCAGGGCAGGGGGAGCAGCAGGTGCTGGCTGGAGACGGGGAGTGGGGCTGGCTACGGGCAGGGCAAGGGGGTGCAGCAGGGGCTGGCTGGAGACAGAGCAGGGGGTGCAGGGCTGGCTGTGGCCAGGGCAGGGGGTGCAGCAGGGGCTGGCTGGAGACAGGGGGAGTGGGGCTGGCTGCGGGCAGGGCAAGGGGGTGCAGCAGGGGCTGGCTGGAGACAGGGGAGTGGGGCTGGTTGGAGACAGGACAGGGAGCGCAGCAGGGGTTGGCTGGAGACAGGTGGTGTGGGGCTGGCTGCAGGCAGGGCAGGGGGGTGCGGCAGGGGCTGGCTGGAGACAGGGAGTGTGGGGCTGGCTAGAGTCAGGGCAGGGGGTGTGGGGCTGGCTGCAGGCAGGGGGTGCAGCAGAGGCTGGCTGGAGGTAGGACAGGGGTTGCAGGGCTGGCTGGCTGCGAGCAGGTGGCGGGTACTGGGGCCATCCATAGATATTCTGGGGCCCTACACCGCCCCCCCAACACACACACACACTGGCTTTGAGGGCAAGGGGGAACCACCCCCCAGCACTCCCCAGCGGCGTGGCTGGGGCTGGGTCTCTGCACTTCCCGCTGGTGAGTGCAGGCTGACCCTGCTGCAGAGCTCAGGGGAGTGGGGTTCGGGATGGGCTGAGCAGGAGCGGGGGCCCTGGAGAAGAGCCAGAGCAGTAGGGAGCCGTGCAGCGCCCCCGGTGGCCGAAGGAGGAATGACATCACTTCCCGGTTGGCTGGAGCTGATCAAAGCTGCAGCGTAAGGTGAGCATCCCACAAATTTTGGGCACTGCTTTTTGGCGCCCTCAAATCTTGGCACCCTAGGCGGCCACCTAGTTTGCCTAATGGTTGCACCAGCTCTAATCCTATGCTCATTTTGGTACTGAGGTTTTTAAGATACTCAGATTCCTTTACAGTAAGGTAAGGGACACAGAATGTGTCTGAAGTAAAAACACCTCCGCGGTTCTTAGGTTTCTGCATGGCGTTCTCACATTCCAGCTAAGAGCATGTTAATCTGTGCAATATTATCAGGAGTCATCAAGTAGCTATTACAGACAGCCTTAGAAGTTCTGAAAACATAGGCAGTTAGATGTTGGAGAAATGCTATTGTCAGTTGTGGTTACAAGAGCAAATGATTGTCCCAAAGAACACCTCATCCCACTGGGATGAGACGGAGGCTCAGTAACACAGACCTTTTCCTGGACTACCAGTGCTGGCTTCACGCTATGTGGCCTGAGGTGTTGAGTCTTTCTCAGCGAGTTCCTTCATCTCGGGTAGCTAGGTGCAGCTGCTGTCCTGCATCTTCGCTGCCTGTGTTAATCATCATTTTCAGGGTTCTCTGAGATAAAATTCCACCAACCGAGGAGTGGAGGCAGCCCAGAGGCAGACCTGCTATTATATGGGTTCATCAAATCTGTCTTGATGTTGGACCCTTAGGCTGTTGCAGCCTCAGAGGAACGGACCAAATGGCAAACAATCACGATAGCCGGTCGTTTGGGTGAGTGTTGAAGAAGTAGTTGTGGTGCAATTCTTTTAGCATCTGTGGCTATTACAAGTAAATTCATGCCTTAGTCTCTCTAACTAGAATAGTTTCTCAGGTACATAAGCTCCTGCCTACGGGTTATTCTCAGACAAGCAAACAACTGTATTACATGGCAGCAGACTATTACACTGTAAGTCACACAATCAGTATTAAGTATTACTGCTGTTGATGGGAGATCATCAGAATACACTGATGACACTAAATTGGGTGGAGTGGTAGATACACTGGAAGGTAGGGATAGGATACAGAGGGACCTAGACAAATTAGAGGATTGGGCCAAAAGAAACCTGATGAGATTCAACAAGGACAAGTGCAGAGTCCTGCACTTAGGATGGAAGAATCCCATGCACTACTACAAACTAGGGACCAAATGGCTAGGAAGCAGTTCTGCAGAAAAGGACGTAGGGGTTACAGTGGATGAAAAGCTGGATATGAGTCAACAATGTGCCCTTGTTGCCAAGAAGGCTAACGGCATTTTGGGCTGTATAAGTAGGGGCATTGCCAGCAGATCGAGGGATGTGATCATTTCCCTCTATTCAACATTGGTGAGGCCTCATCTGGTGTACTGTGTCCAGTTTTGGGCCCCACACTACAAGAAGGATGTGGAAAAATTGGAAAGAGCCCAGCGAAGGCCAACAAAAATGATTAGGCCGCTGGAGCACCTGACTTATGAGGAGAGGCTGATGGAAGTGGGATTGTTTAGTCTGCAGAAGAGAAGAATGAGGGGGGATTTGATAGCTGCTTTCAACTACCTGAAAGGGGGTTCCAAAGAGGATGGATCTAGACTGTTCTCAGTGGTACCTGATGTCAGAACAAGGAGTAATGGTCTCAAGTTGCAGTGGAGGAGGTTTAGGTTGGATATTATGAAAAAACTTTTTCACTAAGAGGGTGGTGAAGCACTGGAATGGGTTACCTAGGGAGGTGGTAGAATCTCCTTCCTTAGAGGTTTTTAAGGTCAGGCTTGACAAAGCCCTGGCTGGGATGATTTAGTTGGGAATTGGTCCTGCTTTGAGCAGGGGGTTGGACTAGATGAGCAGGGGGTTGGACCTCCTGAGGTCCCTTCCAACCCTGATATTCTATCATTCTATGAATATTTGGATGCTGATTCGCAGTGAACCTCCAAAGCCCTTTAGGCAACCACTCCCTCTTTCCAGCACTAGGTCTTCTCTTTTAGCCTGCTGCTCTGCTCTAGAAAGATCCCAAAAAGGAGAGGTCACAGAAATGCTGCTTTCTACATAAAATCTAACGAAACAAAAATCTGGGATACTGTCACACCTTGACCTGACCTTACTCATGTGGATGTGGGGCTGACTGCAGTAGATCTTTCATTCAATGGCTTAAAACAGAAAAGCAGCATATCTGAACTATGATTTTGGCATTCCATTTCCCCCCTGGTTCCCAGAACACTAGGTAGAAGAAATGAAGAAATCACCTTGATATATGACTTCTGTTAGCAAAACCAGCCAAAAAAGGTGAAGTCAGGTTTACAGTCTCATGTCTTTCCAACCTGCACATCAAAATGCATGCAGATGAGGTTGAAGAGTTTGCTAGGCTTAAAACTACAGGCACTCACTGAAAGAGAAAACCACTTTAAATAGAGTTAAGAAACCAGAGGTAAGAAGAAACATACATTTTCTTAATGGTCTCATTTTTACTCATATTTCTGAACACATGTGACTACTGGAGTCTAGTAAATAAGAGTCATTCACTCACCACATGTCTTTCATTTCCAGGCTATAACAAACAAGATATTTGATAACATTCTGAGGGCGGATTTTTCATTCATCCATTCAATTTAATCCTATAGGCTGCATCAGCAGCAACTGGATGGTTTAGGACAGTGGTTCTCAAACTGTGGGTCGGGACCCCAAAGTGGGTCAGGCCCCCTTTTAATGGGGTCACCAGGGCCGGCTTAGACTTGCTGGGGCCAGGGGCCAAAGCCAAAGCCCAAGCCCCACTGTCTGGGGCCGAAGTCTGAGGGCTTCAACCTTGGGCAGTGGGACGCTCAGATTACAGGCCCCCTGCCTGGGGATGAAGTCCTTGGGCTTCAGCTTCCCTTTCCCACCTCCTCCAGGGCAGTGGGGCTTTGGCTTTGACCCCACCCAGGGTGGCAGGGCTTGGGCAGATTCAGGCTTCGGTCCCCCCTTCTGGCGTCGTGTAGCAATTTTTGCTCTCAGAAGGGGGTCGTGGTTCAATGGAGTTTGAGAACCCCTGGTTTAGGAGAACTGGCAGTAGGATAACAAAGCTCATAGGATACTGATATTGTCAGTTAAAATCCAGCTCACATTGTTAGTGACTAAAAATTGTTTAATCCTGACAGCTGTTCAGTAATCTCAGTCCACTCCTAGTAGAAAAGTTGCTACTTTATAAAAATCTTTGGTCAAAGGTGCAGGAATCTTAGAAGAGGTCTCTGTTCTTCTGAGATTTCTGGTACTTCCTGGTTTTGGATGCACTGCAAATTCCACTACAACAATATTTTAGTACTTTTTCCAGTCCCAGCTAAGATCACGTGCAAGAAGTGCACCGAAATTAAATACAATAAAGAAAAGGGACCCAAACCTTTTCAAACCTCTGAGACTTTTGTTTGAGTTTGGAGTAAAAGTACTTGTGAATTTTAAATCTTATAGGAACCAATTTCCCCCTCCCTAGTTTTTACATAAGCAACAACCATGACCAAATGATGTGAATATTAAGGAATATACACATGTTCAATTACTATAGACAGAGCTGGTAGCATTTTTTTAACGTGTTTTTGGTGTGAAATGTATAAATAGGTGCTAAAAGTAAATACTTATTCTGTAATGTTAAATGCTTTTTACCTATCATATTTTGAGATGGCAAGGAGGAGAAGGGTTGACTTCTTTTCTTTGAGACTGTGTGGTCATTAGCTTCATAAAGCTTTCTAGCCAAATCGCAAAACTCAGTGATAAATATCAGTCCTTCTGTTATCAGTCGAGGCAATAAAAACAAATGCTATTTTGGCAAGTAAGCCAGAAAACATCCCTAATGCCTTTTGGGGACAAAACAGGTAGAGGATTTCTGCCAATGACAAAATTCCAGATTACCTCTGATCCTAAATCTCATTTTAGAGATTCATCATCATGTTGGTGCCTTGCAACATGACAGCTGTTTTAAGGCAGGGAAGGTGCTATAGTGTTCAGATGTCAACTGCAAGACGCCAAGACCATTCACAACTGCCAGCCCAAACCTCCTTACAAAACTGATCCAAAGCCAACAGAAGTCTCGCCATTGACTTCAGTGAACTTTGGATCAAGCCCTAAGTGAACAATTGATTGATCTTATCCAAAAAGGTTATAGGGCAAGAGAGGTGGTGAATGGTTGAAGGAATCATCTATAAATGTTTTAGTGCTAAGTCAAACAGGAGAGCTCTGTCAAACCTAATAATTCTGCCTTTCAATTTGCAGGTAACTGTTACAGTTTGAGTTGATCTCTACTGGAGCCAGACTCTGCTCTCCAGTGTATATGCCTAGTTCCCACTGATGCATGCATCTGTGAGCCGAAGTTGACTCCCAATTTTTACTACTTTCTACCTTTCACTTGACTTGATTCGTCACCTCCACAGAGCAGTAAAAGAATGGTTCTTCTATTTCCCCCTTTGAAAGCTCAGTGAATTATGGATGTAAAAGCAATACTTTTCACATAAATCTAATGACATCGGATGAAGTGGGTATTCACCCACGAAAGCTCATGCTCCAAAACGTCTGTTAGTCTATAAGGTGCCACAGGATTCTTTGCTGCTTTTACAGATCCAGACTAACACAACTACCCTTCTGATACATAAATCTAAAACACCTCATCTAAAATGATGAGTTGGCTCCAAACAGGTTCTCCTCTCCTTTGGCAGCGAGTTGAGTTGGCAGTCCCATCACAGAAGGTTTTTTACCATTTTAACCCTTCTTGTTGCTGTGTAAAGAAGCCAGAATTGCTAATGAAAACCTCTCTCTCTCTCTCTGTGTATGTGCGTGTGTGCCATTTTCAATTATAAAAAGATTTGTGAACGGTTTTTGAGGATGATGTGCTGATTCTTCGCCTCCTTACTACCGCCTGCATTTATCTTTTTATTTTCTCTCTCATCTCTTTTCTGATGTCCCACATCCCATCATGCCACACTGCACTGGTTAAATAAACCCCTAAATCTAGCTTTTGTGTAGCTCTAATCCTTTTATTTCCTAAATCTTTTTTAATCCAAAGGGCTTCCTTTCATCTCTTTAACTGTCAGTTGGGTCACTACTGTTTCCTATCAACAGCTCCTGCAAATCCTGTATGGAGTTAAAAAGCTTTCAAGTGTGTCTATGATTCTCATTAGATTCTACTCTAACTATGCAACATCTGCTAAATGCCATATTGCTGTTGCTCCCCACCAAGCCACTCCAGACGGCTTGCACTTCACTCCAACACTAATCATGTTAGGAAGCACTGAGAAGCACTGTCCTTTTTCTAGAAATCTCCCTGCCCCATGCCAGCCCAAACATGAGCAAGCAAGAGGCTCAGCTAAATTTATGTCACATAAGGTAGTGTAGAAGAAAACAGGAAAAGGCCTCAACAACTGAGAAATCACAATACAACTTCTCCTCAGAGAAAGCGTTTTGGTGTGTTTGTTTTAATGTGCAAAATCTCTGCTTACAAGAAAGGAAGGCATCTAACTTTCTCCCTTAGGCCTGTGCTTCCCCCCTTGATCCCTCATTGACCTAGTGCAAAAAGAGGTTGAAGGATGGGTAGAGAAAGACTTCATCTTTCAAACAGAGTCAGAACTCCTATCCCCACACCTGGACCCCCACAGACTCAAGAGGGATGCTGACTGAGTAAGTCACAATTTCCCCAGGGACTCCCATGGCTGTGTATCCTCTGTGCATCTTCTTCCAAACACAGTAAATGTTTTCAAAGCCACAATATGGGCCTTTGTTTTTGTCTCTTAATTTTGAGCTGAAGATTGATCCCCTGTGCTTCCTGCTGAAGTAATAATCAAGTACGTCAGATGTTTCGGTGACCTTGTTGTTTTTTTACATGCATTGGAATGCAGGCTGCTAAGACGACATGGGTTCACTTTAAACTTACTGCAGGGTAAGTTTACAGTGAGAGAGATTATTTTAACATTGGGGTTATTTTTTCCATTTCAGTTTTGTCCATATTTGCTAACAATTTATTTAAATAACGTAGAAGTACCACATACAGTAGGTTTAATTTTAACATTGGGATTATTTTTTCCATTTCAGTTTTGTCCCTATTTGCTAACAATTTCTTTAAATAACGTAGAAGTACCACACACAGTAGGTTTAATTTTCTCAAAAGCATATTTAGGACCCATCCTTTCTCCACACTTTTCCCACAGTTTTAAAATGAGCACCTATTGATGACTGAGTGATGTCCATACTGCTTTGGTTACAGTGGAAAAAATAAATGAGATTTTAAGCTTGGAACATCAAGGATGATTTTTAATTATTAAAATTAATTTTTTTGTGGAAAGAAGATTGTTTTTTAAAAAAAGAAGGGCACAAAAAAGTGTGTGTGTCTTATTGTGAGTGAGTCTTCTTATGAGTGCATGGTTCAAGGTTTTTTCCAGTCTCTGTATGGTCACTTATAAAGTAGTGAGTTGAAATTTGCCTCCACCAGGGATTAGATCTCTAATAAGACAACATCCCATAATAGCAGTGCTGCTAGTGTATCAAAAGCAAGACGCCACTATCTATCTGAGCAGTCAAATCAACCAGGAAACCAGACAATCAGTCTCTTATTAAAAACAGAGACAGATAGTAAAGCTAGTAAGAAAATGAGATTTATTTATTATTTTTTGATTTGTTTGGGTGTGTGAATGATTTATAATTTACTTCCTACTGACTTTTCACATATACCATAAATGTCATTTCCTAGGAACAATCTCTCTAACTTGCAATATCTGATTAACATTGGCAGGTCTTAGAAAGCAATTAGAATTACTAAAATAAGGCCAAATCTTACTGTCCTTATTGAGACTTTAAGCAAAACTTGTATTGATTCAAATGGAACTTCTGCCTGCAGATTTGTCCCTATATTAGCCATTCTAATTGCTTTCTACCACCTGCTTACTTCATTCATTTGGATCTAATACGGTATGCTAAATAGCTTAGATTCACACAAAATGCCCTATGGAGATAAAAGCTGGTGAGAAATCTCTACAAATAAAGCACAAATCTTAGCAGCAGCACTCCAGCGTTCTAGATTCTTGACTATCACTTGTGCATATTATTTAGCTTCAATACAAGTATCATCTCAGGATGTGCTCAAGGGTTTTAGGAATCCACAATACTGGCAGTTATTTGCCTTCAGGTGGAACATATGCAGCAGCAAAGCTCATACCGAAAAAATTTTAAATGCACTTTTTTCCTTCCCGTCTTCCATGTGCAGTACTACATTTCATATCAAAATTGGAAGTTGTATATTAATAGACAGTAAAGTGTGGCAGGTCTATAGTAGCGTTTAGAGTAGAATCGCTATGAAGGCATGCATGCACATGTTTTGTGGGAACTGTGAATGCTACCATATCGTGGAAAAGAAAATGTTTAGGGCCCCAATTCAGCAATGTACCCAAGCACAAAAAGTCCCACTGAGTTCAATGAAACTATTCATGTACTTAAATTTAGGCATTTGCCTAAGTATTTTGTTGAACTAGGTTCCAGCATAGCTCTCTGCACACATTGGATGGCAGAATTTGGTTATTACAATACACTATCTAAAGATCTTGAACAATATCCAAATCCTGAAATAAATGGGGTTTTAGATGAAGTGCAGGGGAGAGGAACTGGCAGCCAAGCTATAAGAAGGCTGCACTGTTTCTCCACCCTGTAGCTCAGTTAAGAGAATGCCAGCCAAAATATCCGTCTTTAAAGGGGTCATGCTCTGGTATATGAGATTCCAGTGCATTCAGGGGAACACCACTGAACTGAGGCTAAGCAGGAATTTCAATCCATTGACCTTTAGTAACTGAGTACACACTGTATGAACTATTTTCTGTAAATATAAGACCCAATATAATTTTGAAAGTGAACGCAAAATCCCCATTTCAGTTATGTCTTGCATAAAGTCTTTACAACCCTGTCTCTGTATCTTATCTCCCACCTAAAAAATATCTTCTGTAAAACCTAGGAAGGTGTCCGGCATGGGCTTTCTGATGTCCTCTGAGTGTTGTTATATGGGCATATCGTTTGCTACCTGCTTAATTGCTTTGAAGATCGCTGCAAACTGTTGGTGATCAGGATTGATCATTTTGGAAATAAATTATACTTTGTGTCCTTTCACACAGAACACGCTTTGTGTTACTAATCTTCCATACACGTCTGAGTGGCACAGCGCATCTACATTCTTTGGTACTGTAAGTTCTGGTACCTTAGATTCTAGATAGGGCAAGCCAGACAAGTTTAGTCAAACTACAGAAACTCTTGAACAATAATTCAGCACAGCTGAAAATGCAAAGACAAGGCCAATGGGATGTGAAGTGATCCAAAGAGAGAAAGGTGAAAGGAAGAAGGAAAAAAATTAATATGATATCAACAGTCAAACCAAAACAAGTTTGGGAGAAAGGGAGAGAGATAGATTTCAAGGGAGAGTTGGTTTCAAACTGCAGAAAACACCTGATCACCCATTGGTTTAATACAGGACTGTGGAACACTTAAAATACTGAGTTGTGTCTGCGCAAAGATACCCATCAGATTAATACTAAAGGAGGAGGTGTCAGAACATAGCCATGTCTCAAATCAGCAACACTAGTTTAATAGCAGTCTGCAGGGTTGTGAGTTCAATCCTTGTGAGGGCCATTTAGAGATTTGGGGATTTAGTTAGGGACTGGTCCTGCTTTGAGCAGGGGGGTTGGACTAGATGATCTCCTGAGGTCCCTTCCAACCTTGATATTCTATGAATATAAAGAATGCAGGTTCATAGGACCTGGCTTGCTCAAAGCCAGTGAGCAAACATGCATTCTGAACATGATGACAGAAGAGCCCTGCTGAAAGATCTGCTAAGAAAGAAATACAATAATTGATCTGCATGATTACAAAAACCTGTGATGCTGTGAGATTGTCTTGAGCTAATTAAGGGTACAGCCTATACTTATGACAACTGACAAAACACTGAAAAACCACGGTTAACATATGGCAGTGACACAAAAATTCCCTACCTCCAAACAAGTCCCTTCAACAAGAAGAGACATCAAGGAAGAGACCAGCTTGATAAAAGGAGCCTTTACCCAGGAATAATACTTCTATTTTCCAAGGATTGAGAACAAGATTGAGACCTCATACACTGGGGCTGGAAATATTGCCCAGGCAGCCCTCTAGCACAGAACCCCTATTTGCAGGAACTATAAGGTAGCACAAATATATTGATGATATTCTTGCTTCATCTTTATACAATAACGCCATCAGGAGATCGCACAAACCTTTAACCACATAGGTCAATCCAATGTTTGTGGGATGCTGCATACAAGTCCCTGAGCAATGAGACAAGACTAACATTTGTGAGTTTGTGTTTATTTTTCCCAGACCTTTCGCTTTCAGAAGCAGGACCTATTGGAAATCTCATGAGGCAGTCTGTTCACACAAGATTTCTAGTCCAGTTTAACAAGCACATGATGAGTCCAGATGAGATTCTCCACAACATACCTTAACCTGACTTGGGAGGTTAAGTTACGAGAGGTTAGTTCAGTCTACATGACCCTTTCAGTCCTTCTTCTCTACTGACTGATCACCTGTTTTTGGGGTCAGGAAGGAATTTTTCCCACTGAGGCCAAATTGGCAGAGGCCTGGTGGGTCTTTTGCCTTCCTTGCAGTTATAAAACAGAGTAGGACTTAGAAATTAAACTAGCCATTTGTATGAAAGTTTCATTCAACGTAACATGTCCAGAGCAGCTAAGAGGCCAAAAGCTCCAGCTCCCAGCAGTAAGAGAGACTACCAAAGCCTTTTGAAATGTGCATGTTAACAGTAACTGATAACGGATGATGAGTGAGCTAGTAGAAATTACAATGGCTGTTCTTTATGCTATAGATCAGTGGTTCCCAAACTTTAACAGCCCATGAACCTCTTTCACTAGCACGTCAAGTCTCGAACCCCCTCATAAAAATTAATCTTTCCAGGGATTTTCTCCTGTACCTGAGTATAAATTATAAAAGCCGTGATCTTGGAAATATCAAATTTGTTTTTATGACATGCTTATTACACACTATTATTAATTATCTATCATTACAGTATTTTTATTACATTATGAAAATGGCAACACTCTTCCAAGATCTCACTTTTGTAGCTTGTATCATTTTGAATAAGCCTGTTATAAGACAAGGCTCCTATGTTTCATCAAGGAGTATCACCTGTGAAACAGCATGAAGGTATTTAAGAAGCCAACTCAAAAGAGTTCCTCCTACACAAGCATTCAGGTCTTGAGCAGTCCAGGCAAACAGCGCACATTACAAAAAAGTTTAAACTTGTTCTTCATAATAAAACAATCCTAGCTGCCTATTTAATTTTAAAAACAGCAAAAAATAAGGAGTTTCTTATAAGGAGTTTAAATCTCCTCAATGTGATAAATATGCTTGCTTTGATCTGCTTAACTCTTGGAAGTCAAGGGGCTCCAGGCTGCTGGCCCCTTGCTGCCTGAGATCCCTAGGGACAGCTCTGTCCACCATTAGGGAATTTTTTCCCCGAGAACCCCCTGTAACATTTTGTGAACCCCAGTTTCTGAACCACTGCTATAGATATATGAGTGACAATCCCAGTGACGTTTGCTGCTTCCACTAGCTGATAAATGTAGGCTGTATTTTAAAGAAATACAGTTCATAAATCAGTTATCCGCATAAACTACATAGTGCTTGGGAGTTTATAGACCTCCAAATACACTGTGACAGTCTGATAAATATGATCCTTATTTACTAAGCACACGCAGATAAGGCTTTTCATTCTAAAGGCAACTTCTGTGTAGAGGTACAGAACCATTAATGGCACTACTGCAGTCAACATCCAATTCTTGGATGATTCAGACAAGAAAATGCTCTCTGAAGTATTAAGCAATCTGTTTCAATAAAAAAAGACTAAGGTGAATATCAACAGGGACAGATCAGTTAGGCCATCACAATTCTTCTCTTTCCCCTCCCACCTCGCTCACACTGCCAACCAAATGTTTATGTTTATCTCTTTCTGATCTTTATACCATCCTAAATGCTATGTACAATCATATCATTAGTGAGTTTGTCTGAGCAGCCTTGGCAGGCCTCATCAAAGCAGCCTGACAGAGATTTGCAGAATTTTCCTGGGAGTATGCTACCATTTCACAGCTAACAGCAAAAACACTCAATCGCAGCACTGTCTGCTTTGATTGACCCTCTCTCTGGATGCTTCTGGATGGAGCCTCACACAAGAGGAGCTTAGAAATAAATTGGCTGCTAGCCCTGCTGTGGCTCAAAGAATTTGAAGGGGGGGAGAAATTGTGGGGGAGAGGGGGAAAACCTGTGTTATTTCCAGCAAAGGGAGAGATGGGGCCAAAAGATACCTGGCATTTGAAAGAACAGTGTCAAAGTGTATAAATAACATTTACGAAGCAGGTATTAAGGACTGGGTTAGCCAAGGTATCGTCTGAAGTCTTTTACTCCAGCACCAAATTCAGTGGCAGCTGTGGGTCTGATTCTGCTCTCACCCTGTGGTAAAGGAGAAGAAATGCTACACAAAACGGAGAATGATGGCAAATTAGGCCCATTTTTTCTAATGTCACTTCAAAAGTGCAGAAGAATTAATACTTGCCAGAGATTGCTATAGCTCATGATTCTGTGGTAAAATTCAGGGAAAGCGTAGCTGCTGGCTGCTTGACCACAGTCAGGAAATACTTTACTACTTCAGAAGGTGGATATGAGCATATGCTGACAATAGTCCATTCTAATGGTACCAAGACAATTGAGCATTATACCATCTCTTTTCAGAAATGATACAGTATGCTACATATACAGTACAATATTTACACATACCTAGCAGTTACACATACCAAGGATTCTTGTCGGCTCTGTGAATGCAGGTAACATTTCAGGATGTCTATATGTCAGTAAGTACTTCTTGCATTCAGTGGCGTTACCATGACTTCACACTAGTGTCGGTGACAATTTGGCCAATGTTATATAATAGACATAACCAAAACATCTAATAGAATCAATTATTGTTTTTCAAATGCGAAATCAATACCTTGTGAACTCAAAAACAAATTCATTGATAGCAAGAGGGAATGCTGAAGTTGTGGAGAAACATACTTTTAAGCACTAGATTCATTGGCTTCCATGAGTTACAGCAAATGAATTTGGTCCCTTGCCCTTAAAATCCACTGCTACTTAAAGGTTTTCAACATACTGGTATTCTTCTATTTATTTTCAGGGTTTATACAATGTTTAAACTTAGTGGTTTCTAATGTATGATACAACCTCTTAATTCTGAGCCATTAGCCCACTTGAAATAATCATTTTTTTAGTGGTAGGTGTCATTCATTTGGCAGAATAAACAATTGTTTTTACAATTCCTATTTAGGAAACAAATGTATTTGTAGCAAAAGCGATGGGGCCTACTTCTGATCTCATTTGCATTAGTGTAAATCAAGAGGATCTTCATCAGTGTAAACAGACCAGATCCTTAGGTACTCATACAACACAGAGAGTGAAAATTAGGGGGTGATATGCAGAGCTTGTGTACAGTCTGACTTGTGCTGCTCTGTACTGGCACAATGCCATTCATGCCTCCCTCCAATTACATTTGCCTGCAATAGCCACAGTGCACTGAAGAGCTACCCCAAGGTAGTTTTGTGGTAATCACTTCTCCCCTTTCTCTTTTATAACAAGGAGATTATGCAAGGTACACACCTCTACATCTCAGGATCATACTTGCACTGGGTTGAGCCTCCTTGGGCCACTTAGTAAGTTTTTGTGGCCAATGTAAACACTGGCGGTGCTGTGCAAAGCGGACAGAACACAACTGAGATTCTGGTGCAATGCAGTTACACCCGTGTTAAAGCATCATAAGTGAAAGGCAAATCAGAATCTCACTCTGGAAAGCAAAGTGTGCAGCTATGAAAAAATCCTTTAAGCTTCAGAGTGCCCAATGGATTCCATACTTCTGGACATTCTCCCATGAAAAGCTAAAGGGGGGTATGATTTTGGAGTTTCCTTGTCCCATATTTAAATGAACTTCCATACCTTTACTGACCACCTGCCTCTCTTGTGATCAGTTAAATGGTTGGAGTAACATCATATTTAAGCACATGGTATTTATTATGCAACTATTTTTCTTGCTGAGCATACCCTGAAATGAGTCCAAACATCAGGTACAGATTGCCATTGAGCAGGAGGGAAATACAAGATCTGAGTTAGGTGCTGTCAGAGTAGCAATAGTTGCGGATGTCTAATATTGGGTTCTCAATTCAGAAAAGGACAGATGGCCCCAGGGAGCCTTAAAATCATTAAGTTTGTATTATGGTGACAACGTTTTGCAAGTCCTCCTTCATGGCAAATTATGCAGCACCTCATGCAACCTTATTTCTAAATATTTTCTGAGTTGACATCAATGGAGCTATCCTAATTTACATCAAGGAGAATCTGACCAGTTGGGTCAAATTCAGTCTTGGATTAAAGAGGCACAAATCCTTGATTTTTAGCGGGATTACTGCTGACACAGTGGAGGAGAGAGGATCAAATGTTTCTTTAAAAATCAAGTCAATCTAATCTTGGATGAGAGACCCTGAAATCCCTTATTCCTAATCACATAGTTATTGCATGATGCCAGTAAAGAGCAGAGTTAAGGTTATGAGAGTGCCTAACTGTGCATTTGATGCCTTAATATATGTTTGGACTTATTTTAAGGTTCACCTTATTCTTGAATTTTCTGGGTTTATAACACTTGGTTTTGGGATAATTGCCACATCCCTGTAAAGATATCTAACCATAAATAACCAATATGTACCCTCAACTCCATAGGATTTTGTTGTTGTTTTTGTTTGGGTTTTTTTGTGAGAGTGTCTTGGAAAGAGCTCAGGAAAGAAGTCCTTAGCACAGCATTGCAACAGAATATGAAACCAAGCATCTGTATGTTTTTCAGGGGAGTAATAGCTAGGAGCCATGCATGGCATAGAATTATTTATTGAGAGAGAGAGAATTTGTAGCTGAGTTTGGGCACTCTCTCACCCTCACCACCACAACTACAGTTTTGTTACATTAACAGAAAATTAGAAACAAAATAAATAAAAATTAATAAAAAATGCCCCTTGCTAATTATGCTGTACTATCATGAATTTCTCTTTTTGCTCCTCTGGATTGCTGCCAGTTGTGTTTAAGAGTCATGTCAACAATATTGATCAGCACTTAATCAAAGCCATGTTACATCAGTGCAGGCAGCACAGTACCTCTCCTGTCTTCAATCCTGCAGTTGTCACTATGGCCTGGTCTACACTATGTGTTTAAACCGAATTTAGCAGCGTTAAACTGATTTAACCCTGCACCCGTCCACACAACGAGGCCCTTTATATCGATATAAAGGGCTCTTTAAACCAATATCTGTACTCCTCCCCGACGAGAGGAGCAGCACTGAAATCGGTATTGCCATGTCGGCTTAGGGTTAGTGTGGCCGCAAACCGATGGTATTGGCCTCCAGGCGGTATCCCACAGTGCACCATTGTGACCACTCTGGAAAGCAATCTGAACTCAGATGCACTGGCCAGGTAGACAGGAAAAGCCCCGCGAACTTTTGAATTTCATTTTCTGTTTGCCTAGCATGGAGCTCTGATCAGTACGGGTGGTGATGCAGTCCCAAATCCAAACTGAGCTCCAGCATGGACTGTACGGGAAATACTGGGTCTGATCGCTGTATGGGGAGACAAATCTGTTCTATCAGAGCTCCGTTACAGAAGACGAAATGCCAAAGCATTTGAAAAAATGTCCAGGCTATGAGAGACAGAGGCCACAGCACAGTGCTGTGTGACAAGCATAACAGAAAGCCAAAGAATCAAATGGACGCTCATGGAGGGAGGGAGGGGGTACTGAGGACTCCAGCTATCCCACAGTCCCCACAGTCTCCGAAAAGCATTTGCATTCTTGGCTGAGCTCCCATTGCCTGAAGGGTCAAAAACATTTTCCCAGGTGTTTCAGAGTATATATCATCAGTTTACACCCTCCCCCCACCCCGAAAGAAAAGGGAAAAAAATGTTTCTCGCCTTTTTTCAGTGTCACCCTATGTCTACTGCATGCTGCTGGTAGACGGGGTGCTGCAGCGCTGAACACCAGCATCCCCTTCCCAGTGGCAGACGGTACAATATGATTGCTATCCACCATCACCATCAGTCCCTGAGTGCTCCTGGCTGGCCTCAGTGAGGTCGGCCGGGAGCACCAGGGTAAAAATGGGAATGACTCCTGGTCATTCCCGGCAGATGGTACAGAATGGCTGGTAACGGTCTTCATCATAGCAACTGGAGGCTGAGCTTCATCAGCCCCCGCACCCTTTCATGTCTAAAGAAAAGATTCTGACCTGCCTGGACTATCATAGCAGCGGGAGGCTTTCTCCCCCTCATTTTATCTCACTAAAAAGTCAGTGTTTCTTATTCCTGCATTCTTTATTACTTCATCGCACAAATGGGGGGACACTGTCAGGGTAGCCCAGAAGGGTTGGGGGAGGAAGGAAGCAACGGCTGGGGTTGTTGCAGGGGCACCCCCTAGAATGGCATGCAGCTTATCATTTCTGCAGGATCTCTGGGGCTCTGACACGGAGCGGCTGTGCTCTCTGGTTCTCTAGTACACTTGCCCCATGTTCTAGGACTGACTATTTTTAGACAAAACATAAAGAAGGGAATGACCCAGGGAGTCATTCTCATTTTTGTCCATGCGCCCCCGGCCGACCTCAGCGAGGCCAGCCAGGAGCACCCATGACAGCAGCAGATGGTACAGAACAACTGATAACCGTCATCTCATCGCCAATTTACAATGGCATGGCAAACGGTGCAATAAGGATGGTAACCATCTCTGCTACCTTGCAAAGGCAAATGAATGCTGCTGTGTAGCACTGCACTACCGCCTCTGTCAGCAGCATCCAGTACACACACACGGTGACAGTGACAAAAGGCAAAACAGGCTCCATGGTTGCCATGCTATGGCATCTGCCAGGGCAATCCAGGGAAAAAGGGCGCGAAATGATTGTCTGCTGTTGCTTTCACAGAGGAAGGATTGAGTGACAACATTTACCCAGAATCACCTGCAACACTGTTTTTGCATTGGGATCTTGACCCAGAATTCCAATGGACGGGGGAGACTGCGGGAACTATGGGATAGCTACGGGATAGCTACCCACAGTGCGACACTCCGGAAATTGACGCTAGTCTCGGTACATGGATGCACGCCACCAAATTAATGTGCTTAGTGTGGCCACGTGCACTTGACTTTATACTATCTGTTTTACAAAACCGGTTTATGTAAAATTGGAATAATCCCGTAGTGTAGACATACTCTATGTCTCAACCGCCTGCTGCCTATATTAACCGGGGTTGGCAAGGTGCCATTCAGTCTCATTGCTTTTACACCACATAACTTTTTATCTTGCAATTTCATTGTACAATAAATCCCAAACCACAGGCACAGTGATGTGTTTAAGCTGTTTTGAACACACTAGGCTGAATGAGAGGCACAAAGCTCCAATCATTTTGCAGTATACTAGCCATACACGAAGAGACTGTTCATGTGTGCAGTAGCTAGACGATAAAAACAAATGGCTTCTTTACCTCGCCACAGCTTCTGAACAGTGATGAGTGAAACTAATAAGTGCGGAAGGTTGGATTGGGTAAGTTTCCTAAAGTTCAAAGGCTTGTGTAATGTTTCTCTGGCTAGCCAGGAGTGTCAGACCCCTTTTCATCCCCCAGACCCCTTACCTCCTAGAAGTGCTTGTGCTTAACTGGGTTTCAGTTCCCTAGTACCGCTAGCCTGTTGGCTACCCAAATTATCTCCTCTGGGTTATCCCAGGCCTTACTTTGCCTTGCCCGTTAACAATAAGTGTACCCATTTCCCTGTAGTGTCCAGCCCCTTATCCACAGAGCATTCACAGTGATACCAGGTCTGCTGTGCCCAAGGGAACAGCATATACACCATCTTGCATTATTTAATTCAGAATCAGTTCCTTCCCTTTGGGTTTTGTGCTCCTTGTTTGTATGTGCAAGACAGCTACCATCGCTGTGGGTATCCTTCCACCGACACCAGTTCCAGTCCATATATCTGCTAACAGCACTGGTAATTGCTGTCTCATTAAGAGCTCCATACGGTTGTAATCAGAGAGCCCCAACACTGTTGGTAGTGGAAACAGATTAATGCTAAATCTGTTTGAGTGCATAAGCTGTTAGCTGTTACAGCTCTGCTAATAAAACAAACATGAAACCCGTTCCTGTGGGGGTGCCAGAATTTATTTTCAGCAGATAGGACAGCCACCATCCTCTCGCAGAATCTAAGCACCCTAAAACAGTTAGTGATACACAGATGGGCAGGGACGCTTGTTCTTAGCAAAAAAGCCTACCACCAGCATTGCATTCAATGACTTTTTTTAAAAAAAAAAGCACAGATATACTTAACAAACCAAGAATCTTCCTGAAACAACTCCTGAACTTGGGATCCCTACAGAGGAGCACACTTTGTTGCCAATAGATGCAGTATTTCTCTGATGAGATTGGTCAATATATTCAAACTGAAGTGCCTAACATCAGGCACCTAAACCCATATTTAGGAACTGAAACAAAAACGGCCCATTCTTTCTAGAGCTGATAAGCAATCACAATTGGCATCACCTCTGAAAATTAAGCGGCTTTAGGCACCCAAGTTTGAAAATTCTGGCCAAGCGGTCTGATCCAGAGCTCACAGAAATGAACTTGGCCAGTTTTCTCCTCAATAGCCTGAGAAAAGAAATAGAAAAGGTGGACTTGGAAGCATGCCTGGAAGGTTAACAAATCCCGGCTCTGGCAAATCAAGGGGTGGGAGAAATAAAGATCCAAAACTGAAGATTGCAAACAAAGCACTCTACCAGCAGGCCCTTGTCATTTCCATCCAGCGGACATCATCACTCCTGTGTCAGCCCGGCACAGCAAGAGAGAGAATTCTCTTAGGTAAGGAGGTCCAATGCCATTTAGGGTTTAATAAGTTAAGGCCTTGAATTCCAGCTGGAAAGTTAAATGGTATACCCAGATATGCCAGTAGCTGATATCATCCACAGATTTGGCCTAGCAATGCTGCAGAAAATGACTAACCTTTCTCATGAATAACATGTTCATTTTTTGATTGGGGGGTGGGGGAGGAACACCAACTAAGCAAAAAAGGAAAGCAGCCATTGCTTACAATAGTATTATTTCTAAAAATATGTCAGGTTCATCAAAGAAATAATAATTGTAACAAATTACTACTTTGTGAAAATTAAAACTGAAATGGAAGGAGAGCCTTTTGTCGCTCTGTGGAAAGGCAGGAGACACTGCTGAATGTCTGACATAAGGTAATAGATATATGTATAGTACTTACCTTGCGGTCCAACCCACTAAGCTCTGGCAATAGTGTTTTTGTCAGCTGTGGTTGCTGAGCATGGACTTCTGCATTTTACAGGAACTGGAGAGTCCAATTTAGAATCAGCCCAGTTCATGGTGACTCATTCATTCTCCATTACTGGACCAAAACCAAAACATTGCTATGAAAAAACAAACTCTTGTACACAGAGAGAAATGTTTAGAGAGCCAAGAGGGCCTAGCGGACAAGCCACTAGACTGGAAATCAGGAGACCACAGTCTCACTCCCACCTGATCTGAGGCCTCTGTGGGCACAGTGAGTCTGTAGCCGACCTGGAAACAGAATCCAGAATTCATTATTCCATTGGGTGGACTTTCTGTTTTTATCTTCACAGAACCGCTGTTAAAAATTGACAAAGATTTTAGAACCACATTATCCAAAGCATACCTCTCTTTTTGTCCTTGCAGTTACTGTCTCTTGGACACCTATGTAGCTAAGTAGTGGGTGTAGTCGGATGCTTTGAATTCAAAGTGACCTACATTTCAGGGATAAAATTATATTTTCCATTTTGAAGGTGGAGAAAGAAAGCCCTAACGAAGGCAAAGATACAAGAATGTGACCCTTTGTGTATAAAGTTAGCGTGTATTAAATGATGGCATTTATTTCCTCTTTATAGTTCAGTAGGTTTACATCTACCATTTTCTTTGCCTGGCAGGGCAAACTGCAGCTGAGTCAAATTACTACTATTCTTTTAATTACATGCTAGAAACCCCAGAGATCAGGGGCGATTGCGCTGGGCACTGCAGAGAGAAGTAGCTAAGAAAACAGACCTTGCCCCTAAAGGCATACAATCTCGGCAAACGAAGGAAGGTGTAACAATAAAAACAAACAGAATTTAGCAGCAGAGCTAAAGTCTGAGCTATTAATTTCCCTAAACATTCAAAATCTACTCAAGAGGGCGCCACCTGGGATTGGAAATAACCAGAAGGTCCCAGGATCAATTGTTGAAAGTCACTGATGCAGCTCCCTTTTAGCCAGCAGAAATGAAATTCAGAGGATCCTCCAGCAGCTTACAGTGGGAAAAGTTTGTTTTCTAATTAAAGAGTTTAACCTTTAAAATGCAATCACTCTCAGATGGCCCAGTGTCTGTTGTCAGGCTGTGCAAAAGCTAAACGTATTTTGATTGCATTTGCTCTGGATTTCTCTTACACAGAATTATCGAGCGGGATCTTAAATGTCAGGCTGTTGGTGTGGCAGGGTAAAGATCACAGACCCTGGCTAATCACAAAGACATTCTTAAGTCACTGTGCAAGAGCCAGTTCCGGTTCCCAATGAAGTAAGTGGCAAAACTCACATTGGCCAAGAGCAGGATTGGGCCCTAGAGGAGTAGCGCACTGAGGCAGCCATATACAAAGAACGGAGTCACTGAAGAACCAGGGAAAGGCACTGAGGTTAAGCTACAAAAACAACTTTTCACAGGATCCCCTGAGTGCAGAATGGGGAATCTAGAGCCATCAGCTATCAGCCAAGGGAAGGAGAAAAAAAATAAAGATGGGGAGAGTGATAAGGAAATATTCACTTCAGTTTGAACAGCAGCATAGGCCAGCTAGATTAATCCTTTCTCATGCTAGAACTTTTTAAAGCAGCAATATCAAAGTGCAGCCTTTGTTAAACAGCTTCTGCAGAAAGGCTAGTGCCTTTGTTTAGAGAGCCATTAAGGAAATTTAAGTTTCTGGAATATTTTTAAAAAATAAAAAAATAAAACTAGTTGAAGGCATGGTTTTGTTTGTCATTTTCTATTGTTTAAGGGGACAGCTACCACAGTCTGCCAGAAAATATGTTGGCAAGGGGAACAAACAAAACTATTAAAAAGGAAATTGTTTTTAGAGATTTATATTCGTATGCTAAAGGCATCTTTACAGCAGGGAGCCTAGACCAGAGGAAAGAATTTTGCAGGATATATGGGCTAGAGATCCTGGAGGCACTACACGCATTGCTGTTTATTTCTTTACAAAACTTTCTTTGTTGCACAACAATTTTTTAAACCACCTGTGAATCAAAGATGCTTTAAAAAACCCTCCTCTCGCGTGATATATGACCTTGACTGCAGGAATAGCCTATAAAGGAATCTCACTGTGTTTAAACTCATTTCCTATTCTTATTGCCAAACAGGGTGTGTGGTTTGTCCCACTGCAAGACAAGATGAGGACTCTACACCCTGACCTCACAGTTCTTAGGTGATCCGCAAGGGGGAACGGGAACGAGACTGCAGGGAATGGGAGAAACCCAATTGATACCCATGTCCTGCCCGAGAGCAAAATATCACAGAGCTAAATCCCTCTACATATCCCCAAAGAATCTTCTGCGGAGACTAAGGTAAGGGGGCACATGCTGCAGAGGTGGCACTCCCTCCTTGCTTGGTTGCAGCTGTCCCTCCTCATGCAGGCAGGCAGCTGAATTGGGGGCCTTGCATTTCTTCACATGGAACAGTTGTTTATAGCTTCACTCACCAAAAATCTGGGATTATTTATGGAAATTTGCATGTTGCTAAATAACAGATGTTGCTTTGAGAAAGAAAACATTTTTGCAATTTAGAAAAGAAAGAGCTGAACTTCTGATACAGAACACAGAGTCACTGCATCTAAATAAAATAAACCTTTTCCAGGACATCGGTTTCATATGGTGCATCCACGTTACTGGACTTCATGTGCACTACAGCAAAGCAACATGAGGCACAGAAGGTCGAGCTTTTAAACATAAAAGAGGACAGGAGGTTCATTTTATTTTGCTTGCACTGCAGTCTGTGTATAAGAATGTTTGTTTGATTTTGTGCCATCACTTTTGCCAAGCACGACAGAAAAGCACATATAGAATCAAAAATTGTTGTGCTTCCATCCTCTGTTGTCTGCTAAATGTAACTAATTCATTTAAGTCAGACATTTCAACATATCCCCAGAAGGCTCAGGACTATTTTTCTACAAATTCACTATATAAAGATGTATACCACAATTCTCACTCTGTTTCTGTGTTGGTCATAGTGGGTGCCTGAGATGTATGCCTTCCTTCTGTTGGAGACTCTATTCAGCTCTGATTAATGGTAACCATGGTTAAAGTGACCTTGTGTCATGATTTTACTGGGATCGTCCTGGTTTTACATTTGTGTTCTGATGTCCCAGGAACTTTTCAGGACACCTGCAATGCTCTAGTTTTTCATTTCATCAATCAAAATGTTGTTTCTTCTTTCATAAGTGCAACGTTTGCTCAAGTCATATTGCTACACCAGATAGAACATGCTCTGCACTTACTAGGAACAAATCACTCAGTGGAATGAGTGTTCAGCATGTTGAATGGTGTTTGGAGTGAACAGAAAAGCTGAATGAGTATAGACACCATTAATACTCTTCTTTTGTTCAAAGAGAATGTTAACAACTCTTGTTCTGTGTTCCAGTACACTCTTTGGGAACATTCCGTTACTGGAAAAAAAAATCTCCCACTCTAAGAAACATACCCATGCTGCTGTTGAATCAAAAGCTGGCAATAGCAACATTGGCGCTCCTTTTTATGTGTACTTTCACAGGACTATTTCACAACCCTAAAAAAACCTCACCAAAATAGTTTTCCTATTTTATAATTTTGAAAATATGGTCACATTAAGTCTGGTAGCTTTTGGAATGCTGTGTTCACAGCACATTAAGAAAACACAGTAGCAAGAGTTCACTTTTAACAACAACAACAACAACAAAATGTAAATGCCTCATTGTATTCTCACACTATTGGTTAAATGACTGGATCCAGGTCCCAACAATCTAATTTCAGACATGACACAATTAAATTAAATATATTCCATTGTTGTTTGCAGTGTTGTTGCAGCTGTGTTGGTCCGACAATATTAGAGAGAGACAATGGATGAGGTAATATCTTTTATTGGACCAATGTCTGCTGGTGAAACAGACAAGCTTTTGAGCTACAGAGGTGCTGAAGAGGAGCTCTGTGTAGCTCAAAATCTTGTCTCTTTCACCAGCAGATATTGGTCCAATAAAAGATTATTCATCCACCTTGTCTCCACAATTAAATTAAGGAAGACAACAAAACAGACAAGGGTCACCGAGCAAGGACAGTGGGACAAGAAGAAGATTTAATGTTTACTCAGCAAAACATCTGTTAGTCTATAAGGTGCCACAGGACACTTTGCTGCTTTTACAGATCCAGACTAACACGGCTACCCCTCTGATACTCAGCTAGGATAGTGACCTGCACAGTACAGTAATGAATTTTGTTTTTATAAATAAAAATAAACATAAAAAATGTTGGTGGTGGCTCATTTCCTGAAGGTACCACAGTATGAATGGGTCAAAAGGAGGGATTCAAATGAGGAGAGAGCAGTGGCTTTGTGGCCCAGCTCAGGAAGGACAGTCCATCTATAAGGGACAGGAATGGTGGAGAAAAACACAGAAAGTGTTATGGGAGAAGCAGTAAAATGGGGAAACCCTTATTTAATACTCATTGTTGCAGTGGAGTAAAGGTGCCTGCTAAATTACACTCTTGATTTACAGGACTCATACAGGTACAGTACTGATACACTTTAAATGATCACCCACAACATTACAGGCTGGTTCTTCCTACTCCTCTTAAATTCCAGTTATGAATACTAGACAGAGTGTAAGAGTAGTATTATTCCCTCTCGGTAAATGAAGAAGTTACTTTAAATGGTAATAGTCCCACATTTACACAGTACCATTTCTCACAAAGAATCCAAAAGCACTTTATAAAGTGGTAGACAAACTATACACCAGGATCACTTCTTTAACCACTGACATGCAACCACCTCAGCAGCTGTTTAACAGCACCCAGCAACACTATACAACAGCTTGGGAGTGAAAACAAAAGAGAATGCTGTATTCCAGCTGTAACCACAGGGAGAATTTGGGTAACATGAAATGTAATTACCCAAACTGGAATTTGGCCAGAATGCCAGGCTGAAACACCCCTACACTCTGCAAAAACGCATGGGATAGTTAATAGCCACAAGTACTCAGGACCTCTCATTTGAAAGACAGCAATCACCAGGCCTCATGTAGGCCTTTATTTTAGAGTCACTTTCATCATATTGGAAATAAATGGGGCCTTTTCTCTTCACTTATTTTCCTTAATCATTTGTAGGTGGCTTTTTTAAATTAAAAAACATACAGCACTCAATAAAAAGGCATTAAAGCTAAAAATAGGACGTTTTCCATGGCCCCTGGCTTGAAGTAAGCAGGAAATAACTCATTGAGTCACTTTTTAAGCACTTTTCAAGTTGTAACGTTAATCTTTCATTTGGTTTTTCTATGGTTTGGGATTTGGTGAAATTCTATGCACAGACATACACAGTACATTAGGGGCTAGACTGTCCCTGGTCCTTGCACAGGCTCTGATAGGGCTGGCACAAGGAGCCCTCAAACACAAGTATCAGGGACAACAGATCAAGTGACTCCCTCCACAGTATTTAGACCTCAGAGAATAACAGTACTTCTCCGCCTGCCAGCTGACCAGAATGTGTGTGACCTCTGGGGTTCTGATGCATGATGCACCATAACTGACAAACTGGCAATGGTTTTGAAGTACAAAGCTAGTTCACCAATGTTTCCTTAATTAACCTATTCTGCAATCTGTGATGGGTTAATTGTGGGGGCCTTTCCTAGCTCAGCATAGCTACGAGACATGCTCTTCAAGGAAATGTTACTACTCTGCTACAATTAGCTCCCCAAACACAAGCAGTTTTCTGAGGGTGGTGTTACCTATCCTTTTCTATCTTCTCAGGCAATCATTAAACTCCAACATGTATTTAATTTCTAAATCATTATCATAGCACCCAGTATTCCAGCTGAAGATCAGGGCTGTTTCGTGATCCGTACTTTATGAAGAGACAGACATGATCTCAGCCGCAACTATCTTACAAACCGTTATTGTGTGTATTACAGGATCTATTATTTGTATTACACCACAACTGAGATTACAGCCCTGTTGTGCTAGGCACGGTAGAAACACCTAGTGAGAGAGATTACATGCCCTAAAGAGTTTACAGTGTAAATAATCTAAAATGATGAACAACATGTGAAATTTGGCGGAGAAGGAGGCAAACAAATATTTTTGCTATTCTAAATTTCCTGCTTAATGTTAATCTTTTTATAGCTTTGTAATTACATTAAATATTTAAATGTTAACTTTTCCTATTTTACTTCTTCAAATTCTGCTTATTCAACAAGATAAACTCATTGGTCAGTTCACATGAAATAGCTTTAAAAAAAGAACACAAACAGATTCTCTATTGCAATCCAAAATAACATTTTAAACAAAACTTCAGATGCTTCAAGAACAGTTCATCATAATAGATGTGACCTGCATAGCTCTGCTTTGAAAAATGTTAGCTAACTCCCAGGCAGCTAGCATCCAATCACTCTGGACTGCCTTCTTCGTGTTATATTTTTTTAAAAAACTCCACAGTTGGCACTTTTGTTGGCAGGGTAATCTCCGTGAAGATACTGGGCATTCGGATGGATCTATCAGCAGAGTGGGAGGAAGGATGTCCAGTAGAAGACAGGACAATAGCCCAAACCATGGGAGAGTTAGGTTCAAATTCCTACTCTACCACCAACTTCCTGTGTAGTCTGGGCTACTTAGTAACTTTGTGCTTCTGTAAAATGAGGACTATAGTACTTAACTACCTCACAATCATGTTGGGAGGATAAATACTAGAGCTGGGCACTCAAAAAATGTCATTTGGTAGAAACCTATTGGTTTTGATTAAAGTGCTTCTCATGTTCTGGCTGGAATTTGGTGACCCACCTTACAGTAGCCAATAACCTTGTGGCTAAGGCACTCACCTCAGTGTGGGAGAGTCAGGTTAAAGTCCTCGCTTTGCCTTATTCAGAGCAAGGACTAAAACTTGGGTTTCCCACATCCCAGGAAGTGTTCTGGCCACCAGGGGGACGGAGAGAGTCAGTCTCTGTGAGTGTGTGTGTCTCTCTCATGCTTTTTAGCAAAAATAAAAAATTCTAAAGGTCTCATTTCATTCCACATTGGAATGAAAACAGATTGCAAAACCTCAACATTTTTTACAAAACAAAATTGTTGTTTTCTGGCCAGTCCTAGTAAATACATTAAAAATCATGAAGCGCCCAGATGCTCCAGTAATGAGGGCCATATAAGTAGCTAAGATAGATTCTTGTACCTTGGTTGTCCCCCCGATTCAGTGTCAAACCATATTGTGGGAGTGTGTATCACTTTTGCCCACAATATGCTCATTCCCTGGATTAACAAAGGATTTCATTTTCCAGAGGTGTCAATGTAGAAGTTTTCATGAACACTAAATCAACTTTTAAAAGGAAGAAAGAAGGGGAGGGGAGGGTGTTATCTTTAAGGTTCATTTGAATACAAAACTCATCTCTGAATGCGATGATGATGTAAGGAAAGATAGCATAGGTTTTGATGGGGGGAGGGGAGAACCTATGATTGTTTGGGCTCATCATACATCCAATTGGTAAAGACTCCTTTTGCATTTCCTAGCTCAGCATAATCACACAGAGACATGCAAAACATATACCACAGCCCAGATGAACAGTGTATGCCTGGCATGTCATGACTGGGCTACAGAAACCCACATAAGAAAAGATGGAAACATAAGCAACACAGTTTGCTGCCAGTCTGTGAATACAAATCAGATTCTCTGCAAACTCTCAAATCAGGTTCTCTGCAATCTCCCTAGCTGTGGGATCACCAGCAATCTCTCTTGATAGAATCTGCCTTGGACCACACAGTGATAAAGAAAAACACATTCACTGCCATTTTCATACAGCAACAATGGAACTGGTATACAAAGATCTCAACAGGCATTAGCAGCCTCCATTTAAGCTAGTATCTTATTACAACTCATGACAGGCACTCTTTAAACATGTGCCACAGTCATCACACTGATGCCATTCATTTGGCAGCAACGCAAAGACTACAAAGGCAACAGGTCAAGTTCATCTGTGATGTAACTCCAGAGACTACTGTGTTATTACCTTGGGGATGAATTCTCCCCCCTCCCCCTGCCCAAACTGAAAGGGGAGAGGAAGGAAGTGTTTCTTAAAAGAACATTTAATATTATTGCTAAGAAAGAAGTACAGCCAGATTCACTTGAACACCTTTCAGAAGAAGAGCAGTCCCAAAATGCTCTGACCTGGGAAAAAACACTTTTTAGCAACCATTTACAAAGCAGAGAAGAAAAATGGGCTTGTGGTTAAAACATTTAATTAGAATTCTGGAAATCTAAAAGTCCCAGCTCTTCCCCACACTTCTTGGAAGTTCAGTAGTTTTCTTAGCGATACAAAGGCACAGATACTTAACTGGTCTAAATTGGCCTATTTACACAAGGTTCAAGTCCATGGGGAACAAGGGCCAAATTACTGGTGGCCACTCACATATATTCATCACAACAAAAAACAAACCAGTGAACACAAAATATATTGGTTCTGGATGGCTATGAACTATAAGGAAACTTAACAGAGGTCCATGAGATGCTGACTAAAGGAGAAAAATCAGTGTATGTCAGGTTGTTTTGCCAGACAGTGACTCAGTAACTGGAAAATATTAGTTAGATAAAGATACATGGTGAGGTGATTAGAGTGCATAAGTATATATAGGATGATTGTCAGAAACCACATCTGTGTAAGTGGGAACAGAAAGTACAGCTCATAAGAGATGGAGCAAGTGAATTTTGCACATTAAGGATAAACCTTATATACATATGCACTAATCTGAGTTGAAACATACAATATTTGGGGGAAATGCCAGTTGGGAGTTAAATATATGTTGGCTGCAGAAAAATACACAGTACTAGGGTACGTCTTCACTACCGGCCATAACAGCAGGTAGCAATCGATTTCTCGGGGATGAATATTGCATCTCATCTAGACACGATGTATTGATCCCCGAACGCGCTCCTGTCGACTCCGGAACTCCACCAATGCGAACGGCAGTAGCAGAGTCGACAGGGGGAGCCGTGGACGTCGATCCCGCGCCGTGAGGATGGTAGGTAACTCAATCTAAGATACTTCGACTTCAGCTAAAGTTGCGTATCTTAGATCGATCCCCTCTCCTAGTGTAGACCAGCCCCTAGATCTGGCAAGCATGTTGATTTCTACTAATATATACTGCCCTGATTCTAGTCAATATTTGTTGATTGCAGTAAACATGACTGCTGTTTTTAAAAAGTTATCTGAAATTACAGTACAATGGATACATTAACAAGCTTCCTCGGTAGCTACAAATTAAGAGACCAGTTCTGCCAAGGTTTGCACATGTGCTTAATTTCCAACTCCTAATTAGTTCCATTATAGGGCCCCTATGTGCTTAAAGCAAAGCACATGCGGAAGTATTGGCAAGATCAAGACCTTAAAGGACTAATCCTTCAAGTTCTTGCAACCCTAGGTAGATCCATTAACTTAAATGGGAATACTTAGAGTATTCGGCACAACAACTAACACTAAGTGGCTACAGGATCAGGCCCTAGTTTAAGACTAGATTCGGACATCCTTACTCATCAGTAGTAATACTTCAAGCCCTGATCCAGCAAAGCATGTATGCACATCCAACATTACGCTTCAAGTAGTCCCATTGACTACATTGAAACAAATCAGACATTTAAATTCAGTGCTGGATCAGCATCTTCCCCTACAAGTACTCCCACAAACTACTTACAGAGTGAGGTACTTCTCTGCCTGAGTAAGGCTGGCAGAATCTGGTCTCAGGAAAACATGTAGTTCTCCATTTTAATACATTAGTGGAGTTTAAAGCTTATATTCAGTAATTTGTGTTACTGGATTTAAAAGAACATATCTGATTAAATGTGAAAAGCTAATTTGATTAATGGGAAAATACAATAATTTGAGACAAAACATAGTTTGTCCTTTGCCATAAAGTAATTTAGTGTTTTGTGAAAGGCATCAAATTGACAGCCCTGGAAACTGAAATCCCTTACAATTCTGTTTAGGTTTAAAATAAAATGGTTACTTGCAATGGAAAAATTCTTTAAGCTAAAGGAAGTTAAATCCTTTTGAACAGATTCTGAGGAAACAGCAGGCGACTTTTAGATTCTTGAGGGATTTAGAGTATTGGTTTCCTGAAATTCACTTAAATATGCAAGTATTTGTATAAATGGTAATGTTTTGTATTCAGTTAAATTCTATGGGGTTTATGACATATGCATCTACTTAGGCCAAAAATGACATACTGTACTGTTACAGGATGAGAAAAATTATAAAGGCATCTCTTAGATCTTTGTCTTTTAGATGGAGACTAAATCTTATAGGAGCCTTCAAAGCACAATATGTACTTAAAATAACAAATTAGCAACCAAAGCTCTCCGACATATTCATCTTCACAATTATCACTAAATCCACACTCTGCCTCCTCCCACAGACAAAGGGCTAGGGTGTGGGTGGCAGTTTGGGGTCTGAAAGCATTACAGGAAGGGATGGGCGAAAGTGAGCTTAGCAAGAGAGATAACAACGCAGAGTTCTCTGTAGCTGGGGAAGCCGTTTTCTTTACACACCAAAAATTACAGGAGAGACTTTATAATCTGGGGAAATTATATATTTATATGGGGAAATTATACAGAGAAGTTCGGGTCTATCATTGGATGAAAGAGGAATTGTTGTCAATGGCTTACATGATCATTGCTCAAAAAACCTTTACCTACAAAGTATTTATATCATCTAAAGTGTAATCTTGCTCCCACATTCCCTTCTGCTACACTCAAGCTCTCTTCCTCCACATGAGGCTCAATTTTCACAAGATCAGTTCCCATTTAGGGAGCTAAATAAGGGGCAGATTTTCAGAAGCGCTCAGCACCCACTGGCTCCCATTGTGACACTTATGGACAGATTTTCAAAAAAAATCTCAGCTCCCAAAATGTTGTGCTCTAGTCACTTATTCTGGCACCTACAACAGAGCTGAGTTCATTTGAAAAATCTTGGCAAGTATGTAAAGTTGGAAATGGATAGCTCTCTAAAAGTTGAATAAATAAAATAAATAAATACATATTAATTATTAAATTATAAATTAATTAATTCTTTAAATAAAGAATCCTACAGAGCTCAGCTACTACTCAGCTGGTGCCAATACTTCACTATTTTGCACAACGCTGCCATTATTAATTATCTGTATGGCATGTCCCAATCAAGGAGCAAGACCTCACTCTATTAGGGATTGTACAAACATGTGGTAAACACACAGGCTCTGTCCCTCACAATCCAAGATGCAACAAGAGGATGGAATAGACAAAGGAAGAAAGGGAGGAGGAAACATTTTCAAAAGCACACTTTGCATGAAGAGATGGAATCCTATCTTGCAACAAGCCTAGCCAGTTTCAAATGGCAGCGTTTGGTAGGCTTCATGGCAGAGGCAAGTCTCAAGGAAGGATTTAAAGGAGGATAAGGTGATGGCTTTACAGATTGTGACAGAGTTTTCTACTCTTAAGGGTCATCATGGAAGAAGGCATGAAAGTACTTGTTGGGGAAGTAGATAAGCAGGTAATTGAGGCTGGCACATTGGCAGAGCTAAGATGGGTTTTGTATGTCTGTAAGACGATAGAAATGACAGGTTGGATGGGGTTACACTACTGAGGGAGGGGTTGCGGGGTGCAGGCTACAGGAGGGGTCTCATGGCTGGGGCAGAGGATTGGGGTGCAGGAGAAGGTGAGAGGTACAAGATCTAGGAGGGAGTTTGGGTGCAGGAGGAGGCTCTGGGGAGGAGTTTGGGTGCAGGAGGGAGCTCAGGAGGGGGTGGATGTTAGGGGGTGCAGGCTCTTGGAGGGGGATCAGGGCTGGGGCAGGGGTTGGGGTGTAGAAGGTGAGGAGGGGTGCAGACTCTAGCCAGGCAGTGCTTACTTTGGTTGCATCCCGGCTGGCAGCACAGCAGGGCTAAGGCAGGGCCCCTGCCTACCCTGGCCCTGCGTTGCTTCCTGTGACCCCTGAGGGGAAGCAGGGGGTCTCCACGCACTGCCTTCACCCCAAGCACCAACTCCACAGCTCCCATTGGCCAGGAACTGTGGCCAATGGGAGCTGCAGGGGCAGAGCATGCCTTAGCCCTGCACCGCTGCCGACTGCGAGCTGCCGAAGTAAGCGGGGCCAGGGAGGTCCATGTATTTCCTCCTCAGTGAGCCATTCCCAGAAGCAGCCAGCATGTCCCTGAGGCCCCTGGGGGGACAGGGAGCTCCACACGCTGCCCCTGCCCACAGGCAACACCCCCACAGGGATATGCTGGCTGCTTCTGGGAGCCTGCCTTAACCTCTGGGCTTTTAGTGGGCTAAAATCTCCCAATTTGGCTTCAGTAGCCTCCAGGAGATAGAGCCCAATTCCAGGAGACTCCCAGCGAAATCAGGAGGGTTGGCAACCCTAGTAGCAACTCACAGTTTGGAAACCACTAGTCTAACTATTCAAATTCCCTGTCCTTTCACGTTACCAGGGCTTAAATTCTCATAGAGTATTTCATAGATTCCCTCCTTCCCCCCAACATGCTATGAAAACTCCAGGGGGTTGAAAATATTTACTGGCGCTCTGCTCCAGACGGCTCTGAATGAATTTAAGCCCTGCATGTTCCCATCCTGTCTCTTCCTGCAATCCACTTAATCATTAACTTCACACCTTCCAACTTCTGTAACAAACAGCGGATCCTACAGACAACAGCCTCCTGCTTCACTACACATCCCCAGAGCAGGACTATTCTATGCACTGAAGGAGGCTGGGGTCCCATGGAAATAATAGTATGTAACAATGTAACTAAAGCTGGTTTTATAAGACATGCACACAAGTAATAATGACAGCCCTTATATAGTGTTTTTTCATCAGTAGATCTCAAAGCAGGGGAGTATCATTATCCTCATTTTACAGATGGGAAAACTGAGGCAGAGAGTAGCAAAAGACTTGCCCAAAGTCACCCAACAGGTCAGAGGCAGAGCCAGAAAAACAGAAACTAGATCAGCCCTGCACTACATCCACTAGGCCACACTGCCTCCACACAATACTGGCATATCCTGACTTGTTTGCTTAATTTGCATTTAATAATATTCTTTTAATGTAGTTTTATATGTAAGTATATATATATATATCCTTTCAAATGTGAATGTTGTAAGAATAGTCAGTAAGTCACACTGTGATCAATATTTAACAAGGATTCTTTCCAATGCTGCAAGGTGATTTAATAGCAGTTGTAATCAGGATGTATGAGGTGTTTTGCATTTTTATTTACCTGGTGTAAGTTGTCATAGGTATACTGATTTCAGTGACTGAGAACTTTGTCTATTTGGGTTTTTTAAAAAATATATATATATATTCTAATATCATATCTGTAAGTGAATGTCTAAATGGACAGCATAAAAAGATGTGAAAAAGATTACTTTGCTTTGCATCCTGAGAACAAGCTCAGTCGTCCAACCTTGTACATTTGGGTAAGCGGCTGTATTGCTTTCTACAGCAAAATCTCCAGCTTCTGAGCAGAGGCAAGGTATTTTCCCAAAGGTTGCTGATAAATCCTGAATTAGTCAGAAGCCCCCAGATAAAAGACACATAGTAAGAGAAGATCAGTCAGTCGGAGTACTGTTTAAATCTATAAGCAAGTTATTAATAGCTAGCCTAAGCCTGCTTATTTGGCTATCAGTCAGAAATTACTGACTGGGACACTTTTCTCAGCTGTACAAGGAACAACAAACAATGACTTTGAAAATACAGCGCTTTTGATTCAGCTACAGATGTTGTGGATCAATAGAAAGATGCCATATTTCACTATCATATTTGCTTCAACCTAAATAAATATTTGGTACTCAACTCAGTTTATAGTATGTTTGAGACCAACAGTTTGGTGGTAGTGGGGACTATCCCTTTAAGGAGATGAGCTTCCCAAACACAGTCTTTGAAGAGCACCTTGCAACTGCAACTCCTCAAAAACAGACTCCAACAAGAAACTGCAGAATTGGAATTAATTTGTAAACTGGACACTATCAAATTAGGCCTGAATAAAGACTGGGAGTGGATGGGTCACCAGGAGCGGCCCGAGGCACCAGTGCTCCAAGCGCGTGCCTGGGGCAGCAAGCCGCGGGGGGCGCTCTGCCGGTCGCCGCTAGGGCGGCAGGCAGGATGCCTTCAGCGGCTTGCCTGCGGAGGGTCCACTGGTTTCGCGGCTTCGGTGGACCTCCCGCAGGCGTGGTTGTGGAGGGTCCGCTGGTCCAGCGACTTTGGCGGACCTCCCTCAAGCGTGCCTGCGGGAGGTCCGCCGAAGCCGCGGGACCAGCGGACCCTCCGTGCTTTGGGCGGCAAAATGTCTAGAGTCGCCCCTGTGGGTCACTACAAAAACTAATATTCCTCTGCTGATATTCACACATTCTTGTCAACTGTTTGACATGGGCCACCTTGATTGCACTGGCCTGATTAGCACTACAAAAGTGATTTTTTTCCCCTCTCTTGGTATTCACCCTTTCTCAGCTGTTGAGAATAGGCCATTTCCACCTTAACTGAATTGGCTCTTTAGCACCAACCCCCCTTGGTAAGGCAACTCCCATCTTTTCATGTACTGTGTATTTATATCTGCCTACTGTATTTTCCACTCCATGCATCTGATGAAGTGGGTTTTAGCTCACCAAAGCTTATACCCAAATAAATTTGTTAGTCTTTAAGGTGCCACAAGGACTCTTCATTGTTTTTGCTGATACAGACTAACACAGCTACCATTCTGAATCCTGTCTTCTTGCGGTGATGTACAGCCATTTGGAACCAGACCCACACATAGCAGAGTTCATGCCAGCCCCTCAAGCACGCTGTGATCACAATGAACACCTCAGTGTAGTCTCAGATATGTTTTCCACTTCATTCAGCCAATTTTGAAAGCAAGAATTGATACCTATTTAACTACATTTAAAATCTGAGGAATAAATTACCTATTTACCTCCAGCAATATGTTTTTCAATGTAATAAAGGAACTTCATTCCAAAAGCCAGTCAAGATTGCTAAGCAACAAGTGTTGTTACTTAACACACAATTTACAAAACCCAAGGACTTAAAAAAGCAAGAAAATGAATAGTTAAGGAAATCATAAATCACACATAACAAACAAACCCATTCTTATCACATAAGCTTCAGGCACAGGGATTTGAAATAGGCATTGCAGCCTACTGAAGTAGACTTTATACTTTTAGAAACCATTTTAGGAACCAGAACTCCATTAGCTCGGCCTTCTTTATGGAGAGCATGTGTTTGAGGGAGATCTTGCAAACAAAATCTACATATTTTCTTGACTACAATAAGAAAGATGAAGTCAAATATACATTAAAGGATCTTGGAAGAAGAGTAATGATGAGGAAACCACACTGGGACATATGGGCCAGTGGAGGAAAGAAGACAGGATACTGGGCTAGATGGACCTTTGGTCTGATCCAGCATGACCATTCTTATGTTCTTAAGGCCACTTACCAACAACTATGTCCTTACTTGAGCAAAGTGTTGTCAACTCTCCCAAATGTATAGAGCAAGATGATTCTGGGAATCCAGCCCCAGCTGCTAGGGATCTCTCTGCAAAGCATCCAGCTTCTCCTCAACCCACAACATGCTAATTAATTAATTCTTTGTCTCTCCACCCACACAACTGTTCATTCCCCAGCCTTCACATCACTTCTAAAAAGGCAGGAGGGGTGATGGGTTAGAAAACAAGAAAGAGGGTCAAATGAGAAAGCTACAGCTTATAGTAGCAGCAGCAAAGTCAGCTACAAGAGCACTGGCTGGCAATGTTGGGAAATTAAATAAGCTCTCAATTGACTGGTCAGCACACATACGGTGCATTTCTATTTGGTAGGTCAGGCAAGCTATTATTGGCCATCTTTTGTTACTGATGAGATTTGTGAAGTTTATAATGTAATCCAGAAGTGAATTTCCCCTGGCTGTATTGCGTTCAAGCTGAAAAATATATAATCCTTGGACTGTTATTGTAAGACTTTTTGAATAATATGTTTAATTATGCAGTTCTCAAAGTTATACCAATGTGAAGTGGACTGTTAATGCTGTTTCTTTTTATGAGCCAAATCCTGACATCCTAACTCAGTTTTTATTGAGTCCTTCCCCAGGTTAAGCCATCATTGACATCATCAAGAGGTTTGCCTAACGGTATTTCCATATATGTGTAGTCAGTGCACCCCTCCTCTTGCCAATCTATCTAGGCTCTTCTTTGGCCCTCAGCATTAAAATTCATATCATATCAGATTTTGAATTTGGAAATTATAAAACTGGGTCCTAACAACTATGCAAATGCTTGCACACATGCTTACATTTACCCACGAGTAATCCCACTATTTATATAAGCAGAGCTCAGCTGGTGCACTAGTGCTTGCTGGATTGAGGCCTTCGTTTACTCTCTTATTTTGATAGGAAAAACTAGTTTTTTGTATTATCATAACTTTAAAATGAGTAAAGCATACATTTTAATGCATTGGTATCCAAGTCCTCAGGCTTCTGGGCACTTTAATAAAAGTTAGCTGCAGAGTAGGAGCAAAATAAGAGCCCAGTCCTGCAAAGATTTACGTATCTGAATAGTCTCACTGACTTCAGCAGGATTACTCATGGTGTGTAATATTAAGCATGTATGTATGTCTTTGCAGGACTGAGGCCTAAAACAGGCAGTGAAATAATATTTTGCCTACATGGTACAGTATGTATAAAGGACGCACGGAATCTATAAAGTGGGTTTTCTGCATTTCATGCCAAGATGTTATCTTTCTTGCAGTGCTTCTGAACTGTGGGGCCCAATCCTGCAGTTGCTAAGATTTCAAAACAATTGACTTCAGTTATGTGCACACAACTGCTGCAGGATCAGCGCCCCTTCATTCTTTTAAGAAGCTCTCAGTGCACAGATTGAACTTGAGAAAGGATCTCTATAGAATCACATTGGCAGACTGGACAAAGATTAATTTATTATACATTTTAATTTCAAAAATTTAAAAAATAAAAATCAAGTAAAAACATTTTTATGATGGCCACATGGCAACTATTAATTATACAGAACAACAGAAAGGAAGACATTACTTAGCACTTTGGATCAACCCAAATGTGTTTGTTCTTCAAAGTTTTATAGCACTTTAAAGTACACAGTGTTCTTTTTAGGCAAATGTAAGGGCAGTAGGTCTACACTCCCACTTAAGTTGATCTAAGGGTGTGAAAAAGACAGCTTTTACCTCTCATGGCAGTGGAGTAATCATGCCAACAGGAGACTGCTGTCCCGTCAGCATAGAGAGTCTTCACCGGACGTGCTACAGCAGCGCAGCTGCATCAGTGTAGCACTTCTAGTGTAGATCTGTCCGAAGTCTGTATGAGTTTTGTTCATTCCAGGAAAGGCTTATACTACTCATTAAACAACTTTTCTCCCTTTACAGCAGGCTCCATTGAATTGTTTCTTAAGAGCTGATTCCTTTATTAGTACTCTTATCCATCTGAAATTATATCTTCCCCATAGAGCCTATCACAAAATTCTGATCTGAGTTTTGGCATAGATTTCAGGAATAAATAGTTTGGTGATGTTAGTCTTCATAAATGTAAGAACGGCTATACTGGGTCAAACCAAAGGGTCATCTAGCTCAGTATCCTGCCCTCCAACAGTGGCCAATGCTTCAAAGGAACAAACAGAACTGGGCAATTATCACATGATCCATCCTCAGTTATCCAGTCCCAGCGTCTGGCTGTCAGAGGCTTATGGACACCCAGAGCATAGGGTTGCATCCCTGATAATCTTGGCTAATAGCTATTGATGGACTTCCAAGAACATATCTAATTCTTTTTTTAATCCAGTTATAGTTTTGGCCTTCACAACATCCCTGGCAACGAGTTCCACAGGTTGATTGTGCATTAGAAATACTTACTTTTATTTGTTTTAAACCTGCTGCCATTAATTTTATTAGGTGACCACTGGTTCTTGTGTTCTATGAATGAGCAGATAAACACTTCCTTATTCACTTTCTCCACAGTAGCCATGATTTTATAGACCTCTATCACAGGGGCTGGCAACCTACGACACGCGTGCCACCTTTGGCACGCGAGTCGATTTTGCCTGGCACGCAGCTGCCAGCCAGGGTCCAGGCTGCCAGCCCTGCTCAGCGTCCAGCTGGCTGAGTGAACAGAACCCCAGACCGGCAGAGGCTGAGTGGGGCCAGCGGCCGGGACCCCAGACCTGCAGCAGGCTTGCCCCCTACCCCGGTCCCTCCTCACAGCGCTTGGGTTCTGCGGCTCCCAGGAGTGTGAGTCGCCAGGGTGCAGGGCCCTGAGCCTGCTGTGGGAGGGGCGGCAGCGATAGCTCACACACTCCCGGGAGCCACAGGAGGCAGTGAGGCGCAGTGAGGCGCAGAGCAGGGGGGGGCGCACGGGGACCGCCACCCGCATGCATCTGTTGCAGGAGCCCCCCTGCAGCCCAGGCACGTGCGCCCCCTGGCTCCCCCCTCACTGCGCTTGGGTTCTGTGGCTCCTGGAAGTGTGAGCCGTTACTGCCGCTGCCGCCTAGCAGCTCCCCCCGTCCCACTGCCTCAGCACTCCACGTGGAGTTTTGCCTCCACGTGGAGCCAGCATCTGACCAGCATGGGCCTGGTAAGGGGAGTCCTGGGTGCAAGTCAGGGAGCAGGGGGGGTTGGATGGGTAAGGAGTTCTGGGGGTCCTGTCAGGTGATGGGGAGTGGTTGGATGGGGTGTAGGAGTCCCGGGGGGTGGGGGGTGGATAAGGGTTGGGGCAGTCAGGGGACAAGTAGGGTCCTGGGGGCAGTTAGAGTCGGGGAGGTCTCAGAAGGGGGCAGTCAGGGGACAAGGAGCAGGGAGGATTAGGGGTTCTGACCAGGGCAATCAGGGTGGGAAGTGGGAGAGAGTGGATGGGGACGGGGCTCGGGCAGGGCTCTCCCATCTTTTTGATTGTTGAAATATGGTAACCCTAGGCAAGCGGGGAGCTGGGGGGGCACATGGGGGCTGGCGTCCGCATACATCCACTGCAGCCTGCAGGAGCCCCCGGGGGGGTGCTGAGCCACAGCCTGGGCAGGAGGGGCAGGGGGGCGCAGCTGTTCCCCACCAGTGGCATGGCTGCCTTTGCAGGGCTGCCACCCCCCTGCACCGTGCCGACTCCTCCATGGCTGGGGCTCGCTGCTGCCGCAAGTGCAACGCTCTGGCTCTCCAGTGCCTCCGGAAGGCGACTCCTCTCTGGCGAACTGCTGCAGCGGCCCAAGCCTGGCAAAGCCAGAGAGTGGACTCAGGGCAGGGGCCACTGGGGTGGGTGGGGAGGGCTCGCGGGGTAGCTGTGCACCCTCCAGGGGAGTTCAGGAGGCAGGGAGGGGGAACCTGATCTGGGGAGCAGACCCTGGGCATGGCTGGCCCCTAGGCATGGCTGGCCCCTGGGGTCTATAAAGGCTTGTTGGGACTTGCCCCTCAATGAACCGATGTGCAAGGAGAGGGGAGGGGGGCCACAAGGTGGAAATTTCACCTAGGGCGCAAAATATCCTTGCACCAGCCCTGCCCCAAGGGATGCCTGCACCCCAGATTAAGAACCACTGCACTAAACTGATAAGATCTGCATTTTAATTTAATTTTAAATGAAGCTTCTTAAACATTTTTAAAAACTTGTTTATTTTACATTCAACAATAGTTTATAGACTTATAGAGAGAGACCTTCTAAAAACGTTAAAATGTATGACTGGCACACAAAACCTTAAATTAGAGTGAATAAATGAAGACTCGGCACACCGCTTCTGAAAGGTTGCCGATCCCTGCTATATCATATCCCCCCTTAGTAATCTCTTCTCCAAGCTGAACTGTTCCAGTCTTTTTAATCCAGGGATCTAAATTCAAATCACCGCGAGGACCACATGAGGACTAGTACATTGGCCTGAGGGCTGCACCACTGCAACCTTTTCATACAATGATACAAAAGTATAGTCAAAAATGAAAAAAAATGAAGAGTAATATTATATGCTATTAAATGTCAATGTATTAACTTGTTTAAAACTGTAATACGAAGAGGGGTTTTAATAAAATATAAACACTCAGTAATGTACCTCACTCAAATGACAAAACACACATTTACTTTTAGAATTACTTTTGTTAAAGCTCCCTCCTCTGCCTCCAGCCTTACCCCCACTCCGCCCCTTCCATGAGGCCCCACCCCTGCCCCACCTCTTTCCACTCCTTCCCCACCCTCATTCCAACCCCTTCCCCAAAGTCCCCACCCCAACTCCGCTCCCTCTCTGCCCCTATTCCAACTCCTTCCCCAAATCCCTGCCCTGGCCTTGCCTCTTCTCCGCCTCCTCCCCTGAGCACGGCACATCCCCGCTCCTCCCCCCCCCCCTCCTGGAAAGTCCTAAGTGCCGCCAAACAGCTGTTTGGTGCCAGGAAGTACTGGGAGATAGGCAGAGGAGCAGGGTCGTGGTGCACTCACAGGAAGGAGGGCAGCTTGGCTGCTGGTGGAGTCGGCACCTATGGCAGGCCACAGGAAATAACTCAGCGGGCTGCATGCGGCCCATAGGCCACATGTTTGAGACCCCTGTTTTAATCTCTCCTCCTTGGGAAGCTGTTCCATACCCTTAATCACTTTTGTTGCCCTTCTCTGTACCTTTTCCAATTCTAATATATCTTTTTTTGAGATAGGGTGACCAGAACTGAACACAGCATTCACGGATTTATATAGTGGCATTCTGATATTTACTGTCTTAGCTATCCCTTTCCTAATGGTTCCTAACATTCTTTTAGCTTTTTAGATTGCCACTGAATATTGAGCAGATGTTTTCAGAGAACTATCCATTATGACCCCAAGATCTTTTTCTGTCGTGGTAACAGCACATTTAGATCCCCTTATTTTGTCTTTATAGTTGGGATTATGTTTCCAATGTGCATTACTTTGCATTTATTGATACTGAATTTTATCTGCCATTTTGTCGCCCAGTCACACAGTTCATGGAAAAATCCTATAACATTTAATATTGAATTCTATTCCTGCAACAGAATTTCATGGGATGATTTTTAAAAAAAATAGAAGGGTTATCATTCTAAATTAAACTCTATAGGCTTTTAGAACCATTTTTATACAACACTATTGGTTTTATTGTTATTTAGTTCTATAGCTTTTTTTCTAGATGGATCAATTAAGAGTTCTGGTTTGTGCCATGAAATAGGGTACCAAGGCTTTTCTCTTAAACAACTTCATTAGCAGCTGTTAAAATCTTGTATGAAGGTACTGACTCACTGAAGCAAGTGAAACTCAATAACCAAGAACTAAGGGAAGCAGATAAGAGTGATTCTGTAGAAAGAGAGGGAACTGGGGTCTGAGACAAAGAGATTTCTGCAGAGAAACCCTTGGAACAACCAAGCTTAGTCTGATGTTTACATTTTGCTATGGTTGTGTGAATTGTCAATGTACACAGTGCACATGAAAGTGGTACATAGTGGTAAATAGCTTTTATTCAGAGAAGGTTAGGAAACCTGCATACTTGCAGGTGATTGTGGAGGTAAAACCAGTGGTGAGCTGGAGCCGGTTCCCACCAGTTCGCGGGAACCAGTTGTTAAATTTAGAAGCCCTTTCAGAACTGGTTGTCCCACGTGGGACAACCAGTTCTGAAACAGCTTTTAAATTTAACAATCTGTAAAGCTCCAGCAGCTCCCTGCCCCGTCGCCAGCTCCAGCTCACCTCTGCCTCCTCCCCTGTAGACGGGAAGCCTGGGAAGGCTGAGAAGGGCGGTTTTGTGCAGGTGAGTGAGGGTGGGAGCAAGGAGAGCTCCGGGGAGGGGCGGCATGGCCCAGCTCCCTGGCCTCGGCTGGGCGGCGCGCCCCAGCCCCGGCTTCGGTCCCGGCCAGGTGGTGTGGCCTGGCTCCGGCCCTGGCGGTGCAGTGCGGAATGGCCTTGTCCCGGCTCTGGCCTGGCACCCCAGCTCCTGCTGGGCATAGCAGCTCAGTCCCAGCCTGGCTCCGGCGGTATGCCCCAGGCCCAGCTTCAGCTTCGGTCCAGGCCCGGTGATGTAGCCCGGCTCTGGCTGGGCGCCCTGGCCCCAGCTCCTGCCGGGCACCACAGCTCAGTCCTGGCCCGGCTCCGGTGCCGCGGCCTGGGCCCGGCTCCGGCTCCGGCTTCAGTCCCGGCCGGGTGGTGTGGCCCAGCTCCGGACAGGCCTCACAGCTCAGTCCCAGACCGGCTCTGGTGGCGCGGCTCGACTCCAGCGGCTTGGCCCACCTCTGGCCCCGGCCCCAGCCCCAACCAGGCTCCCTGGCTGGGCAGAGTGCCACGGCTTCAGTCCCTGCCGGGCAGTGTGCCCCAGCCCCAGCCCCGGCCCTGACTCCTGCCGGGCACCCCCAGCCAAGCGGCCCCAGCTGAGTGGCTCCTGCCTGGCCCAGCACCCCTGGCCTGGCCTCCAGCGCGGTAAGGGGGCAGGGAGCAGGGAGGGGGTGTTGGAAGAGGGCAGGGGAGTTTGGGGGTGGGTGGATAGGGCAGGGAACAGAGGGATTGAATGGAGGCAGGGGTCCTGGGGGGCCATCAGGAATGAGAGGAGGGATTGGATGGGGCAGCAGGGGGCAGTCAGGGGACAGGGAAGGGGGTGGATGGGGCAGGGGTCCCGGGGAGGTGGCATCAAGGAATGTGGGGGGTTGGATGGGGCAGGAGTCCCGGGGAGTGGGGGGGGAGCCACGAGGGAGGTAATTGGTTGTTAATTATTTGGCAGCTCATCACTGGGTACAATCTAAATAAATAATTCAGATATAGGTTCAGGTCTACATTTCAAACACCCATAGGCTTTGGAGTCATTGTTCCAGTTTGTCCTCAAAGAAAGGACACATAGTCAAGAGTGCCATGGTTGGAATCACAGTTGGAACCATGACTCATTGTATGATTTGGGGCAGAGTACTTAACTTTCTTGTGCCTCTGTCAATTCAGCTGATAAACTGGGAAAGAAGCAGACCTTCACTGAAAAACCAGATGCTCCATCTGAGCTGAGCTCTCCTGAAAAACACAGTACCATGAACACATGCTTTCTTTCACGCTGCAAACTAGTAAATGAAAATGCGCTGCGCTGTAAATGCAAATGTAATCTCTGACAATCAATTACATATCATGATTGTACATTGAAAAAAAAACACAAACAAGAAATACACAAATATTAAATCCTGTAGAACTAGAAGATTGTTAATTCCTAAGGTTTGGATTCTGCAAACATTTAACCATGTGAATAACCTGTCTCACAAGTTGTTTCATTGAGTTCAATGGACTACTTGTACATAAGTGTTTATAAAATTGGGACCTAAATGAGCATCCAAAACTGGGAAGTGTATTTCTGTTTATCAAGCATTATTCATCCATTAAAACCTGAAACCAATGTGAAATTTCTCAATACATATGACCGTTTGAGTGCATTTTGATTCTGACATGGTGTGCATTTCATCTTTCCCAGCCAACACATACACTAAGCAATGAAGGAATTTAACCAAGAAAATAAATCATATCCAATTCATCTGCAATATTCAGAGTAAAGCTAGAGATACTTCTGAGCAGATCAAATATAGCCCTTATTAGAGCTGGATGAAATATTTCAGCTGAAACTTTTTTTGCTGAATTATGCAGATTCAGGTGAACCAACCATTTTGTGAATTTATGTCAATTTCAGTCAATTCTTTTAGTTGAAGAAAAGTTTCGGAAATGTCAAAATGGTTAATTTTGAAATTTCTGAAGTGAAACATTTTGATTTTTTGAGCTAGATTCACAAGGGGACTTAGGCACCAACAACAAGGCTGGGAAGGAAGTGGTGCAGCCACCACCACTCTTTATAGCCAATAACCCAGTGGTTAGGGCATTCACTTGGGTTGCAGGAGAGCCAGGCTCAAATCCCTGCTCTAGAACAGGGACTTGAATACAGGTTTCTCACAACCCAGGTGAGTGCCCTAACCACTGGATATAGAGCATAAGGAAAGGCTTCTTCTCCTTCTCCTCCTCGGTTTTGTGAATGGTTCCTAAGTCCCCTTGTGAATCTAGCCCTTTGTTTCCAAGTTTCCTTTGCTCTTATTAAAAACCAGAACACCGAAGAGGCCCAAAATGGAAACATTTTGTTTCAGGTCAAATGAAACATTTGGTCTGACCCACAACTAATTTCTTCTGACTTTTTCCTTTTGCCAAAAATGCCCCCAAAATTTGGTTTTGGTTTGATCTGTAATGATTATTATTATTAAATTATTAATTATTAATTATTATTGTTATTATTGAATGACCACTGAATCAAAAAAGGAGTAATTCACACAGTTCTAGTGCTAATTCTCTCAGACATACTACTATTTCCCTTTAAATATAAAGTGCTCTTCCAAGAAGAGTGCAGGGCCCTCTTTTTCTATTTATTTCCTCTTCAGAGAGCATTGTATATGCTGGGCACAGAGATGTTTTCACACTGTGCTGGAATGAAGCCAAAAGAGGCTCTGCACAGCCCCTGCACAGCTGGGCTAAATCCTGGGAGCTGGGGAATGCTGGCCAATCAGTACCCCTCTCTCCCAGCTGGCCAATGGGTGCCAGAGACTCTCAAGGGGAGGAGCTACCTATTGTCCTTTGGCCAGTGTCTTCCTCTCTTGCTAGTGGGACTGCGCCCCTTTTGCAGCTGACCCCATCAAGTTCACCACCTGTTGATGTGGGTGGGTGGCATTTTTGGTAACATCTATATTTTAGAGATGACCACAGAAAATCAAAGCCAAATAAGGATTACTCTTTAAGAAAGTCCCATAAAGGGCTTTTGTTTTATTTGGGTTTGGGATTGGTTTTCTGTTTTGTTTTGTTTTTAATGTATTTTACTTAAATTAATTTTTTAAAAGAAGGCAAGTCTAGAGTCCATTCCATTTCTTAATCAGGTTGGAGTCTGGAAATCATGAAAAGACCAAAACAATCACCAAAATGAGGAACTGTTACTTGCTTTTGTTTTTGAATGTCTCTGCAGAGTACAACATAGTGATCATAGCCAATTCTAAGCCTTTTCCAGAACAGTCAAATCTTTCCTCAAGATTCATCTCCCTCAACTTCCAGTGCTGGCCTCCATGTAAATAAAGAACAGCTCCTGATCTTTAACTGTTTTAACAATGACTTCCGCAGGACTACTCATGGTTTGAGGTACTATTCAACATGAATAGGGATATCACAATTTCATCCTATAATACCACACCAGATGCCCATGACTACCGAAGATCAAGATATAGGCTCGCACAACTGTGGGTTTTTTCATATTTAAAAATATACTTCTTTGTTAAGCCCCCTCATTTTTTTTGTTCTGTCTCAACTATTTTGCTTGATCATAGGCTGCATCTTTTTGCTGTTTATAGACCACCTGGAGGTGATGTCCATTATTATCCAGGTCACCCATGTGTGCTTTTCTCTTTCAGCATTGGACAAATAGCCATATTTTTAAGACATGGGGCTCTTAAGCAACTCGATTCACCCACGGATACAGTGCATGCAGTTATTCAGGCATTTTGAATATCTGGCCTGCAATGATTTGACAGTGACATTCTTAATTCAAGTGTGTAGGGGGGGAGTACAAGAAGAGAGGGTTTGGGACTCAGATTTTGTTCTACATCCAACTGTTTAGTATTTTCAATAGCTGAATTCTTATTCTTTGGGGAAGGCAGGTGTTTTTGCTCTCTTCAGCAGCGCATAACTCTCCTACCTTTGTCTATTCATTTTCTCGCCTTGTGCATCTCTCACAGGATCACTGGGTGGATGTTGATGGAAACAAGATATTTATATTGTGTTGAAAATTTCTTGGTGAAAGCATGCCATAAATAAATTACCTTAAGGTACTTTGTATGTGACCTGCAGGTAAGATGCCTCTCTTGAGAATCCCTGAACATCCATTCAATAGTTATCTCTGTTTCTTCACAACATTAGATTTTCACTCACAACCAAAGGTTTACTTGAACAGTTCCCCACGTTGCTACAAGGATTTGCCACCTCCTACATTCTGTTTCCAAGGCAACTACTGGTCTCACATTCCAAACACTATGAGAGCTGGACATCTTCTTGCTATTTGCACCTCTCATCTTGAAAAGATTACAGCTCCAGTTCTGCAAATCTGCTCCCCATGGAAGGACACTCACAGCCATTCAGAGCTGAAGTCAGTGGAGCTCCATGCCTGAGTACCTGGGGTTTTATTCTCCACAGCCTTGCATTTTATGTAGTCATTATGTGCAAAGTGGCTATAGAATGCTACCATTCTAATTTGGTTGTGTTTTATACCTATTATACAAATAAATGTAAATGACTATATAAGATGCAATGCTGTAGAGAATCAAGCCCTTAGTCTCTAATGATTTCTTCTTCTGATGCATCTTTACAAGTAAAGCTTAGCATTCACTTAGCATCCAATGTAATTTTTGTCCTAGTAGAAGGAAATGTATACTGTAACTAAAATTCCATCTGTTGCTTTTCATTCTGTCGCCCTTCTGGAAAGAGAAGGTAATTGGCAAGAACAGGCTGGAATGGAAAACTTCAAACCTACTAAAAGCAAAACACACATTGAATATGTACTTGGAAGAAAGGTGGGGAGGGATACAACAATTTTTCCAATATACTTCACCACCTGAAGTCCTGCTGGAAAAGTAAGAAACTGATTGTATAAGATATGCTCGCCTGGTCATACTATATGACCCCCTCCAAGGCCCAGATTCAGTAAGATAGCTAAGTACATGCATATGAGAAGACCTAGAGACTTGAAGTTCCTTGCTGAATCAGAGCTTAAGTGCTATAGAGAAAAGAGACAAAAATCCAAAACATTTCTATAATTCCTGTTGAAACAGATGTATTATTTGTGGACTAATACACAACAAAGTTAATTCCCACCGCAACCAGCAGGAGGCGCCACGATTGTGAGTCTGCAACCTGTTACGGGGCATTTGGGGCACTTTACATATAAGCCCTTCTAAAATTATGCTAACAGGATTTTCACATTTTGAATGATCCTGGGAAAATGGTCTTGTAATAGTTTAAATACTTTAAAGGAAGGTGGGGGGGAATTCTGTGTGCTTAAAGGCAATGCTTTCCATTTTGACAGTAGGATGTTATACCTTAACATGAAGGAAAGAGGAAACTATTCTGGTGTTTTGCTACACTATAAGAAGGGATCATTGGATATACAGTTTTGCTTTTCAAATTTAAAAGATACAAAGCTTATGTGACTGGCTTCCCCCTTCTCTTTAATCCTTTGCCACACAGATCTATAGATCCATTGTCCCACTTGAACTCACAATAAATGGGGAGTAAGCCTCTCCCATGAGCTACTTAATTTAAACACAGCCTGAAAAAAAGACTCCATAGCAACTAAGATGGCTTTTCAATTAGCTAGGAGGATTTATAATGCCTGTCCCTACAACAGATACTGTTTTAATATATTTATTTATCTTGAGGAATTACATTGGAGGTAAAGAAAAGAGCAGTTGAAACATGTGAAATAGAATATAGCTTGAATAGCTTTGCACAGCTAACTTCACAGGCTTCCTCTATATCTGACCACAGGACCCCAGAATACCCACCTCTTTCGAAGATGAGTTAAAGTAGCTGCTGTTTGCCTGATAAAAACTTCTAAAGACTATCATATGAGATGACCAGAAACATACTCCCAAAAAAACCTCTTTGTTAACACAGAGTTAAACTTGTAAATATGCATTCATTAATAATACTACAGTAAGAGAACACCATGGTTCTAGGGGGAAGCACTCAAAAGTCAGAAATGCCAAAGTTAAGAGTCCACACCCTTCACTCTGCCACCTCATCCAAATCTAGCAGCCTCTAATTTCATTATCTCCTGTTACTTCTCAGATGATGCAATATAATATACAATGGATGGAGAATCTGGGGGCTTGGATTTTCATACAGTGAACTCTCAAGCCTGCTTGTATGTGCATTTCTCCATGCACTGAGAGAGATGAAGTTGATGTGTCTCTTTTTTTTCTGTCCTGTTTATATCTCTCAATAATAATTTATTAATAATTTAGTTTATGTCTCTCAAGAATAATTCAGTCACACTCCTGTTTCTTGTGTGTACCATTGCTTTTTGCATGTGCACTTACTATATGTGGAGGGCAAACCTGGGATATTTGCACCTGCACATACCTGTACATGGGATATTTGCACCTATACCATAGGTGCCCTTTCTTAACCATGCACACATGCACGTGCAGTCCGTATGTCATAAGCAGGGGTTAGAAGTCGCCAGCTCCAAAAACAAAACACAGGTTTCTAACACTTGTGGTAAAGGAGTAACAGCTGATAATACTGTCCCCTTGTTGAACCTACCATTACAGGGAATGCCACAGATACTACAGTAGCATGGGTTACATGTGCACACAAAAGCAGGCATGCAAGTGGGCCTCTACATTTAAAAAATCAGGTCCTTAATCTCCGTAGGAGTCAACCTAGTGCCTTTCAGAAGAACTCCATTCTCTTTAAAAAATAGAGTCACTTTTTATTTTAATAACGATGCAGACATTTGGGGAGGGCACAATATATGAACAATGTGCCTTTAATATTAAATCCATTTTTGCTGATGTGTTGTGGTTTAGAACTAGGGAGGGCATTAGCTGTTGTTTTGGTTTCCTAGTCTTTTTTATATTAAGCTTCATCATAGTTTGGTTCAATCCTTATTTTGTAAGTATGTAAATACAGACAATCCAGTGCCAATACTGCAGCTGTAATTCTGGTCAAAATGATACACACTAGGATATAAACTTCCAAATAAAAATAAAAAGCATTGAAATGAAATCTGACATTGCAGCTCGTTAAACTGGAAGACTATCCATGACATTTTATTAAATATCAGTTAAGTATCTTTAAGCAAAATGAGGATGACTTTAGGAAATGGAATGGTCATTGACTGAATATATATCATGATAGAAACATAGTAATGACCATCTGAAATCAGTGGCCATCTAGTCCACTATCTTATCTCTAACAGCAACCAGAATCAGAGGTTTCAGTGGAAGTTGCAAAACACACACACCCCCCTGCAATAGGCAGGTATGAAATCACTACCCAGAGGACAAGTTTATTCTTAATCTCCAATAGTCAGAGATTAATTTATGCTCTGAAAAATGGGGGTTTGTATCCTTTCCAAAGATCTTGTTTTTTAGTTTGAATATTACTATTATAACTGTGTACATTCTTGTCATCCAGAGAAATGTGCAATTCTTTTCTGAATTCTATTGAGCTGTTGGCTTCAATGATGTCCTATAGCAATGAGTTCCACAGGTTAATTGTGTGTTGTATGATTTTCTTTTACCAGTTTTGAATTTGCCACCTTTTACTTTCTATTATAAGAAAAGGATAACTGAAGTGCCTGACCTCCCTTTTATGTATTGTTAATTATTTTATATACTTTTATCACATCCACTTATTTATCTCCTCTCCAAGAGAGATATTCCTAATCTTTTCAACCTCTCCTCACATAAGAGTTTTTCACTGCCCATAATTATTCTCATCCTGCACTCCCTCTATTTTTGCTATATCCTTTTTGAGACTGAATGACCATAACTGAACACAGTATCCCAGATAAGGTCACACCATTGATTTCTATACTAGCATTAGAATATGGCTTGTATTATTTGCCATCCCATTCCTTGTGTAGTTTAATATTTTGTTTGCTTAATAAAGTTTTGCTTTTCTTAATCTTTGCTATACATCGAATAGAAATGTTCACTGAGCTGTCTGTAATGATGCTCAGTTCTTTGTCATAGGAACAAAGAAATCCAGTAACCTCTATCTGACAGTGGCTAGTACCGGATACTTCAGAAAAAGGTATAAGAACCCTGCAGTAGGCAGATGTGGGATAAGCTGTCCACCACAGAGATCTCCTCACTCAGGTCTTTAATTGTTAGAGATTGACTTAAACCCTGAAGCATAAAGTGAAGGTGTTTTCCTGTGCTGGTAGAGTTAAGTCAGAACATGGTAAGGTATATGCTCAGTTTAAATTATTCCCTTCAAATATGCATTATTTTGCAGTTCTCAACATATAATTTTATCTGCCATTCTGTTCCCCCATCTGCCTCACATGGTTAAGCCCCTTTGAAGTTCTTCAGTCTTGTCTACCCTAAATAATTTTGTTTTATCTGCAAATTTTTCCACCTCACTGCTCACCTCTTTGTAGATCATTCACAAATATATTAAACAATACTGATCCTAGTATGAAACCTGTGGTACCCCTCTGCTAACCTTTTGCCAGGATGAAAATTACTATTCTTCTTTTTCTGTATCTTAGCCAGTTTCTGATTCATAACAATATTTTGTCTTTCACACCATGAATACTTAGTGTGTTTAGTAGTCTGTTGTGAAGGACTTTGTCAAAAGCCTTTTGAAACAGACTGAATAAATTGCAACAACTGGCTCTCCTTTATCCACTATTTTATTGGCCCATTCTGAGAATTCTAATAGATACGGAAACAAAATATTCCCTTATCAAAACTATGCTGGTTGGATCCTAAGATATTGTGATCTTCTAAATGTTTTACGATTTTATTTTTAGTTAGTTATCTTTTCAACCAAATTTCTAAGTACAGAAGTAAGATTCACTGGACTGTGACTACCCAGATTACATGTAGCACCTTTTTGAAATAAAGGTTTGCTATTCACCAGTCTTCTGGTGTGGCATCTAATTTCAATGAGAGAATACATGTTTTTGCCAGGAGCTTGACAACTGATAAAGAATGCTTCATGGAATTACAGCCATTTGAGCCTTAGTTAATGATCTTAGCATATACTGTTTTAAGGCAGCTCTATTTCTGTATGCACATACATAATTAGTACCTATTAATTAGTAGGTAAGGTGCTAGTAGATGGCACTGAAGAATGTATAGTATAGTTCCTGGCTTTTTCAAGACCAATAAAACTGGATACTGTGCAACTGCAAATGGCTTGCTGTTTGCAGCTCTTTACACATGCTGCCTTAGCTGACTGAATAGGGAACATTGGTTTTCAGCGCAACAAATCTTGTCCTAAATTCTGCAGGCATGTAAAGGTGGCCACAGATAGGGAAAGGTAAGCAGATGCCAAAATGTGTGGCTTGGTGCTTCCCGTTTCCAATCTAACAAGCTTCAGTAAAGATGGCTGGCTTTATCAATATGTTTCAGGCTGTGGTGGCTATGCTCTTTTATCTCCAAAGCTCCCCAGGCAGACTGTGTTGGGTTTGCACCCTTCTTTCGAGAATGCCAAGACTTGGTGTTGAGAACATTCTTGCAGAGCATTATTGCAGGATGCATGTGAAAAATGTGCCATCGCCTCAAATACAGTAAGAAAGAGAAAAACAAAACAAGAATTCAAAATGCTTACCAGCTAGTGGAGAGGGAGGGACAGCATGCCTCAGCCAATTGCAAAATGGCTATGTTAGGGCTTTAGCTATTTTACTCTGCCAGTTTTAAAGGACAAGCTCCCTGAAAGGCATCCACTAGTGGAAAAAATTCCACTAAGAGCCCTACGCTATACCGGGTGAAAATCAGTAGTGACCATGTAACCATGAAATAAAAGAGTTGCTATTGTGTAGCACCACTATGTTAACTTGAGATTTGTGGTAAGGAGCCATATGGCTAGTAGCCACCTAAATAAATGCAAAGGTCACACTTAATTACCAAGACACCCAGCATCTCTAAACCTCTTAACATACTGTGTTCAGAGCTGTCTAGGACTGAGCCTCTTTTAACATATATCCTAGTTAGTCAGGTTGCTAATGGATTATTCTGAGAAGTGTTCAGAGCCTGTCCAGAAACTGTTGTGTTTTAATAATGGCTGCTGTATCGCCATCAGTGTTTTTCTCCTTTGAAATTCTGGAGAACATGCAAGAGGATTGCATCACAGGGGCGCAGTGTAGTGCAGGAACTTGCACCCTCAGGGGATGTCTACACTTCGAGCTGGAGGTGTACATTCCAGCTCAGGGAGACATACCCACACTATCTCTTACTGAGCCAGAGCACTATGGCCAGGCAAATGGAGGAAGGGGTCAGCTGCCCCACATACATGTCTAGTGTCTCAGACAGGTATGTACAACACCTTGGATATGACATTTGGGCTCTTGCTTTCGCCTCCTCCCTTATTTCTTTCCTGTTCTAGCGTTCATTTTTTGCCTCCGTTGAATGAGAGTCTGGCTTAGCTTCCAAGACAACTCCACCTTTGCAGCAGTGCTGAGAGTGTCAACAGAAAGGCAGCAAAGAATAATGCCTTACACAGCCTGATGGTGATTAACATTTGCCATATCGTGGAGTGGCTGGTAAAACCACATGTTTAGCTTTTGGGTCTCCAGCAATGAGCCTACAAGTGAAAGAAACTGAGACAGAAGCTACATTTTTTATTTTACTATTCTTTTCTCCCCCTCCTGCATATGTTTAGCTTAAAGAAACTAGGATCAGACTCCAAAAAACAGCAGCTTCAGACCAGCTAAACGAAACTTTGTTTTTTCTCCCCAAAGGAACAGTTAATGCCATCAAAAAGACAAACAAGATTTCCCTCTATAAATCTCAGTACAGCTAAAAGTAATGGGAATAAGGTGTATTATTAAAATAAAAGCCTTACTATGTACTTTACATTTTAAATGCTTTACCTGTTTTTTCATTTTTTCTTTGTCTTTAATATGTGATTTCAAAGATTTTTGGTTGCCATTTATTCAATAGTTAGACAAAGTGCATTCACTGGTTTAAAAAAAGCCCCGCACAAGTGCCCAATATTTTGTACTATTGATGTTTCATTGACATGCCTGGTTTGATAAATATGAGTAGTGTCAGAGTCAGTAGTTTCATTCAGTTTACTAAAATCACCCACAACATGTCCTGGATGGTTTAAAGAGGCTCACTCTATAGTACGGTAGCATGTCTGAAATAGGGAGAGATTATTACTATATTACTGCGTAACATTCCTGTAAACAAAAAAAAACTTACTGTTGTAATGAATTTCATTTTGTTTCGGATATTTACTTGGCCATGATGTGTGAGCCTGTTGAACTTTCCTAAACAAATAGCTATTAAAAAAAGATGTTTAATGGTGATTGTTACAAAGAGAGTTGCCAGTTGACATATAACCCTAAGTCACACTTAACTCTTTAACGTTGCAACAGTGAACAAGAGTTCCAATAACTTCTACTCCCTTGCTGGGCCCAACATATCCTCTTTTTAACACAAAAAAAGTTATTTACTTGTTTGAAGTGTCCTTGTTAATATAATCTTTTGAAAAGGCACTAGGGTCTATCTAGTACGACAAATACATGGCTAGTGAGAAATCAAAAAGGGACTAGAGATGGGCAAAAAGGTAGCAGGTTTAGTTTTCCATATATTGTTGTTGTATGGTTTAGCTCGAACTCCCATTTTGTTTGAACCGCCAAGTTTTGTATTGGTTGTTTTAACTTATCATTCAGAAGAAAGGAAAGACATTAAGGGGTACAGTCCCATCTTCATACACAAGGATTCACCAGGACATATGTGAAAGTCTCAGTTCTCTAAGATGTATCCTTTGTTATTATATCTATTTTGAGAAAACAATTCTGCAGAAGCAGATTGGGTCTGATAGCCCAGAACCCTTTGATCTGAACTGTGAAAATAACTTAAATTGTTTATTATATTAGATTAGATCTTTAGCAATCCCAGTGGTATTGTCTGTGAATTTCCTGTAGCTGTGTGTTGCAGATGAGCATAAACATCAGTTTTATTTAGAGAGACTGTGCCAGATCGCCAACATTTTACAATCTTGCCTACAGCAAACATTGCAGAGAGACAAATGGAAGAGGAACAGCCTGTACAATTTTAACATCAAGGCCTTTGTGTGGAAAAAGTCCTGCTGTGAGCTTTATTTTTCTTGTTTTAGTTTATTTTATTTTTCTATTTTTTTTAAGGCTTTGGCATTATCAGTTTGGACTCACATAACCCTTAGATCTATTGTTCTCAACTGGAAACTTTAAATCAAAGTTTAAACATTAAACAAAAAAGGAAATAAAACTAAAATTGCCTGTAAACTCCACCAAGTCATGTCTTGTTCATTTGGTGCCGGCCAACTCCATCCCTTTTGACCCTGCTATCGTTTTTATGAATCCAGTCCATTGTGTTGCATGGTACAGCACTGGCCTGCATGAATCACAACATAAAGTAATATACTGACTGACTGATATATAAATGTAGCCCCTACAAAAGCTGCTGGGTGCATGTACAAAATTTAACATGATTGTTTAAACCAAACAGCCCAATGAAAACAGAAGTATTCCCCATTACAGCTAAACAACCAACCCCCCTGGGCTCCTCCATCCTTCAAACTAAAGCCTGGGAAAGAGGGTGAGTCTTGTACCTTGCCCTAAAGGTCAGTAGACTCAAATTCTCCTGGACCAGTGGAGAAAATAAATTCCAGAGTCAAGAGCTTTCCTTGACTAGCATCTGAAAACACCCAGTCTGGAGCCCTGTGATACTTAATTTTGGGACCTGTTAGTATTAAGCACCACCCATTGACCTTGGCTGTCTCACTGGTAGTGCCACTCACATAATAAAGACCCAGTCTACGCAGGGGCTAATCCAAAGCCAAAGTATGTCAATATAAGGATTCCCATTGTCTACAAGAAGCTTTGGATCAGGCCTACAGGTCTATAGAAACAAAAGCTAACAACTTCAGTCGTACTCAAAGCAAACAGCAAGTCAGTAAAGATGATGAAAAACTGGTGTAATATGTTCTCTGCAACTTCCACTGCCAAAAATAGCAACTATATATTACACTACCTAAAGCATCTGAGTGACATAAGATAGAGTGCATTGCAAGAATCCCATATGGAGGCTAAAATGACGAGAGGCAGCATGGTCCAATGGATTGCCCTTATGACTCAGTAGACCTGGATTTCTCTTCCCAGCTTTGCTACTGAGCTGCTTTGTGACCTCGAGCATGTCATTTCACATCTCTGTGCCTGTGTTTTCTCTCCCATCCTTTGTCTATTTGAATTGTAAGCTATTTGAGGCAGCGATAATTTGTTTGTACCATCCCTAGACACTCTTGTAATATATATAATAAAAACCAAGGCAAGAAAAACTGTGGCAAGAGTCAGATCTAAGAGAAAGTTATAATATCACGAGAAAAGGTTCTTTTTACCACCAACACCACCTGAGCTCCCAGAAACAGCTATTTAATTGTGGAATGAATCAAGAAAATTAAAGATTTCATCCTTTTTGGTCGTATCTGCCTTATTCAGTTTTGTCTATGCAATCGGGCGATGGGAGATGGCAGTTGTAGCCAAAATGAGTCCACGTCTACTTGATTTTCTGGGTTCAACAACTAACCAAACTATGTCTAAGCATCAGTGCTGGTGAGCAGATTCTTTCCAAGAAGGAAAATATAAAACCTATTCTCATTGTGGAGCAGCTCCAGTACAGTAAATAGAAGCATATACTATCACTCCATAAGCAAAACCTGCTGCTGAGGGGAAAGAAAAATTGTTTGTTTTTGAGGTTTTAAAATCATTTTTCTTATTTTTTTTTCCCGAAGAGATGCAAACCAAAATTTCCTTCCTGTCTGGAAGAGTTAAGCTAGGACATTTCAAGGCCTGATTCTAAGTTACTTCAGTTTAAATCAGGCATAACTCCACAGAGTTACTCCAGTGTAAAATGAGGATGAGAGAAGATTTTGCCACATCTCATAATGGTAGCAGCCATTCAGAATGGTATCAGCATTTTCCCACCAAAACACTGTTGAACTTTCACTCGGGGAATGTATGAGATTTTGAAGCTCATTTACCAGCACTGCCCCAAAATGTTAGATTCCTTTCCAATATTCTTTTAGTGCAGCGGGTAGGGTGGGTCTGTATCCTGTTTAGGACAAGGGAAAATGGGCATCAACTCCCTCTTGCCAGCTTCTTTGGGAAACTTTACAAGCCTTTCTTAGAGATAGATTTATTAGCTTTGCTGTGGATAAAAAAAGGGATTGTAGGGAAAACACTGTGCTCTTTGAAAGGAAAGTCAAGGACATGGACCAGAAATACCTTAAATCCTTCCCTAGAACTCCTGCACACACTGACCAGAAACAGGTACAAGCTCAATAAGCAAGTTTGCACTTTTTCAATTAAGGCAAGATTTCTGACAGTTTGGGGGAGAAGGCAGGAGGACAATGAGCATACCTTCTCAAGGAAAAAAACAGCAGGGGAACTATTCCTGCAATTTGAGATAAGCATAATAAATTATGCACCACATCCATAACTATAAATAAACAGTTCTTTATAAATCTATACAATTCCAATTCTACCCCTATACATGAGGCCCTTGGAACTGTTCTTTGCTAAAATACAAATGCCTCAGCACTCTGTGGCCCAGAGGGAGAGTTTGCTGATCCCCTGAAACCCATGAAATCAGGCAAGGCTCCCATAGTTAGCCTAAGTGTTTGACCTAAGATTCTAAGGTCTCTGGGTGCTTTTGCAATATGTACACGGTGATAAGTATGTAAACTGCAAAAGAACAAAAGAGTCTTAAAATAATAGATTCTTCGGGGATTTTGGTCAGGGCCGGCTCCAGGGTTTTTGCCACCCCAAGCAGCGGGGGGAAAAAAAATTCAATTTTTTTCATTAATTCTTTGGCAGCAGGTCCTTCTGACTGAGGGACCCTCCGCCAAATTGCCACCGAAGAGCCGGATGTGCCACCCCTTTCCATTGGCCACCCCAAACACCTGCTTGCTGTGCTGGTGCCTGGAGCCGGCCCTGATTTTGGTACATGTAACCCTGGAGTGAAACCATGCTGATGTATCGAAACCAGTGATGTAAATGACAGCCAGAACTCTAATAATAAAGATGGGCAAACCCCCGGAATAACAAACATGGGCAAAAGGGGCTAAAGCCTAATCAAATATGGTCCCAGATGTGGGGACATAGTGGAGTTCATCAGGGTGAAAGCCCAGTGGAAACTCAGATGTCATGCTCACTTCTGGTAATCTCCACTCACTGCTCTATCCTTTTTGTCCTTCCCACTGATGGTTTCATGATACTGTGACAGGTTTCAGGGTGGTAACCGTGTTAGTCTGTATCAGCAAGAACAATGAGGAGTCCTTGTGGCACCTTAGAGACTAACAAATTTATTTGCCAAAATAAATTTGTTAGTCTCTAAAGTGCCACAAGGAATCCTGATTTTTTTTCTTTTGGATGCTATTGTGAGTATGCAATGTATGATACTATTCAGCTTTACATGTCTTGCTTTTCTGGAGTGGCAATTGTACATATAATTATTTGGTAGCTCAATACAATTTTCCTTTCTCTATTTGTGTGATTTGCCAATCTCATTTCATATAAATTGTACATAGCTGCCTGAGTCAAGAACCTGTGTCAGAGACTTGTACATTTTGCACTCCAAATTAATCAAAGGTTACATCGGCACCGCAACAAAGGAGAGGTTTGCCTTGTCTATGTTGTTTCCCCCTCCCCACCCTGAGTTACTTTTAAAGTATTGATTTATTTGATTTTATAGTTTAATATTAAGATTGTTGAAAATTGGGTTTGTATATGTTGTATATGTATATGTTGGGTTTGTATAGCCATGTATGCTACAGATGGTAATTTTGAATTTAAAAGTTTCAGTTTTTGTTTTCTTTTTGTAGTGTGATGTTTGTATTCAAAAGTAAAAATTCATAAAATCTTTACTAAAACCAGTCTGTACAAAATAATACAATGTTGGTCAACTTCACTTTCCCATAAGTAAAGTCTTTCTGGGGTCCCCTTTTCAGCTTTACACACCCAAGTCTAGTTCCAGCATACCTGCAGCTATGTCTACACTACCACTTATGTTGCTTAGGGGTGTGAATAAGCCACTCCCCTAAGCAACATACATTGCACCAACCTAAGCACCACTGTAGACAGCACTATGTTGGCAGGAGAGCTTCTCCCACTGACAGAGCTGCCACTGCTTATTGAGAGTGGATTAATTAAATCGACAGGAGAGCTGTCTCCCACCGGCTTAGAGCATCTCCACTAAAGAGTTTACAGCTGTACCAATGCAGCTGCACTGCTGTAAGCTCTCTAATATAGCCACAGACGTAGTTCTGCCAGTCTTTGGTTTTCCCTTTGAACCAAACAATTCAAAAAAGTCTCACTTCTCCTCTTCCAAAGTCTCTTCCCTCAATAGTCCTCCAAGCAAATAATCAGATAAGCCAAATTATGCATGCATTTGCAGCCACTGTGCATGCTGTCGGCTTGTTGGCCGGTGATTTGAATCATATTGGAAGAGCCAGGATTCAAGTGCACATGTCTTCAAATTATAAGGCACTATTCCTATATATCTGTAGCAGGGGTGGCTCTAGGGATTTTGCCATCTCAAGCACGGCAGGCAGGCTGCCTTTGGTGGCTTGCCTGCGGAGGGTCCGCTGGTCCTGCAGCTTCGGTGGACCTCCCGCAGGCAAGCCGCCAAAGGCAACCTGCCTGCCACCCTCGCGGCGACTGGCAGAGTGCCCCCCGTGGCTTGCCGCCCCAAGCACGCACTTGGGGTGCTGGGGCCTGAAGCCGTCCCTGGATATGTAGAAATATTATGTACAGCTAGTTGAGAGGGTGTAAATTAAGGTCAGGGCACCTTCTAGCTAAGCACAGCTCCTACTGACTTGGCCAGGTTTGACTCTCTTGGTACAACTGTTGCCTTCAGCCAGTGCCAGTGCAACCATTTAGGTGACCTAGGCGGTCACCTAGGGCACTAGGATTTGGGGAGCGCCATTTTCTTCCGCAGCAACCGTGGTGGCCGGATCTTTGGCAGCCCCAGTCGCTGCTGGCATTTAGGCGGAGGGAGCTGGGGCAGAGGAGCGCGGGGAGGGCTGCCTGCAGCAAGTAATGGGGGGGAGAGGTGCTCGGGGAGGAGGCAGAGCAGGGGTGATCTCGGGCTGGGGGTAGTGCCTCAGGATGGGCACCTCATGGCAGGGGGGGGGAGCTGCTGTGGCGGGGGCACCTCAGGGCGGGGGCAAGGGGGGAGGGTGCAAGGTGGAAGTTTCGCCTAGGGGGCAAAACATCCTTGCACCAGCCCTGCCTTCAACCCACATAAGCTCCTTTCTGCCACCTGCACTTTATTTAGGCCCCGATTCAGCAAAGCCCTTCAGCATGTGCTTAACTAAAAGCACCTACTTAAGTCTCATTGAAGTCATGAAACAAATCCGCACATGCTTAAGTGTTTTGCAGAATCAGGGCCTCAGAATGTAGTAGTAAATAACTCTCCTGTCTTCAGTTGCAAAGGTGCCTGCTTTTTAGTAGCCTAGCACAGCTCTCTTGAAGAATCAGGGTCCGTGAAGGGCTGACGTGTCAGTTCTCCCCTTTTTCTCCCTATGCAGTCACTCACAAGCCACATGTTGTTTCAATCCTGCACTTGTATTTCCTGTGCTGATTTTAGGTTGACCTTTACAGGCTCCACACAGTTAATTAAGTTTAGCAGCAATTTCCTTCAGAGTTCCAATACATCTAATCGGGTTTTTAACTTTTTACTCCCTTTCCTTAGTACTCATTCACCATTCTGAACGAAACTCTTCCAGAATCCTTATCATGGGCTGAATTCTGTTCTCATTGACACTGGTGCAAATCCAGAATCACTCACTGCTTAAATTAAAATCCAGATTTGCACAGATATAACTGAGATCAAAAGGTGGTCCCGTGCCTTTAAAGTCCTGTCTGATTTATAGAAACGTGTTGTAGCTTGCTTTAAAAGGTCTCTCCACACATCATAAATACAAAATTAATCATTCAAGTATTTTAAATAAATAATAGTTATATATTTGATATGTTTGCATAGGTTTTAGAGTCAATGCTAATATTTTTATTAAAAATACACAATTAAATCAATAATAAAAATTTACACAATAACCCACAACAGGGAACTATGGACACATGGGGTTTTCCTGTTACTTGAATTACAAAAAACCTAGAAAAGATAATGAGATGTTAATACTACAAGAAAGTCCTTGAATTACAATCTCACAGCTCCCTCAGAAGGGTGCACACAGAATAAAGAGCTATGGAAAGATGATTAATGTGCTCTTACACAAAGAAAGATACTTTTTATATATCTTTGACCTTCTCAGGTCAAAGGGATTATAGGACTGTTTGAAGTGCAGGAGGAATAAAGCAAGGAAACAAGAGGACTTTTCAATGAGTGATGAGCTGCTGTGGTTGACAAGAGCAGCCAGCATATTTCCCTTAACTGATTTCTCAGGTGAAAAATGTCTTTTAAACGAACAAAACAAAAAAAACCACCGCTCAGTTTTCCCAGCAAACAGGATGTGACTCTTGATGTTCAGCCTAAGCAGCTGGGCAGTTCAGATAGTGACATAAAAGAAAAGATCCTCACTAAAGACCTGCTTTGTAGGAAGGTTGTGTGGTAGCAGGATACTGTGCCATGACTAGTGACTAGTTTTGCCCAGTGGGAAGGCTAAGGCTATTTTGAAAACAAAAGAATCACTTGGATTCTTCAATAAGCAATCTTGCTATTATATTTTTCTGTATAAAAGGCATAGTTTATGCCTTGCATATATAGGTTTTGTATGAATTTCAGTGCACTATTATTCGAGCACACAAATGGTAGCGTATACATGTGCAAACAACAGCACGTGCTATAGCATAGCCTAGAGGAATGAGTACAGCTTTAGGCATCTGGAGGGCCCAAGAACTAATCCTGTCTCAGCCACTGTAGCTAGACCTGGTCAAATTTTCCAAATTGTGATGGGGAAACCTTGAAAATTATGTCTGGTCTTTGTTTAGTTCTAACTGAACCTTGGGGAAAATCGCATCATCTCTCTCCCTTAATTTCCTCACCTGTAAAACAGGAATAATGCTAATTGTTATTTTAAGATAGATTTGTTCAACTTACACTTTGATTTGCAAGTACAGATAGAATTTGCATGGGCAAACCCTATCATCTGCATACACAAGAGTTCATGTGCTAAAATTTGTATGAGTGGTTGTGCATATAAAGTTGTACAACAGAAACCACATTTAAAGACTAGCCAAGAATTATTCACACTTAAAAAAAATAAAGACGTCTAAATGTACTTAGACTGGGCTCAAATGAGTTCCTAGTGGACAGATGTCCATTGCAGACAAACAAGTGGCTCTAATTGCTATCTTTGTTAGCAGTTTCTGCAAAAGGACTGTATGAACATAGAAAATGAACTTATATTTTTTTCCCCCAGTTCCACCACTGACTTCCTGAAACCTACCTCACTTTCCCTATTTGTAAAACTGACTTAATGATTTAGGGGTCGTGCAAGGCTTAATTCACTCACGTTTCTATAACAGCAAAGACTAATACTTTTTTAACTTGTGTTCTCCTACTTCCTGTTACAGCTTCAATAATTTCCATTATTCTTCTTTTGATAAACATCCTTAACAAATAGATTATATTTTACCCAAGCCTATAAACTCTCCAAGATCAAGTCAGGAGTCAACAGTCAAGAAGTGGGGACTTCCACAGATTGCAATGATGAACTAAAACCTGATTAGCTCTGCTGTAGTGAGAATTCCAGTTTACAAAAATTAAAAGCCACAGCAGGAAAAATTTTACAGAGCAAGTCCAAGTAAAAGACAATATGATTACTGTAAGCCAAGTGAAGAAGAAAAGAAAGGAAGAATTGTCTGGTACTGCCTTCAATCAGATCCCATTGGCAGCCACAGCACATCTTACATAAAGAAAGTTAAAGATTAAATGTAATAAAAGCAAAAGCCAGCAGGGAACTGGGAGGGTAGACCTTTCCTTTTTAAAACTAATGAAAAGAAATCAAAGAAGTCAGTCCAAAATCCTCCAGTTCAACTCTCCACTGAAATCACGACTGAGTGAATCTGTGCCAATTTCACCTAGCGTGTGTATTGAGACTTGGCTAATATTGCATTCCACAAATAATTTCTCTTCTTTGTGACTGTGAGACATTGAAGTGTGAAGGCAGGTATGCTGAACCTAATGCTCTCAATTAAAAGTAAGTATTCATAACTAGCAGCTTTCTGCCACAATTGTTTCTGAAATTAACTTAAAAGGTGGTATTAAAAACTCTATAAACAAAGTTCCTCTCAATATCCATTAGATCAAACGCTGCTTTAAGGAAATCCTGTGTCTAACTTGCCTTTCTTAATGTGCTAGAATAAACATAGAAGACTAAGAAACCTTTTCTAAAGCCTAGATATAGGGGAACATTGTTAATATCTACTAAAAAGAATTTCTGCCACACTTGCAGGAAAATATTCACAATCCAATATAAATTGTGGGAATGAAAATACTGTGCAATAAAGTTGATTCTGTTAACTTTCTATATAACTTACTTGGGTACATAATCTATCTCTCCTTCTAATGCCCTAACATTAACCAATTAAAATCCACTCCCTCCCTTTGAGGTGAAATAGGTAAGTATTACTATCGACATGGTGCCCATAGGTAGGTACAGTAGATTATTTGACTATTCATTTATTTAGATCAATAAAATGCAGCATATAGCGACAATGACGAGATTATGCTGTTTTGTGTATGTATGAGAGATAGAACTGCCTCAGAAAAACTATTCTTTGACTTGACTCTGAATATCTCCCCTGTGACGCAACCCTTTCCTGTTTCTTTCATGGAAATAAGAAAGAGCTCATGAGCACAAAGTTTCCAGGTTTTTTCTCATGTTCCCTGAGAAGGTTTTTAGCCTGCTAGCAAGTGTTTGGAATTGTACTGGAAAAGTGGGATTCAAATGAATTCAGATGGGTATTCTTAAAGATTAAAAGACTTTATTTACTATGTATCTCGAAACATTCGGACAAATGGAAGTGAGGTGTAAAATAAGCGGAGGGCAACTATCAGCTAAGCACAGCTCCTACTCACTTGGCCAGAGGGAAAATCCCTTTCCTTTTTTGTTTCTCTTGATACAACAGTTGCCAACAAACCACAGAATCCATAGGTACCGATTCCATGGGTGCCCAGGGGCTCAAGCACCTATCAAAAAAAATAGGGATGCTCAGCACCCGCAGGGCTGGATTAATGTTTTGTGGGCCCCAGCACCCGGGCGATGGCCCTGCCTCCACCCGGTCCATCAGCGCTCTGCCCAGAGGCCTTGCCCCTGCTCGGCCTCTTCCCACTGAGTAGAGTGACCAGATATGCCAATTTTATAAGTGCAGTCTCAATTTTGGGGGCTTTGTCTTATATAGGCACCTATTACTCCCCACCCCGTCCCAATTTTTTGACACTTGCTATCTGGTCACCCTACCACTGAGGCCCTACCCCTGCTTGGACTCTTCCCCTGAGGCCCTGCCCACCTCTCACACAGGGGGGAGTGGGTGGAGAGGAGCGCCGACAAAAACAAAAGTCAGCGCCTGTGACAGACTCTCAGTTTGACTGTCAACTACTATCATTTTCAGTGATGACAGGGAGTGGGTTAGATTCAGCTCTCATATGCACCAGTTTTGATCCAGAGTAACTTCATTGACTTGGTGGAGTTACTCATGATTTAGGCCTAGTCTACACTAGAAAAGGTTTGCTGATATAGCTATATCGGCCAGCCAACCCTAGATGCATCGTATATTTGCAGAAAGTGCTTTTACTAGTATAGCTCATACCAGTTCCATGAATGAACTAAGCTATACTGACAAAAGCACTTTTATGCTGGTATAACTGAGTCTACAGTAAGGCATTTGCTGGTATAAAAATGTCACCAAAAAAATCACAGCCCAACCAACATTCCCATACAAACAAAAATGTCTAGTTCAAACCTGGCCGTACACTGATGTAATTGAGATCAGAATCTGGGGAAGTGATCAACTGTGGGGAACACAAGTGAACAGGTAAATTAGCTCCAATCTCTGCCATTAAGAGATTAAATGCCATTAATTTAGGTTAAGATTACTCAAGTGTATTTCCTATTAATGTAATCACTAAAACTGAAGAAAATATCAATTAAACCATCCACCGCAACCTTAATTCACATGCATTCCCATTCAGATATATAATACCTAGACACATACACACAGTCCCACCAGCTTCACAACTCCCTTTCACATTCACCATATAATCAACCACAATGTACATATTCAGTTCCTCAGAACTGCATTCAAATGCACAACCTTAACTCCAACATCAACTATGTAAAGATGCATTCCTTATTAAAGTGTAAAGTGTATATAATATGTAATTTGCACATGAATAACTATAAGGTAGTTGACATATTAGATCTTAATATGTATGATTCTATAAAAGATAAAGGGAATAACTCCATAGGTTTTTAAATATAAAGTTTAAGAGTAGCTTGTCCTTGAAATGTTATGAGGATGGACACTGTGGGAGTGAAATGCAGTTTCTTGTCACTCTGGTTCTTTACTTATATGGAATCAAAAAAGTGAGGCTGTCAGGACTTAAAAAAAAAATCATTTGAAAATGTTTAACCCCCAAAAGTATATGCAAATCTCAAACATAGCCTTGATTATGGGTCACTACTCATGACTCCATAATATTTGAAATACTTGGCCTTTCTGTAGCACCGCCTATCTAAAGATCTCTACGTAATTTACAGTCCCCCTATTTCCAGCTGCAATCTGCACCATTCACTAATTTATAAATCATGCAAGTACAGCATGCTTATGCTGTAACCTTCTAGCATTAAGTATCCTTGTCATTCTGTTTGTTATAGTTCCAATGTCAGGAGCATTTGCTCCCTGTCACTTGGAGCCTGCAAGGGTAGAGTGCTTCATATTTCTTTCTGTGGAAGAAACCACCAAAAACAGAAACAAGAAAGCAACCACCATCATCATTCATCAAGCTCAGTAAAAAGTTACAAGTCAGGTTCTCAACTGATATAAATCAACATAGTTCCAGTTACTTCAAAGCAATACATATGATCCTCAAAGCAGATCAAAATCTTTTTCATACACTCTTTAATGACTAAATTTAGTTTAGAAATTGAGTATCCAAAGTCAATTGAGCTATACTTCTTTACACTAGCTGAGGCTATGGTCCTATACAGTCTGTTCATATTCTATAGACTCATATTTTATAGATTTAATTGCCACCCCCAGAAATGATTATGACATGGAATCATATGAAAAAGATGGAATTAAAGAGTTATTTTTACATTAACAGAATTATAGAACTGAAAACATTAGAGATAGAAAAGATTTATTAGACCATCCAGTCCATTTCCCTTCTAGTGCTGAATTGTTCCTTTATTGTATATTTTCTAGTGTTTTGTCAAGTCCTGTTTTTAAAAGTCCCATGTGATGGTGCTTCCACAACTTCTATTAGGAGACTATTCCACAGCCTGATTTATCTCACTGTCAGGAAGTTATCGCTTATCTTCAATCTAAATTTTCCCCTTCTTAATTTCATCCCATTGTTCTTATTTGTATACATGGGTGCAGGGCCGGCTCTAGCCATTTCGCCGCCCCAAGCACGGCGGCACACCGCGGGGGGCGCTCTGCCGCTCGCCAGTCCCACGGCTCCGGTGGACCTCCTGCAGGCCGGCGCCTGCCGCCCTCCCGGCAACCGGCAAAGCGCCCTCCGCGGCATCCCGCCCCAAGCACCCGCTTGGCACGCTGGGGCCTGGAGCCTGCATGAGTGCTGCCCTGGGTAATTCCTCTCTACCTTTGGTGTTTACACCTTCAAATGCTTGTGGATAATTATCACATCCCACTTGGCCAATCTACATCCTTTTGCATCTTTGGGGGACTGACCCATGTGCATAGAAAATGGTGTAAACTTTCCACTGACTTCAAAGTTCTTAATCTTTCCTCATAAATCAATTCATCCAATCTCCTATTTTTGTTGTTCTTCTTTAGCCTCCCTCCATTTTGTCACTGCAGTTTGATAGGTTTCAACCATGCAACCTTCAGAACTGTGACTAAAGGAAAATATATGGTGAATGAAAGAAGAGATGTATGCTTTTCTCCTGATTATCATATTGAAAACTATACTCAATCCACATCTCACTCGCTCTCTCTTTGGCACATCTCTTGCTTTTTTTTGTCCCTTTCAGCTCCTAAAATACTGAGTTTTATTTGCCAGACTACAGATGCCATTGCAGGTTGATGACAATAGTGGAAAGATCTGCTTTCAGCTAGGTACTGAATACACATGCACACGATTCTGCTCTCAGGTATATCCATCCAACTCCCATGAAGACAAAGAAGACAGAATTTTGCCTAATTCATCAAAAAAATATTGACATGATATTAAACAGCCTGCTGCCTGGGAGAAATTTTATCCATAGCAGTGATAATATAGGGAGTCCGAAGCCTAAATTTGAACTTGCAGCTTAGCATTTACACTAATGCCACATGACTCTCCTATTTTTCCTTATGAATAAAAGGAGGATATTGACACACACACAAAGGACTGATAATGTTCTTTTTATTTCTTTTTTCCCTAATGAATGTACTTCCAAGAGTCCAGACCAGGAAATACCAACTTTCATAGGCATTGGCTATGTGGGTGGTTGGGGGCCAGTGCACCCATGCCTCTGGGGAAACAGATGTTGTCTCTGATTCACTTTGTAAGCATGTGAGTCAAAGTCTACATCTGTGACAACTTACAGTAAGAAATTGTGAGCAGCTGTTAAGTGAAAGGCATCAAATGTAAAGTCAATCAAGATGTAAAATAAGATATTGGACAAACCCTGGAAACTGACAGATGGAATCCATTGATTTAGGCTCTAGCTGTGATAAATCTACCTGAATATAAGAAAAGATAAGACAGACAACACATACTGATCTCTTCATATATGATCTACTGGAATTATTCCTTTGTATGTACATCACGCTTCACTTGGAACTCATAAACTAAGCAGGGCTGTGTCAGGTCTGTACTTGGACTCAGGACTTTCAGGAACACCCGGGTGCTGCATAATATGGATTTAGGAGATGGCACTCTTCTCTCTGAATCAGTAATGAACCAATCCTCAAGCCTGGTGGGATTGCTGTTCTTCTGGAGTTGCCAGTTTGGGGTATGAGATGTAATACCAAATTCCTAGCAAGTTGGGGTCACTACGGGTTTGTCTACACCGAATCTATAGTTGTCTATAGTTGTAGGAGTGAGCATCTCAGCTAGGGTCAACTGACTCGGGCTAACAGGGCTAACACTAGTGCTCTAAAAATAGCTGTACAGACAGCACTTTGAAGTTGCAGCTCAGGCTCTGAAGCGTAGGGAGGGGGAAAGGTGTCAGTGCCTGAGCTCCAGCCCAAGCAGCATCTTCAAAGTACCATCTATGCAGCTATTTTTAGAGTGCTAGCTGCAAACCCCACTAGCCCAAATCTTTTGACCCAGGCTGGGAGGCTCACTACTCCAAAATGTTGTGTAGGCGTACCCTGTAGATCTCACGCTGCTCTTCAATAACGTGGAATGGTCCGTTTCTGGTCATTTGTTTCTGCCTATCTGCTTTAACTCTCCATTTTTCAGCCTGACATGGTATTCATTTGCTGTCAAAACTAGGGAAGTGTGCTCTACATTGTTCCACGGTTGCCACTTCACTCCACGTGTGTCAACATTTCAGTAACTTCTGTGTAAGGTTTGTATATCAGTTTGCTACAGCTGTAGAAAGGGCTTTGGAATTTTGGGGGTGAAAAATTATAGATAGAGATAGATAGATCTGCCTCTATACCTAACAGCAGAGTGAGTACTGCAAAAACTGATTTGCAAATATTAACGTTTAAACAAATGTTCTTCCGCAATGTTTGTGCCCTTTTGTATTTGCTTTTTGTGAATATTTATACTATAAAGTTTTACTAGCTCAAGTGTTTGTAGAAGGCAAATTATAACACAAGTTTACATAAACATGGCAACTGACTTTTAATTTATGTTACTCAGCTTTTGCACAAGAAATCTGACTTAACTGAGCAAAGCCAGTGATGTGAGAACTTCTCCATGTAGATGAATAGTGCAAGGATGACTTCACTTGTAACTTTCACATGATTTTATACATGATCAATATTTGTGTAAGTACAATGAAAGATACAAATGCCTTTATAATGTTTGATGTATAGCCAAAGCTACTCACAATTAACATAATTTAGCAGTTGAAGTTATTGGCCAATCAGAATGGTTGCAAACATCCTAATTTTGTGTAGAAAAGGGAACCACATCCTGCAGAATTCACTGCTTATGAGTGTTCTATTTGTAAAAACATGTTGATGGAAGCAGTGACCTGCCTGGCTGGAGAAATTTCCACGCCTTGCCTGGATTAAACCATAGCCCAGTTCATAAACTACCTGTAGTAGATCTGGATACAGGAATACTGCAGCAAAGTGAAATGAAGTAGTAATTACAACTCACCACCAACCCAGACGTTATCAGATGTCAGTTTTCTATGTGCATTACAACAGGTGAGTGTCATGAAGGGATATACAGGACAAGTTGGAGTTTGGTTGGAAGCTTTGATCCATACTGTACTCATGCAGAAAAAAACATATCTCAGGGTTAATGGCATACTTTGGCATCACTGCACCAGTACAGAACACATTATTACAAATGAGACCATACCATTGTTTTATATAATGACATTTAAATTGTTTCCATGTGATTCTTCATTCTGTTCTTTATGCATTCTAACATCTTATTTGCTTTTTTGACCACAGCTGTACATTGAGCAGAGGTTTTCATTGAGCTCTGAGCTGTCCACAATGATACTCCTCGTCCCTTTCCTGAACTGACACAGTTAATTTAGGACTATCTAACATATATGAATAGTATAAATGTTTCCTCTTCAATTTTCATACTTTCCATCTAGCAACACTGAACTTCGTTTGCTATCTTGTTGCTCATTGATCTAGTTTGGTTAAGCCCCTCTGAAGTTCCTCACAGTCTTGTCTTATTTAACTAACCTAAATTAAATTCTCATCTGCAAATTTGCTACCTCACTGCTCACTCGTTTCCAGACCATTCATATATATGTGAAACAACACTGGACCTAATACGGAACCTAGATAACACACTACTGTTCATCTTTTGCCATAATGAAAATTGACCATTTATTCCTACTCTTTAGAGATGTCTACACTGCACACTTCTTATGGCAGCATGTAGCGTGCATACACGAGTAGCTCCCCTAGCATGGGTATAAACTGCCTTTTAGATAGTGAAGCATGGCTTAAGCAAGTAAAGACATGCCTAAAGTCCATGGATCTGTACCCTACAGGCCTTGCTATTTATTCAAGCAGTGCCTCCTCTGTCTACATTGTTGTTTTTCACAGTGTCGTATCCCACTTCCTCCCTGCTGCTGGACTTTTCCCACCATGAGGCAAGACTTTGGCAGTGGGGAAAGGCTCTGGTAGAGGAGCTGCTGGAGCATTTCCCCACTGCCTCCCCACCCGAGACTTTCACTGACACATGTAGCTACATACTGCAGTGTTAACTCAGCTTACTTTTCAATGCAACTTTAGCTACATACCCTATGCGCTGCTGCCACTGGTAGACATAGTCTTTGTTTCCTGTCTCTTAGCCAGCTTTTGATCCATGACAAAGCCTCTCACCTAATGATTACTTAGTTTCTTTAAAAACCTCCTGTGAAGGACTTTGTCAAAGGCCTGTTGAAAGTCTAGATAAATTATGGCAACTGGTTCTCTTTTACCGTTATTTTGACACATTCGAAAGAATCCTAAGAGTTTAACAAGACACATTTTTCCTTTGCGAAAACCATGCTGGTTAGACCATAGTATATCATGATCTTCCAAGTGTTTTATTAATTTATTTTAATTATTGTTTCAGACAGTTAACCAGGTACAGAAATAAGGCTTATTGGTCTGTAATTCTTTGAATCACTTCTAGAGCATTTTTTAAAAATAGGTAAAACATTTATTACCATCCAGTCTTCCAATATAGTAGCGGTTTTTAGCGAGAGATTACATATTTTTGCTAGCATCTCTGCCACTGTCAAGGTTCCTTCCCCACTCTGAACTTTAGGGTACAGATGTGGGGACCTGCATAAACACTTCTAAATTTAACTACCAGCTTAGATCTGGTTTCGCTGCTACCATCCAGGTTACTCATTCTGGAACACCTCCTTTCCTCCCAAAACCTTCCCCTCCCTGGGTAGCCTTGACAGACTTTTTAACCAAGTTCCTGGTGAACATCAATCTTAACACAAGAAGAATTTAACAATCCCCCCTCCTTTTCCCCACCAATTCCTGGTGAGTCCAGATCCAATTCCCTTGGATCTTAAAACAAGGAAAAATCAATCAGGTTCTTAAAAGAAAGCTTTTAATTAAAGAAAGAAAGGTAAAAATCATCGCTGTAAAATCAGGATGGAAAATACTTTACAGGGTAATCAGATTCATATAGCCCAGAGGAACCCCCTCTAGCCTTAGGTTAAAAGTTACAGCAAACAGAGGTAAAATCCTCTTAGCAAAAAGGAGCATTTACAAGTTGAGAAAACAAAAATAAAACTAACAAGCCTTGCCTGGCTGTTACTTACAAGTTTGAAATATGAGAGACTGGTTCAGAAAGATTAGGAGAACATGGACTGATGTCTGGTCCCTCTTAGTCCCAAGAGCGAACAACCCCCAAAACAAAGAGCACAAACAAAAGCCTTCCCCGCACCAAGATTTGAAAGTATCTTGTCCCTTTATTGGTCCTTTGGGTCAGGTGTCAGCCAGGTTTCCTGAGCTTCTTAACCCTTTATAGGTAAAAGGATTTTGGTGTCTCTGGCCAGGAGGGATTTTATAGTATTGTACACAGGAGGGCTGTTCCCTTCCCTTTATAGTTATGACAGCCACTTTATACTTAATAACCTTCAGAACTCCTGGATGTTTAGCATCTGGCCCTGGAGATTTATTGCTCTTTAAATTATCAGTTAGTTTCAACAATTCTTCTGACACATGAAGCTTTGATAGTACTTCATCATTATTATCAGAAAGGATCAAGTCTGAGATCAGACTCTCTCTGGGGAAGTAGGTAAATAATATTACCTAAATATATTTAAGGTGAATTTCTACCAATTGTTATGGCAGTCAACTCCCATTGAAGCCTGTATCTGATAGGAGATTTATCATGAAATAGATAGATAAAATAATCTACAAAAGGTCCAGTTCTCCATTCCTTGCATGCTTGAAATCGGTGGGAGTTTTCAGTCCAGAAATGCAGGATCAGGACATGGGAGTGGACAGAAAAAAGCTGGCCTCCAGCTTTAAGTTTAAAGTTAAATTGAAATGCAGTTGTTAAAAAATTAGCCAGAAAGAAAATCTGTTTTGTTGGCAGTGGTATTGTGATAACTCAGGGGTGGGCAAACTTTTTGGCCCGAGGGCCACATCAGGGTTGCGTAACTGTATGGAGGGCTGGATAGGGAAGGCTGTGCCTCCCAAAACAGATCATACCTAGAAACTACTCATTTGAAACCCCATTTGAAACCCCAGATATGTAAGTGGATCAGGAAATGTCTAGGAAGACACAATTAGGTTTATTTCTTTCTGGCTTGTGGATTCCTCTGTGCTAACTCCAGGTGCTTTTGTTTTGCTTGTAACCTTTAAGCAGGATCTCAGGAGAGCTATTCTTAAAGCTTAATCCTTGTATTTGCTCTTTTAAAATCTAGCAATAGCCTGAGTTTCCAGATGTATTTTTTCTCTTTTTTTTTTTTAAATAAAATTTACCTTTTTAAAAAAACAGATTGGAGTTCTGTGTCTTAAGAGGTTTGTGCACGTTTGTTTTTATTAGCTGGTAGCAACAGCTGATTTCTTTCTTTTTTTTTTCCTTTCTCAGCTTTTCCCTGGTGTGGGGGAAGGAGTGAAAAGGCTTGAGGGTACCCCCCAGTAAGGAATTCCCAAGTGAGCCTCCCTGGGCTCTCAAAAGGTTCTGCACTTGAGTGGTGGCAGCATCTACCAATCCAAGGTCAGAGAGAAGCTGTAACCTTGGGAGTTAATACAAGCCTGGAGGGGCAAGTATTAATTTTTAGAGTCCTTGTGGGACCCTACCTTCTGCACTCAAAGTGCCAAAGTGGAGAATCAGCCTTGACAGGTGTAGTGATAATTTTAAGTGCCTATCTACTCTATATTTCAAGAACTATACTAGAGCCATTCATGTCTAGATTAGAGTTTAATCATTCCCAGAAAGAAACTTTCTCTATGAGACAATACATTAGACTTTCTGGAGAAAAGAGGCACATATATTAGGCTGAGGTGGATTATATTTGCAAACTCACCTGAATGTACTTTAAACTTCAAAGCCTATGTACTGAACATTTTGTCTGGTTTATTTACATGTAAACATTTCCCTTGCTTGTTAAAAAGAGAAGTTGAATATTTAAAAAAACAAAAAACAGATCATACCTTGAGAATATAAAACACTAATGTAGCAGCAAAATAAAAATCCAACCGTAATCCTGGATTTCTAAAGCTGTGCTACAAACAGATCAAAAAAATCTTCTGAAAATTGTTTAATATGTTCTCAGCCTAAAAGAATCATATATGTTTTGCAGTTGTCCCAAAGTCCAAATTTTCAGCTTTAAGATAGGTTTCCAAATAGGACTTCCTTGTTATGGAGAATTTTATCACAGGACCAGGTTTCTTGGGAGAGAAAGAAAGAAATGTCACCTAGCTGTTGGTACTAAGAAGTAGAACTGCTGGGTTTAATTCCTGGCACTATTGTGTGTAACATAGGCTATAGGGCTGGTTGAAATATTTTCAACAACAAGTTTTTATAGAAAAATGGAGTTTCATTATTTTACCGAAAATAAGTGTTCACTTAAATGTTTAAATTTTGGGGAGGGGGGGAAATGAAAGTTCATTTCTTTTCAATTTTTCAAAAGTTTTGAAATGTATTGTTTTGAAACAGTACTTTTTATTTTCTTCTCCTTTTTTCCACTGGGAAAAAGTTTTTTAAAGTGAGCAAACATGAGGGGGAAAACATTCTCTCACGTTTTAAACTTTAAAAACTCTTTCTCTACTTTCCATGGGGGAAAAGTGGAAGAAAGAGAAAAGCTGGGAGAAAGTGGGAAAAACTCAAAAGTTAATCAAAATTATTCAATACGAAATAAAAATTTTCATCAGAAAATGGAGAGGGATTTAAAATTTTCAAGCAAAATGAAAACTATTAATTTGAATTTTTAAACAATCAGCCAGCTCTGTTAGGCAAGTCATTTAATTTCGCTGTGCTTCAATTGACCCTTAATGTGTATTATAATAACTACCTATTTCTCAGGGCTGTTGTGAGAATGTTTTAGACTAGAGCCAAATCCTGCAGTGAGCATGAATCATATGGATGCATTATATAGTTCTTTATATCAGTACTGTTCATTTTGACTCCAGTAGTTCTCCAAACACTTATGTATGACTTCAGTGGGACCACCTGTATCCATAAAATTATTCAAGTGCAGAAGTTTGTGCAGCACTGGGGCCCTAAACTTTGTCCATGCTATATAGTCAGTCTATCTTGATATATTTCCAGAACAACAATTCTTTACTCCTTGTATTATTGTTCTGTCTTCCTTTTTGATTGTGTAGTCTTGTTTATTACTCACCATTGTTCATGATTTCATAGCATATCTATTCAATTGTATATCTGAAACATTACATGTTGTTTTGATGAAAACAATTACACTTTGTACTGACTCATTTTTTTCTTTGTTTTTATAATTTCCCAATGTCTTTAAAAATGTCAAATAAAAACATAAGGGGAAAAAGAGACAGTTAAACAACATCCACATGGACAGTGACAAGTAGTCTTTAAAATCTAAACCAATTGTTTGACCGCAATGCAAAACATATGAAAAATAGTCGTAATATATAAAATGGTGATCATGCATACGTTTTGATGATTTAGTCTATACTGGGTGGGACGGGGCACCAAGAATTGGAAGCTTAGACAAATGCATGTATTTGTATATTCATTTTTATTCATAATGACATTATTTTTAAAATCATCCAATAATTTTTGGTGCTTCTATTTTTGGGTGGCCAATCTGAAAGACATAGAGCCTGATTCTCCTGTGTAGTATAGAGTATCTCTCTGGGAAAACGGAATACTCTGAACTCCTCCCGATTCACTAAGAATTGGAGTTGCCTTTCAGTATGCCTATCAACATTCCATTGCCCAAATCTGGAGTGCGGTGTGTGAAAAACAGCAAAAATTGAAGGGCACAAAAACTATTCATGCAGAAAACTGAAAATGCTATAGGAGTCATTCTTGTGTTGTAAATAACCAGTTCTATAAGCTCAGCTTCATTTCTGATGTAAAGAATTTTCACAAAAATAATGAGGGGATCTCAGATTCGTGAAGCTCGTAGACAACTTTAGGACTAAATTGAGGGACCTTTCTTGAAATGATGGACATTTACAGAGGTATGCCTTCCTGGGGGCACTGACCTCAAGAAAACAGCAAATAGAATGGACAGATGATTAAAGTACAGGATGGGAATCAGGAAACCAGGGTTCATTCCTAGCTCTGCTACAGACAGGTCCTTTGTTATGCCATTGACACAGGTCAATGTTATGTTATGCCTTTGTTATGCCAATTTCCCCTGAAATAAGTCCATGTGCTGCTTCGCAGTGAGGACTACTTCCATGCCAAATTTCAGATTCAAACCTCAGTTGTTTCAGCTGTTCAAAGAGAGATGTGCAAAAAAATTTATATGCCACTTAATGTGCTGTGGTTGGAGACTGGTGTGGAGCAATCCAGCACTCACAGGGGTAGGCTTAACCCACTACTCATTAGTGCTGACCAGGCAAGTTATTAAAGATTGTTTCTACAAATAGGCCTAATACTTTGCTTTTACTGAGTGCTTTTCATTTGTAGATCATGAAGTGCTTGACAAAAGTGGACATCAATGAGTAGCTTCTACTTAACAGAAAGCATTGACTGAGCAGAGTCTTGAATCCATTTTTCTGAGAGGCAATGAAGTCTCGTGGATATTAACATCAGAAATCTAGGTTCCATTTCCCAGATCTGTCGCCAGCTGATTATGTGACTTTGGACAAATCATTTATTCTATGGTTTTAAAAAGTGTCCCCTGATTTTGGATGCCCAGATTGAGTCGTCTCTTCCACGGGTTCAATATGTGATTTTTAAAGGTCCATAACTGTTAAATCAAACCCATTTCTTCTGGAACTAGGAAAGATGCTGCTCCTCAATAAAGGCTATTTCCATGACATGTTTCAGCTTTCAACCCCAAGTTGCTACAGCTGTAGGGCCACATGACAAAAGGGTCACAAGAATTTCATGTCTTTAAAGAAAAGTGAACCGTTTTCTACTCCCTTCATATTCAAAAATGGCCCAATATTTTTAATCAAACTTTGAAAAAACAAAATTCACATTCAGGCAGGGACAAAGCCTGGAAAATTTCAGCCCAAAACATTTCAGAAAGTCATAAGCAACTGAAAACGGGGTTCTTATGGAAATCATTATGCAGTCTTAACTACAGAAGATCATGACAAACATTCATTAATTCAATATTTCTTTCAGCCTCTGGTTTATTAATGTTTGTGAGGCCATCATTTGTGCTGAAATAATTAAAATGCTGGTGCATCTAAAGTTCCTTAAATGCAGATACAGTCTGTAACAATTTCTTACTGTGCATGGTATTTCCAAACAGATGTTTTATTTTATTTTTACAAAATCATGCTGTGTAATCTTGTGACACGATCTACAGTTTGAAATAAAAGGATTTGGCTTTGATACGTATATAGATAGAGGTATATTTAATATTTCTCTTCTTCATGTGCATAGCGTGTCAGTATAAAAATACACGAAAATATAATCTAACCAGCATTATAAACTCAACCAAAACAAAACTAGGTATTCTTCAACTGTAACCATTTATCAAGTGTCCTTTGTCAGCAGATAAATATGTCTCTATAAATATCCTTATCAAACTTTACTTGCCAGCACATCTCTAAAAGCTTTAATTGTTATCATATCTCTAAGAGCATTACATCACTGGGTCAATTTGATGAAACAGTTTTTTACTACTTTTTTAATTATATGTTTATTTCTTTTTAATTTTCTCTGTTCTGTCCAGCTACTTTAGACTAATCCATGGCTTTGGCAAGTTCAGCCACAAATCGCTGGACAAAATGCAGGAATTACTGGAATAAAATTATATGGCCTGGTTATGCAAGAGGTCAGGCTAGATCATGGGGTTTCAATTTGGAATCATGATCACACTTCATTCTTTATGAATGAACAGTAGAAGGGGTCCCCCCCCTCCAAAAAAAATGTGGTTTTGTAACATGGGGTTGTCATAAACAGATAGTTAAGGGTTAATAGAATAGGAGTACTTCATGTCTCTTTTGACTGTAAGGGGTTAACAAGTTCAGTGAGCCTGGCTGTCACCTGGCCAGAGGACCAATCAGGGAATAGGATACTTTCAAATCTTGAGGGAGGGAAGTTTTTGTGTGTGCTGTTAGTGTTTGGTTGTTGTTCTCTCTGGGTTCTGAGAGTGACCAGACGTGCAATCAGGTTTCTCTCCAATCTCTCTGATACAGTTTCTTATATGTCCAGAATAGTAAGTACTAGGTAAATAAGGCGAGTTAGGCTTATGTTTGTTTTCTTTATTTGCAAACGTGTATTTGGCTGGAAGGAGTTCAAACTTGTATTTTGCTGAAAGGATTTTAATTTGTACTTGTATACTTAGGCTGGGAGGGTATTCCCAGTGTCTACAGCTGAAAGACCCTGTAACATATTCCATCTTAAATTTACAAAGATAATTTTTACTGTTGTTTCTTTCTTTAATTAAAAGCTTTTCTTGTTTAAGAACCTGATTATTTTTTTTTTATTCTGGTGTGAGACCCCAGGGGACAGAGTCTGGATTCACCAGGGAATTGGTGGGGAGAAAGGAAGGAAGGGGGAGAGAAAGGTTAATTTTCTCTCTGTGTTAGGATTACTTTCTCTCTCAGGGAGAGTCTGGGAGGGGGAGAGAGAAGGAGGGGGGAAGGTGAATTTTCCTCTATGTATTGAGATTCAAGGAGTTTGAATCACAGTGATCTTCCAGGGTAACCCAGGGAGGGGAAGCCTGGGAGAGGCAACGGTGAGGGAAAGGGTTTACTTTCCTTGTATTAAGATCCAGAGGGACTGGGTCTTGGGGGTCCCCGGGCAAGGTTTTGGGGGGACCAGAGTGTACCAGGCACTGGAATTCCTGGTTGGTGGCAGCGCTACAAGTACTAAGCTGGTAATTGAGCTTAGAGGAATTCATGCTGGTACCCCATCTTTTGGACGCTAAGGTTCAGAGTGGGGGATTATACCATGACAGGGGTGATGGTATGAAAAAGATTGAGAGCCACTAGACTAGATGATCACAAGGGCCTTGTGGTCTTAAAATCTATTAATCTATGAATTTTAAAATTCAGCTTCTAATCCTAAGTATGATGGAGCTTCTCTGCACTGCTCCACGGATCTCATCCAAAGCCACTGAAGTCAATGGCAAGATGCCTACTGACTTTGGGCTTTGGATAAGACCTCAATGAGTGGTTCCGTCCCCCGTAGGACACACCACTTCAGTGCAGGGAAATGCTCAGATGGAATACCATAGTGGCTCTGATGCTGCCCATCTCATGGCTACCCAATATAGGGTGCATGGATGGGGGATGGAGGTATAGCCAGACTATTCCTGTGCCTTGTGATCCCTTACTTCTGCCATAGACACCTGAGGGCTGCTCTAATTTTTTCCAGGGGTCCAGCCTAAAATAAGGAAGGTGGGTTAAAGCTAGAACTCATCAAAACATTTCAAATCAAAAATATTTTGGACAAAAATTAACCTTTTTTCTAAACTAAACTTTGTGCAGAACATTTTTGTTACTTTCTACCTTTTTCTGGCTTTTAAAAAGCAAAACATTTTGATTTCTCCTTTCTGTTTCTCCCTTTTCTGGGGGCAAAATGAACTCCCTCGGTGGCTCGCTCTCCCCAGCCCTCACTCACTTGCACTGGGCTGGGGCAGGGGGTTGGGGTGCGGGAGAGGACTATGGCTGTGGGGGTGCAAGCTCTGGGATGGAGCCATAAATGAGGGGTTCAGGATGTGACAGGGGACTCCTGGCTGAGGCAGTGGGCTGCGGTGCAGGGGGAAGGCTCCGTCCAGGGGTGAAGGCTCTGGGGTGGGGACAGGGACGAGGGTTTTGTGTGCGGGAGGGGGCTGCAGGGTGACGGGTGGGGCAGATGGGTTCAGGGTGTGGCAGGGAACTCTGCGCATGGCGCTACTATCGCCCGCAGGCCCTGCCCCCATAGTTCCCATTGGCCATGGTTCCCAGCCAATGGGAGTGCGGAGCCAGCGCTTGGGGTGGGGGCAGTGCGCGGAGCCCTGTGGTCCCCCTGCCTAGGAGCTGAATCTGCTGCCTACTTCCAGGGAGCAGTATGGAGCCAGGACAGGTAGAGACTAGCCTGCCTTAGCGCTGCACCACCACCAACCAGATCTTTAACAGCCCGGTTGGCGGTGCTGACCAGAACTACCAGGGTCTCTTTTTTACCGGGTGTTCCGGTTACTCACAGCATCCACTTTACTGCCATGCTCATCCCTGGTGATTCAGAGGAAGAAGTTTAAACAAAAAAAAAAACAGAGAATACACTGGGGAGAGGAATCCCTTCTGTACCTCCGCAGGTGGCTGGCTGAAACCTTGAAGAATGAGCCCATAGGCACACAAGATGTAAACTTGAAGTGAGACCTAGGCCAGCTAAGTCCTAACCTGCTCAAACACAAGCAACTCCATCATACAATTGCACACATAAGTTTGTCCAGCTCTCTCATGAAACTAAGTTGTTTGCCCCCATAACTCCTATTGGGAAGTTGTTCAAGAACCTCATCTATTTGATGGTTAGAACCCTTCTAATTTCCAGTCTGAATTTGTTCATGACCAGATTATATCCATTTTTTCTTGTGTTAACATTGTCCTATAACTTAACTAGCTCTTTACCCTTCCTGGTGTTTATCCCCTAATGCATTTATAGACAGCAATCATATCATATCCCCTCTTAGCCTTCTTTTTACTAGCCTAAACAAACCAAGTTCTTATAGTCTCCCCTCATAAGATAGACTCTTCATTCCCCTGATCATCCTAGTAGCTCTTCTCTGCAGCTGCTCCAGATTAAATTCATCTTTCTGGAATCTCTTCTTGTTGCAGATAAAATCAAGAATATTTCTTTGCTATTCCAATAAATTATATCAGCTCAAAAGTTTCTACAACAGCTTCAGACAGAAAATAAATCTCCCTTTTTTGTGTTTGTTATCCCATTATTTTACCTCCAAAATGTTACTTCATTTGGTGCAATTTTAACTCTTACATAAGTAATACCTTTCAGCTGAGGTTCTGAAAGTGTTTTATAAAAGTTAAGCCTCCCTGTGAGGTTTTATGCCTCCATTATACTGATTAAACTGAGGCCTAGCAGGATTAAGGGAGTCACCCAAAGTTATACCAGTTGATGATTAAGCTGATAGTGGAAACTGGGAGTCCCAAGTCTCAGCTGTTTGATGGGACCATTAGATTGTATTGATGTGGGAAAGACAGACAACTTGGACTCTCACAAGAAAATGCTCCAGACCAAAGTAATCATAAGAGGGTGTAACTGCACTGAAGTGAAGCCAGGGGTGAATTGGGCAACTCATCTTCAAAGAAATAGAGTTTAATGTATTCTTTGCATTTTGCCTTCAAGAATATTAACCATATGCTGGTGAGAATGGGAGTCCAGGTATATTTATGCGATGCAAGTTTCAACATGCAAATTTACCTGAAGTTTTTTCGCTGCAGGATGGCCACCTTAAGATCTGCTATAGTGTGGCCAGGGAGGTTGAAGTGTTCTCCTACAGGTTTTTGTATATTGCCATTCCTAATATCTGATTTGTGTCCATTTATCCTTTTCTGTAGAGACTTCAGGACCAGACTTCAAAGAGAAACTGCTGAGCTTCAGTTCATCTGGAAATTTGACACCATCAGCTCAGGATTAAACAAAGACGGTGAATGGCTTGCCAACTACAAAATCAGTTTCTCCTCCCTTGGTTTTCACACCTCAGCTGCTAGAAGAGGGCCTCATCCTCCCTGATTGAACTAACCTCATTATCTCTAGCTTGCTTCTTGCTTGCATATATATATCTGCCCCTGGAAATTTCCACTACATGCATCCGACGAAGTGGGTATTCACCCACAAAAGCTCATGCTCCAAAACGTCTGTTAGTCTATAAGGTGCTACAGGCCTCTTTGCTGCTTTTACAGATCCAAACTAACATGGCTACCCCTCTGATACTTGACACAATACTATGGAAGTGCTAATAGATCATTTGTGCCCAGATACTTTGCTAACTATAAAGGGCCATATGTTCCCCACCACTGCAGATCATAAATGGCAGCAAAGAAAGGTAGAAATTGAGCTGGGGAGTGGAATGGAGAGATTAGGCCATTAAAATCCCTCATGGGCAACAGCATCACCACAGAATCAATGCATAATTCAGAATACATGTTTTGGATGGAGGGCAGCTAGCCAGAAGAGGGCAAACTGTGGTGCACCCACTCTGAGCTGCATGCTCCTATGCAAACTTTCTCTCATCTACACAACAAAATGCTGTGTAAATGTTTGCTTCCAGGGAGTGGTTTCCACTCCCACTGTCAGAGGGTAAGGTAATTCACTCCTATGACAGGGGAACCCGTAGCAGTAGAGCCATCCAGCTGTCCATGCTGCTGCATGTGGTGAGGTCAGAAGGGCACATAGAGGAACTACCTCTTCATGGGGATGACCCAAAATCTGGGATTCCTCATGGATCCTCAAACTTCATGCAGCTGGCAGGTCACATCCCTTGTACTTTCTACCTCACCATTAATCCTTCCCACAACAGAGGAAAAAGTAGAACAGCTTTCTTGATACATTGTACTCAATGTATTTTAATGTAAGTGTGAATGTAAAGTTGTCCCTTCTACCCAAAAATTTGCATCAGGGGAAGATATGGGGCCTAATTCTCCGTGCACCTGCCACACAACATAAAAGGCCATATAGCAGGCTGAACTGCGTCCCAGGGAATATCTGGTGGTCTAGGGGGTTTCCCTGCTTGGCATAGTGGCCATGAAACAACTCTATGCCACCACTGAGAAGCCCCCATTGCAGGGACATATTGCAGGCAAAGAGGTGGAGGGAGAGGTCATGGCCAGAGTGCGTTGTGATCCAGCTATTCTCAACTGTCAGAGTACATTTTGTGAGGAGTGTGAGTTAAACTGAGCCTGAGGCTTTATGAGAGACAGGATGGGTGAGGTAATATCTTTTACTGGACTGACTTCTGTTGGTGAGGAGACAAGGATAGGAGCTTACCAAGAGCTCTTCCTCAAGTCTGGGAAAAGTACTCAGTGTGTCACAGCTAAATATAAGGTGGAACAGATTGTTTTGCATAAGTTGTTAACACATATTTCAAGGGAACATTAAAGGTGAAGTGGCCCACTAACTCCTTTCTAGTATGGGGGGAAAGGAGAAAACAAAAGCTGGGGTGGTGGACAGTGGGTTATAGATTGTTGCAATAATTCATACACCCAATGTGTCTATTCAGTTCATGATGTTTAGTGTCTAACATAGTTATGAATTTAAGCCCCTAGGCTTGCCTTTTGAAGGTGTTGCACAGGTTTACTTTGAAGATGTGAACTGGTCAGCTATAGAATGATTGCTTTGTGAGAGGTGATAGGGTACTTTTGTCTTTTATCATTTTTCTGTGTGAGTTCATATGAGAGCATAGTGATTCTGTCATTTCAGCCAAATAGCTATTACTGGGGCACTGAGTGCACTGGATGAGGTACACCACATTTTGTGATAGGCACCTGTAGGACCCATGAATCTTGTAAAATGTGTCGTGGGGTATGTTGATCATTGTAGCAGTGGAAATATGTCTGCAGATTTTGCATCTGTTGGGTCTGGTGCGGCTTTGAGATGTTATGTCTTGGTCTGTGGGCAGCTTGCTTCTGATGATGGGCTTGGAGAGGTTGGGGGGTTGTTTGATTCCCAGAAGAGGGGGTTCAGGAAAGATTTCTTTCAAGTCTTTGTTGTAATTATTTAATGATACCCCATATAAGTTCCAGTATGGGGTAGTAGGTGACAATTAGGGATGTGCAGTCAGAAACGGTTTTATTTCCATATTAAAGCAGGCTCTTTTGGGGTAATCAGGTGGCCCATTCCATGATGCAATCTACTTCTCTGGTGGAGTATCCTTGCTTGGTGAAGACAGTTTTAAGTGTGTTACGGTAGGTATCCTGGACTTTCTCCTCCAAGCACATTCTGTGGTATCTTGGTGCCTGGCTGTAGACATAGGCATCAACTCCGTGAGTGCTCCAGGGCTGGAGCACCCACGTGGAAAAATTGGTGGGTGCTCTGCACCTACCGGTAGCCAAGCTCTCCTCCTCACCCCACCCCGACCCCATCTCACCTCTGCCTCCTCCTCTGAGCATGCTGCGTCCATGCTTGCGTAACAAGCTCCAGGAGGGAGCGGGAGGAGCGGGAATGCGGCGCACTCAGGGGAGGAGGCGGGGAAGAGGCAGGGATTTGGGGCAGGGGTTAGAATGGGGGCACGGCTGGGGACAGAGGGGAGTCGAACACTCACCGGCGCCAGCAGAAGTCAGCACCTATGGCTGTAGATAACATATTTCTTGGTGTGTTTGGGGTGGTTACTGAATCTGTGAAGGTAGGTGTGATGATCCAGGGGTTTCTTGTACATAGTTGTCTGTAGAGTTCCATTGTTAAAGCCAATTGTGGTGTCCAGGAAGTAGATGTTAACGTATAATGTAAATAGTCCAGAGAGAGTTTAAAGGAGGGTGGGCGGTTGCTGAAGTTGTGGTGGAAATCTACGAGGGAGTTTTGGTCATCTGTCCAGAGGATGAGAATATAATTCATGTCTCTCAAGTATATCATTGGGTTTGTGGTGATTTGTCCAGAAATTCTTTCTCAAGACGGCCCAGGAAGAAATTAGCATATTGGGGAGCCATCCTAGTACCCCTGGCTGTTCCCATGGTTTGAACAGAGTATTTGTTGTTGAATGTAAAATTGTTATGGGTAAGGATGAAATGGATGAGTTTGGGATGTCTCTCTGGGGATTGTCCATTGTCTTGTAGATATCTGAGGCAGGGAGCAATGCCATCATTGTGAGGGATGTTGGGTGTAGGAAAGTGACATTATGGGGGGAAGGATGGTGTTCTGAGGGAGGTGTTCTGGGACTAACTGGCTACAACAACACTGCAGACAATACATAAGGTTTTATGTCAGGGGCCAGACAGGTCCCTAGACCACCCTGAATTCAGGAAGCACAGAAGTATCTTGAAACCACCTTTGCTGCTCCTGCAACCATTTCATCCTTACTCATAACAATTTTACATAACATAAGTAGGTTCAAATTGCCGTGCGCTGTGCAGAATAATATGCTGCAGAATTTGACCAACCAGAAGAAAGATAATGAGCAGAACTGCATGGAGGATGGAAATTTGACTTTGTGAAGCATTTTGAGATTTTGACATTTGTTTTCATTCTGTTTCAGAATGATACCCAAAAAATTAAAAGTTCTCCACTAAAGAATTTTTGTAAATCATTTTGGGTCAATTGAAATGTTTTGTTGCAACAAAATTAAAATGTTTCATTTCAATTTTGACTTTTTAATGTAAAAATGTAGTATAATATATAATCAAGAAAATGTACAAATTTTGAAACAAAAAGTAATTTCTAGACAAAAAGCTAAATGTTTCATTCCAAAAATGTTGAAATGTTTTGACACAGTCAGAACTTTTTTCTGCTCATTTTTTTCCTAAACATTTTGGTGAAACTGACACAATTTCAAAAAGTGTTTCAATGTTGACATAGCTGCATTTTCTGCTGGAAAATGGTTTCATCAATTTTTTTCCAACCAGGTATAAAAAATAAGTAATAATCGACCACAAACACACAGCTAGGGACAGGTGAACAAGAGTGCATCAGAGTTCTTGGAAGTTTGGTAACTGACAGATGGTAGGAATGATGGTCCAACGGTTAGGAGTACTAGTCTAGGACTTCGGAGATTTCTGTTCAATTCTCTGTTGTGCTGAAGACTTCCTTTGTCAAGTCGCTTAAGGTTTGTAAGCTCATGTAGACATACCAAAGATAGTTTCATGCTAGTTAGCAGTGAAGTTGCAATAGCGTGGACTGTTCAAACCCACCCAAAACCCTGGGTAATTACTCGGTCAGCTTGCCTGCTGCATGGTAACTGAGCTAGATAGATTAAAGCTAGCTTGCGTGTGTCTACATCAACAGCAGTCACACCCTGTGATTACAGTGTAGACATACACTTAGGGCTTGTCTTCATGTGCACCACTGTAGCACTTTAGCAAAGATGCTACCCTACATTGACGGGAGAAGCTCTCCTGTCAACATAGTTAATCCATCTCCCTGAGAGGCGGGAACTATGTTGACGGGAGAAGCTCTCCCATCGACATAGCGCTGTCTACACTGGGTGATAGGTGGATATTTCACACCCCTGAGCAATGTAAGTATACGAATGTAAGTGTAGTGTAGACCTGGCCTTAGTCTCTCTGTATCTCAGGTCAGTACTTCCCTACCTCACAGAGATGGTGTGAAGATAAATGTGCTAAAGACTCTGAGGTGCTCGGAAATGGTAGTGACTTGGAGGGTGAACCTCAGTCCTTGAAATAGGATATTGGGTTCATAGACTTGCATATGTGTGTAGCCAAAACAAGTTACACTAAAAAAAATACTCAGACACTGTGTCACTGATTTTTCCTTCAACAGGAAAACAACCTACAAGGCATGCACTGCTCACCAGATGGATGACAATACTATGTCCAGTTGAAATTTCAGAGGGATTTATGCTGATGGAATATCCCGGAATGGAACTTGGCTAGGACAACAGCTTGAGTGTGAACAGCACTGCATATGTGTTTAAATTGTTCCAGAAGCTTTCTTTGTCTTCAGTAATGGAAACAGCCATTTCTCCAGTTGCATAATTCTACAGAAATATAAGTTATATGCACAGCAGTTTTGCCCAGACTGCGACCCATTTTCAATTGTTGCTTTGTATTTTTGGTCACAACATCAGAAAATCAATGTAAAACCAGTAGAAAATGATGGAATCAATACCTTTATAGGCATTTTTACCACACTCGTCTTCATAATATTTGACTACCATAAATGAATGAATGAATTAATGAATATATGAAATCAGCGGTAACATTGGAGATGGTTAAAATGACTGCGGCACATACTGGATTAGAAGATACCTTTGGTCTGTTTTCCTTGCTTCCAGCTTATTGCTGTTAGCACACAACACACACTATCTGGTCCACCTGGCATTCCTAACAGCCTCAACTAGGGCCTGATCCAGCGATCATTGCAGTCAATGGAAAGACCTCCATTGAGTTCACTGGGAATTGAATCAGTGCTTTAGAGCTTTACTTGCAGTGGCAGCACCCTGCAAATTGTCAGGGCCCAAGGTTAAGTGATTTCAAATAAAGTGGTTTCACTTCAACTCTGAACAATCACAGGAACATTTTAAATACTAGAAACAAATGAAGGTGTAGGGGACAGGGAGTTTTTGGATTTGGTTTAGTTTTCTGGCCAGGATTTTTTTTTTTTTAATTCTGCAGGAGTCTTCCCTTTTCCTCATATTGATTCATAGTCTTTCTTCCTTCTCATTTTCATACTCCCAAGTCTCTTGCAAGGTCTGAAAACTATTTTCCAACACTGCTTCTCACTCTCTCCTCCAGCAGGAGAAGCTGGGATGTGAGTGTCCTACTGGTAAAAATCAGGACTTGCATCCTAACCTTGGTTGACTCTATATTTTCCATATCTGGTGATTTGTGTACCACAATTGTTACTAAGTAGCAATGTTTCAGAGTGTGTGTGTACTGTGGTTTACAAAACTTAAAGCTCAGTGTTAAATCATGCTTTTTCAGAATAGTGGTTGTCATAAACAGATAGCTAAGGGTTAATGTCTCTTTCACCTGAAGCACCTGACCAGAGGACCAATCTGGAAACCGGATTTTTTCAACTTTGGGTGGAGGGAATTTTGTGTCTGAGGTTTTTGTTGTCTGTCTGCCTGCTTTCTCTGAGCTTTGGAGAAGTAGTTTCTGCTTTCTACTCTTCTGTTTCTAAGTGTAAGGACAAAGAGATCAGATAGTAAGTTATATGGTTTCTTTTCTTTGTTATTTGCATGAATATAAGTGCTGGAGTGCTTTGATTTGTATTCTTTTTGAATAAGGCTGTTTATTCAATATTCTTTTAAGCAATTGACCCTGTATTTTGTCACCTTAATACAGAGAGACCATTTGTATGTATTTTCTTTCTTTTTATATAAAGCTTTCTTTTTGAGACCTGTTGGAGTTTTCTTTTCTGGGAAATTTCAGGGAAATTGAGTCTGTACTCACCAGGGAATTGGTGGGAGGAAGAAATCAGGGGGAGATCTGTGTGTGTTGGATTTGCTAGCCTGATTTTGCATTCCCTCTGGGTGAAGAGGAAAGTGCTTTTGTTTCCAGGACTGGGAACGGAGATGGGGAGTCACTCTGTTTGGATTCACAGAGCTTGTGTCTGTGTATCTCTCCAGGAGCACCTGGAGGGGGGAAGGGAAAAAGGATTATTTCCCTTTGTTGTGAGACTCAAGGGATTTGGGTCTTGGGGTCCCCAGGGAAGGTTTTTCAGGGGGACCAGAGTGCCCCAAAACACTCTAATTTTTTGGGTGGTGGCAGCAAGTACCAGGTCCAAGCTGGTAACTAAGCTTGGAGGTTTTCATGCTAACCCCCATATTTTGGACGCTAAGGTTGACTCTATATTTTCCATATCTGGTGTTTTGTGTACCACAATTGTTACTAAGTAGCAATGTTTCAGAGTGTGTGTGTACTGTGGTTTACAAAACTTAAAGCTCAGTGTTAAATCATGCTTTTTCAGAATAGTGGTTAATAAGCAAAGGGGAGCAAGAATAGCTCATGAGGTCACCTGTACCAACTTACAGACCCAGGACACAGTCAGTAAGACCCGTAAGTAGGAAAAGATAGTATTAACTTGTGTGATATATTTGGTGACTTAAAACTCAACTCAAAATAGGCCAGATTTTGCTCCTATTAAAATAATCATAAAACTCCATTGAATTTACTGGGTCTGCAAATAGCTGAAAGAGAAATCAGTGGTAATAGAACTATTTTGTGTAGGTTTGTGCAACTGACAGCTAGAGAATGTTACCCAAGGGTTTGTCAGTCACTTTTGTTGCCAAGGAAATTTTTAAAAAATCACCAGTGTATGTCTTATTCTAAAAATATAACATTTAGTTCTTTTCTGAAGATAGCTGAAATCAAAATGATGGATTCAGCAAAAACAGTACTGTGAGCTTGGCTGAGAAACCCTGCTACATTAGATACACTGTAGCTTTTCAGCCACATTTGTATGGAGAAAGAAAGCAATTGTGACTTGTTCTACACTGTAAAACTGTGTAATCTCTCCCTCAAACAGCCAAAGCAAGATGTAATACAACGCATTTTTCTATGTATCAGACAGAACCTAGCCTTGTTTTGCGCATTCTAACTACAACTGAACAAATAGTAGGAAAACTTTTTCATAAATATTCATTCAAATTCAAAACAATTTCAATTTGACTGTGTTCACAACTCTTTTGTGTTCACTTTCTGCAAACATTTGAGTGCTCAAGCTTGATTCACAAAAATCCTAGTGCAAAGTGAATTTAAGGCTGAATGTTCGGCTAAAGCCTGATCCAAAACCCACTGAAGTCAAAGGAAAGACTCATGCTGATTTTAATGGGCTTTGGATCAGAGCCACAGTCATTAAAGGCCAATTTGGAATTATATATTTAGTTGTAAGATTTGTAATTCAACTGTGTTGTTTAGTCACTTAAATAATCCAATCAGGAAACACTGTGTAAATTTTAGATACTCATCATGAATTCTTTATGAATAATCTGCAGATTAAGAATTATTAACTGAAAAAACTCAAAATTAATTTCAAGTAATAAGTACATTCAAGAATTTGACAATCTTTTCATGGGCAATTCACAAACAGAAATATGATAGATAAATTATTTGTCAGAAACTATTGGCTCAGGTCTCCTAATAAATCTTTACATCCTGCTCTTTTCAAACTACATTTGTTATTCAAAACAGTATTTTTTTTTAAATGTAATTAGCCATTAGCAGATCATAGTACAGTGTGTGGCATTGGCAGAGCATTACTGAGCTCAAGACTAATGTCCTAGCCTTCCCAAAAAGACTACAGTGTCCATATTCTCCCAACCTTCCTTTCTCTTCCAATATTTTTTTTTAAAAATACACCTCATAGTGAGATTGGTATTGGCTGCCAGCCAGCTAGCCTGAACTTGAGGTTGACAAGTGCAATGTTGATATGTTAGTTCTTTGAAGAGTCACACTACAAGTCCAATCAGTTAGCTTTTTTCTCATCTTAATTCTTTTGCACACAGAGCTCCAGCCTTAAAATGCATCCCCTGCAAAATTATTATTCAAAATGGCTACTGGTATACTCAAACTTCAACTGACCTCCTTACTTCCTTCTTTAAATGTTTCTGATCCCATGCTATTTATAAGAAACACAACCAAGAGCTGAATTTCAAGAAGATTACACTACATATGTGTTTAGGCATACATCCTGCATCAGGGAACTGAAAACCAGCCAATGGGAGCTTCAGCGGTGATGCTTGCAGGAGTGGGCAGTGCATGGAGATTCATTGCTCCCCTCCCCCCAAGGGGCACACATAGACATGCCAGCAGCAGTCGGCCATAGCTGCTTCCAGGAGTGGCGTGGGGCCACGGCATGCAGGCAGCCTGCCTGAACCCCGCTGCACCGCTGGCCGGGAACCCCCTGTGGTAAGCACCTCCCAGAGCTTGCATCTCACACCCCCTCCCGCACCCCATCCGCCTGTCCCAGGCCAGAACCCCTTCCTGCACCCAAACTCCCTCCGACCCTGCATCCCCTCCTGTACCCCAATCCCCTGCCCCAGCCCAGAGCCCCCTCCTGCACCAAACTCCCAGATCCCACATCCCTCACCCTCTCTGGCACCCCAACACTCTGCACCAGCCCAGAGCTCCCTCCCAGACCCCAAACCCCGCACTCCATTAATATAGTAGAAATGTGCAGACTGTGACAACTTACAATCTGTGTTGTTTTTGGAAAGTTCTGTAGTGTCTAAGTCTATTAGGTACTGATTTCAGTTTATTTCATTATGACATCTGAAACTGCATTGATAGTAAATCACAAATGGAGCCTAATTTACAAAGTTGTCCAATGCAGTAATTCCTTTTAATTTTTGTACGTAAGTACACATGACTTCCGTGGCAATATTATTAATAACTAATTCCCAGAAGACACTGTTAACTTGTTGGATGAACTGGTTACCTACTGATGATTTTATCTATTCATTAGTTTGCATGTGACTTTTTAGTGGGTATAGTTTGATTGAATCTTCTCATTGGGGGAATTTTATCTGTTGCGCTCCATGATTGCTAGTCCTTCACTTCTGTTGTAATGACTGAGTAAGTCTATCTTTCACATTCCAGCCGCAGGCTGTTTTGTCTTGTGACTTGTTGCTTCTTTAAGATGTGGTAATATGCTGGATGAGACAAGGCAGCAACAGTAAGGAGCTTCATTGGGCTCTGAAGTGACATGCATTCATTAAGTAGCAGAAGTAGATAATTTATACTAGCAGAGCCTTCTCCCACACACTGCATTCTTCCACAATCTGTATCTGTGCCAAAGGTGACTCTTACAAAATGGCTTACTCCTAACCTGTGTAACTTGTCCTTAATAATCTTGTCCCCAGGTTCGACAGTTGCACATTGTGTTTTATGCACACCATCCTTCTTTTGTCCTTACACTATCTCTTTGTCCGCAGTGCAGTACCTCGTTGCTCAGAAGGACAGTGATGTCTCATATGATAGCTCATTGTTCGGGTTACATCTGCTCTGTTGGGTGTCGTCGGGTCCTCAGAAATCATAAATGCAGATGCTTTTACCATATTTAAATAAACATTGTCTTTTCATTGTTTATTTGATCCTTCCTCACTCACTGAAGTTATCCATTATCTCAATCACAAATCTATAGAGGAAAGAGAACTATTGGTACCTCTTCCTACCAAAGCAGGATTGTTGCTAGCAGTACTAGTACATCCACCATTTCCCCAGTCAAACAGATAGCACCTTCAGAAAAGTTTTCTGGATAGTCACCCTCATTTTCTTCTTTCTTCATTTAATTCCAATATTTCTAGTTACTCTGTGGTCTGTTCTGTTATCCTAAATTGTTTCTCTCCTCGTTTACATTCTTTAAATATTTGCAGACTTCTGTCCCTCCTCACTTATTGTTTTGACAAACTACACCTATTTACTTCTTTTTGTCTTTCCTCATAAGGCAGCATGGTGTAAAGCAGGATTTCCGAACACATTCTTAGTGTGTCCTGCATCATAAATGAGATATCGTGCCAAAAATTCTCTCTTTTCCCATGCAGGATCGTGAAGCATCCCTTTGTGGCTTCTACAACAATTAATTGAATGTGGAAAAGTTACACTGGGTACATATTTGTATATTTTTAACTGTCTTTAATGTGAGAAGCATGTTCGCCTGTTTTAAAAAAAACAAACAAGTGTTGCTCTTCATTTTATCTCACTTAGCAAGCAATATGGAGGACAGCCAACACCATCTGATCAGTACATATCTCCGGTAAGGGCTCTGCAAACCACAGTCTGCAGTTTGGGAAACATTTGTGTAAAAGGAATGAGCAAGGGTTGAGAATCAGAAACTCCTGATTCTAATCTTGACTCTCTGTTAAGGTCTGCCTCAGTTCCCCACCCTGCGTGGTAGAAATGGGCATATTAATACTTATACATATCTCACAAGGGTCTTTGAAGGATTACCTAATTAATGTCTGTACATGCCTTTGAATATATCAAGTACTATGAAACTGCTAATTGTTACTTAGTTCATCTATACAGAACTCTAACTAGTTATGTTGCCCTCCCCAGAACTCTCTCCAATTTGTCACACATTTCTGGCAATGAGGTGCAGGAACTGAACACAAGGAAAAATGGAAAGAGGAAGTTTCTGGCCAGTGGCTATTACAAAATAAGGCCCTGGATCCAGAAAACATGCATGTACTTAGCCTTAGGCCCCTGAGTAGTTCCACTGATTTCACATGCATAAAGTTAAGCACATGCATAAGTATTTGCATGACTAGGGCCTAAAGCTAGACTCAAAGCAAAACTAATCAACAACAGACATGGAGGAATGCAAGAAGCAGAATGGAACTCCAAAGAAGGGAGCTAAGAAGTTTCTTTTAAGTTAAAACATGCCTAATTTACACTGGGATTTCTAACAGTTCTCTCACATGTATGTTGCTTAAGGCCTTTCAGGCAAAAGTATATACTTTGTTTTTTTATTTTAATCAATATATGTCTTAGACACCCTTGCAGTTCAGGCCTATCTGTATTTTTATACCTGTCTGAAAATGTTATTTATATACAGTAAAGTGAAACACCGCTGGCAAGACTCATTCCTTTCCAGTACAGCTGGTCGAACAGTATTTGCCAATAGTTTGGTTGATTTTGATTTTCCCAGCCAGCTGATGAATAACTATTCCCAGCTGTTTTTCCAACTTTACAGATGGTTAGATCCCATTTGCCTGACACATTATTTACAAATACAATGTTATTTGTAACTGGCGAATAATTTCCCCTACTATTTCCCATAGTGGTTCCAGGGGTGCAGGAACAATTTGTATAGTGGGCGTGCTGAGAGCCATTGAACCAAACTGTGAATGCTGTATATGATAGAACCACTTCAAGCCAGGGGGTGTGGCAGCACCCTGAGCACCCTTGGTTCCAGCACCTATGGGTGGTTCCAGGCCTGGAATGCCAGGGGCAGGGGGACCCAAGCTGAGCCTCACTCCCGCTCCTCTGCTACTGTCCCCTAGTTCCTGGAGGGAGCTGTGTGCCCCCTTGCCAGGATCCGGATGGCGGGGAGGGGGGCTGGCAGGCAGGAGGGGCACACGCCGATCCCTGCACGGGAAGAAGCTGGGGGGGGCAGACTGGTGAGGTTTCCCCCCCCCCGGGAGGGAGGGGTGAGGGGGCGGCCTCGCGCCCTCTGATCTCCTCTCGTGCCCGGGTGTCTGGTTTCCGGCAGCGCGGGGTCCCGGCGGCCTGGCCCCGCCCCGCCGCGGGAAGGGGGATATGAAGAGGAGCCGCCGCGGCTGCAGCTGCCGAGCGAGCAGACGAGTTGCCGGGGACGGAGTGGGGCGCACGGGAGCCAGCGGGCGCCGGGCAGGGAGGCTTCCCCAGGCGTGACAGCCGGAGCGCGTCGCACCTCCCCGGCAGGGAGCACGTCCGCCCCGCCAGCAGCAGGCGGTGCCCAGCGATGGGACCCCCCGGCCCCCCGTGAGCGCGGGCGGGCGGGCGGCGGCGGAGAGGCGGGAGCGCTCCCCGGGCTGGAGGATCCGGCGGCACCTTCTGCCTGGGCTAGTGCCCCTGCCTGCGGCGCCCCCGGCTCGCCTCTTCCGAGCCTCTCCTGCCTGCCTGGCTGTCAGGTCCGCGCTGAAGGGACCGTTCGCCTGCCACCCACCAGCCATAGCCGGGGGGCGCCCGAGAAGAAGACGAGGAAGGAGAGGCAATAAGGCGAGAGGCGGCGGAGAGCTGGAAATGTCCCTTCCCTGTTGCAACCTGGTTAGATACCTGTTCCCAGCCCTGCTCCTGCATGGTGAGTGCCCGAGGGGCGATTTCCCCTTGGGGTTAATGGCTGTTCCAAGACTATTGAAGGCTCCGTTGCCTTCTCCCAGGATGGCTGCAATGGGGGTGGGGGAGCGGTGCAGCATTGTGCCGCTGGCGTCAATACAGGAGTTTAATACGGTGGCGTTTTCCAGGGAGGAGAGTTGTGTGATTCGTTTCCAAGATCAGCTCTCAGAAGAGTTCTCTCCCTCCCCCACCCCCTGTAGGATTTCCAGACTATGTCCTGAGAGAGGTTTTTTTAAAAAAAAAACCCAAAACCTAAATTGTGGTCGGTCTCAAGAGCGTTCCGGAGCCTGTTGGCTGACTCTTGATGTGGCCAAAAATTGTAGGAGGTTCTGAAGGACGGAGCTAGGCTCATATGGGGAGAAGTTTCATGCATTTTTATGCCTGCCTTTCTTGGAAGTGGATAGTTGGGCCACATGATTAAGTTTTCTTGTTTGTTAGAGAGGAAGTACATTGATATATAAAGTCAAAGCATACAATGATTTCATTTATTTGTTTAAACCTTCATTGCTAAGAATCTTTCTTAATAAAACATTTTGTCAAACTTCTACAAACAGGATGACATGGAAGTTGCCCCACCAGTTGCCTATGAAGTTCTTGTAATTTAAAATATATGTCTGTACCAGCTCTGGCACTGCATCCCATCTGGGGGCTCAATCCAATGCTGCTTTAAGAGGCTCTGAGTAAAATCCTACCCCTAATGAATTCAGCCAGAGCTTTGCTATGGAGTTCAATAGGGCCAGGATTTCACCTGCAGGCTTTTCCTAAGAGCTGTTCTTTGGTCTTGGGAGTAGTTATTGAGAAAGCTTGGATAAAAGAATGTTAGTACTGGGTTTAGTGCACCTAAGTATTTGATTTAGAACACTACGGCTCTTTGGACCTGTTACTTTAAAATATGCAAACTTCTGCGTTGACCCCACCTAAACATATCATTACAGTGTAAGTCTTTGGAAGCAGTATTGTGGTGGGAGCAGGGTTAATTTTAAGTGATAAGTTAATTTTACGATGGACCACTTAAATGGTCAAAGCTGGGTGCCTAAAGCCACATTTAGGCATCCAATTTTTAGAAGTGCTGAGCACCACAGTTTCAGCTTTCTTAAAAGGTATTTGAGGGTGCTCAGCACCAGTGAAAATTAGGCTATTTAATTAGGTGCCTAAATACATATTTACAGGCCTCCCTTTATGCATCCATGTTTGAAAATTTTGGTGAGATATTCTTCTCAGTGTCTCAACCTATTCAGTTACATCAGCATTTTGAGGACCGTTCCTAATACTGAAGTACTGTATTCTGCAGCATCCAGCCTTCTTCAATAAACTTCCTCAGGTCCTAAAATCTGCTTTTAAAAGGAGGTGCCTCTTTCAAGTATACTAAAACTGGGCATCCCACAGGATCCAGCCTTAGAATAGGGGACCGGAGTCAGAACTTTAAAGCACTTCTTAAAATTGTCTGTTTTGGAATGCGGATTGTCTTTCTTTATGTTTGTAGTTTTAAGCTAAACAGACAGATGGTGCTCAATAAATTTGTGTTTTGTTTTTATAGAGAGAGCATTTGCTCACCTCTCCTCCAAAACATATATAGACTATGTAAACAAGTTAGTTGAGCCAGACCTGCCTGGACGCCAAGGTGTACCTTTAAAACTCTGTGATCTGTGAATCTAAAAGTCAAAATGGAATGTTTGAAGTTAGAGAGTGAAGAGAGAAGTTATAATTATAGGGTTGACTGCCAGCCTCATCTGCTTGGAATTACAGAGCAGTTTTAAACTTTGGCTGAAAAGAGAAACAAATCAAGGCCAATGATCAGATCAAAATAACAGCTGCCAGAAGAAGATGAAACAGGAAAATCATATTTTTTTCCCTTCAAATGGGAAACCAGTCAGGCCAATGACCAGATAAAAAAGCAGCTGCCAAAAGAAAATGGAAAAAAATAGATGATTTTCCTGTTTCATCTGCAGTTATGTATCACAGAACAAAATATACCTATCAAATACTGTTTAGAAAGTAAAAACTTGAAAACTTGTTTGTGAACATATACATATCAGTAAGATAGGGACTGAAGCAAAGATTTATTGTGGAAAACTATTGCCCCCTTGGGCTGAGATAGGAACAAACAGTGGGATACAATGCGCAAAGATGTAGTTTAGCCTAATCTAGGTTTTGCCCATTCTAGGTTTGATTATAATCTCTAAACATTATAAATGTATTGCACTGCCCTGGGGCTTTTTTCAAAGGTCTTTTAGATCACATGGCTATCTCCCAGTCAGCTGGATTGCGCTTGGTAATGAGAGAGAGAGAATTTTCCCCTTTTAATTCAAAGTGCTGTTTGTTAATTTAATGGAAGTTAAAACTATGTAACTGCTGTGTAAGACTCAAGCTCATATTTTCATTGCAACATTACTCCTAATATTGTTAAGTTAACATTATGAAAAAATTGTACTCATTAGTCAAAATGGAACCTGTAGAATGTCAAAAGAGGTTTGCAGCTGGAAGTTGTCCATTATCAGTATTTCTTTGCTTTTATATGAAAAGCCACAAAAGTTTCAGATGTCAAATGCTGCAAAAATTCAGCTCCAGAAAACCTGCTTAATCAGAGCTATGGTAAAGTGTATTCAAAACAAAATAGCTAATTTGTTTTCAAATGACTAATTTATCTTACAAATGTGAGGAAATTACCATAGAGTGTTGCTGAATATGTGATTGTTATAGTAATGTATTTAAAACTTTAAATAAAATAATTGGTTCCTTATATGATAACATCCTCCACTAAAATATTCAGTTTTAATGAAGTTTATTCAGTCAGGACTGTTAGACTTTTCAAGGCAGAATTCATTGTTTATGCAAAACTAAATAAATTCATACATTATTTCAGTGCTTCAACAGTGTCACTGAAATTGGTTGGATAGAAGTGTTTTATTTCCTTTCTTATGAATTTCATTGTATTTTAATGAATGAGGCAAAATACTATGTCCCATATACATAGAGATGGGCAAGGCAGAAGTTTGAGCTGTGAGATGTATGTTCCCCTTAGTAAAATAATTGAATTCAGTTAGGATTTAGGAGAAGACAAATCAGAAAGGGAGTTCCCTCTGTTCAGTGCTTACCATATCAAGCATGAAAGTAGACAGAGAGAGAGAGAGAGAGAGAGAGAAATAAAGCAGCATGGGCTGAATTCCACTTTCAATTAAAACAAAATGTAAATCCGAAGTAACTTTGTTGACTTTCAGTGGACTTATGGTAACTTTACTCTGGTGCAACTGAGCTGGATTTTGTGCTATGTATATATACATAGACTATTTTGAAATAGAATGATATTGTGTTGTCTATAAACTGAAAAATAAAATCAATGAAAATGACGGAGAAAGAAAAATTTCAGGTATTCAAGACAAGACTAATACTTTGTTATTAATGCAACTTTTGTAGTTACATATGTAGTGTGTGCTTCCTGTACATAGATTGCATGATTACTTTGGTATAGGATCCTGTCCTGCAGTATTTACTCAAACTCCAATAAGTTTAATGGTAGTTTTCCCTGAGTTTTTTCCCTAATTTGTATGTAATATAGAACAGTGGTGCTGGAACAGTTTTTATAGTGGGGGTGTTGAGAGCCGTTTAAGCGAACTGTAAACCCTGTACAGTAACTCCTCACTTAAAGTCGTCCCAGTTAACATTGTTACATTGCTGACCAGTTAGGGAAGGTGCTCATTTAAAGTTGTGCAATGCTCCCTTCTAATGTGGTTTGGCAGCTGCCTGCTTTGTCCACTGCTTGCAGGAAGAGCAGCCTGTTGGAGCTAGCTGGTGGGGGGCTTGGAATCAGGGTGGACTGGCAGCTCCCAGCTCCCCTAAGTTCTTTGTGCTGCAGCTGCCCAGCAGGCTAGCAAGTGCTGGCAGTGGGGGGAAGAACAGCTGAATGCCATGTGCTGCTCCTGCCCTCTGCCTTGGAGCTGCTCCCAGACTCCTGCTTGCTGTATGTGGGGAGGGGAGAAGTGGGGGGCTAATGTCAGGGTGTCCCCTCCCCCTGCACCCTGCTTACCCCATTTCCATAGAGCAGGGGGGGACAGGGTTTTGATCTCAGCAAGCTGATCTAATTAACAAGGCAGTGTACTTAAGACTGGGGTCAGCTACTTAAAGGAGAAATGTGCATCTCGCTCTCACACACAGGTGTGTGTCTCTGGCTCTGTCCGCTGTGCTCTCTCCCCCCCCATGCCTGCTGCCTTGTAGAGTGAGGCTGCATTAGTGAGTTAACCCTTGATTAATTGCTCGTTCATCATTTAGCAGTAAGGCATTCCCTGGGAAGTATCCCATCCTCTGACACCTCCACCTCAACCAAGCTTCACAGTTATCATCACAGTGTACCAGTATTAAATTGTTTGTTTAAAACTTATACGTGTGTGTGTGTGTATGTATATGTATGTGTGTGTGTATGTATATGTATGTATGTATATGTGTGTATACATACACTATATACAGTGTGTGTATTATATATATATATATATATAAAAAATACACACACACACACTGTATATAGTGTCTTTTGTCTAGTGAAAAAATTTCCCTGGAACCTAACCCCCTCATTTACATTAAATCTTATGGGGAACTGGATTTGCTTAGCATCATTTCACTTAAAGTTGCATTTTTCAGGAACATAACTACAATGTTAAGTGAGGAGTTACTGTATATAAAGGCACCTGCTTCAAGCTAGGGGTGTGGCAGCACCTCTAGTTCCAGCACCTATGGTATAGAATAGATGTGTGTAGATGTCTGTGGTATAGAACCTACGTTTGCTTGAAAAAGGGCAAAGTCACTCTACTTTATGTATTGTGTTGTATTTAGGGTCCAGTTTTCCCTCCTGGAAGTTAATACCTAAGCTCCCATTGACTGTAGTGGAGACAGACTCGAACCCTTAATGGTTTACAGAAATACACACTTGAGATGCCACCGCTTTTTCTTCATTCAGTGATGGTGTCCATTCTAGTACAAAATTTAATTCAACATTACAGAGCTCGTTTTATAAAACGGCTTAAAACACGTTATATGAAACAGCAGAGTGTGGAAACGATTTGAACCTACAATTCTCCTCCTCTCTCATACGCTGGTGGGAATTTATACTTGAGCCATTAGACTCAGGTTTGATTGCTATTTTTATTTTGTTTTAATTTTTTTAAAATGTACAGCACCTATGACCCTTTTGGTAAATGGTGCTTAATAAGTGACATTAAAGGGCACTGTCAAGGAATTTATCATGATATTTAAATTAATGTTTATACAGTATTTTATAACACCTTGAAAGCATAACCCTAAAAAGCTGTAAACTTTTCTCCTTACCAAATCCATTCATTCCTCCACAATGCATACCAACTTTGTTGTGAAGTGGCTCATGAGGAATACAGATCTGAGGATACTGATTCTCTTTTAAAGAAGAGAGCACAAACGCATCTACTTAAAAATTAAAGTCAAAGAATTTCAGTAGATTACTTGTGTGAAAAGTTATTGGGGCGTCAAGTTCTTGCTGTCCCTGCTCAATTGTTGACTGAAACAGGTGTTTTGGAAGAGTAAGCACTGAAGGCCTAACTCTCCCAGGTGCTGAGTGAACTGATTTCACTAGGTTTTGAAGTCGTTCAGCCTCCCCCAAGAGATTCTCAGACTATTTCAGTACTGGGTGTTGAGTAAGGACATCAGGATTTGTGCCATAAAATAACAGAAGATCTAATTCTGGGCTAGTCAGCCTTGACAGAGTTTCTAATTGTTACATCTTAAAATCCTTGTCTTGTATCTCTGTTCAGTAACTTCAACATTATAAACTGGGCATTTCCCTCCTTTAAACCACAGGTCTGTTTGCAGACGTATATCTAAAAACTACGTACACACACAAGAAAAGTAATAGGTACATATGAAACAAAAGCAAATCTTGTTATCTTTTACAGTTGTAAACTTCAACCTTCTCTGCCCCCAATCCTTTGTTTGTAATCCCTTGTTATGGTATGTCTAATTTATGTCCCAGTCCTGTAAGGGCCCTTTGATGTATAAAGAAATAATAGTGGAGGAAAACATGGTAAGTAAACACACACATTTGTTTGGCAATGGGATGTTATAGTCTCCATTGTAATTACACAAGTTTGCACTGCAATTAAAAAGCTGTCATAGAGGTTATCTAGCACTTTCCCACATCAAGAGATAGCTGTACTCTAATGTATATTGTGCAGAGCAATTGACTAGATAAGTAAAGCTAAATACTTAATCTAGGCAATTATTTTTCATCTGTTTGAAAGATTTTTAGACAAGTTCCAACTTGAAAATAGTTTGCTGCAGAAATAAAATACTAATATTAAGTGATTCCCTCCAAGGATATAATGGTCACAGATAATAGCACTTAAGGTGACCAGATGTCCTGATTTTTATAGAGACAGTCCTGATTTTTGGGTCTTTTTCTTATATAGGCTCCTATTACCCGCCCCGATTTTTCATACTTGCTGTCTGGTCACCCTAATAGCACTTGGGCTTCCACATGTGGTTATTTGTGTGAGAATGGGCTATAAAAGGAAGCTACACTGGATTTACACTGGTGTGAATGAAGAAACAGTTTCACCCTATGTGTCTCAGTTGATGTAAATTAGGAACTTTCCAGTTATCAGACATGCTAGTCCAGATTTAGGTTTGAGTTTTGTTTGATGTTCCAGTTTAACTCTCTAATTGGCCACATTTGAAATCCAAACATGCAGAACTTGAGAAATTCTGGGTCTCAGTTTTGAAACTCCAAGTGTTTGAAGCCAAAGTTTTGATAGAGCTCGTTATAGATATATTGGTCCAAACTTTGCTGTCAGTTAAATAGCTATGGATTTAAACCAATGTAACTGATTTTGGTGTAACAGAGCAGAATTTAATCTATGAATTCAGATCTAGAACCTTTGAGTTTGAGCTAAACTCTAGTTACAGAATCATAGGACTTGAAGGGACTCAAGAGGTCATCTAGTCCAGTCTCCTGTGCTCCTGGCTGGACTAAGTGTTATCTAGACCATCCCTGGCAGGTGTTTCTCTAACCTGCTCTTAAAAATCTCAATGATAAAAACCTCCGTTCTACAGCCTCCTTTGGCAATATATTCCAGTGCTTAACTGTCCTGACAGGAAGTTTTTCCTAATGCCCAACCTAAATCGTCCTTGAAGCAATGGGCTTAAATTGCAGCTTGTCCTATCCTCGGAGGTTAAGGAGAATAATTTTTCTCCCACCTTATAACAACCTTTTCTATACTTGAAAACCATTATATGTCCCCTCTCAATCTTCTCTTCTCCAGACTAAACAAACCCAGTTTTTTCAATCTTCTCTCATAGATCATGTTTTCTAGACCTTGAATCATTTTTGTTGCTCTTCTCTGGACTTTCTCCAGTTTGTCCACATCTTTCCTGAAATGTGGCACCAGAACTGGAAGCAATATTCCAGTTGAGGCCTAACCAGCGCTGAGTAGAGCAGAAGAATTACTGCTTGTGTCTTGCTTACAACAATCCTGCTAATACATCTTAGAATGCTTGCTTTTTCTGTAACAGTGTTACACTTTTGACTCCTATTTAGCTTGTGATCCACTATGACCCCCAGATCCCTTCCTGCAGTACTCCTTCCTAGGCACTCATTTCCAATTTTGTATGTGTGCAACTGATTGTTCCTTCCTAAGTGGAGTACTCTGCATTTGTCCTTATTGAATTTCATCCTATTTACTGCAGACCATTTCTCCAGTTTGTCCAGATCAGATCATTTTGAATTTTAATCCTATCCTCCAAAGCACTTGCAACCCCTCCCAGCTTGGTATCCTCTGCAAACTTTATAAATATACTCTCTATGCCATTACCTAAATCATTGAAGAAGATATTGAGCAGAACCAAATCCAGAACTGATCCTTGCAGGACCCCACTTGATATCTCCTTCCAGCTTGACTGTGAACCACTGATAACTACTTTCTGGGAACAGTTTTCCAACCAGTTATGCACTCACTTTATAGTAGCTCCACCTAAGTTCTGTTTCCTTAATTTGTTTGAGACGGACATGCGAGACCGTGTCAAAACCCTTACTAAAGTCAAGATACACCACATCTACCACTTCCCTATTTTTGTTGCAAATATATCTCATATTAACATTAATTCACTGAAAACTGAAATTGAATATGTAATAATTGAAGACAGAATACTTTTTCTTACCAGCCTTTGGACCTAATACTGTTATCCAACTGAATACATTGCCAACAGCTTAATACTTTAAAAATTCTTATTTTACTCTCGATTGCTTAAGAACTTGAAAGTACCTTCTATCCTTATACTTGTTTTCCTTTTTTCATCTAGAAAACACTGGTTATTTTTTCTTCTTTTGTATTTCTCATGGAGCTGCAATTATTATGGCTTTCTTTATTTTACTTTTTGACTTACTATCTTGCTTAAGCACCAGCGTGATGAGTGATGCCATCTTCTGAATAGTATTCATTAAATAACTGAAACTACAAAGCAAAAAGAAGTTTTTATGGCATTATTTTTGTGGGTCATATTTAAAGTGTGGATTTTGTTTGAAATCTTTCAAATAGCTTAGGAATAGGTAGGTAATTTTGTTTTGTTTGTTTTTTTTTTGTTTTTTAAAGAGACAGACATATCAGATCCAGAAATATTTCCTAATTTATAATAAGTTTAAGGTAAATCAAATCTCGAGTCTAAATTACTTACATGCCCCTTTCATTGTTTATCATTTCCTTAGCTATCCTGCCGCAGACATGTATAGATTGTGAAACCCCCTTATTTGCCTCTGTTGTGGAAAGTAGCACATTTGGTTCCCTTTCAATGAAAGCCAAAGCTCTAAGTATGCAGCAATTATGTTTGGTCTCCAATGTTATTTAAAAGTGGTCTTTTAAATTAACTTCCACATTTTTCCATTTCACAAAAACACAGTTAACTGTGAGGCTGCCAACATCTTTTCATTTTATATAAACCAAAGGAATACTGTGAAGTTAATGAGACTACTCCCTGCTTAAAGCTGAACACATCCTTAAGTGCTTTGCCTAAAAAGGGTTTTAAAAGACTATTTTACATGTTGTACTGCAACATACCTTAATACACCAAAGTAATCCTAAAATCCAGTAATCGTGGTTTTTTTCCCCTTGTAAATTAGGAATAATTCAAAGTGAATAATTACTTGCCTATCCCAGTGTGCCATGCTGCAACTCTCTTTTAGATTTCTCATGAAAACCCACTCCTTTCATTAAGCCTTTAAATACTAGGCCATGTTGCTGAGATCTAGCAGCAACATCTAAACAGATTTTTATGTGCTGTACAGCACCAAGGACAATGTCAAAGCTGAATAAATAAATGTATTTCATCAGCACGTTTGCTCTTTATGCAATTTGAATCATGGATCCCATTTTCCTTAATGAAAATGCACCAAGCTGATTTTTTTGTTGTTTTGTTTATGAATGTGTCATTACCTTCAGAGTATCCTGAACAGCCTGGGGATTCTCACTGCAGAAGGTGGAGAAGAAGGAAAACATACTGCTGCAAAACTTCCCCATTTTTTAGAAAAGCATACAAGGAGATAAATGGTGCTCAAAGGGGGTCTTGTATCCTGCTTATGTCCATACTCTTTCAAGCCTCTGACAGCATCCAGGAATGGGAACAAACACTTGCATTATATCCAGGAAGGACAGATGTGTAAAGGCAGTGGCATGGTTGTTTACCAGGCCATTTACTGATGTGTCAAAGGCTGGGATGGAGAGCCAAAAGGGAACAATGTATGACAAATGGTGTATCTGATCTTAAGGTGATATAAAGAGGGAAGTATGATCCCACATCTGGGTACTTATGTACAATAAAACATACAAAGATGCAGAAAGGTGCAATCACTGAAACACTTATTCAGGGTGTGGGAGGCTGTGCTTATTACATATTGCACTGCCTCACCCCATAATACACACATGACAAGATACTTCTAAATGGGCAAGATAAGGGTCCAGTAGGGGGTGGCATTTATTCCCACCACATAACTTAGAGGCCACAAAACATCCTAGTAGTGTGACTATATATTTATACCACACTGTTATATTATTGTATGTGTGTTTTCCACATCTATTCCTCGCTCTCTGGTGCTTCCATTGTGTTCCTGTGCCTGTGCTCATTAGATGAGATGATTGGAGCAGTGAGATTTGTAACTTGTCCATATGCAGAACCAATAGATGATTGTGTTTTGACCCAGTATGGGAAAGTTAAGGTATAAAATCCTAACAACCCAATGCTGAGCAATGCCGAATTTATTATAAATTCAATAGACAAATTGAAAGTGCTGCTGAATTATTAATTACATATTTCCTGTCTTCATACAGTTGTTTTCAACTGTGGTTCATCTGCAAAGCTGTTAAACCAGTAATGGGTAGTTATTTTAATAAAACAGTGGCTGTCTTCTAATCAGTAATCTAAGATTTGTATTTGTTCACTTGTTAATCCTAATGTGCTTTACTCTTGATCCATATTTTCCTACACCTTATATAGCATGCAGCCTAAAGGAGTGCAAGAAGCATTCTTTCTTACGCTACATACTCATTTTGTTTGATTGATTAATTTTGTGTAGAAAGATTGCTGGTGAGTTTCCTATGTATGCATTACTAGAAACCAAAATTACTGAGTGCTAGAGATAAAATTAGCTTTTGAAATTCCTTTTTCCCTGAAAATAAAAATAGCAGAATCCGCCTTTAATTGACCACCTCAATCATCACAGAGGCTTCCTGTGTACAGAGGCTGTGCTTCGAATATTTGTTTTCCTTTGACTTTAAAAGGTGGCCTTTATTTGCAAGTTTATTATAGAAGCATTCAAATTAGAGGTGGCCCAAGCCACAAAGATCATATCTGGATCCAGCTTTCCCACAGCTACAGAGGTGTTTGGGTCCAGGTTTTGGGGTTGTCCTCTTACTGACAGACTTAAGAACCAGTTGTGAAGTTCAAATCCAGATCCACACTTCAGAGGTATTTGAATTCAGAGTTTTGGTTCTGATCCTGATCTCATTTTACAACATTTGTGAAATCTAGTCAGAGGATTTGTAATTTGTTGGCAGAAAGGGACATTTCCCAACAGAAAAAAATTTTTTTCTTCACATGGAACAAGTAATATAATCAATTCTTTCCCTAAGCACATAATATTGCCAAGCGAGTAATGTGTTAGTACTGCTAGATAAACAGTATAGCAGGTTGAGTATCAGTCATCCTTGCCAGAATCCCCTGGTTAACTTACACTTTTATTTCCCAGGGCTGGGAGAGGGTTCTGCCCTTCTTCATCCAGACAGCAGATCCCACCCTCAATCTTTAGAGAAGAGTGCATGGAGGGCTTTTAAGGAATCACAGTGTCATCACATGCTGAAACATCTTCACAATGGAGCCCGAATTACTGTGCAAATGCCTCCCACCATTGAAGGGCATTGGGTCTCTACTGGGTAAGGATAACAAAAAAAGATGCTTGAGTGCCCGGGGGTGGGGAGGGAAATATCTACAAATGTAAAAGCATTTTTCATAGCTACTTAGAATGACAGATATTTTAGTTGTACAACAGAATAGCATACTGTAAAGCTACCTTGTTATACACCACTTTGCAGTCTGCATTTTAAACAGTAAAGAATGCAATATTTTTAAAACTTGTTTTGATTTAGAAGGAACAAAATATTGTTAAAACCTGCTTATGAATATTGCACTATATTACAAGACTTCTACTGACTGGATCCTTGTTTTTAAGAGCTTTTGCATGTACAAATTTCATTTAGCAAATTAAATTAAGAAACTTAATTTCATCAGCCCAAGCATGTGCAAGTGCTTATCTGTACATCATGATGACATTCAATCAGAGTAAGATTCCATTTCCAGTGTCTCAGCTGTAATATTCATCAACCTATTTTAAATGATTTTCTTAGACTGTTTGGGGGGGTTTAAGATGTTTATGGGGCCTGATCCTGTAATCCTTACTCAGACAAAGCTACAACAGAACTCAATGAAAGTGGTTCCTGAGTAAGGACTGCTGGATTTGGACTGTAATTATTCCTGAAAATTCCTACAGATTTCAGTGGGAGTTCTGTGTGTGGAACAATTGCAGGATAAAGATAGAATCTTTTCTGACTATCCTAAGCAGATAAGCTACAAAGGCTTCAAACAGACAAGCTGCAAACTTTCCTTCTAGTACAGTAACTGAAAAAGTAACAATAGTAACTTATATTCACTGTTTTGTAACAAACCCAAAGCTACAGCAAGTTCACAGTAGCTAATACATTTTCTTAATGGAAAAGTTATGTGACCTTTAGTCTAATAAGTCAGTAACTAATTTTGATAATGAAACCCTTTTTTGGATGGGATTTAATGCTCTCCTGTAAAATGTGTAGCAATAGTTCCTTAGTTTTTTGCCTACACTTTATTATTAGTAGAGTGGAACCACTTAAATGACTGATCAAAGAATACATTTTCCACACATGTATAGGTATACACCAAAAAAGTGAGGTCCTCACCCAAAGTCCATTAAAGGCAATGGGAGTTTTTCCATTTATTTCAGTAGACTTTAGACTAGGCTCTGTAAGCCTAAAACTATTATCTTATAAGTGGAGCAACCCCTCTATTTAGGTTACCTAGCACTTTTCAGGGGTCTTGTATGTGATCATGTAACAGAAGCTTGTATCATAACATGTATGCAAATCAAGGTTTGCATGGGCACCTAAATTCTGGTGCTTGCTAATTTTCAGCTGCTTGACGCTGAAACCTAAACAACATTTTTCTAATGTAGTTTTTTCTCTATATGATCATAGCAATACGTCTATGTAAAGAATAAGTTCTCAACACACAATGAAAAATTGAAAATTGACCTGAAAAGTATAACCTTCTGAGCTTATAATTATTAAATTTACTATTTTTGAAAAGTATTTATTTTAAGCAGCCTGGATGACACTCAAGGGAGAGATTTTTTTCAAAGGCACAAAGGAGAGTTTGACTTTCAATGTGAGCTGGGAGCCTCCTTTGTACTTTTGAAAATCTTCCCCAGAATTAACAACCTAGCCTCTCACCTCTAGGTCATGCATTCAGGTGGCCGGAAAGCATTACCATCTGATGGCTGTGTGTGTGTGTATAAAATATTAAAAATTTACATTAAGTGTCTAGGAAGTTTGCATGGGTGCTACCAATACTGTACCTGTTTTGTGGTCAGTTAAGGTGCTTCATATTTCAGTGCTCTTGTCCTTTCTCTAAATTCACTATATTTTTAAAAGGAAATATTTATTTATTTTGCAGCCACTTCCTATGAGGAAGAACTCCTTTTCATAAAACTCCTGAGACAAAATCAAAAATATGAACAAGATTAAACATTCAAACTAGTATGGTCAAAATTAAGCTTCAGATTTAAAAATCATGTAACCCTAGAAAGAAAATATAATTGATAAAATGACAGATTAGGGTAAATTTTTCCTAGGAGCAACTACACTTTTTTTTTCCTTCCAATTTAAAGCAGTGTTAGCTAAAGAAAGAACATAAGAACTTATTATTCCAATTGTGATAAAGTGATAAAAGAGGAGGAAGAGGAAGGGCTGCCCAGAGATTAACGTAGGAACCTGGGACTTGGGAAAACCCAAGTTCAGTTCCCTCCTCAGACTTTCTTTGTTACTTTGGGCAATTAATTTAATTGCCTATGTGCTTGAGTTCTCTATCTGTAAAATGAAGGTGATAGTCCTTCCTTACCTCATGGGTAGAACCCTACCAAATTCACAGTCCATTTTGATCAATTTTATGGTCATAGGATTTTTAAAATCTTAAATTTCATTATTTCAGCTATTTAAATCTGCAATTTCATGCTGCTGTAACTGTAGGGATTCTAACCCAAAAAGGAGTTTGAAGGGCTTGGGGTTGCAGGGTTATTGTAGGGGGTGATGCAGTACTGCTACACTTACTTCTGCGCTGCTGCTGACAGCAACGCTGCCATCAGAGCTTTAGAGCAGCAGCAGCTGGCTGGGAGCCCAGCTCTAAAGGCAGAGCCACCGCCAGCAGCAGCGCAGAAGTAAGTGTAGCAGTACTGCAATACCCCCTACAATAACCCTGCGATCCCACCCCCCCCCCAAAACTCTGGTATTGCCACCCTTATTTCTGTGCAGCCTTCAGAGCTCGGTGGCCAGGGAGTGGCAGCTGTTGACCAGATGCCCAGCTCTGAAGGATGTGGGCCCCCCCGCATACCATACCATGCCACCCTTACTTCTGCGCTGCTGCCTACAGAGTTGGGCCATCATTCAACAGCTGATACTCTCTGGGCACCCAACTCTTAAGGCAGCAGCGCAGACATAAGGGTGGCATGGTATGGTATGCGGGGGGGCCCACTTCCTCCAGAGCTGGGCATCTGGTCAACAGCTGCCACTCCCTGGCCACCGAGCTCTGAAGGCTGCACAGAAATAAGGGTGGCAATACCGGAGCCCCTGTAAAATAACCTTGGGGGGGGGGCCCCTGCAACTCCCTTTTGGGTCAGGACCCCAAATGTGAGAAATTCTGGTCTTCCCCATGAAATCTGTATAGTATAGGGTAAAAGCACACAAGACCAGATTTCACAGGGTGCGACCAGATTTCATGGTCCATGACACGTTTTTCATGGCCGTGAATTTGGTAGGGTCCTACTCATGGGGGCATTGTGAGGATAAATACATTAAAGACTGTGAGGAGCTCAGATACTACAGCCACGGTGGCTATGTAGGTACCACAGGTTGTTGAGTGGTATAAAAAGAATGCATTTGAAATGTTTCTACAGTACTAATGCAGTATTAATACTAGTGCACACTATAAGAATTTGACCATCTTATTAATTGTAGGATGATAGTGTGGTATATCTCTCTCAAAGTTTGTTTTATATCATTTTCAATCCTCTACAGCTGTGAAGTTAGATCAGGCCCAGAGTTTATCACAAGATCCTATAGATTCTACAACAACAACACATTCAAGGCCTACCAGTTTTATTACGGTGGTAATCGCTGCACAAACCCTACCTATACCTTAGTTATCCGTGGTAAAATTCGTCTTCGTCAAGCATCCTGGATCATCCGAGGGGGAACTGAAGCCGATTACCAGTTACATAACATTCAGATCATCTGCCACAGTGAAGCAATAGCCGAAAAACTAAGTGTGTTGGTGAACCGTACGTGTCCTGGATTTGTACCAGACAACAATCCCTGGGAGCAGGATGTGAGCTACAATTTGTGGAGAGAAGAGAATGGCTGTGAATGCACCAGAGCTCTTAATTTTGCCATTCATGAACTTCAACTGATCCGAGTAGAGAAGCAGTATCTACATCATAATTTAGATCACCTAGTAGAGGAGCTATTTCTTGGAGACATCCACACTGATGCTACTCAGAGGATGTACTATCGGCCTTCTAGTTACCAGCCTCCTCTTCAAAATGCGAAGGTACATTCACTTTTATTTTTTGACAAAAGAAGCAAATGAAATTCAGGATCTTTTCTGAACTAAGTTTTTATTATAACCTAAAATCCCACTGTTCTAGAGTCAGAGATGGATTGCAGAGTTATGGACAATGCAATTCAATCAATTTTTAAATGATAATTCATGGGAGTAGTATCCCATTTGTGGATTATGAAATTACATTATAAGTTTGGGTCAATAGGAAGATGGGCTGCTTGAGCAGGAAGAGAGCACCACTCTGTTACAACAGATTACCAGAATGGGGAGATGAGAACTGCTGTAGAAATGGACAAAGACTGAAAATAAGCATCAAAAAGGAGAGAAGATTCAAGGTTCGAGGCAGAAATTGGTAGAGAGGAGGAGGTAGTAGCAGAGGGTGGATGGTGGTGAAAAGGCAGCAGTATTGAAGTGGGAGATAAAATTGCATGAGCATATGGAAGTCCACCGGCCAAGAAAAAGAGGAATTGGAGGGCAGGTACAAAAGAGGGCCAGCATGAAGAGGAAGCAATTGGTAGACTGTGTAGGTCATGGATCTAGACTCAGATGCATACATTATTTGAAATGAAAAACAGGGACATTTGGAATCTGAGGTTATAAATTCCATTTTAGGATTCCATTTTCAGTCTGACCTCCTCTTCAGTGTGAGCTGATCAAACCATAGCAAGTTTAAAAAAAAATCAAAGAGGGGAGTGTGCAGTGGTGTACACTTTGCAGTGGGTCTGTCTGTACATCTTTTCTGATGACAAATCTCAAAGAAATATAGCACCTGGAACCATAGGCGCTGAGTTTCTTCTTTCCCTTGTAGGTGCTCCACTCCGTCCCTGCTCTGTCCCCTCCCAGCCTGCTCTCTGGTCTCCGCCCTCCCCTAACTTCACCCCCAGCCTTTAATCAGCTGCTTGGTGATGCCCTGATCAGCTAATTGGGGTTGCTGCCAAACATCTGTGGCTGGTGGATGCTGAGCACCCACAGAGTCAGCACCTATGATTGGAACCACATCTGAGACTTCAGTTGCCGTTAATAACTTCCACACACAGACTGGTTTTTGGATCATTTCCAGTTTAATGAGTTATCACAACTAACTTTTTTTTTTTTTTGCTATAACTGTTACAAAAATGGACCACAACATGCTGAATGTGAAAGGAGACACAACCAGGGAAGAGAGCAATTTTGGGAGAGTGGGTTTGGGTTCTCATTCATTCACATAACCCTTCCACCTCCCCAGAGTTGCTTCTGTCTTCTCCCTCACCGGAATTCCAACAGTATGATATCTCTAGATTGTCGTCTTATCAGCTAACCTCAGGTGGGCCTGGAACAACTCTTCATTTACTTTTTAAACCCTACATCTTCCCAAAATAGACAGAGTGTAGCCGGAGCAGACATACACACACCCATAATCAAAACACCTGAGTTCAGAACAATTTTAATTTTTCTATTTCATTTGCTTAACTAAAATAAATAACGTTCTGTTTTACATTTTTCTCTTTACTTATTTTGGAGTGAGGGTCTTTGTTTAAAATTATTCTTTGAAAGGGATCCTTAAGTACCAAAGTACATGGATGAATGTTGTAGCCATACTAGCAAATTTTGTGGGTGTTTTTCAGAACAGTTGGAATGGAGACAAAACTCAGATTTCAGTACAACCAGCTAAGACACTGTGACAGTCCCACCTAGGGTGACCAGACAGCAATTGTGAAAAATCGGGATGGGGCTTGGGGGGGGGTAATAGGAGTGTATATAAGAAAAAGACCTAAAATCTAGACTGTCCCTATAAAATTGGGACATCTGGTCACCCTAGTCCTACCAAACCTGGTTATCCTGATATTGGCGGGTAAATGATATTGTAAAAATGTCTGCACTTCATTTTAGAGAACTTTAATAGAGGCTCAATGTTAGAATGGTTGGCTTTACTGGTCAGCTGGCTATATAGAAACCAGGATTTTGTCAGTTCTAGTGTCACCTCTGGTCACCATTCAGCTGCCTGGCCTCTGTGTTGCAATGGCATTGCTAGACAGCTCACCTCTAAAATGCAATGCTCTAGTTAAAAAAGAATAAATCTTGCAAAACAAGTCTGTCTCTTAAATCCATCTTCCTACCGTGTGAAGTCTGATTATTAACATATCAGCATGAGCTGGGTCTAGTAAAGTTTTGCTGAAAACAATATTTATACACTGTTCCACATATCATTGTATAAAATGTAAGCTGAAGAAATATAATGGATAAGCTAGAAGACTTTATAGTTATTTAAAGCAGGGTAACTAATTTCAGGCCATACTGGAAATTTGCCAGGAGCTCAGAAACCACACCCAATATTGAGAATAGCTAGAAGAATGTAACCCCCATCATCTTCACTCCCAGGGTTTGTCTCAGAACCACAATGCAAAATGCACTATTTTGCTATGAGTGGGTCATGCCTACATATTGTAGACCAGGACAAACATAAGCCTTTTTTGTAGAATCTCTGACAATTTTCATTTGGGCTCGGGACCAGCTTGTGGCAGCAAAGGGGTAGTCAGTCTGTCTCATCCTGTATAAGAAGTTTATATACTCTGATCGGCCAAATTCTACCTTCAGAGGCATGTGCACAACTCCCATTGAAATCAGTGGAAGTCTCCTGTATGGATTCCAGGCAGATTTTGCTCCTATATGTTTACCAGAACTGGTGGAAGGAAAAAAAAATTAACTTGAAAGATCAATATTCAGGGAGCTCAGGGCATCCAAACATAAGCTTATCTGTCAGCATTTAGGCAGAGTCCAAGTCAGGGGTGAGCAAACTTTTTGACCCAAAGGCCACACCTGGGTGGGGAAATCGCATGGAGGGCCATGAATGTAGGGCTGGGGCAGAGGGGTTGGGTGTGAGGGGGTGCAGTGTGCCAGAAGGGGCTCAGGGCAAGAGGTTGGGGTGCAGAAGTGTTGCAGGATCTAGGAGGGGGCTCAGGGCAGGGGGTTGGGGTACAGGAAGGTGTGGAGTGTGGCAGGATGCTCAGGGCAGAGGGTTGGGGTGCAAGAAGAGTTCAGGGTGCAGGCTTGGGCCTGGAGTGGCTCTGGGGCGGCAGCAGCATGCAGCAGGGCTAAAACAGGCCCTCTGCCACTGTCGGAAGCAGCCAGCACCATCTCCCTGTGGCCCCTGGGGGAGGAGGGAGGGATAGAGGGCTCTGCACGCTGCCCTCACCTGCAGGTACCTTCCCCGAAGCTCCCATTGGCTGCAGTTCCCCATTCCCAGCCAATAGCAGCTGTGGGGCGCAGTTTCTTAAGGCAGAGAGAGCACACAAAACCCTTTGCCCCCACCCCACCCCCCAGGGGCCACAGGACATGGTGCCAGCTGCTTCTGGAAGTGGCAGGGGGCCTGCAGTGCCACAGGGGGGAGGCAATCCCATGGGTCAGATCAAAGCCCTGATGAGCCGGATCCAGCCCATGGGCTATAGTTTGCCCACCCCAGTCCAAGTCCTAACGCTGAATTAATTACATTGGAACATCATTCACATAGGTATCCTTGACAACTGAGAACATCATTACTACATGGGGGGCAAGCTAATTCAGAGTATTCTCATGGTACCCAAAAGTGCAGATAGATGCAAGTACTAGGTAATAAAAAACAAAAACAGTGTAGTTTAGTGGATAGAGTCGAGAGATCTCACTTTATTCTCTGTTCTCACTGGACCAAAGTCACTTCACTTCTGCTTCTCCTCCATCCTGCATCTCTGTTTGTTTGAACTGAAAGGTTTTCAGGGTAGGAACTGTCTCCCACTATGTGCCTGTACAGTGTCTAGCCCAGTGGGGTCTCAATCTTAGTTGGAACCAGTAAGTGTAACTGTAACAAACAATTAATAGGATGTATACAGCTCCTGAATATGCAAAAAAGATTCTGTAGATACTTTTAGTTTTGTGTATCTTGTTCAGATTCTTGTGACTTTTTTTTTTAAATGGGAAATATGGGCATTGAGACAAGACTTTCATTATGATAGTTAGTAGGGGAAAACTGTATATTAGCATTAGCCATCATAAAAGGCTGCTGAGTTTTGATGTGTATCTACCCCTGAAGTCTTCTGTACCAGCAGGCTGCAGCCCAGAGCCAGGTTAACAGTGTTTTTTGAATGTAGGAAGAATGGTAACAGAAGATGCTGTGGTTTTTTGTTTTTGTTTTGTTTTTTGTATTTTTTCTTTTTTTTTTAAAGACCACACAAACATACCACTGAAAGGTTATAACCTTTCTTCTTTGAACTCCTTTCCTTTTCTAATTGCTGGTCCACAGGGACCCAGCTGAAAGTGAGTTTAAATCCTAAATTGAGTTTAAAACCACTAGTCACAGACTCCTCTGGAAACTGGACACCTTAAATAAATAGAAACATTAAATCAACTTGTTTTTTTTTTTAAGCTTTCTACATGCAGCAACACTAGGGAGATGAGGAAATAGCCATTGAACTGAATCAGGTGTGTTGTGTGGAATCTTTCATATATGGCTTGTTTAATTTTCTCTTTTTTAATATATAAAGACTTGGCTAAAATTTTAGATTTTAAGAAGATTCACTGTCTGAATTAAAATTATTATTAGGCCTCCATGAAGATGTTTGTTCCACCCAGCTCATAAATGTACATAGCCTAAAAGTTGGATGTGATAGCCACCACATTCATTACTTGTGCAGTTGAAGCAAATGGTAATTAAAAGCAAATGGCTGCTGGATCAGTTAGAAATGCTAAAGCTGCATGATCAGACTTTAAACAAATAGAGTTGGTCTTTTTCCAAATTCCTGCAGTGATTTAGCCACAGGATGGTAAATCAAAGGGGCTGTCCAAAAAAGCAGACAGCTTTAAGCCAAGCTACTAATCTAAGTAAATTCACAAATGCCCACATCTTAACTCAAGTGTACATATGAAATTGGGGAGCTTTAAAAATGGTTTTAATTTGTAATCTCTTAAGGCCTTACAAATGCTCTTATCTAAGAGCATATCCTACACAAGTTCAACTCAAACTTGTGTGTACAATATTTTAGAGGAAGAATTTATCAATGATGAGTCAATATGCTGACAAAACTGAAGATAATTCAGATCTGATTCTAAAAGTTGCTGAGCATCTTCAGCTTTTGTTGAAGTCATTGGGAGTTCAGAAAGGTGCCCTGCACCTTGCAAATTCAGCCTTTTAAATAATAACTGAGAGAGACAAGGTTGGAGCGACCTTACTGGTGTAATGGTACCAATATGTTGTGTTGTCATACAGAAGATCTAAAGTCAAGAGTGACTTCAGGGGTTCTTTCTCATTAGCCATAGAAATTACATGGTTTGCAGAGGTGATGTGAGATATAAGGCTCCTAATGGTCTGAGAAATCAAGAACAGGTATGGAGCTCAACCGGCTCTTAGTGAAAGAATAAGAGCTGTGTTTAGAAAAGAGGCACATTTACTAAAAATGGAGGTAATATGCATGGAAATTGTACTGGCACATATAATTAGCACTAAAATATTGTTTACTGAATACATTGAACTCCAGGCGCCTCTTTCTCTTTATTCTGTCAGGCTACAAAGATCAGAGTGAGGATTATGTTAACAGGTTATTCTGCTGACATCCTGGTAGCTATTAGCATGTTAGGATGGAATTGTTTGTAATGTCATCAGAACCAAAAAATGTGTTTGAATACCCTTATTTACGACTTTTTTTGGTGTGTGCTCAGATATTTGAGACATTCAGTTTTAATGAGAAACATTCCCATTCAAAACCATATACTGAGTGTCTTTCTTCTCTCTTGCAATTTTTTTTGGGGGGGAGGGGAAGGGGGACTTATTTTCAGAAGTGCTTAGCACTTGCAAGAACCATTAACTGTGGGTGGAGTTCTGGGTACTCAGAGATCTGGAAAATCAGGTTTTAAGCATCCAAAACCAGAGGTATCCAAAATTAGTGGACACATTTGAAAATTTGGTCCTTAATCTGAGTTTCTTCATCTGTAAAATGAAACCACTACTTATGTGCCTAGTACCCAGGATAATTTCAAGGATAAATTAATAAACTACTATAAAGTGTGTTAAATACCTCAGATAGAAGGTGATGTGTGTAAATATTACCTCAGCAAAGAAATAATTGTCTGAGGACAGTATTTTTTTGATTGGCCAAACCATAAATACTGCTACTAAAACATGTAAAAGTCTATTCTGGATGTGGTGGGAAATAGAGGGGTTTCACATCTTTGTCTTTGCATAAGACAGTTGCTTAAAGAAATATGGTGGAGGAAAGGAGAAAGCAGAAAAGAACTTTTTTTTTTTTTTTAAGAACCGAATGATTTCAAGACAACTATGAATAATAGGACGTATGGGATTATCTTTAGAAATAAATTAACCAATCATTTAGCTGAGGCTTGTTTTCCTATTACAAATCTACCGGGCATAGTGTAGCAAAGGATGTGTTACTTTTAAACGTTCTTCTTACATTTAAAGTAACATGCTATACTTACTCTTCTTAGAAAAGCCAATGTTAAAGAATGGGTGAAATATGACTTGTATAAACCTTGAAGATTTTAAATATGTGCTTTATTTTGTCTTCTGTGGATTTAATTATTAGTTCTATTTTACAATTGTAAAGGCATAACTAACATTTTAAGGCAGCGTTATTCTTGCAGTTCTTCATGCGCAGAGTCTTCAAGTTCAATCAATCACTTGCATCACTTTTTCCAAGACCTTGTTCATTGCTTCTGCTTCCCAAAATATATATGGTTTGTTGCTTCTGAAAATGTATATGATTTGTCACTGTAAATTAGCATCAGTGTAGCTGGATAGATGACAGAGATGCAGGCATGTTCCTCTGGGGGAAAAAGCTGTTTGGGTCTTGTTTCATCTTTTGCTGTAGATGGTGGGATTTAAATTCGGGAAGAGCAACAATTTAAGACTTTCATACTTTATTTTGATTTTATGTGGGGTTGTGAAATTCAGTTGAAATCATTTATATCAGACTGGTGCAATTATAGCACCTTCAGCTTCCTTCCCTGTCTTTCTGCTCCTGGGAGCATTTGACACATACACTGCCCTAAAATTTGTGGTATTCATATGTGGACAAATTTCACTGCTTCCCACCCTTTTGCCCGCTCTGAATTCCCAAAAAAACCTGGCAATGTTGCAGCAGGATTAGATTTTTTTTTTCCCCAACACTAAAACATTTTCCATTTGTTTCAAGACTTTTAATTAAAAAGTTTTAAATCTTCTGTTGTCCTTATGAGTAAGTTCATCCCATTTGGCAGCCTGAGTTACAACTGCATCAATCGTACTTCTCAATGACCAGCAATCAGCCTTCTGTGTTGGCCACATATGAGGTCATGGCAACCCTCCAAGTTATCACTTTTGTGGTGGAGTTCATAAAGGGTTGTCTTGGTCTGAAATTATCTTTGAGGGTGGAGGAGTGGAGTGAGAAATTGTACTGAGTATCCATGAAAGTGACAAGGTGGGTGAGGTAAGCTTTCTCTCACCCACAGAAGTTGGTCCAATAAAAGGTATTACCTCACCCACTTTGTCTCACTAAAATATCCTGGAACTGACATAGCTATAACAACATAGCACAGCCTTGAAAGTGTCCTTTATGTGGCCTGAGCTATAGCAACATGAGATGAAGTCCAGCTTTTTGCATTTATTTTAAGACATTTTTAGCCTCCCTCTGAATTTAATGGCTCCAAAGGATTTTTTTTAGATTATTTTTGTTTCCATCTTGGGACTTTTTAGTTGCTAGATCTGCCACCTAGATTCTCAGTTGATGAGTTGCTTAGAAGTGTTTATAGTAATAGTTGTGACCTGACATGCCCTTTTCTGCTGTTAACCAGCTCTGCCTCGGCAGACTAGCTTTGTGGATTTTTGCTGGATTGTTGGTAAGAGTATATTTTATTTTTCTCTTGCCTCTCCCTCCCTTCCCCCCCGCCCCCACTCGCCAATGGCAATATTTTCATACAGCTTATTTCAGTTACTTGATTCACAGCTGAATTTCTAACTAAATAATTGCCTGTTATTGAGTTTTCTGAGACACTAGCTAAACAGAACCTGCTTCTTGGGTCACAGCCTCAGCTGCTATGAATCAGTGTTGCTCCATTGACTAATGGGGTGATCATTTACATCTGCAAAAGATCTGGCCCTTTTGAAGCTACCTTTTGCATTAAAGGTGCTGGAGTAGATAAGGGAGTGGAAGGCAGTAGGATCAGGACACATTGGGAATCACTTGTTTTCTATATAATTTTATGAAGCTCAGGATTTATATAAAAAATCTAAAGTAAGTGACTTCTTCACAGTGCATGAAATATGAGTTATTCTAATTGAGCAAGATAGTGGTGATAGCAGCATAGGAGGAGAGCTGATAAGCTGGCTCAAATCACAATGGGAGAGTAGGGGGAACTTAAACCAGAAGCATTAAGTATATCCCTAGTGAGCTGAGCTTAAATAAAAAGTGAAAGTTAAAAGCATTGGGGCCCCAAGTGAGGCATTACAGAGAGAAGCAATCACTCTGCCAAGAGTTTCTGGGTTGGTTTTTGTTTTTCATTGGTGTCACTGGAAAGGAGAGAGTTCAAAGGCAGGCAAGCAGGATAAGAGGATATTTGTGTGGTGTTTTGGTTTTTTTGAGGTAGAGTATATGCTTGTGAATATCTTACTAGCCTTATCATTTAAAAAGGACATGTTCACCGTTTGACTCCAGAGAGAGGGCAGGGGAGATGCATGCAGCTTTAGCATGTGTGAAGGGAGGAATGACTTTCCAAACCCCTTTTCAATTTAATGGAAATGGACTGTCTTTGCACTAGGTTCCTGCTTTTACTTAAAATCTCCCCTTTACCTGTAAAGGGTTAAGAAGCTCAAATAACCTGGCTGGCACCTGACCAATAAGGGGAGAAGATGCTTTTTGTTTTGTGCTCTGTGTGTGTGCTCTCAGGGACAGCAAGGAACCAGGGCAGGGAAAATGCATCCCCTAAAGCCATACCTGAACTAAGCATCTAAGATTACAAATTGTAAGTAATAGCAAGGAAATGTGTTAGATCAGGGGTCGGCAACCTAAGGCACGCGTGCCAAAGGTGGCACACGAGCTGATTTTTCATGGCACGCAGGGTGGGATTGAGCAGCTCAGCCCACCGCTGCTCTGGGGTTCCTACTGCTGCCCCCTTGCCAGCCGGGGTCCCACTCAGCACCTGCTGCTGGCCTGGGGAAAGGAACCCCAGGCTGGCGGTAGGCTGAGACCACAGCTGGCAAGAAGCCAGCAGCCGAAACCCCAGAGCGGTGACGGGCTGAGCTGCTCAGCCTACCTCTGCTCTGGGGTTCCCACTGCTGGCCCCTTGCCAGCTGGGTCCCACCCCCCACAGCCCCACTCAGTACCCACTGCTGGCCTGGGGGAAGGAACCCCAGGCTGGCAGCGGGCTCAGAAGGAAACCCCAGAGCTCTGGTGGTCAGCCCCCTGCTGCTCTGGGGTTCTGGCTGCTGGCCCCTTGCCAGCCAGGGTCCCCATAGCCCCACTCACCTTGCTTCCAGTTGGAGTTCCAGCGCAGACTCCCTGCCAGACAGTCCAAGCTTCTGGCCCTGCTCAGGCCTGCCAGCTCCACTCACTTCAGCTGCCGGTCTGGGGTTCCAGCCGCTAACCTTCTGCCAGCTGGTTATCAACTTAACTCAGAAGCCTGTATGCAGCTTAAAGTATCTAAATAGGTGCCACCAGACATTGGAAAACTCAGCAAGGAAAAGCAAGGGCAAGGACCACACTAAACTAATAAGATCTGCATTTTAATTTAATTTTAAATCTTCTGAAACATTTTGAAAACGTTGTTTAGTTTACATATAACAGTAGTGTGGTTGTATATTATAGACTTATAGAAAGATCTTCTAAAAATGTTCAAATGTATTACCGGCACTCGAAACCTTAAATTAGAGTATACATGAAGACTCAGCACACTGCTGCTGAAAGGTTGCCGACCCCTGCGTTAGATTATCTTTTGTTTTAGCTTGTGAATTTTCCCTAGCTAAGAGGGAGGTTTATTCCTGGTTTGGTGGTGTTTTTGTAACTTTAGAGTTTTGCCTAGAGGGGAATCCTCCATTTTGAATCTGATTATGCTGTAAAATTACCTTCCATCCTGATTTTACAGAGGTGCTTCTTTTACTTTATTATAAAGTTCTGCTTTTAAGAACCTGGTTGGTTTTTAGTGTCCTAAAAACCCAAGGGGCTGGTCTGTGCTCACCTTGTTTGCTCTCAAGCCTCCGCAGGAAAGTAGGTGAAGGGATTTGGGGGGATATTTGGGGAAACAGGAACACTAAGTGGTCCTTTTCCTGAATCTTTGTCTAACTCACTTGGTAGTGGTAGCGATACTGTTCCAAGGACAAGGAAGGATTTGTGCCTTGGGGGAAGTTTATAACCTCAGCTGGTAGAGAAGCTTAGGAGGTCTTTCATGTGGGTCCCTACATCTGTACCCTGGAGTTCAGAGTGGGGAGGGAACCCTGACAGGAATAGTATAGATTTATAAGGGATTGACAAGCTCTAAAGAAGTGCTACTCAGAAAACTAGTGTTCATAGTTGTGGGTCCCCCTGCCTCAGAATTCTCAGGGTATGTCTATGCTGCAATTAGACACTTGTGGCTGGCCTGTGCCAGGTGACTCAGGGTCCTAAAGCCTGGGTTCCAGCCTGAGCCCAAACATCCACACCACAATTAAACATCTCCCTAGCCTGAGCCCTGGCAGCCTGAGTCAGCTGGCACAGGCCAGCTGTGGGTTTTTAACTGCAGCGTAAACATATCAGTCTTGCCTCTCCTTAGGTCAAGTCAGCCCTAAACAGCTGGAAGCACACACTTGCTCCTGAGTCAGACTCTCCTGTAATAAAGTGCTAGATTCAGGATGGGACTTTGAGAGCTACATGATACTATTATCCTCACGACACATACTTGTGTCCTCTTAATGTGCCACCTCCTGAAAGGTGTAAACTCCTATTAAGAGCATGAGTAAAGCAGGTCAGGAAATGGTAAATATATTGTGTCAAAATATTCAAAAGGAACAAAAAAAAAAAATTTTCCTGAATTTTTCATGGAAATGTTTTAATTTTTCAGTGAAAAACCAAACCCTGAAAATGTTTGTTTTTCACTTAATTTTTTTCAAAAGAAGCAACCATTTCCCCCAAAAAACTTTGTTTTGAAAAAGGAATGTTTGTGTATTTTAAAAAATTGATGGTTTTAGTTCCATCTCCCCTATGCTATCTCATGATCAGGCTCATTTTGATCAACACAATAGAGAGCACACTGGTTGATCACCTAAAATAACTACATTTTTATGGCACCCCCATCACCATTGTCTGACATGAAGTTGTCAGGATCAAGTCATTGTTCTTAGCTGGTCACTAGACATTACTGTAATAAACAGCATCAGTAATAACGTGTAACATCTGCACAATTTATCTCATTGATATAAAAAGTAAGACCGGGCTATTGGATTCCACTTGAATTCCAGCTGCCTTTCTCCTTTAAAGAAATGTAATGCTGCTTTTCTGAAAAGGGCTTAAAAGGCTTTTAATTTTGCAAAGTAGAAGTGAAGTATGAAGGTGTTCAGTTCAGACCAGGCAAATGCCCTCCAAGGAGATAACATTAGGCTTTATTTTTGACACATTTTAACATCACTCCAGGGTGCAGAAAACAGCCTGATGGAGTAGTGTATATAACCCTGGCAATGGCATAACCATCGCGACCAGCGCAGAGAACAAGCAGCCCCTGGCAGCTAAAGGATTTGTAAGAAAAATAAAATGTATTGGGAAGGATTGTATTTCTGAATTCCCAATCACAAGGGGACTTGAAAAAGTCTAAAGAACTCCATTCCTACTGCTGTTTTAATGGGGCTTCCCCCAGGTGAAGACAAGGGCTCCCTGACCTGGTCACCCTTTCAATGGAAGCAGCAGCAGAGAATAATGAAAAGTGGTTGTGGTGATCTTCAAATCACTGGGATCCTCTTTGTCCTTGAACTCCTGAACAGAGCTGTCAGCTAGGGAACCAACTGTAGTCTACATGGCCTGCCTGCCTGAGTTTACAGTCGGGCTCAGAAGAGTCACTATTATGCAGCCATTAGCAAAAGAAAAGCCCTCTGCAGAAGAGGAAAAAGCCCTATAGCTCCATAGCTTGAGAAGTTCATTTGGCAGTAGCTACTGTAGAGGCTGTTTTTTCTAGATAGATCCCGTTGTTCAAAATACTTGTTCACACGTAGAACCTTACTTTTTTGTAAAGCAGAAGCTATCCGTCTTATCCACAGTTCATTTTAAAGCATTTTAGCTTATTTTATGGTCAAGTGAGTCTTTTATTAGAAATTATTTTAGGTGTGCTTGGAGAATAGCAGCAGTCAAATGCTTTTTGCCTCCGTTTAAGGTTTTCTTTAAATGTCTATGTTTAGAAATTAGATCCTATTGCCCTTGCCAAAGACCTATGGAAAGGGAATGATTTTACAAGGCCTTAAGCAGTGGGATTTAGAGCCAAAAGTAGCTGGCCTAGAAAAGAGAGGTCTCACGCATAGAAAGCAACATTGAATAAAGAAAAAGCCACTGTCAAAAATAAATATTACTCCCTAATTAGATCCATTCACTTCATAACAACTACATGTCTTTCTTCCATTAATTGGACAAAAGCTACATTTTCAGGGATTTTAGAGCAATGTATAAGCATACACTTGCTATTAAAAAGTTCATAGTTCTCTTAAAACAATTTTCAGTTAAAGCTATAATGAAGCTGAAAGGGGTTTATAGGGAATTGGAAGGAATAGTCTGGATCACAAAGTAGCAATGGCTTCAGCAGAGCTCCCCCTAAAAGGCAGCTAGCATAAGTAAAAAGAAAGCTTAGAAACTTTATACTATAGCCCTGCTCATGAACAAACCCTAAAACAAAATCTGATGAAACTTTTATTTCCTCCTTCCTCTGTTCTACAATAAAAAACTTACTTATCAGGTCTTATCTGCAGGGTTGCTTGGAATTTATGAAACTCCTCTGTCTTCTTCAAGTAAATCAAAGTTTTCTACTGAAGATTTATGGTTCAGAATTGCTCATGGGCTAACCATTTGTTTAAATAAATGAATATCAAGTGAATCAGTGCTTATGAAAGGTGTTGGACTGACAACTTAGATTCACTGCACATCTCGGGTAGCTGCTCTTCTTCCTTGCTGATATGCCTTGACCATGAATGGGGAAGAGTGCAGTTTCAATCTTCTTCTCCCTTCAATCCTGAGCTCCTCTGCTGAAACTGCTAGCAAGGTTGTCAAATGAGAGGGGGAAAGCTGCTCACTGCCCTTTAATTTCTTTTAACTTAGTTTGGCTCACAAAGCCAGTTCACTTCCAGTCTATCTGAGAAAGGCCTTCCATTGCCTCTATTACCATAGTATCTGAGCACTGCACAGACTTTAATATCACAACCTCAGTGCTTGGCAGAGAATGCACATTTTGTAGATAGGGAAACAGAGGAGTCTGGTTGTTTTCTTTGTTTTGGCTCAAGGTCACACAGGCAACCTGTGGCACAGCCAGGAATTGACCTCAGGTCTCCTGAGTCATAGGCAAGCCACTGAACCATTGGACCAACAAACTCCAGATGGAACCCTCAAGCCTCAGAAAATGCCACACTTTCACAATCCTCCTATATTATCAGTGCTTTTTTAATGTTCATGTAAGCTAATTATCCAGGACCAAGTTCTGTTCTCAGTTACAGTCATGCAAATCTCTATTAGCTCCACTGAAATTACTCAGTGGCATTTTTCTGTATTTATATAGGCATATTCCATGAAAGGAGAGAAAGGCACAAGACTGTGTGTTCTGTACCTTTTCTTCTAACTACTGAAGTTTTTTCAATTTAGTGTAAAGTACCAACCACAGCATTCTGTACTTCAGCAGTCCTTTATAGAAATACTACCATCAGATCCAAAGCTGATATATGTAAACAAACAGAATGTAGCAAATACACAACAGGTGCTAGAGCAGAAAATTTTGCTTTTATCTAACAGCACTCTAGTTATTCTGCATAATTTAATTATTTATAGACATAATTCATGTTAGCTAAAAGAATGTTTCCTAATATTTGAATAAAGTGTGGTTCAAAGTTTGCTTAGCAAAGCAGAAACCATTTCTCTTGCAGCTGAGTAATCTGCAGTTTGAAAGCAAACTAAACTGCCCTCTCTTGCCAAAAAACGCCCCAAACCCTAAAACTTTGCGAAGTTACAAACAATTAGTGGTAGAAACTGCATAAAAGTCTTTATAGTTTTCATTTACGTTGTTAGAGGACTGGGAGCCCTGGAAATTGAATTCTGACATCAAGAAAAGGTTCATTCTGCAAGTTAGTTCAGTTACTGCACCCCCAACAAACTGTATCCCATACCAAAATGCACCTGATGTGTAATAGTTTGGTCATTGTGTCAACACTTATCCATTAGAAAGAGAACTGAGGCTCCCCCTCCCCCCACATACACACTCATTTTACTTTGTGTGGAAGGCTTCCACCAGCATATTTATAATGCTAAACCACACCCAGCTCTAGCTCCCCCCCCCCTTCATGTCAGGTAAAAGGGCCAGAGCAGTGCAAAAAAAGCTCTCAAAGCATGGGAGCTAGCTTAAGGGGTGGGGTGGGGATTCTCTAATACTGGAACTGGGGAAGACAGCCTTAAGGGTGCCCGCACATAGGTGATAGGGTCACAGTACAATGGAGATTCTGGGGATAGCTGCAACTGCTAGACAGCTGAAGCAGCTGCCATAACTTACACTGACCCCCAAGGCTGTCTAAATTACACTGGGAGTCATGGAGCAGGCCAGGACTGGGAGGGGACCAATGGCTTGAAGTCTCCTTAGCCCTCCCCCCCACATCCTGGGCTGAGTTCTGTGCTGCTCCTGGTGGGGCCACAGCTCAGAATCACAACCCACAGGTCCATACAGGGCTGGGTGCCCTCATCTCCAAACTCAATCACTCCGTGGAGGTGCTTCACACCTTGCAACATCAGGCCCATTTAGACTGTGAAACTGTGCCAGATAAACAAGCAAAAGCATGTTCCCATTGAAATCAGTTGTATACCTCTCACTGATTATAATGGCACTAAAACATAGCCAATACTGAACTAGATGCTTGCATTATAAAAATAACATGTCAGATAGTCTTGGCCCAGAATGTAGGAGTTAAAATATCCATTAGAAATGTTTTCTTGATTTTTTTTTATTACAATGAAGACACATGGTTTCAATGTAAACACATCAACCCAAATACCACAGTATTGTCTAGTATACGAGAACCAGAAGGCGACACTAGGCCATAAGGGAGACAAGAAGGGTGAGGTAATATCTTTTATTGGACCAACGTCTGAAGAAGAGCTCTGTGTTAGCTCAAAAGCCTGTCTCTCTCTCACCAGTAGAAGGTGGCCCAATAAAAGATATCACCTAACCTGCCTTGTCTCTGAAATAGTGTGGGACCAACACAACAACGCCACCACTGCATAGTAGGCCATAAGGTCATAAGAATGGCCATATTGGGACAGACTGATGGTCTACCTAGGGTATCCTATCCTCTGACAGTGGCCAGTGCCAGATGCTTCAGAGTGAATGAACAGAATTTGATTTCCAATTTTTAAAGGGTACCTTTTTGCCTCTTTTATTCTGCTGTTTAGCTCTGGTAGCAGTTTTTGGGTCCTCTTACAGTGTTTTGTATTGGGGGTATCTATATAATTTGAGCTTCTATTGTGGTGGTTTTAAATTGTTTCCAGGCATTTCCTTTTTTGGTCACTGTACCTTTTAATTTCATGTAACTAGTGTCCTCATTTTTTGTAGTTCCCCTTTTTGTACTTAAATGCTACTGTGGTGTGTTTCTTTGGTATTTTCCCCCCTAAAAGGATGTTAAATTTAATTACACTATGATTGCTCTTACCAAATGGTTCAGCTATATTCAGATCTTGGGACCAGATCCTGTGCTCTGCTTAAGACTAAATCAAGAATTGCTTCTCCCTTTGAGTATTCCAGGACTACCTGCTCCAAGAAACAGTCATTAATGGAGTCTAAACATTTTCTCTCTACATCCCATCTTGAAGCGACATGTACCCAGTCAACACAGGGATAGTTGAAATCCCCCATTATTATTGTGTTTTCTGTTTCACCATCACAATCACATCCTGGTCACATGGTTGGTAGTATATTTCTGCAGCTCTACTCTTACTATACAAGCATGGAACTTCTATCCATAGAGACGGATTGTCCAAGATAAGTGAAAAGCAAGAAGTAAATCAGTTGCGAAAAATACATTCTCTCAGTTTAATCATCGATGATGTTTTATTAGCAGCACACAGGAGAAATGTGATGTTCTGGTTTTAAGTTTAGGGCCAAACTTTGCTTACACACACCTATGCACTCCATTTAAATGAGTGGAGTTGCATGCATGTCATTGAGAGGAAAATTGACAGAGTCCCTTCATGCAGACACCACTGGAAATGAAATATTTTTGCGCTGATATTTTACACTAAAGTCTAATATATCTTCAAAAGTTTAAATAGCAGGATATTAATTTTCCAGACTGCTAGCCAGATTAAAGTTAGGCGGATGTATGTACATATCCACAGCATCCAAAGTTAATCATTAAAAAGAGGTAATTAATACAAAGTCAGAGCTGAACAAATGCGTTCTTTTTAATGAAATTAAGAGCAGGTTTTTAAGGCCCCTACTTATCTGAGTTAGGCATTCTGCCAGCATTATAGATTCAAAGGTTTTTTTCCTTCCAAATGAAGGAAACAATAAATACCTGAAGTAAAATATTTGTTCAAAGTAAACCCAGGAGAAGAAATTAATATCTTAACCCTCTCCCTGCTGCACAATATACTATGTGCACCATATTCCAGGTATGACATACAGAATCTGCAATAAAATGAGGCAAACATTTGAATCCTTAGATGTGAGGTTGATTTCACCTCAGCATGACACACACATCGTGGTCTTCATTGAGGAGAATTCATTGTCTAACAGGGTTTTTCTCCACTTTGTTTCAGAATCATGATCATACCTGTATAGCATGTAGAATAATTTACCGGTCAGATGAGCACCATCCTCCAATCTTACCTCCAAAGGCCGATTTGACTATTGGATTGCATGGAGAATGGGTGAGCCAGCGCTGTGAGGTGCGTCCTGAAGTCCTCTTTCTCACCAGGCACTTCATCTTCCATGATAACAACAACACCTGGGAAGGTCACTATTATCATTACTCTGACCCCATCTGTAAGCACCCCACCTTTACCATCTATGCCAAGGGGCGTTACAGCAGGGGAGTGCACTCTTCAAAAGTGATGGGAGGAACAGAGTTTGTGTTCAAAGGTACGACCGCTACATTGCGCAGTTTTGTTCCATTACTGAGTAACAAGATAGGTTGTTCATAGCTGGGTGAAAGTTGCCAATGATAATGATTCAAAACTTGTATAGTGTCAAGAACTTCCCAAACTGATATGCAGACTACGCAGAGTGGGTCACGTCTCTCACACACACACTGAAGTGCAGCAACTTCTGAGGCAAAATGTAGTAACTTTTAAATGCACAGCAAAACTACAGAACAGCTTCAGTCACTAAGTGAAGACTATCTAATTGAAACTACAGGAGCATATGGGCAGAATTCAGTTATCCAGCTGCTCAGATAAATGTGGTGAAAGCACTCTTCTCTTATAAAGAATACTGTAGAATCTTTCACCGCAAGAAGTCAGTAGCGTTAGCATCTTAAAACAAAAAACAGTCCCGCCCCTCTTGGCATCCCTCTGGAAAATTGGTTCAGCATTGACAATGTCACCTATGGAATCATCACCAAGCTCTGACTATACCTGTCCTGCTTAGCTTGAGATCTGGCAAGAATCACAGCCCCATGTGGTCTAACTTGAAATGACATTCGAGAAGCTCATAATGGCCTTTTAGACTCTCCTATGTCTCCAATTTAGGAAAGAGCCTGACTGGAGGAACTAACAGATAGGGACAGAATTTCCAAAGGAGCCTAAGGGTTGCTCTAGTCTGTCAGAGGCTCTGCTCACATGGTTGATTACCTGGAAGTAATTACATAGGGTGAAAACTTCAGTGAGGCCAGCATTTCACCCATGCTGCTTATTTATAATGTATTATTCAACCTGCTGCTGAACATATGAGAATCCAGCGCTAGAAAAGCAAGAGGATGAACTATTAGTTTTCTTTTGTGTAGCACCCGGGAAATAATATGGATCGTGAGACCACCCACACACATACACGGTTATAAAATCTCAAGGTGAAAATTCTGAGACGTCTTGCTTTAAAAAAAATCTTGAATCACATATATGTTGCTAATGTCCTGCAGCAGAATTTACATTTAGGAGGGTTGTGAAGGGTTTTGTTTTATTTTTGGTAAAGTTTGTCAGTGCTAATCCACTGAAAATCTCAATTCTCTTTTTATTTAACATACTGGGCCAAATTCATCCCTAGTGCAAGTTCTATTAAAGTTCCCCTAACCCCATTCTGACCATAGCTTTTCTTCAGGTCTGTTGCAATTGAGCTGATGAAAATCAAGCTCATGTGACATGATGAAAATCAACGCTCATGTGACAAACTCCACTGAAAGTTGGTCAGTATAGCTAGAATTGAAGAAAATTGTAAGACTTATGTTTGAAATTATAAACTGCAGTTGTTTTTTAAGATATGGGATAGGGTCTCTCTCGATAATTCGAACCTAAAGATGTAATTCATATGGTGGTATGGATAGTCTATGAGAGAAGGTGAAATTGTTACATTTTCTGAGCTTTGAAATTTGTATTTGGAATTTGTTAGGTCATTAGCTTTGTGGACTATCTTAAAAATTCTCATGTTGCCCGTGGAACTAATATTAATTAAAATCTGAGTAAATTTTTATTGTATCCTCCTTCCTCTAGCTTTATATCTCAACCAGCCAACCAAGAAGGATCAAGCCCTTTGTTATATTTCTGAATTCAGGACTAATAATAAGACTGTCACTTTCACTTTTGCTTTGTCCCTCAGATATTTAGCTTTCTCTTCTTCCTTTACAGTAAATCACATGAAAGTCACTCCCATGGATATAGCTACAGCCTCTCTACTGAATGTCTTTAATGGGAATGAGTGTGGAGCAGAGGGATCGTGGCAAGTTGGAGTACAACAGGATGTTACTCACACCAATGGCTGTGTTGCTTTGGGGATCCGCCTACCACACACAGAGTATGAAATCTTCAAAATGGAGCAGGATGCTAGGGGTAGCTACTTACTGTATAACGGCCAGAGGCCTAGTGATGGGTCAAGTCCAGACAGACCAGAGAAGAGAGCCACTTCTTATCAGATGCCATTAGTTCAGTGTGCTTCATCAGCACCAAGACCTGAAGAGTCACCAGAGGAGAACAAAATAGGCCGCTATAGCAGCAGGGCACCAGAAAAGGACTCCAGTGTATTTGTCCTTACTCTGATGCTGTTTATTTGTACTGTGCCACATTGGAACATTCTCAGTTGAAAGGAAAAAACTATTTTTCCTGACTACAAAACCAGGATTCCATATGACTGAGGGTTTTTCTTTTCAGAAAGAAAAGGACATTTATTTTCTTGATGCACTGGAATGCCTGAGAACGGTTGTTCTTTTCCTTATTTTTTTTCCCCTCCTTGAATCATGAACGGCACTCGTTTGATGTTTTTGCTTTGAACTTCGTCCAGTCTGATCCCTGGCCTGACATGACTGCACAACCGTAATTGCACTTTACGACTGCAGACTTACTTGGCTTTTTTAACTACTAGGGTAAACCTAAAGATCCTGCTTCAGTTGGCCCTGCCATTTTGCTGTTGTGGTTCATTTCCCCCCTAGCACTCAGTTTCTCATCAGAATTTAGCTATCAGGAATCACTCTGTATAGTATTGTGTTAATACTGTGATAATGGCTTTTGTCTTTTATTCTTTAGGACTCTGCTGTAGATATGTACATATAAAGAAACCCCACAAGGATCTAGCTAAATACAATCTTACAGTTTTTACACAAAAGAAAAAAAATATACAACCTATCCTCCCGTAAGAAGGTAAATGGAAAATTATCAAAAAGTAACATTCAAAGTAATTTAAGCTATTTTTACATATAATTGTTTAACTTGTAAAAACAACCAGAGGTTTAGTGGGCTGTAAATATTTTTCTCATTCAGTTCCATTAGGTATGCAATTGCTTCATGCCTCCCATTGTATCTACTAACTAGTTACAATAACCTCCCCCTCTCCTCTTTAAAATCAGATAGAGAAAACATTTTTTCATCAGGCATGCACAGTATATGTAAGTTGCAGAAGTATTAGTGGATTGTTCCATGTTGTTGTACTCACTACTCCTTATACCCTCTCTATGCAATGTTCCTGCCTTGAATTTCATTTTGTTAGGGGTGAACAAAATAATGAAGGGGCTGGGGCCATAACACAAATCATAAAACAAACAAACAAACAAACAAAAAACCCTCTGCTTAATAAGAATTGTAAAGTGGCAGTAGGTAGGAAGTAAAGAAAGGATTGAAGCAGCAAACATATCATCCATGAGCCCAATCACATCTTCCTCCTTTCAACTTAGAGAGCAGAGAAACAACAGAAAATTTGAAAAGATGGAGCAAATTTCACCAGAGGGAATGGGGTTTCACAAATACAGAGCACTCCCACCCTTCCTTTCAGTACACAAGCCCCTACACAGGGTCACATTGAGTTTGAGGCTCAATGTTTGCTTGTCTTCAGTATTACGTGGCTGAGATCGGAACAAATCTTCAAAATTACGAGTAAAATAACCAGTCTCTATTCTCTATAAGATGTATGCAGTTAGGTCACATATGCAAATGAGGTAGCTGAGAATTGCACAAGTTATTGATCCTTTAATTTCATCAAACTCATTCAAGTTGTATAGCATCATGTACACCTATGGGACAATACAAATATATTCCAATCTATAGTTTGTGTGACCTGGCTCCATAGCCTGTCAGCCTAAGATGGTAAGACTCAGCAACGGAGGACCTGTGAATGGAGTAATTTACATCATATAGGTTCAAATGTTTTTAAGAAGTGAAAGGATAAAGCAGGGTTTTTTTCCGCAACCGTGCAACTTGACACTGGAGTTCTGTAGCAACATTGTTACATTCCAGCCCAGAAGAAGTTATTGCACCCGAAATAAAAAACGCAGAATATAACCAGCAAGAGAAAGAAACTGTTGTGCAAATCATTTTTAAAAACTAACTTCTTTCAAAGCACAAAAGGGAACAAAGGAAAAAAGTGATCAGAAGTAAGACTCCTTCTGTGTTTCACTAGAGTTTACACATTGTGCCTGCTGTCGTAGGTCAGAACATGACAGGAGTCCATATTTTGAGATGTAAAGTCATCCTTGCCAATGTTAAAGTGTATTAGCTTAAAGCCCAGGATTTTAAAAAAATATAATTTTATTTTTGTAAAGTTATAGAAAATATTTTTCTTCCCAATGTAGTGTTCCAGATTAAACTATCAGGGAACTTTGAGCACTTGTTAAAATACTGATTGAAATAAAAGACTCGGTGAAGAACTAAGAATTCCTCAGTATCTTATCTGTAATGGTTGTGTTTTGTCTCCTTTCTAAAGAATAAAAAGCCTCTTGGAAAATTACACCCAAACTAGACTGAAACCCTTTATCTAATAACTTAGCGGCAGAAAACCCGATTTTATTATCTAGTAAATAGTATTTTTGCTTCAGATCACCTCAGCTGAGGTTAGAAAGAGCTCTGATGAACACAGGTATAATTATTTAAGTTTCAAACTAAAGCTCTTTGGATTCTTTGATAAAATGGACTGAAGTATATGCTGGGAGCACACAAGGAATGAGACTGTTGGCCTCAGAGGACTGTACAGTCATCCAGTCAGAACAGCTATGTCACTACAAAGGGTGTGTGGTTTCAATAGAAACAAAACATTTTCATAAATGAGCTCTATTTATGAGCTCCTTTTTTTCTGGAAAATTAAAAAGTAGAAAAAATCATTTTGGATCAAACAAAATGTGTTGTTTCAATTTTGACAACTTTATAAAAAAAGTTGAAAAGTTTTGAAATGATAAGTCCTTTCAGACAAAAAAAATGAAACGTTTTACAAACACTAAAACAAAACATTTAGCTTTTTTCAGAATTTTTTTCTAGTTGAAACAAGTGAGCAAAATCAAGACCAATTTCTGAAACGCTGTGGTGTCACTGAATCTGCATCCGCCCTTCACCCGCCAAAAAGAAATTTGTGTGGAGAAACTTTGCCCAGCTCTAGTTAAGTCTTTGCAATTTCAAAGAAATTCTACTGAAAAATGAGAGCAAAAACTGCACAGGAGACTATTTTCTTCATTAAATAAATTAAAGGCTTTCATCTTGAAGGGTTTGCTAAGTAATGGCAGCACAAATTTACACTTTGAGATGCTCTCTATAAGCAAACTGAATGGAATTCAATGGATTTGTCTATATAAGAGGTATAGCATCAGGCCATGTATATCACAAGTTAGACAAATTCCAAAAAGAGGAACAAACTGGATATAGTAAATGTCTCCAGACATTTCACTTATTTCTCTAAATCCTAAACATATTCCCAAATAGATTTTTTTTTCTCCTCTCAGCCACAAGTACTAATATTTTGGAGACTATAGGAGGCAAGCAATAAAACAGTAAATGTGCATTAGTTTCATTTGCTTAACTGCATAGTAATATCTATTACTAGAGTCAGTCATATCTTCCAGTAAGTAAATGAGTTAATAAGCCACCATGATACCTCTGCTCCATAAAACTCCGCATAACAACTATTTTGCTTCAAAATCAAATACAGACCCCAAAGTTTTATCACATGTATTGGGACTTTAAAGTTATCTTAAAGATTTAATCAATTGATCTTGTAACGTCTCCATACCAGTATCTTTAAGCAGTTCAGTAGGTAATTTTGAACTCACTGAAAGAAATGAAGCTCTCAAAGAAAATAGTGGATAGGCATAAGAAAAGATTGCCATCTAGTGGTAACTTCTTTTTTAATTAAATAATGGAAATACACTCTTATCTCTGGCAGGGATGAGTCCAGCCTGCTGCCTTCACTAGCAGGACCAAGTACTGATTTTGCCCCAGATCCCTAAGTGGCCCCCTCAAGGATTGAACTCACAGCCCTGGTTTTGGCAGGCCAATGCTCAAACCACTGAGCTGTCCCTCCCCCATGTCTTATGTTAATTCTCTAATGAAGTCCTACCAACACACACTACACCAGTGGTCCTGTAACTTTTCTTCTCATGCCCTCCTTGCCCCTTACAGGTAATAGAATGTGTCTGTGGGCCCCACCCCCAGGCCAGGAGCAGAGTTGCAGCCGGGCTGGGGGCTGCAGCTGAAAATCAGGTGCCAGCGGCTGAGAGCAGGGGCCAGCTGCCAAGAGCAGGGGCCAGCAGCCAAGCTGCAGTGAGGAGCAGGGACCGCAACCTGGGCCAGGAGTAGACCAAGGGCCACAGATGCAGCTCGGGGCGGGGCCGAAGCAGAGCTGGGGGCAAAGTAAAGCTGGATGGTGCTCCCTCCCTACCCACTCGTGAGGTCTGGTCAGGCCTAACCATGGGCCCTCCCCCATCTGACGTTCCTCCACGCTACACAGAGAAACACCAGAGCTCAATGCTGAATATGAAGAGAATAACAAACATTTATTTTTTAAAATAATTAAATAGGTGCTAAATATCTAGCTACAGATTTAAAGATGATCCATGAATTATGTGAAATCCTTGTGTATGCGTAATGTGGAGCTTGTGTGTGCGTGCATTATGATACAGTCTTTAATGATACAATTGTATAGTATTTTTTCCCCCCACAGGACCCCTGCTTGATTCAGGGCACATGACGGAGCATGCTCTGGGGATGAATCAGGATTTTATAGTGAAGGAGACGGTCTGTAGGACCCTGATTCACTTCTTGCAGAAACTAAAAGATGTGTAGTGAATGAGGCAGGGGACTTTTAAGAAGGGAAAGGATAGTCTCATGGTTAAGGCAGTTGAATTCTGCCCTGGAGAACTGGATTCTATCCCTGCTTCTACTACAGAGTTCGTATATGAAGCTAGGCAAGTCACTTAAATCAAACTTATATAAAATACCTTAAACGGAATCCCTTCTTCAGCTCCCTCTCTAAAGTACTGAAACACTTAAATTGTCTGCATAGACTGTCAGCTTATCAGCCACTTCTATGGGTTTTTAAAAGCCATGAAATGGATAACTTCAGTGTTATCTTGTCAAATGCTGCACATAAATTATACCTTTTTAAATGAAATATTGATGTATATGTACAAACAAGCTCCATTGCATAGTTGTCAAGGTATTTTTCCCACTTTGAACTTTAGCGTCCAAAAAGTGGGGACCTGCATGTACCCTAAGCTTAATTTCTAGTTTAGATTTGATAGCACTGCCACCAGCCAAAATATAGTGTTTGGCACACTTTCTGTTCCCCCAAAACCTTCCCTGGGGAACCCAAGACCCAAACCCCTTGGGTCTTAAAACAAGGAGAAATAAACCATCTCCCCTCCTTTCCCCTTCCCAGACTTTTCCCTCCTTGGGCTACCCTGAGAGACTACACTGATTCAAACTCCTTGGATCTTAAAACAGAGAGGAATTAACCTTCCCTCCCTCGTTTCCCCCCACCAATCCCTGGTGAGTTCAGACCCAATCCCCTTGGGTCTTAAACAAGGGGGGGAAATCAATCAGGTTCTTAAAAAAGAAAGCTTTTAATTAAAGAAAGAAAAAGTTAAAATTAGGATGGAAAATGTTTACAGGGTATTCAGATCATATAGACTAGAGGGACTTCCCCCACCCCAGCCTGAAATTCAAGTTACAGCAAACAGAGGTAAAAATACTTCCAGCAAAATACACATTCACAAGTTAAGAAAACAAACATAAGACTAATCCGCCTTTTTTAGCTAGTACTTACTGTTTTGAACATGAGAGACTGTTTTAGAAAGATTGGGGAAACCTGGGTTGCACATCTGGTCCCTCTTAGCTCCAAGAGCGAACAACAAAACAAACAGCCCAAACAAAGACTTCCCTCCACCGAGATTTGAAAGTATCTTGTCCCTCCATTGGTCCTCTGGTCAGGTGTCAGCCAGGTTTACTGAGCTTCTTAACCCTTTACAAGTAAAAGAGACATTAACCCTTAACCATCTGTTTATGACAATAGTATAAAGGTTTTATTAGCACAAATTAGGAACGATCACTTTACTCATGAATGCTGAAGCCACAAGATATGCGAGTGATCCCAAATGAGTACCAATCAATACTACAATACACCAAGCCAATGCCAGTATTTTTACATCAGACCATCATATATTCTGCATATACCACATTACAGAAAAACTATTTTACAATTACTTAAGAAAAAAATTATTAGGACCATTTTGTTGTCTCATTCTGCCTATAAAACCAAGTTCCTTAATTGCCATGAATCCAAACACACATTGCTCAGAGGGAGCTACAAATATCATCTGATTAGGTTTCCGGTACCTAAACTACCTTGACTTTAAGGTCTGATCTCTCAGCATCTTCCATAGGTAAAAGCAGATGCTGCATCCCACACTGGAATGCTAGGGATCTTCCTTTTCCAGAGGCCTATGACTCCTGTTTCTATCCTTGCAGGGGCATGCTGGACCTGAAACCTTTCCACAACGGAAGAGAATCTTCGGGAGGTGATATTTCAGGAAAGACCATTCCACTTTTGGTGAGAAAGGAGGAAACATTTCTTTGGCAGTTTGCTCCTCCCAAAAAAAAATAGTGACCTTGAAGCTGCACAGAAGTTTGAAATGTCAGCAGCTCTGGGGGGAAGATGGACAGAGGAAAATTGAAGCAGTAAGATGTGTGTGGTAAAATTCAGAACAGTGCGGTACTCACAGCTCCTCTGTCACATGGCTCCACAATTATATAGATATCACAGCCACATTTGTGGTATGTAAACATACATGTATGCACAGACATACAAACAGTATATGAGAGAAGAGAAGAGAGAAGAAAGGTTGATCCTATGGTCAAGGCACTGGCTGGGACCCAGACATTCTGTTCTATTTCTGGCTCTGCCACAAATTATTGTGTGACTTAGCAGAAGTCAGTCTCTCGGTGCTTTTGTTTCCCTATCTTTGTCACAAGGATATCACCCCTTCACTCACCTTATAGGGGTGTGAAGAGTACAAATTCACTAATATTTGTGAAGCTGAGATGGAGCAGTCAAGGGGGGAGAGGAGCAAGTGGGACTGTACCTAGGTTGATATTTCCTGGTGTTGCAAGATTTCTTCCCTATGGCAGTGGATAGTTCCAGCTTAACTGCATGGAAATGGCTATGTTCCAGGTTGTGAAAGGCATTTGAGAGAGGGCCAACCTTTCATTCTGGTGCCTTTGATAGAAAACAATTAGGGAAATCTTAACAAGTACATTGACGCTCTTTTCCAATGTCATTCCAAGTTAAATGAACCTGGTTTCCTTGGCATTCCACAGGTTGAGGAGAAAAATCATTTTAAATCTTAAAGTGAAGCTGGAGAAGGGCATAAGGGCCACAGTTTATGCAGAAAGGATTGAGAATTTGGAGGCAGTGCCAAGAGGTCGAATGTCAGACCAAAAGCCTGAGGTTAGGCAGCTATAGTCACGTGAGTTGGGTGACTGTATATCCTAGTTTTCTGGGATTCTTTTTGTTTACAGGGCCTGTCCATGACAGGATTTGCTAAATCCAGTTATTCCCAGATTTACTTCGGTCCCCTCCCCCCAACAGGAGATACAGACTCTTACTGAACTGAACCACAGGAGTGCAACAAATCAACACCTCAACCAAGTATATACACCAGCTCCCATGGAAAGGGATAGGAGAGAAATTTCTGGCACCTAGCCATATATTGAGGGATAAGGCAACCAAACTTTATTGGCTGCTTCAACCCTCAGGAAGTAAATTGATTGAACTTTCCCAAGGAGGTAAGTGGAGCAAAGAAAGAAACGGTCACTTACTGTAACTGCAAAATGAACAGGAGTACTTGTAGCACCCTAGAGACTAACAAATTTATTTGAGCATAAGCTTTCATGGGCTACAGCTCACTTCATTGGATGCATGTAGTGGAAAAATACAGTAGGAAGATATATATATACACACAAAACATGAAACAATGAGTGTTACTATATACACTATAAGGAGAGTGATCAGTTAAGGTGAGCTATTATCAGCAAGAGAGAAAAAGAACTGCTTGTAGTGGTAATGAAAATGGCCCATTTCAAGCAATTGACAAGGAGATGTAAAGAATGGGGAGGGGAATAAGCCTGGGGAAATAGTTTTACTTTGTGTAATGGCCCATCCACTCCCAGTCTTTATTCAGGCCTAATTTGATGGTATCCAATCTGCAAATTAATTCCAATTCAGCAGTCTCTCATTGGAGTCTGGTTTTGAAGTTTTTTTGTTGTAATATTATGACTTTTAGGTCTGTAATCGAGTGGCCAGGGAGACTGAAGTGTTCTCCAACTGGTCTCCAACTTGGAGGAACAACGCTTGGATGCCCAGTTATGTGACTTTGTGGCATAAAAGGTCCTGGTATGCCTTAAAGTCTTACAGAATAGAAGAGGAGAATGAACCAGGCCACAGAGCATTGTTCAGCATTGAGGACCAAGTTCTCAGCTGAGTCAAAACTGGTTCTTGCTCCCAGGAAGTCATACCCGAGAGGGAGAACTCCATCGGCTCCCCAGAGAGGAAGACCACCTATGCCTGGGCTTGCGGTTGAGCCAAAGCCACCACCAGTCTGGTGGGTGATTCGGCTTCGAGAGGGATGAAGAGCAAGATCTCTGCAAACAAGGAGCGTCTCACTGAGTCCAAAGGTTGGTAATTAGTGGCCAGCAGGGGCCAGGCCAGGGACCTCCATCCTGGCTACAGGGCACACACAAGCCCATTGGCAGCCCCCAGAGTTCATCAGGTGATGCAGAGTGGGAGGCTGACAACTCCAGCTCGGAATCAGAGCCCCAGGATTTCGGTGACATGGGAACAGCAAATGCCCAAGGGAGCCAATAAGTGGTCCAATTCATCCATCACCCAGAATGAGGCAAGAATTGGCACCCCAATGAACATGGTACCACTGGTACCGAGCACGTCAGTGCCACAGGCAGAATTGGTCCAGATGGAAACAGCAGTACTGGAGAACCCAAATGCACTGACGTCAAAGGTGTGAGAGCCACAATCAGAACACTTGCAGCATCAAATGCAATGGGGCTGAAGAGGGTCCCAGTGTAATGGTCCCCATGCACTAATTCTGGTACCAGCTCCATCCTCACCACAGGAAGGGGAGCATCTAGATGCAGTGCTGAGAGACATGGAGATCCAGTGGTTCGCTCCTTTGGAGGGGACATAGGTGACAGCACTAGAAAAGTCCTGGACCCAGGCTGAGATCAGGACCGAAAGGCAGAGGAGGTCTGTGGCTGCCTGGTATGCCAATGACATGGATGCAGTCAGTACCAGCATCTCCCTTGTCAGTACCAGACTCAACGGATGCCTGGAGGTCAGAACTGGAGTCAATGGTATGGAGTTTCTGCCCTTCCCATTCAGTATTACTCACGTCTTCCCACATGCTGATCCTGGATTAGGCAGACAAGTTGCCCTGTTACCTGGAGTGGTCCCAATTGATCCTATAACGCCTCTTCCTCGGTGCCAACTGAGAATGGTTCCTCTGTCTCGTCAGCAAGGCACCTGCCTCAGAATGGAGGCAGCAGTGCCCTCCCAACCCAAGGGTGATCTTCAGCTCAAGGAGGGCTCAGTACCAAATCAGGCCACATTGTCTGTTCAGGCAGGTGCTGCTAGAGGTGAAGATCCTGTGCCATCTGAGTGTGCTTCTTAAATGGTTCACAAATCAAATAGCACTCTTTAAGGTGAGCCTCACCGAGACAAAGCAAGGACCATGTGTTAAGCTCACTTTGGGGATTGACCCTCCACACAAAGGAGAGGGTTTAAACCCCAGTGAGGGCATCACTGGGGAATATCTACTGTCAGCTAACACTAATATCCAATAAATTAGGCTAACACAAAATATAAGGTTGTGAGACAACTGCACAGAGCTCCAACTCCAGCCACAGGCGCTGAGAAGGAACTGAAGGGGTTCTGGGTGGAACAACTCATATAGCCAGGGGAGGGGCCAAAACCATGAGTGCTGCCCCTCTACAGGTACTGACAGGCAAAAGTCTGTCTGGGCATGCACACACCTAAGTGGAATTCACATCTGCATCTGCTAGATGAAACAGCAGCCAATCTGAACAGATTTCTTCCATGATGTCACTTACCCAGCCTCCCTGTTATCCAACCTGCCCACACAATCCTTCCCAGCACCCTAACCCCACATTTCTATTCCTATCAATCTCCTGCCTTGCCCTCCCCTCAGCTTTCCAAACCTCCTCTGAAATCCCAGGTTAGGTGTCACCTTTGCCTCCTACCCCCACCCTGGGCCATGTGACAGATGCCTTGATTTTAAATGACTATCTGCTCACCTATACATTAATTTTGTTCAGCCTCTCCAAAATGTCCTATTGTCTGATCTGCTACTCCAGGTGAGGGCTCCATTTTTGTTCATTAGTACAGCCACCTTCTAGTAGGTATTTCAGGTTACAACGTGTTGGGCTTATTTTGGTGTTTGGCTGAGTATGATGGTTTTTATTTTTTTAAAGGAGACTACCATTAGTCTCACACTTTGGCTCTCTAAACTCCCCCATTAAATACAGTGCATTAAGGTACTGTAAAGGAATTATTCCAGTCAGTGCTTCTCAGACACTGAGACCTAGCACATCCCCTATTGTATTGTACTCAATGTGATAACAGATTCTTCCTCTGATATATTTCAAAGCAGTCGACATGCCAGCCACTTGCAACTCACACCACCACTTGAGAACCATTGATAAAAGCAATGGTGTTAGGATATAGATATTCAGGCCTATCTGCAAAGGCCTATACTTTAAGAATTTAGGTGTATTCTTATCAATTGGCTAGTTATAGAGGTATAAAAGAAAGAATCAAAATCACTGTCTGTGTAATGGCCTTCTCTTACTGTGACAGGCTAAGGCCTTCAGCTAAGATGTAGTTAGGCAGCCATAAGCTGGGAAGTGTATGGTCACATCCTCACATTCCAAACTAGTCACATTGAAATAAAGTGCTATTGGGCTATTAGGAATACAGTCCTGTCTGATATTCCTATCACCTCCAGAGAAAGGGAAGAGCCTAGAAGATGTAAAAGGAAACTTAGTTTGATAGCATCCTATCTGGCAAGAACTCACTTATCAATAGACACAGCTGGAAAACCCTTATGTCTGTATAGATGTAGTTGTGAAATCCTCACTTCTGCATTGTTTTGTATGTTTATTTGCATGGTCTCTGTCTGGTTCTGTAATTGTTTCTGTCTGCTGTATAATTAATTTTGTTGGGTGTAAATCAATGAAGGTGGTGGAATATAATTGGTTAAATACCCATGTTACAGTATATTAGGATTGGTTAGTTAAATTTCAGTAAAATGATTGGTTAAGGAATAGCTAAGCAAAACTCAGGTTTTACTATACAGTCTGCAGTCAATCAAAGTTTTTTTGGGGGGAATGGGAACAGGGACTGGGGATGGGGAACTGGGATCATGTTTTGCTAAAGGGGGAATGGGAACAGGGGATGGGAACAGGAACAGGGACACAGGCAAGGCTCTGTGGTGTCAGAGCTGGGAAGGGGGACACTAAGGAAGGAAACTGGAATCATGCTTGCTGGAAGTTCACCACTGTCATAAACAGATAGCTAAGGGTTAACGTCTTTTTCACCTGGAAAGGAGTAACCTGAAACACCTGACCAGAGGACCAATCAGGAAACAAGACTTTTTCAAATCTGGGTGGAGGGAAGTTCTTGGGGTGTGAGTTCTTTGTCTTGTGTCTGTGCCTTCTCGGCTATGAGAGTGATTTTTCTATCTCCTGGCTTTCTAATCTTCTGTTTCCAAGTTGTAAGTACAAAGATAGTAAGATAATAAGGTTTATATTGTTTTCTTTTGTATTTACATGTGTAGTTGCTGGAATGTGTTAAATTGTATTCTTTTTGGATAAGGCTGTTTATTCATTTTTTTCTTTTAAGCAAATGACCCTGTATTTGTCACCTTAATACAGAGAGACCAGTTTTATGTCCTTTTCTTTCTTTTTATATAAAGCTTTCTTTTTAAGACCTGTTGGAGTTTTTCTTCAGTGGGGACTCCAGGGAATTGAGTCTGCAGCTCACCAGGGAATTGGTGGGAGGAAGAAGTCAGGGGGAAAATCTCTTTGTGTTAGATTTACTAGCCTGACTTTGCATACCCTCTGGGTGAGGGGGGAGGAGGAGGAGAGATTAGCTCTCTAGGTACTTGTGTTTTCCAGGACTGGAAACAGGGAGGGTGGAGTCCCTTTGCTTAGATTCACGGAGCTTGCTTCTGTATATTGCTCCAGGAACCCAGGGAGGGAACACCTGGAGGGGAGGAGGAGGAAGGGAGATGGTTTATTCCCCTTTGTTGTGAGACTCAAGGAATCTGAGTCTTAGGGTCCCCCAGGGAAGGTTTTGGGGAGACCACAGTGAGCTAGGCACTGTATAAATCCCTGGCTGGTGGCAGCATTATCAGGTCCAAGCTGATAACTAAGCTTGGAGGTTTTCATGCTAACACCCATATTTTCGACGCTAAGGTCCAGATCTGGGAAAAATGTTATGACAACCACAATAAACATCAATTTGTTTGCACCTTTGGACTTCGGGTATTGTTGCTCTCTGTTCATGCGAGAAGGACCAGGGAAGTAAGAGGGTGAAGGAATAAGCCCCCTAACATCTTGGTGCCGTGATTTTTTTAAGTTGACCATTTATTACAAATTAAAAATGGGTTGTATTAACCTTCCTAAGAGCCTTACGTTCCTCAATACTTTAACTGCAGAATTCAACATACTTTCAGTCATTGTCATTAACTGCCCTAGAAATCTATATATTCTATCTCTTCCAGACCTTACAGGAAGTGCTTGATGCAGGACTTCCCTCATGTCTTCAGAAAATATGAGTGTAATGCGTACAGCATTATTTTATCATATTAACTTTACTTGAACTATGAAAATGACATATGAAAGAATATTCCCCACTTCCCGATACTACTAGTACAGTAGCTATGCTATTTGCCCACGTGACTTTGAACAGAACATACTTATTTTTCCTGTCCTTACCTTGTAGAGCACATAGATATAGAACACTATCAGCACCACCGAAAGCTTTCCCCCCACACAGGATCAGCATTATGCCCTAATACTACCACCATCACAAGGGTACTGGGACCTTTAGCAACTACTTTGGTGGTATCATCACACCTACTGACACGATGAGCCACTCTACAATAAAAGCAACTTACCACCTCCAGACTTTCTCAAATCCACATTCCACCCATTCACTTGATGACTTCAGGAACAAGAAGGTATCAGCCACTCTTCTTCAGGAAGGTTCTCATGGTGCCCACCAGATAAGTTTCCCCAATAACATATAGCAGCATCTTGAAGACCCATTAGAGAAGTGTCTGCAAGAACCCAGAGGTCTGAAGAGGAGGCCATGTGGCACAGTGGACTAAGCACTCAGGAGACCTGGGTTCATTTCTGGCTTTGCCACTGGCCTGCTGGCTAACTTCAGGCAAACCACTTCATCTGTGTGTCTCTGTTTCCTCACCTGTAAAATGGGGATAATTACACTGATCTCATTTGTAAAGCACTTTGAGATCTACTGCTCGAAAGTGCTATATGAGAGCTAGATGTTATCTACCTTGAGAGCAGACTGGAGCGTAGAGATCAGCAGCAGCAACCAGACTGAACATGTTTCACATACATAGATGACTGGCTATAGTTTGGAGATATTTTAAAAATACATTGGAGGCATTGCTCCCCAAGTTATCATTAGTGCAAGGAAAAGCAGATTGGGGGGGGGGGGCTAACCAGGTTGACAGTATCCCATTCACATTTTTAAATGAACTTGCTAATTTACATATATAGATGTTTCCGTTGTAAGAATCTTCCATCACACAAATATGTTTTGAGTGGCTTTCCAAAAGGGTATTACTTCTATAGCAGGACTGTTCTATTTCCTGAATGTATTGATTTCAGTTTTGTCCCCCAAGTAGCAACCATAACCCTCATCACATATACTCAACTATCACCCTTTAAACTTCTCTAGTTTTTCCTGAAAAAGTTCCACTGTTGTTACCAACAGATGGGAGCATTAGCGTAGACAAGGCAGCAGGATCTGATGGCCATTTTGCCAGTGTTGTGATGATTTGCACTGAGCAAAGTTAAGACATGGTCATTAAAATATTTGCATCTGTCAGAAGCCTTTCTATACAAATGCTCACCCTTGCTAACACCAGTGGAGCTGACTCACGGGTCGTGCTGAAGTGAAAATGTTCAGAAAACATGGTTGTGTGTGTATATCAGGGGGAAACAGAACTCACTTTAACAACTGCCGAGACCTCTGTTCTGTAATTCATTAGCTAGCATTTAATTGCACTAATACAGCATTACCAACCCCCATATTTCAAAAATATGGAGTCAGACCCTCAAATTCATGATTTTACAAATTGGGTGGTTTTTATGTCAAAACATGGGGAGGGATGGTTATTTGCCATCTGTTTTTTGAGCCTTTAGAGGAACATACATGTTTTTCTTGGCAACTATGAAGGCTAGAAACTTTTTTAAAACGAAAACTGAAATTCTCACACTCAAATGACTAGTATCTGAAGATTTTAGGTTTTCCTTAAAACTCGAGACTTTCCCCCAAAACTCACAAGAGGTAGTAGTGTTATTATTCTAAGAATATGTAGCTATCACTATGAAAATCTGTATGTATAAGTAATTCAGTGTCTGAGGTAAATGAGAGAAAATAAATGAGTATAATATTGAAAGTATGAGTTGAGAGAACCATATTACTTCAGACCAACTCGTGCACCTCACTCAGACCCAAAACCTGAAATTTATGACCAGTGCAGGGATGGATCCTGTCATACAGCAAGTGGTCTCATTTCCTAGATTACAATGAAAATACCTCTCCTTCAGCATTGACCATTAGCCCCAAGTACCATTCTATTCTGAAAAAGTGACTAAACATAGCTTCAGTGGCTCCCCAAGTTTGTCACTGATCTCCAAATTAATGTTCTAAGAATGGAAATAAAAACTGTGGGGTTTTTTTAATGTGTCATTTTCTGCAAATTCAGCCTAGAATTGAAGAGCCAAGAGTGGTCCTTTTCTTCTCATGCATCATCAGCTAAAATAAAAAAGACCTATACTACTGAGGGCAAAAGTAGTACGTACTTACATGTGCAAATCAACTGTTTTCAGTAGCTTTGCAACAAAGCTAGCGGATTGTAACAAACAATTCTGTTACTGCACACTAAGAACTAGAACCCAATTCACATTTAGCTGTACAGAAGAAACATAAGCGATGTGTTCAGATTACAGCAGCATGAATAGCAGTATGGACCACAATGCTGGGGTGAAATGCCTCCGTGTGGATGTTGCATGCACAAATTAAAAGGTTCCTAGTTTTCATTAATGTAGGCCTGTTTGAAGAGGACTACGTTATCGTGAACTATAAACACTTTAGTTGATGCCTGCAGTTTCCATACAGGGGAGTTAAAAGCTCAGCACTTTGGTGTGTACTGTCATTCACAGTCCCACAGTCCAAACCACAGGGAAGCACAGACAAGCCCTTAGTTGCCAAAGCAAGCAGATAAGAATCAACAGACTAAGAACTGTTCTTTGTACAAGATGCCATTTTCACATACCCACTTTGCTGATTAAATCTACACTTAGGACTGATTTACAAAGACAACCCATCCACTACCTATGGACTCTTTATATAGCCCTCAAAAAATGAACAACTTTCAAGTGTTTAAAAATAGAAAATTTTATTTCCTCACCTCATAAGAACTAGCTTGATTATAGTGTGGTTACAGTAGTTGGTTGTGCACATGCAAAGAATTCATTTGAAGGAAAAAAGTTAAAAAAAAGTTTTGCATTTACTTTTGTGGGTAATTTCATTTTCATACTTATTTCAGGACTCCAGAACTGTGGAAGTTCGGTCACCTGCACTCAGCCTCTCTGTATTGGTCAATAGCTTATTATATTATACTAGTAGAACATAGCTATGATGGCAAGACAGTCAAAGAGGAAGAGTTGGTTTCTCTCAAGAAGCTGTGACCAACCTCATGAAAAGATACGAGCATTGGGAGTGATTTGTTCAGTGTCCTTGCTAAGATGGGCTGCTGTATTTTGTACTAGCTGTAGCTATGAGAGCACGTGGCTTCCTTCCTAGATATGAATTGCAACAAATAAGCCAGGAGGACATGAATGCAGAGCACAATGGCTAGGTCTGTATCAGATAAAATGAGATACAATCTTCTGCCATAGACAGAAGTGGCTGTTTAGACATTCAGTAGCACTGAGGACCACAGGTCTTACAACATAAGGGCAAATGCCCTTGGACATGGGCGATGAGATACCATAGCAGCACCTCTGTCTTGCATGAGTTCAGCTTTAGCCAGCTGCTTTTCATCCAGGTGATAAGACTTCAGCGAAGCATTTAAAAAGCTGGGAAATGGTGCTGTTTATGTTTAATTGAAAAGTGCCATAGAGCTGGATGGCACCTGTGTACTCTCGACAGATCAGCCTCTGTTGTCTCACCCCCTTTCCCAATGAATAAGATGAGGCGATACCTGCATTGTAGGACTCAACAGGCAAGCACTTTGGAGATGGAGGACCAGTAATTCACAATGATTCACTAGACTCCATTTGAAAGAAGGGACCCAAGCAATTTCAGGATGTTTCCACTCAACCATACAGCTTCTTGAAGACAGGACACTTACATTTGGTAACCCTATGGTACCAAATGCCACAAAGGTCCAGCAGGTTAAGTATAGATGTTAATTCCCTTGTCTATGGATAGGTCATCCAAAGTTAACAAGTGCTACCTCTGTACCATGCTCCAGCCTGAAGTGTAACTGAAGGATCTTAGAGACTGACAGCTGACATGTGACAGCAGAGATTATTTGCTATCTTTTTGATCTGCTTGCTTAGAAAATGGAGGCTTTATCTTTTAACATCCAGGAAAGGCAGGGGTCAATTACAAAAGATTATATGCCAACTGCCATCAACACTCCATGATTTCTACTTGTGGGAATTGATTTAATTCTTGAAAAGAGTGTTTTGTGTTTCTGTTCATGGATTCTGCTTGTTGGTTGTGGTTGTCTATATGTATTCTCCATTAAACTAAAAAAAGTTGGGAAAATTGTGCATTTAACTTCATACATGACTTTATGGCCTTTATCATTTTCGCCTGGCTGCGGATGATCTTTTCTGTGAAATAAGAGGATAATACATCACAGTGAAAGGTGGTATATTCTGGAGTAAATCAGAGGCAGTCTGGATTTATGAAGTAATTTAGACTCCTAGAAAGTGCTACAGGGGGACTTTGCTATTTACTAAAGCAGTAGACTCCATCTTCTTCACCTCCTTGGTCAGAAGGTTGTTGGATGAGTATAAAAGCAAACAAAAGCCCAGAGGGCTCCAATATAAATACAAAAGAAGGTATGTTCTTTTTTACCACAACACTCAGAATATTTTAATTTGTTTACTGTGTCTGACTATCCAACATGTGAAAACTGATCACTAACAGTTTACTGCTAACTTTATGCTTAAATTATTTATCAACATTAGCTATAACAAACAAGGCAGTATGGTACACCTGTTTGGCACAGAAACAGATCTACTGTATAAACTTGAATCAGTAAGTCTCAAAACAAAAAAGACACCGTCACATTTTTAATAGTTTATTAACACTTTATGCTTTGTAATACCCTTAAAACCTTTATAATAAGATTTGCTTATCGATGTTATACTTTCCCATTTGGCAAAGGCCTTTTGCCCCCCTGAGACACACTAACAGAGTCACGCTAGTGTTTTGTTGGTTTATTTCCTGTATGCACATCGGTTTTAATCACAGCAGGAACATGCAAGATTCTTGACTGACAGCACTTGTCAGCTGCTTTCAGAGAAGCAGTAGGAATGCATAAAAAGACTGCACATTGGTGCAGGTTGCAGAGTATTTTTTTTAATGTGCTTGATAAAGGGTAAGCTAATTTATTTACTATAGTAATTATGAAGTAGGTTAAATTTGGGATCTAAATTACTACAGAAACGCATTAAAAGACAATGAAGTATTTTCTATGTAGCTGAATTTCTGAAGTGTTATACATTTTTTAAAGTGCTATATCCATAAAAAAAACTTAACATACTGTACTATGTATTTGGGATCAAGAGGTTTTTGTTAACATCTTGCCCTAGCGAGCAAGCAAAAATGCAATGTGTTCTCCATTAAACTAAAAAAAGTTGGGGAAATTGTGCATTTAACTTCCTACATGACTTTATGGCCTTTATCATTTAACCATACTCTCACTATTAGCAGTGGGGATTATATTTCCCCATGCTGACATACACAAGTAAGCAGGCACACAAAGTAAGAAGTTCTAACCATTTCAGGAACAGACAAACAATTTAATCCATATTACATAATTCACTGAATACAGCTGATCTCATCCAAAGTCACTCCTGAGAGCAAAATAGTTTTAGCATTACATTTTATATACAGTTATGAAGGATTACTAGAAACCAAAAGAGTCTCCTTATATCAGGAGCACCTCATGTTATGTATATTGTTACGATGCCTGTTTGCACTTTTAATCTGCACATATTACTTCAACCATAACAATTTCCACCTGCTTTGTATTTATAAAAATTCATATTAATTGGCTGATTTTATAATCATTTTTATCTCAATATAGGTGTCCTTTTCCATTCTAAAGTACTGATGCCAGACATCCAACATAATTGGGCTGCACTGAGAAATGACTCTCTCTGCTCTATAGCCCTGAAAATGCTGGGCATTATTACAAATCTTTGCATATACATATCTTTATGATTGCTTTGTCTGAAGCAAACTACATCCTGCACAATATAGCTTTTTTGTTACTTTACATGTTAGCAGCTTTCCTTTAAGAAACAGGCTTTTACAGTCAGATGTATCACCATTTTGACAGAGCACAAACTGGAGAATTGTATTGGTTTCTGAACCAATGGAATCAAAATAATCAAGACTTTAGAATATTTTTCCAGTCATTAAGCTGAGAGGAGACTTGAATGCAGACACTGGAACATACAAATGGAAACATCTGTACTTGCATGCTTTTAAGTGAAAGGATAAGCATTATTTGTATTTTCTTTGTTGTCTTCCTTGTACATATGCAAGATGTTTTTAGAAAAGTTTACCACAGATAGCAATGACAGAACATGATGTAATTATAATTTTTCATTAAAAAAGCACTAGAAATCAAAGGCAACCAAGATAATGAATGTTTCCCTAGAACATTTTTCTCAGCTACACAATGTGTGTATACACCAAGGTCTAACACACTTAGCTGCACCACATCAAGTCAAGCTGTCCAAGTACATATACAATTTTGCTTACAGGAGTATATCCCTTCCAGAATTTGTCAGTTTACAAGAAATTCCCTGTGTTGGATTATGTTTAGTCAGAAGTATGGATATATTTTTTTTCCCAATACTACCATCTACTTGGTTTTATGACCTGTATATCAGAAATGAGGCAAGACGTTAAGACTAAGTGCAGGAAAGCAATAAATGCATTCTCTAAAACTTAGATATATCTGGTTAAGAACAGGTAAATTTGCCAAGAGTTGCATGAAAGTTTTTTTATTTGTTGGGTTTTTTTGGGCTGGGGGGAGTTAAATTGAGGCTTGCTCAGCAAACATCAACTCCTCTGCATCATGGAAATTCATTATGGGTGTTTGAATAGGAAAAAATGTATTTAAGAATATCAGTTAAAATGGAGTTACAAAGAGAGGTGATAAATTAGTAAACTTGAATGGTGTACCCTCTATGAAACCAAAGGAGAATCTGCCCCTGGAAGACACCCAACAGACTCAAAGATGCAACAGAAAGTTGACTGTTATACACCCACACAATCCAAGTAAATATTTTAAAACCAGATACTGAAAACATTTGTCTCCCAATATTGATACCTGCTGGATTACCTATATTATCTGTATGTCTCAAAATAAGTTAGATAATTATCTGTTCTATAGCTGAAAGCAGCCAAAAAACTGTTCCGAACTTCATAAATAGAATGGGAACTCTTAATGTTTGTTTCAAACTTCAAATACAACAGTCTAAGCCAAAGATTGAAAGTAAATTAAAAAATATCCATTTGTTACAAGTAGCAAATTATCACGAACAATGAACTTGTTAGGAATCCCTCTAAAAGTATGACACACACAAACAGGCTACCCAGCAGAAAATCTGTTAATTTTATTTCTGTTTTTAATATTAAATATCATGGGATAGGATTGTAAGGATGAAAAACTGCCAATAACTGCCTCACAAGGGATAAGAAAGAAATTCTGCCATGATATTAGCAAAGTAAGGTAAAGGAGAAAATTTACACAGTAAGAGGCACCATTTTCCCTCCAGAAAACCTCTTGTCATATTCCTGAACAAGTGGGATTAGCAATCTAATAAATCATTTTTCAAGAGGTAACAGTAACAGATAAAATTTTAAGGATTATTAAAATAACATTTACAAGACTCTGAACAATTTCTGAACTCTTATTAAAACCACAGAAAGAAAGAACAATTCTTTATTTATGAATTTTCATACAGGACTGAATGTGCAACTGACACCTGCTATTGATGATTTAATGTACAATTTTGTCCAGTAGCCGAACAGTTTGTCTTTTTTTAAATTGTGTTTTCTAACCGTGCGAGATCATTAAAGGCAAAGCCTGTATGACGCTGTACACAAAAATGGTCACTTGGGCCATACTACCAATGAAGTGGTAGGTAAAGAAATATTTTTCTGCCCAAGGAAAAAAAAAGGAAGCTGCACTCTGCATGCTTCTCTCTCTCTCTCTTTTTACAAGATGAATTTCCCTAGAAAGAATCCAATGAAAATGGCTGCAATTACAACAAGAAGTGAAGGAAGAGGATTGGAGCCATTCTCTCTGAGGGCCAAGGCTGTGGGTGATCCAGATTTATCGGAGTGTGTTACCTTTCTGAGCCTCAAGCCTTCCTCCTGAAAAGAACACATGCAAGAAATTCATGAATATGGAATCACTGTCTTATGAATGGTGAAAATTTAACCAGGAGACTGAATCTCTTTGGTAAGTATTTAAACCAGGTCATACAAAATCATTTTAGAAGAGTAGCTGTACTATTACTTTTTAAATTGAAAAAAAATCAAGATACTGCAACATTCAAAGCAAGTGTACTTTTTTCCAATACCTAATCCACATGTATTCCACCCTGTTTGTGTATACCTATTAGTAAAAGTAATAAAACTCTCATCTTGCACACTGAAAAATCCATCTTTAATTTACACAAAAAATTTAAGTAAATGAAACAACTCCCCACTAGCTAACATTTACATTTTGTGGTTTCCCCATGTGCTTTGATATCACAACTACTGTTTAGAAGTAAGCTTTATTTCAGATTTCTTTATACATTAAAATGTTATTATTTGACAATATAGGAACTGTTATATGCCCAACAGCTACAACGACAACATTTAGTTGTATACTGATAAGTTATAATTATGGAAGAAACTTTGGATAATGTTTTCACCTCTTAGCTCATAGTACTACTACACAAAGCTAGCAGAAAGCAACACCACATTGAACACAACTAGTAAGTGAACAATCAAAGAGATTTTGTACGCTAAAATTCTGTGATCTGCAATGCTGTTGCATTAGTTCTCAGCTATATGCACCTGAGTAAATATATATATATATATGTACCTAATAAACAGACCCAAAATATTGTGAAAACAGATAATAGTGAGTTTTTATGAAAAGCTATAATGCAGTGGAAACTATAAAGACACTCAAGATGTTTGAGTACCAACTTAGAAAATTGTACTTCTTATTCCACTACATCTTAAATATATATATATATATATATATATATAACTGGCATACTTTCAAATTCTCATCAGCGGAAAGAAAAAGATACCATAAACAACTGATGAGTGTTTACATTTAACATGAACTTGTGCTGCACACATTCTTGCATCATGGAATAATAATTCCTAGATGGTTTAGAAACAGGTTTAAAAATAAGCTCACTTACTTCTGAAATTGACACAGAAATGGAGTTTTTAGATGAGGAGAGAAGTGATAGCTTAGCTAACAGTGCTGCTGAAGAAATAGCTACATTTGATCAATCCCTATTTCTTAGGAGAACAAGAAAATTATATAGCAGATGATCCTTGTTATACAGATAATTGTATCTACTTTGTTCATTCTAAGAAGTATTCCCAAAATATTTCCCCTTTTTAAGTTTTATGCAGATAAAACTTCAAAAGTTAGTTTTACCTGCATGCATCTATACAAATCCATGTCTTAATCACCTGTTTAGGAGTAACTCATTTTATGAAACTCATTAGAACAGAACTTACTCTCAGGTGCCGATTTTCATCTGACAGTTTCATCACATCAGCCTGAAGTCTTTTGCACTCTTCCACTAGTTTCCTTGTTTCAGTATCATTAAGAGAGACACTATGTGGTTTTGGCATCGGTCCATCCTGTTTAGATGTATTCAGGACTGGGGCAGATTTGCTTGCTTCTACATCATTCTGCAAATATTAAGAATAACTTGAGACTTTTAATTTTCTAGATCCAAAGAAATACTTACAGCTTAATATAAAAATTGAAAAAATTAAACGACTGCTACAATGTATTTCAAATGAAGTTCATATCTGAGGTAATCCAAAACACAGCATTAAAAGGCACAAGAACATAGCATTGTTTGCATTTAGCACAATGCCACTGAGAAAAAAGCCAATCCTTACACTTCTTGAGTTAACACTGACTCAACAGGCATCCAAATGATAACGTAAGATGTGAACTTCCATTTTTATATAAAAGGAAAAGAAAAAAATTAAGTAATAGGAAGCAATAAAAAACAGCTAACATTAGAAAGACGAAATCCAGGACACACAAGTTCTGTAAAGGACTGAGGGATGATAAGGAAATAAAAATATTTTGAACTTTGAGTGCTTCTCATGCAAGGAGCTCAAAGCACTTTACAAATATTGACTCAACCTCACAGCATCTCAAGGAGGAAGGACTCCACTTATTTTGAATATGGGTGAACAGAAGCAGAGGTTAAGTGATTGCCCAGGGTCATGCAACAAGATTGTCACAAAGCTGGAAATAGAATCCAGGAGTCTAGATTCCCAAATTCCTGCCCCAGACATTAAACAATCTCCACTGGACATTAAAAATACCATTCCATACAGTGGTGACCTGGATTAACTATACAGTTAAATGGAATTATAAAACAAAGCAACCACATGCTAACACCACTAGAGATAGTAGTAATTAATATCATAGTAAATTATGTTAACACTACTTTATTTTTTCCTGATTAACTATGCAGTTACTTTTACTTAGGTCACCACTCTACTGCACCTCTTCAAATAGCAAGTAAGCAGTCTGATTTGGTATTTAACTTTCAAACAAACAGATTATAAATACTATTTAAACTTAATACGGCAATTATGTAAAAACAGAAGATATCTTGATTTCAATATGCAGAAAAAACAAAGGTCTTTATAACTAACTGAACTCCATTAGTAACAACTCAAGCTGCTACTGGTTATCTCATTACACGTGTTGACATTTTACAATATATTCTACTGTATGGTCATAAAGAACCTAAGGGCCAAATCCTGCTGTCTTCCATAGGCAGTACCCATTGGATTCAACAGAATTACTTGTGTGAGGACAGCATGATATGGCACTTAGCTTGCAAACCAGCAATAAACTAAATAGAAATTGCTTTAACATACAAACTCCACTAGAGCCCTATAGCTTTTAGCTCCCTGGAACAAACCTGCTTTTTCTGCTGTATGACCTCACTGACTGGTTCCTTCATGTCAATCTTCTGGCTATAACTGATAGGTGTCTGAAGAAAGTTGCTGCTCATTGGAGTGAAATACTTGTATCCTGGTGTAGGTAAATCCTGAGGTGGCAGGTGAGCCATACCCTCAGTACTCGGCAGATTTCTCATTGCAAGATTTAAGGGAGTGACTAAACCAACGGCTAAAGGATTAGGTTCTGCAACCCCACGCTGCTACTCAGAAAAACATAAACATTATGTACAAGCAGTAATATAAAGGTACCAAGTTATAGAAAGTACAAAAAGTTTGCTTCAGATGTTAGTTTTATACAATTAATTGCAATCTTCATTTGACCCCTTTGTGTGTATCCATTATAATGCAGACTTTAATAATACGACCACATACTATTTTTTTCCAGTGAACTTCTGCCTCGTTCTGTGGACAAGATGGATGCTTCTTAGGGCTCTGAAGTGAATGGGGCTGTTGTCTGCAAGACCCCTGCCTAGGCTTATGAATGCAGAGATAGTTCCCAAATCACAATTGACAATATTTAGGTAACATGCTTTCAATACACAGGCCTGGGAGTTCTACTCTTCAAAGTCCTGCTCCCTTGTAATTTCTGCGTAACTTGACAGCAAGTTGTTCTTTTGAATGTCAGACAGTGCAGAGAGGACAAGGCCTCTTCAATTTACACAGCTTGAAATTACCATCTGCCATACAATTTGAATGGATTTTGGTGCAGACAGGTAAAAAGATGCATCTTTCTAACCTGTATTTCCCTTCCTTACTGCTAACCTGAAAGATGGACACAGGGCCCACGAGTATCTGTACTAAGCCCAAGTGCAGCTCCTCTTTTTTGAGGAAAACTGAACTCAAGATTACAGGTTTGAAATGAGTGATTGAAGTTTATTTTTAAATGGACATCAATACTTTCATTAATATTCAAATATTCAAATTAAATTTTAGCATATGAAAAGTCTTGCACATAATATTGAAGTCATTTGTTCACCCAATCTGTTGAAACAGCCAAGAATATTAAAGCATCAAAATGAAGGCTGAAAATTAATGCAAAATTTATCTATTGATATTCTTAAAACTCACAAATTTTAAATGTTGTACCATCTGTAAAGGCCACACCACAATTTGTATTAACTATATCCACAGAATGTTGTTCCTCAAGGCAAAGGCTTATTTAGCACAGCTCACCAACTGTACACCAGTATGCTCACTTAATATGGTATAACAATTTCCTGTTTCATGTTTGCAGTGTTATTGTACCCATGTTGGTCCCAGGAATATTAGGGACACAAGGTGGTAGTTCTTTTATTGGACCAGCTTCTGTTAGCGAAATACAAGCTTTTGAGCTATACCAACCTCTACTTCAGGTCAACTTCAGTTTGTCCAACAGAAGATATTACCTCACCCAACTTGTCTAATTGTATACTAAGTACATATATACTCGTTCATAAGCCGAATTTTTTTAGTAAAAAGGGGAAGCACCAGAGAAGGGAGTCAGATTATGAACGGGTACAGAGAGGGAGAGGTGGGACACAGCCCCTCCCCCCAACAGAGGGGGCAAGGAGAGGCTGCACAGCCAGAAGGAAAGAGGAGGAGCTTCTGGCCACGCTGCTCTCCCCGCTGCTTTCCCCCCAGCCTCCGAAGCAGCTGCAACTCCAGGGCTGACAGGCTGCGGCCGCGTAGCGCCGCTCGACCTGCCAGAGCAGCTTGAGCCAGGACAGAGACATCCTCCCCTGGCCCTCCCCATATAAGGTGGGAAGAGATGAGATGGGGAGAGTGTGGGTGTCCTGGGCTAGGGGTGGGCTCATGCGGGGGGTGGTCACCGGGGTTACTCCTCTGACCCCCAGCTTTCCCCCCTCAAAAAATTTCCCCACCAGTTGCTGTCCTGGCCCGTCAGGGTAAGCAGCTGGCGTGCCAGGACGCTTTGTTTACTTAGGTTTACCTCCATGCCTGCAGACACTTGAAGTAAACAAACCATCTCGGCCCACCAGCAGCTTATCCTGATGGCCCAGGAGCCAAAAGTTTGCTGACCCCTGAATTATTTTCCATTTTTACTTATTCATCTTGGGGGGGGGGGGGGGAATGGTCATCTTATAAACGAACCAGATTATGATTGAGTATATATGGTAATTCAGTTCATCACCAGAATGGTAAAGTTAATTAAGGTAAAAGGGGAATACGTGAGAATATGAAATAAACGCTATAGGATAAAAGAGGAACACTTGTCAAATGTTAAATTTGCCTTCCTTCCCCTATTTCCAGGTCTATTCAAGTTAGATGACAAGTACACTCTTGCATTAGACAACATAGCCTGTACTATACTGAGGTATAAAAATACCAGGAACCCCAAAGGAGAATAGTACGGGTTAAGTTCAATTGCTTTTAAAAAATATGGCTCCAATATTGCAGAGCTAACCATTTATTTGAAGAACATGTTCAGATTTTGTAAAACCATATCATACAGTGAAAGACTGCAAAAAGCCAGCTAGCAACGTGTTTAGGGGTTAAGAAAAAACTTTTTTAAAATTAAGTTACCTGTTTGCTAATTTTCTTACTTTTGGTATCTGGGACATTCAGCACAATGTTTATTATCATAGCATCTTTAAAAACACTCAGATCCATGATAAACAAACTGCTGCAAGATCTTGAAAGGCTTAAAACATAACATCACTTAGTTTCTGACTTACCAGTTTATCATTTTCGTTGGGCATTTCAAACACACATCTCAATTTGGAGTCCATTAGGTCATCCGGTTTTGCCTCTTTCCACTAAAATGACAATTTTTATGGTTATTTAATATACAAGGTTCATGCAAACCAAACCCAAACATTTCCTAAGTGATCTGCTTTTATACTCAAGTTTGAATATTGCATTTCAGCTGCAAATTATAATGAATAATGGAAGCTAGAGATGTGTAAAAACTAAAGTCTGGAAATAAAGATGAAAAACAGAATGCAATATTATGAAGCAACTTCTGATTTTAAAAGGAAAAAACTAAAAGATGTTTAGATAAAATACAGAAAAAAGTCTGTACTGTATTTTATAATGGCAGTATTATCTCCTTATTAACACGATCCTATATTACACCTTTCAGAGTAATTTTATTACTACAGGAGGCCAGACTAGATGGGTCATAGTGGTCCCTTCTAATTGATTAATAGATTCCAAGGCCAATTCTCCTTACCCTAGATTTCTGAACTATAATACCACGTTGCAGCTTTTAATACATTACTGTTTGGGCCTATAGAAATATTTCATAGCAGCTGATAAACATTTTGAATTATAGTACACTGTCAAATATCCTCAACTATAAGAAAGGCTGGAATACTCCCTCCTTGCAGATAACCGGTATTTAAAATACTGCCACTTAAAATATGTCTTAGGCTTACTGAGTTCCAGATGTCAGCTGCAATTCTTGAAAGCATCCACAACTATTCCAACCCTCTCCTGCTGCCAAACACCCTTTTTATGGCTAAGTGTTTTTTAGACTTAAAATGCTTAGTCGCAAGACTTCCTCCTAAGAACGGTACACAAAAATGCCCCCCTACAAGCTTTAAGCTTCAGAACAGCCACAAAAATTGTATATGTCCACTAGGGGGTAGAGCTTAGTCAAATCACTCCCAAATAGAAATAAGTGTTTCCATGACACACTAATGAACACAAATAGGTATTACATACCATCTTATCTGTTAAATAGAATATAAAGAATGGTCATAAAGGCATCCCAGGACACTAATAATATTAAGCACCACTCAGCACTGATCTGATATTGAAACCCTGTGATATATCAACATCGGTTAACAGTGTAGATTTTCTATAAATGAGTTGAGGAAAATCATAGTATGTTAGATATCATTTTTTGGATGTCCATTTTAAATACACAGTGTGTCTTTCATAAGCCATTTTATTTTTTGGGAATAGATTTAATATTTCAAAGTTAGTTTCTGCCAAACAAATTATAATCCTAGCCAGACAGAAAAGCGGTTCAGACAACAACCTAGCTTTCTGGTGGCTACTTCATGTCCCTCCATCTTGAAACACTTTTTAAAAATTACTTACCTGTAATTGTTCTACAAAGATTTACACCTCAACAAATAACTGCCCTTGGGTCTCCTGCTCCTGTGTATGGACACAGAGCAATTCCCTAGGCTCAATTTTTGAGCTGCTGGTTCCAGCGTGGGCATATCTTGAGCCACTCTGCTGCAGAATAATGGCCTAATACTCCAAAGTTAAATTCCCTCTGAACTGGAGATCAAATTATTCCCAATGGAACATTTAAAACAGTAAAATATTAACCAGTTACAGATTACTCAATTCTGTTGGAATGAAATTGGTTGAAGAATCTGTTGAGGTGTTCATCTTCAAAAAACAGCCATTACAGATAACTATGCTCAAGGGATGCCTAAAGAAAAAATGAGGACAACATACAAATTTTAATAATCAAAGTGAACACTTTGAAAATGGTAATTTAATGGTGATGTGAAGAAGATTAAAAACCGTACAAGTTTTAATCAATCAATTTGTTAAAAAAAGCTAAAGGAAAGACAAACAGGTATACTGAAAAGCTCCTAAAGAATGACAGAGTTTGGGCAGAAGTTCTGTAACATTAAATATCTGTAAAACTCCATGCACCCCTAGGTTACTCCAAATATTGACTTCTGCTAGAGTCCAAACTGAGCAGTGGTACTTGGTATGTGAATGTAAATAATTCCATGGAGGTGGAAACAGATCTGAGGTTTGCTGCAGTAGGTGATTTGCCTTGCACTAAGAGGGCTTCTGAAATTATCTTGAGACGAAAGCATTACAGATAAACAGAATCAGTTTGAAAAAGCTATATTCCATAAAATCCCTTTCCCCTTTTTTCCAGAGGCATTTAAACTTGGTTGTACAACATTTTACAATCAAAATGATTAATTTTCTGCAGCTTTAGAGCAGAGGGTATTGAGTTAGTGTATTTTCAAGGATGGTAATTTAAAATAATGTTTCAGAAGTGGATTTTCATATCCTTCCTGGATAATGCCAATAATCCATGCAACCAGGATCTAACAGAGCACGGGGTTGGAACAAAAAACAGACAGGGAGCTCCACTGAGGCAGATTCTTGCTAAACTCTCCAGAAGCTTTAACAAAATCTGGAGGATTATGACTGCTTATGATGAAAAGAGGCCATAGTGAACCCTTAAATTTCTGAGGAAAAGGAGATAACAGTACAAGCCTGCTGAGCCCTAGTGAATTTATTTTTTTGTAAAACCTGGTTTCTGGCCTTTGTCCTTTTGTCTACTCTGAGTTACCCAGGTAAGCATCTTGGGAGTGCACCAGGGTTGACCAAGGAAGTTCTTGGAACCAGCACCAGTGGCAAGAGCCTCAAATCCATTCCCTGAATCTGAAGGCACATGGTTACCAGATCCCTGGAGCCAGGACTCTCCTCTCTCTCTGCGCCTCCTGAAGGAGACATTGAGGCCTTGAGGTTAGAGCACCCTTCAGACCTAACAGTAATGGAACAAATATCTCCAGAAATATGGACCATCCACCTCTTCCTGAATCTGTGATGGTAGCTTTTCTTCCTAGAAGACAGTGCTCCAGCACACAAGATCTCTCAGTGTTACTGTTCTTATCTTTACTCTTAAACGGAGCAGAGAGCACACAGAGATAAACACCTCTACAGGAACTGAGCCTTGGCTGAGGACTCAGATGGATCCAATGGGATCCTGGCACTGACCCTGACCTTCAGGGTTCCTTAGCAGTGAGGGAATCCCTAATACTTAGGGATGCAGTCACTGCAAGGAATTCATGTTTGAAAAGAGGTTTCTCCAGTGCTGATGAGCATTCCATCAATGGGGTCCTAGAATCAACCAGCTCAAATCAGTCCTTTCTCCAGCACCAGTTGTACATGGCTTTAGTGGGTAATCTGTCTTTTGAGCCAGCTTTCAGAATTTTGGAATTTTTGAATAGCAAAACCAACTGTTTGATCTGAAGTTAGTTGTGGGCCCTTGAATCCGATTTCCTGCATCATGAGGAAAGCCTGGATTATGCGTCTATATAGCCAGGTAGGCCCCAAGTATACAAGTCATGTACATGAAGCATCTATCTCAGGGGTAGGCAACCTATGGCATGAGTGCTGAAGGTGGTACGCGAGCTGATTTTTAGTGGCACTTTCACTGCCCTGGTCCTGGCCACCGGTCCGGAGCCTCTGCATTTTAATTTAATTTTAAATGAAGCTTCTTAAACATTTTTTAAAACCTTATTTACTTTACATACAACAATAGTTTATAGACTTACAGAGAGAGACCTTCTAAAAACATTAAAATGTATTACTGGCACACGAAACCTTAAATTAGAGTGAATAAATGAAGTCTTGGCACACCACTCCTGAAAGGCTGCTGAACCCTGATCTATCTAGAAAGTGGACCTCCCCAGTGTAAATCAAACAGCTAGTGTACATCAGCCTGCCTCTAGGAATATTGGAGAGGTATGAAATGTCCAGGTTTAACTGGTGTATCTTCTCCAGGTCTTTGAAAACTGCATTGGCTAGAAAACTTCTGATGCCAAGAATGGAATGGAATCAAGCCTAGCTGTGCAATGGTTAAAAAAAATTGGACGAGAACTGCATTGGCTAGAAAACTTCTGATGCCAAGAATGGAATGGAATCAAGCCTAGCTGTGCAATGGTTAAAAAAAATTGGACGAGAAGCCTAAAAGTCTTAGTACCACTATAACAATAACTTAACTAAACTGAACGAACACACATGAAATATACAAGAGAAAGCCTTAGGAAAATCCAAGTTAAGATCCTTGGGCATGGGGCAAAATCATTTGCACTAACAGCTAAATATGACAATAACTAAGCTAAGTGGGATCACACAGCCCTTATATACTCTGAACTCTGAATGCTTTCCAGAGAACACCCGTACTTCAAAGACTGAAGGGTACATATCCCAGCAATCGTATCTGTCAGCTCAACCTCAGGTATGTGCTTACTTCTACAAGAATGGAAAGTGAGTTTGTAGTTTGTGCATATTTTTGCCTTCTTGGTCTTCCAATAGAAGAAGGCTTATCTTCTCCACCAGACTATTTTGATTCCCATTAGACTCTGTCCCAGCTGAACTTCTTTTACAGCCAGTAACTCCATTCTCATGTTAGAACTTGCCACTTCACACTTTCTTTGAACTCCTTCACACTAACCCTGTTTACTGTCTGTTAACTGACTGCAAGGATCAATAGGCCCATGCTGTAATACTCAAAACTAATTCATCCGGGCATCATTCACATTCAATTTGCCTGCTATTCACCAAGCCCCCATAAGTAACTTTCAAACAAAACTCATTAAGCAATTCAGAAGCACTAATTACATGATTTTGCATTTGTGATTCAAAACCTTTGATCACTCATTCACAGTAGTCAGAGAGTTCTTCAGAAAATGTCTGTTGAGTTTTGTTCCGGAGTAAGAATTACTTAAATTTGAACATAACATGTTTACCTATTACAGCAGAAACTGAATTTTAAGCAGGCAGCATATTCATGTTAATACGTTTACTTACCACTGCCTCCATATCTGAAGTGCTTGGTGGCGCAAAGATTGTCTGTACCATAAACTTGTGTTTACTCTTCTCATTTGGGTCATAGTCAAAAGGCTGTAACATTACTGTACAAAAAACAAATGTAAGATTATTCACAGTTCTTCAACTGATCATTTAGTGCAAGCATATTAATCATTTTAGCTTTAATTCAATTCTCACTTGACTAGCCTATAACAAAGCCACAATGCAAATGAAGAGGAGGAATACACTACAGGAACAGCTGTCACCTGGAACAAATCTTACAGCTGTATAAATCCTAGAATTTACAACACTTAAAGCCCATATTTATAATAACCTGTTTTGATGCAAAACTACGAACAGGCAGAACATTTTTTAATTTCTACCATTACCAGAAAATATTTAAGATAAAGAACAAACAAGTTTAATTTCCTTCCATCCATTTTTAATTCCTCTGCAATACAAACTGAACTATCTTAGGGATCATAATTTGCTGTCTGTATAGTCAGAAATATATTGTAATTTAAGTGAATGCAAAGACAACAGACCCCAAATATAAACGATGGTAGTTACAATCAGTATCCACTCCGAAGAGTTTTTTGAAGACAGGTGCTAGTCGGGCCAGCTTCCCCCTTCCTCTCTGGAGAGGACAGTACAATGACAGACAAGCAGGTACTGGCCCATTCTCCTTTGATACTGGTTACCTGTAAGTTCTACCATCTTCCATACCTAGGATCAAAGTGCTGATATAAAATTTTAATTTTATATATAGGCTATGTCACCAATGTCTTATAGATGGGGGGAAAGGAGGGAACAGATGTGCTTGCATAACTTTTTAAAAAAGAAATCTTTGGCTCACAAAAGTCTGAATGACTGTTTCCCATTTTCCTATCACCCAAAAAAGGGTGATGACATTTCTTGTTTCTAATAAAGAGAAATTAAGTTTTCACCACTCTGTTATTCCATGGATGACTGAGAACCTAATAGGATTAGGATAATGATAAGCGACTGAAATTAGAGCAACTGAGAAGTAAAGAAATTTTTGTTCAGACTGTTTAAAATATTTGATTTTTTAAAAATCCTATTTAAATAAAATATTCTGACAGAGTAGGGTGCCAGGCTCTCTTTCAAGCTTTAACACATGCCTTGCCCTTTCAATTGAGGCCTGGTATTACCAGAGTGAATATCTACTTCTCCAAGGAGAACTCCAGAAAAACAGTTAAGACTTTAAGGTAAAAGGATCTAAAGTTCAGAATCGAGAACCTGACCCACTGGGGGTCTTTGCCTACTCCAAGACAAGCTCTATTAATACCTCAAAATCCACAGAGTTGTCCAAAGAATGTTCTGGACCATTTATGTCTTGGAAGAGTGGGTAAGCCACTGTTGTGTCAATATTCTCATAAAATTAATTTGATGACCTAGGTAATTATAAGCCAATTAGCATAACAAAGCCTGGGCAAAACAATGGAAAGATTGATCTGCCACACTATCAGTAGAGTTGAAGAACAAAAATATACTAGTCGATACGGTTTAATGGAAAATAGGTCTTGTCAAACGAACATATCTTTCTTTGACAAGATTACAAGTGTAGCTGAGAAAGGTAACTGTGCTGATATAACATACAATACATATAACACAATATACACATTCTGATTTCTTTGTCTTCAATACTGCATGACATTCTGATTTAAAACCTAGCACAATTCAAAAATCAATATGACACATGTTAAATGGATTAAAAGTAACTGATAACTCCCCATTTAAACTTGAGACATATTAACCAGTGGGGCTTTTCTAGTGAGATCCTGAAATAATCACTCTCAGCCCACCACTACTGATTAGATTTTTTTGTCAATGATCAGAAAGAAAATATAGAATCACTATTGATAACATTTGCAGATGATAAAGACTGGTGATATGGCAAATAAAGTACGGTCATTGATAAAGAATGATCTGGGTCATTTGGAAACATGGTGTGTGATCTGCCTTTTAACATAGTCAAATGCTAGACAATACATCAGGAACAAAGAATGCAAGCCATACTTACAGAACAGGAAACTGGATTCTGAAAAGTACTTATGGATCACTGTATACAACTAACTATACATGATCCTCCACTGTGATTCTGTGGCAAAGAGGGCTATTAAAATACCTGACTGTATTAACTGGGAGAATCAAGCAGGAGTAAAGAGTGATATTACCTCTGTTTTGCATTGGTGAAACAACAGCTGGAATACTATGCCAAAAAAGGACATTGAAAAATTGGAGAGGTTCAGAGAAGAATTAGAGGGATGATTTGTGCCTGGAAAAGACACCTTACTATGAGATTCTAAAGGAGCTCAACCTAATTTACTACAGAAAAGGTCAAGTGGAATCTTGATCACAAATCTATAAACTGACTACGCAAGGAAAAGATATCTGATACTAGAGGACTCTAGCCTACCAGACAAAGGCATAATGGGATACAATGGCTGAAAGGTGAAGTTAGCAAAGTTCTGCTGGAAATAATATGAGTTTTCCATTACTCTTGGCGGATATGTCTAAACTGCAAAAAAACAAAAACACAGAAAAACAAAGAAACCCACAGCAGTAAGTTTCAAAGTCTAGGTCAACTGACTTGGGTTCATGCTAGGGGACTAAAAAATTGCAGTGTAGATGTTCCCAGTCAGGCTGGAAACATCTACACTACTATTTTTAGTCCTGTAGTATGAGCCCAGTCAATTGACCTGGACTCTCAGACTCCTTATCCGAAGTTTTGGTTTTTTTGCAAAGTAGATGTACCTACAGAATCTTTAATTCAAGGTGTCGCTCAGTGAAATGTTCTAGCTCAACCATAAATTGTTGGTCTAGATGTAGGAATCATTATAGAAACTCTTTGGGCTGTGATCTACCTCTTGCATAACAGTGGCCCAACTTGTTCTCTTCAAGAGCAACTGTTAAGAAGAAAATTTGTATTCGACTATAAATCAAAAATTTGCTCCATAAACTGTGCCTGGCAACTTTTAAACAGAATTGTTTGAATCAGCCTTCCCAGTCTCCTTCAGCCACTTCTCAAGATAAGTATCCATGTGAATCAGGAGTGCTCTGAGCATCTGCTCCCCACATCCCTGTTGCTGCGTCTCAGCAGCTCCTCCACTGGCTCCTGCCACACCACAAGGAAGAAAAACAGCAGCTCTGGTTGTTCCATTGGCAGCTTCCCTGCTACACTGTGGAAACCCCAAGGAGTGCAAGACAGGAGCCTGAATGACTCTGCTTGAACCTAGAGCACCACCAAGCAAAGGATTACTTCCCTACCCCAAGGCAGTCTAGGAGAGGGGAAAAAGAATAAGCTGGATCCATATGGTGGGTTCATGGAAGTGGTGAGGGGACAATCTGGCTCTTCTTTCCTTCCCTCATGGGAGGTGGGGGAGCTCCTTCCCCATGTGCGCCCCCTCCCCCACAAAGGGCAGTGGGATGAGCTACCAGAGCCATTTGCTCACTCATGGGAGAGTAAAGCCCTTTCCCCAGACCCTGGAGAGGCAGCCCGCACCAGGTATTCTCAGTACAGCGTGCTGCTGCTTTGGCAGTACCATGGGCCCAGTCTTAGATTAAAATACATACGTCCAGTTATTTTGGCTGGCTGACAAAATTTTGCTGACAACACAAGTGGCAGAAAGGCAATGGCAATTTTTCAAACAGCAGCAGCAAAACCTGTCCAAGCCAAACCAAACAAATTTTCATGGGAGAAAGTCCCCAGGGCTCTTCCTCTGCTGAATTTCAAAGGCCTGCTGCAAACTATGGACATGTCAGAGCTTCCTTAAAAAAACTAAGAACTTTATATAAATGGAAAGCATTAGGCTACCTAAATAATCTGGAAATCAGAGTTATTGAATAGTGGATTTGTGATGCTGTGATTAAGCTAACTATATGGTCCACTTAATCATTTTAAATATGGAATGTACTATATGATCCAATCAACTGTAAGTTTTCATCTAATTTTTAAAGAGTCATTAATCAATCCAATATCATACAGCGTAATTACTTCACAGTCATAAAGTGATGTCCCACTACAAGCTGAGAGTGGATTATAAACAAAAATATGCCTCTCTTGGGCAAAGGCATCATTAATTTTTCTCTGGTCCTTTCCACCTTCCCCTTTTGCTTCTGTACACTCATCATGGGTGATATCAACAGATTATAATTGCAATTCAGTATCCCGCATCATATCTTTTCCTCACTATCCCACCTTCTCATTTCCTTTCCTACTGCATAATCTGATCTTGAACCACATTTTTTTTAAAGTCACACCCATCTATACAGAAAGGGTAATTTGAATGTGTTAACTTGCCCAAATTAAGTCAGAAACATAATAGTTTGTAACAGATAGCTAAATATTTCAGTATCCAGGATTTTCATTTTCATGTATTAACTTTTGGTGTACAAGTTGTTGTGGTGGCACCTGCAAGCTTAGCAATACTGAAGAGACTGTACTAACAATTCATTATCAACAACCTTTTAAAAAAAAAACAAACCAACAGTTAATGATGTTATGCAATAGTTTCTGTAAGGGACAGGTGGCAAAGTGTTTCATGCAGTATCCTGGAACAAGAGAATCAGAACTATAAAGCTGCACAACAAACTTGTTTTTACCTGAAACAGTTACAGTTGATCCTGGGTCAATAATTCCACTATTTGGCCGCACACAGTATCGACGAGGTGCTGTGGTCTTCACTTTGAAACATACTTTTCTATCTGATGGGTTTCGTAGCTTAAGATTTGTAGTGACTACATCTGTGAAGGGACCTGTTTTTTAAAAAAACAGAAGGTATGTTTCTAGGAAAAAAAAACTTGCTTATACAGTCCTGAATACTCTTAAATTAATTTCTTATAACAAAAAGTATCTCCTGAGAACATTAACAATTACAAAGCATGCACCAAGGTACATATTCTTCTTCTGAGATGTCCAGACCCCACATGTACTCTGTTACACGACAACATGTGTGTGTGTGTGTGTGTGTGTGTGTGTGTGTGTGTGTGTGTGTGTGTGTGTGTGTACACACATACGCACGCGTGCCAGTGCACACCTCTGTAATACAAACTAGTCACAGTTTGGATTCAAATTATTTAAAAATAGTACAGCCAATACAGAAAAGAAAACATTTTCAGCGAAGTTACTATGCTTATTTTCCCACAATTTTCTTGAAATACTATATGATAGTCAAAGTGTTAAAATAACTATGGCAGTATTTTTCCTTAGAAACAGAAGCAACGCATATTTAAGATTAAGAAACCTCTGTAGCTTTGTTATACTTGAGTAGTAAAAAGTTTAAGTAATAACAGGTAAAATTCTGTGATACTGAGATACATGAATTGCTCGCTGGTTGACCGCTGATAGAGTTGCCAAGGACAAAATGGGCAGAGACACTAATGCTTTAACTCTCAAGTGGTCTTTCCAGATGTGGGCAGAAAAAAAAACTGGTAGAGAAGACAGAAATGTTTAAATTGCTGTTGCCCACACCGTACCTATTCTGTGGACAAGAGAATTCAGTTTCCATGGTTATCCACACAGCTCTTGATGAACAACACTATGTTTGCAGAAAAAAAAAATTTCAGTGTCAGAAATACAAGCTCCTTCTCTTCAAGAAGAGCCCATCCTCAGATGGCACCTAGTAGCAATGGTATAAAGAGAGGAGAGAAGAGGAAGTTGCAGTGTTCCAAGCACAAGTGAGGTTAACTGGCCCCAAGCTGTGGGAAAGCAAGGATAGCAAAAGCACTGAATGGGAGGATGCCTGCTTATAGTTTTATTGAGAAGGTTTTATATATATGAAATTTGCTCTTAACTGAATTTCATATGCAGAATTTTTAGCTATCAACTATTTTGGGGCTCTTAAATGACATTTTAAAAATCCTACTGCAACTTATTGTGAAAATGTTGAAATTAAAACAACTTCTATTTTAGTTTTTGTAACTGACCATAGTTAAAACAGTCACACACAAAAAGAACAACGTTTTCATTAAATAAGACAAAAAGTAAAAGGATATAAGCCCTCAAATTTCAGCATATAATCCAGCTCTGCCTGAGATCAGGGACGAAACTTTCCCTATATGTAGGTTAATACTGTAACAGAAATCCCCCAGCACCTCTAGATGAAGCAATTGGTATTAGCCACGACTGGACAGGATACTGAGCTAGGTGGCCCACTAATCTGTCAGTATGGCACTTCCTTCAATTCTACGATTCTGTGAAACCTTAATCTGAATCCTTGGGTCTGAGGGATTGGAGAGGAGTTGATAACTGGCTGAAGACAAATGTTAGGACAAGGAAGAATGGACAGAGGCTTTCACTTAAACCATGTCTACACTTTGTCTTGGATGCGGAGCTTGCCAAGCCAATTTGCAACAGCCTCATCAGCGAAGTGCAGAACCCTCAGGTCCCCATCAAATTGGTAAGAGGGCAGTCAGTGATGTGAAACATTCTCCGTCATTGTCCACAGCGCACCTGGGATCTTCCTGCTGGCCAGCCCAAAGCGTGACAGCTGGCTGCACATTCTCCCTGGCTCATTCAAAATCGGTTCAGAAGGGCCCATGAACAGTTTGGAAAACCAAAGCCAGGCATATATGTGGTCAGGCCAGTTATAAGAGACTGGTTTCTGACATCAGCTGAAAATCATTCTTCATACCACATTGACATCACGGAAAAATCTGGGCAGGGCAAGAGGTCCCACAACAGGTGCATCGATGACAAGTGCACTCTTGGGTGGTTAAAGAAGTCTGCGTACAGGGGTAGGACCAGGATTGCCCCGATCTTCTCAACCATTCTGGCTGTAGCATACTTATCACAGGTGCTTGGAAGAGTGATGCTGCTTAACACAGGGAGCCATGGTACTGGTATGAGTCGAATCATGCCAGTTACAATGCGCACAGTTGAATATAGCTGTGCATCAACCAACCTGAAATTGACAACCTACATGAGGCCTAAAATTATAATCTATTTAAATTAATTACAATCTTTAATATTAAGCAATAAATATTTCCTGCCAAGTTTTAAAGCAAATCAAACCACTCAGCTGGTGGAACCCATTTGCTAAGCAACCAGAAACAGTTTGCTGAAGTCCTAAACCAGCTTTTGACAGCAGTAACCTCTTCTGCAGGGTCAAAGAGAATGCTTTCTTCATTTCAGTTTACACAACTAGTTCAGTTCAAAGTTAAGAAAGCACTGGGAGTTGAAAAAGCAGGAGAGTTTATTTTTCTCTCCCAGTGTATGAATAAAAACTAGATGTGAGAATGAGATCTTCTAGTTCTAAAAGCCTGCAGGACGCTATGACCAGAAACAAAACAGTTCACTTTACTAACTATAGATAACACCTCCTTTGTTTAATAAATCATATTAAATGCAAAACTTTTTGATACACAAAAAAGTTCATCCAACACCTTTAAAGCCATTTTATTTAATAAAAATTTTGTGAATTTTAATTAAATTTGAATTTCCATCCAGAGCTTGACACAAAACAATTTTAAAATGAATCTAATCAATAAGAAATGTATCATTCACCATTTTCTAAACATAAGAGTAAAAATTAAGAATCTGAATGAATATAAGTTACATTATATAACTGATAAAGTAAATGTGCATATCGTGTATCACGCTGACTAGCAAAAGGAGCACCAAATGTAGCGGAAAGGCTATATTTAGTTGCAAATCAATACCAACTAATGAGAATCATTCTCTCTTTAGGAAAATAATAAAAATTACAAATGCAAAACAATTAAAATTGATTTAAATCAAGGTTTCCTGCTGGGTGATTAAAGCCACTTTGATTTAAGTCAATCCAACCAGCAAACTAAAAGACACTTATCTTGGTTTAGTGAGCAAAATAAGCTACATAGACATAAAGAACATTTGCCAGCATATACTGCAGCTACACTAGGATTTTGCCAGTATTGAAATATCACCGCTCAAAAAAATTTACACCCTGAAACCACAAAGCTACATCAGGAAAAGTTTCTTGTGCAGACCTAGTTCCACTCTATTCTGGTGAAAAGAGAAACAGGACAGGAGGAAAATCTTTTTAGCAGCAAAGTCTGCAGAACCATTAAATTTGGTCTCTCCTAGAGTGACCAAATAGAAGTGTGAAAAATAGGGATGGAGGTGGAGGGTAATAAGGACCTATCTAAGAAAAAGCCCAGCTGTGAAAAAACAATTTTGCACCTCCCAAAAATAAATAAAAAGCCATGACAAAAGTCTGATCTTGCAAATAAATCAGCAAGAGAAAAAATGTTTTCTTAGAGAAGCATTTAAAGACAGAGGAAAAAACTCTTTTGCAAAATATGTAACATTCTCAACCATGAAATGAAATAAACAACTGCAAGTAACCTGAACAAATCACAGAAGCACTTAAAGAGAAAGGCTGAGTTGCAAGGACAATGTCATAAAATGCAGCGCACAATTTGTACATGTTTCAGCACAACCACAACTGCACAACAGAAGTGGATGCATATCATCTGTGACAGGGCACAAACTTGTGCTGGTGCAAACATATGACTACCTAAAACAGGCCATCCTTTTATATGACATATGCTTAAACACTCAAGTGAAGAACGAGAATTCCAGGAGGTTACCAGCTACAAGATGCATGTCTTACAGATATCTATAAATGTTGAGAGAAATAAACTTAAGGACAAAGTGTAGGATAACTGTCACTATAATCAATGAAATAACTACGATGGTTGCTACATACTTAATATTTTAAGTGCACCATCGGTGAAAGAAAGGAACACATCTTTCCAGTGCTATCTTGCTGATGCACACTTCATCGGGGGGGGGGGGAAGGTAGGGGGGGAGAATCACACCACCATGCCCCTCAAGCCATCATTCAAATAGTGCTAAATTATGAAACTGCTTAGCAACATAGTTGTCTTTGACACTGATAATTGGATGAAGTAAACTTTTAATTCTGTACTGTCTGGGCTATTTCCCAATAGGAAGTTTAAAATTAATATTTACAGTAGTTTCCAGGAGCAAGTAGTTCTAATTGGTGTGGGTTTGAGCAGCACAGCAACTCAAAGAAATCTTCTTGCGTCTGGATAAAACAATCCTACACCCATTTTCTGTCTCCAATGAGTTGCATATGGGTACCACTTGCATTAGAATCTGAGGCCCATATTAAGAATTTATACTGTAAAAATTTAAAAAGTGCTTTGCCCTTGCATGGACTGGATCCATCCATGCTAACAACACATGCCACAAACTCAGATCAGGCCCCTGAAGATGCCATTTGTAGCATATTTTCTCAAGACTAAAGCAGTGACTTTGAAAAAGATTGAGGGTCATGGTAGATAATCAGCTGAACATAAACTCCCAGTGTGATGCTATGCCAAAAGAGCTAATGCAATAATGGAATGCATAAACAGGGGAATCTTGAGAAGGAGTAGAGAGGTTATTTTACCTCTTTTTATTTCGCATTTCCACAATGCTCTGGTGCCCACAATTCATGAAGGAGTTGATAAACTGGACACAGTTCAGAAAAGAGCCATGAGACTGATTAAAGGAACAGTAAACACGCCTTACAGCAGGGATCTCAAACATACGGCCCACAGGGCTCTTCTGTGCCGCCAGCCAAGCTCCCCGCACCCCTCTGCCTACCTCCAGCCCAGAGGTGGGCAAACTACAGCCCACGGGCTGCCCCCATGGTGCAGCGGGCCCGGCGCCACTCCCTTAAGCAGCTGGCAGCATGTCCCTTCAGGCTGGAGGAGAGGGAGGAGACGGCAGAGGGCTCCTGCGCTGCCTCGCTTCAAGGTACCGCTCCCCGCAGCTCCCATTGGCCGGAAACAGGGAATCATGGCCAATGGGAGCTTCGTGGGAGGTACCTGGAGGAGCAGCAGCGGAGCCCTGTGCCCACCCCCACTCCCTCAGGGGGCGTGGTTCTGGCTGCTTCCTGGAGTGGAGCGGTGCGGTGTGGCATGGGGCCAGGAGCCTGCTCTGGCCCCAATGCGCGCTGCTGCCACCCCAGAGCCGCTCTAGGTAAGCGGCGCCAAGCCGCTCACATCTTGTACCCCTCCTACACCCCAACTCCCTGCCCTGAGCCCCCTGCCGCACCCCTCCTGCGCCCAACTTCCTGCCCTGAGCCCCCTGCCACACCCCGCACCCCTCCTGCGCCCAACTTCCTGCCCTGAGCCCCTGCCGCACCAAACTCCCTGCCCTGAGCCCCCTGCTGCACCCTGCACCCCAACTCCCTGCCCTGAGCCCCCGCCACACCCCACACTCTTCCGGCACTCCCTGCCCTGAGCCGCCTGCTGCACCCCGACCCCCTGCCACATCCCTCACCCCTCTTGCACCCCACACACCACCTCCTGCCCTCAACTCCCTGCTCTGAGCCCCTGCCACACCTTGCACCCCTCCTGCACCCCCTGGTGACAAGGAAGGGGCAGCACTGTGTGGGGACTTTGGGGAAGGGGTGGGAAGAATTGGGGCAAGAGCGGGGCCTCATGGAAGGGGTGGAGTGGGGGCAGGGTTGAGGGAAGTGAGGGTGGGGGTGTCAGTGATGCAGCCCTCGGGCCAATGCACTAGACCTCATGTGACCCTTGTGGTCATTTGAGTTTGAGACCCCTGCCTTACAGTGACGGACTCAAAGAGCTCAATCTATTTAGTTTAACAAAGAAAAGGTTAAGGGGTGACTTGATTACAGTCTCAATATCTACATGGGTATCAAATATTTAATAATGGGCTCTTCAATCTAGCAGAGGAAGGTAGAACACAATCCAATGGCTGGAAGCTGAAGGTGGACAAATTCAGACTAGAAATAAGGCTACATTTTTAATGGTCAGTAATTAACCATTGGAACAATTTGCCAAGGGTCCTGGTGGATTCTCCACCACTGACAATTTTTAAATCAAGATTAGATGTTCTTCTAAAAGATGTGCTCTAGGAATTACTTTGGGGGAAATTCTCTGTCTTATATTAGACACAGGGTCAAACTAGCTAGTCGTAATAGTCCCTTCTGGCCTTGGAATCTATGATCTTGAAGGACAATGGGCAACAGGAGTCTGACCATGCTTACATGGCTCTAGAACAAGATGTAGAGGTAGTGGATGTATGAAGGGCTGCTGACATTACCTCATTTTTTATCATTATAATAGTCTTTATTACTGGCATTTCTTTAACCAGATATTAGGGTTCCATCAACTTTAGGGAGTATAAATCAGAACAGATTTAACTTGTAGTGAACTATTCTTCTAGCCCACTTCCTCCTATGCTTTTTTCAGAGGGTTATCTGGAGGAGTATATAAGGTCCACATAATACTCTTGAGAATAGTTCCAAATTACTCAAAAAATGATTGAGGTTCCTTCTCTGTAGGTTCTAGTCCCAAGTATAAAAGAAAATTGTCCTTGCTCCCAGAAGACAAATACGAGGCTCCTCTGCGTTTCCTTGGCCTTTTCTTGTCCCTTTCAGAGCCATTAACCTAAGAAGATTTGTATTATAGCGAACTGGGAGAAAGTATCCCTTCACCTCTGAGGTTCTAATAAACAAACTGGAGGAAGATGGAACATCATTTGTACAAGTGCTCATCACCCAAACATTTAAGTCATTGGGCATAGGGGTCTGATATAGATACTCTTTCCCCACAATGCAGGTAAGTCTTAAAACTGATCTTTTTTTTTTTTCCAGTTTCTGCCATTGCATCAGGCAACAACTAATGTAACAGAGTTATCAGGGATATTTCCTATGGAACCAAAAACACGAACAGTGAGGGCTCCTGGATTTAGTGCACATGCATCCCACTAATGGGGCTCTGTATAAAGAATACACAGAGAAACAATCATTTCCCATAAATGATTATGGCAGCATTCTATCATTTTGTAAACATATTTTTTCAAATAGTAAAATAAGACTTCAAATCAACGTAAAGTCAGTATTTTCGATCCACAGAGGATTGATACTGTATATCATGTTTTAAATACAGTACAGAATTATTAAATTATGCATGATTAGATGTACTGCTTAAAGCAGAGTAATATGTCATATTATTCTATAACATTAAGCAATATTGCCCCACTTATACCATTCCAAACACTACTGCACAGACTATTTTCCTGACTCGTTGCTTGACCATGTCACCTTTCTCTTTGGGTCCCTCCACTGGCTCCTCTCGATCCATTCTCGATCACATCAGACAAACTAGTTGTGTGGAGTTTCCAGGAAAGAGCACAGAACACATCATATCCCCCACAAAGATCCCACCTTACACACTAGTTATAGGGTCAGACCAATATTAAGAATATGTCTCAAATGAGCATCTCCAAAAAAATCTCTCTTTAGGAAAAGGAGTGAATGTTTATGGAGAAATGAGGCTTGCAGTGCTGTTCTTCACTGCAAGTTTGCTGGTCCCAGAGCAAGGAAGGGTGAAAAGATGGATGAAGGAAGGGAATATACATTTGTGGCAAAACTGACAGTTGGACATAGCCAGCAGGGCAACTGTCTAGGGTGCCACACCACATGGGGCCCCATGAAGCTAAGTTACTCTGCCTTTGGCTTTTAGCCCTCGGCAGGGGTCAGGCTTCAGCTTTCTGCCCTGGGCCCCAGCAGGTCTAACACTAGTCCTGCTCACTGGTTTATTTTGGTGGACCCTCAGAAACCTGCTTATGGCCTTCCAGTGGGCCCCAGACCCCTGGTTGAGAACCACTGCAATAAAAGGTATTACCTCATCCACCTTGTCTCTCTAATACCCTGGAACCAATACAGCTACAACAACACTGCATACAACAATGGAAAATCCTTTAATGCTGACATCTTAGTGCACGATCACAGTCTTTCAAATCATCCGCAGGCTGATGGCGTGAGCAACCAGATACTCAACAATTTTACTCAGATGAAGGCTGTTAGGTTCAATAAATGGCCAGCAAGGATAAACTGGTACAAAGGGAAACTGGAAGAAGAAAAATTTAATTGCATTACCATCTGCAGATTCCAGCTTTTTTTTTTTTTTTTTTTTGGGGGGGGGGGGGGTCTACTGGCACATGCAGGCTGACAATGTGGGCTAGGCTGCTTTGCGGCCCAGATTAAAAAAAAGCAACTAGCAGGTGTGGCAACGAGGCAGATTGTGTTAGAGGACATTAACCTCAGGAAGTTTAAACAGAACACAGAAGGTCTATAGGCACTGGCAGGCTAGCTATAAGTTAAGACTGCCGTGTTGCACCCTACAAAAAAGAAAAACCAGAGAAAGCAATTGTAAAATGGAGGACTGGATTAGGCCACACTTGAGGGAACCAGGGAATAGAGGGCAAACTGGTACCAGCAGGCTGGCAGAATGGGTGAATTATCTCTGCCTCGCTGAAGAAAAAGCCAGTGGGATGAGTGGAAAAGACTGGGAAAACGGCAGGCTAGGCTGTGCTGCAGAGACTCACCATATCTGTGAGATATAAAAGAACAGGGTCAGTGCACAGAACCAATGTAAGTGGTACTAAACACAAGGAATCAGCCATTTGAGTGAGTTTGTTTTATAAAACTGTTTTGGTTTCACTGTCTGCGGGATTCAAAGCTGCCTTCCCTCAGCAAGAGGGGACTAATGGTTCTGTTATGGGCCAGGGCAGGAGTTCAGGATACCAACAACCACCATGACTCACTACGGCCATTTCTGGAACAACTGGGGCAAAAAAACCCTGGTTATCATGGCAGTCTGAAAGTACTGGAACATCCTGTGCCATGACTATTTCCTGCCCTTCTGATTTACCAGCCGCTTGAAGACCTGGACACCATGCAGTCAACAGAAAAAAAAACAGCCATGGATTTCTGGCTTGTTGCTTCCTAAGTGCCATGTCCTGCTGCTGAATTTCCACTCAAGCAGCTTAAGGCTTGCCTACAATGTTGCTGCTGTTAAGAGTCAGCCCAATGCTGCCATGCTTCAGCTTAGCCTGGTACACTACAAAGCCAGGGACAGCTAGCTTAGAGATTCTGCACCACCATCTCCTCCTGTTGTAAGGCTGCTCCAAAGTGTTCAAGGCTTGCCTGCTATATTGCTCTAGAGTGGAGGAGGCACTGCATTATTGAGCAACTAGAGCCATGTGCAGGAGCTCCTTTGAGTTTATTTGAGCCCGTTACACTGCCATGTTTTCTATTCAAACATCAGTTTTTCCTAATCTCCAACATTCCTGTCCCAACCACAGAGCACCAAGGTGTGGAAGAAAAATTGTTTAGTATTTCAGTAATTTTCCATGGAGACAGATCACGTTTCATTGACAGTTAAATTGAGTTTGACAATAGTAAGGAAGCAAGTTGTAGAATGTAACTGACATTTTTGAGACATTTCGATACAACTTTTGCGAAAGAAGTGTGTGTATATAAGTATATAAACATGGACACTACCACAAAAGATTGCCTCCCATGCCGCCCTCAGTTTATTTATGTACATATTACACAACCTAAGATTATCTGTAACTACAAAGGAATCTATTAGGTTCATTTTTGTCCATTCATACTTCAGAAGTTCCATGAGAGTTTCTTATAACTTTAGTTTAAGTTTTAAACTTACAATTATCAGTAATTTCAGATGCAGAAATGTATGAGATACCCAAACCAATGCTCTAAAAGACACCTGTTTCATTAAGGGACCATAAAGTTAGCTGCTTAAACGATTTAAAAAACAGAAAACTAAAGTCCAAAAGTTGAAACGAAAGCAAGTTAGTTATGTAGTGTTCTGTCACTGTGTTCATGGACACACAAGTCGCTGCCCAGTAAATATCATCTGAAGAGGCTCTCTTTCTCTGGCCACCAAGCAGATATCTCCACTGGGGAGCAGGCAACTACCTTCAAGAGGATCTTAATTAGAAACTTGATAAAACTTAATTCATCTAGAGAGAGAGGACTTGGAGGTCTTTCACCCCTTTCTATGCACGCCTAAGAACTCCAATAGAGCATTTGACTTTCTCCATGGTTTCTTTTAGTAAAACACTACTACCCTGACCACATCGAAAGCCATGAAATGTAACGTATTTATCTGTCTACTTTCAAGGACACTCAAGAACCTAGGATGTAGTTTGTAGTAGTATAAACTGAAACACAGTCATATACGCTTTTCCAGGGTGAAAGAGGATTCTGTGTTAAGCAGAAGGCCATATTTCTCTTGCGAATGAAGCTGGGGCTGACTGGAAAAAAAAATGAAGGCAAGACTGCTAAACACGAAGATCCCAAGTTCACTAACCCTTAAAGCCACTGCGATAACTTTAAAGTTTGCCTTTTGGGCTAAGAACTCAAAGACACTTCTAATGATTCATAATACGATTTATTAAGAGTTTCTACTGTTAGACTGGGATTCCATTGTTCCAGTGAGTGTCAGATTGGGGGCCTGTGAAAAGGTACCGCTTTCAGAAGCCAAAACATGTAGATAAGGCCCTACCTGAATTGCAGGATGATTGTCAAAAAACTGTTGCTGAGTTGCGGACAAGCCATGAAAAATTGAAGTAATAATAATAGTATTACTTCTCTCCATTATTTGCAGTAATAAAGCCCTTTATTACTTTTCCATGATTTTCTCCTGTTGGCCGCCCAGGGCTGAGAGCAGAGGACCAGGGCTGAGAACAGGGACTACTGCTCTCAGCCGCAGGGCAGCCAGGGCTCCCACTGGCCACCTCTATGCATGGCGGGCTCCCGCTGTCAAAACTGAAGTGAAAGCCTAATACTGTGGAATCCACAATTTCTGCAATATCACAAGTTAAGTAGGGCCTTACATACAAGTGAAATAGCTTGATCGCACAGGACATAATGAAATACCTACTATTTACTGCTTAGACTTGCACTGTCAAGAAACTGGAACCTTCTGCAAACAATCTAGAGAGACATCCAAAACGTCCTTCATGGACGATCTCCAGGGATCCGTCTTCCTCCCGAAAGACCATGGGTGGCCAAAATGGTAGAAAATTTTCTGAATCTAACAAGGAAATCAAGCAACTTGAAAGTATTTCACAGTCTATTTTGGGAGGCATCATAGCTCAGTTTCCACAAGGCAAGCTTCACACACTGCAGGTTTGGGTAGGTCAAAGGTTGCGGTAGATGAGATCTCAAGTGATTAGTACTAACCTATGGAGGACACACGATCTGGGAAGGCAGGGGCATGTGGGTCAGAGGAGGAAATCAGTATTATCAAAACCCAAGCCAAGATGACCTCTCTGATCATGTGGATGCAAATTAGGGAAGTGGTAGTGCATCCATTGTAGCCTCCGAGTGAAAATATTTGCAGAATTTGGTTATTTTCCCTATAAACTGGATTGCAACATGAGTCTCCATGTGGAAGAAACCGATTCTATATAATCTGACTGAAGACTTGCTGGTTAGCTCTGATTCTCCCACCTCCAGCTCATTATGGCTCAGCCATTTAGCCTATCGATATCTCTGAGTCACAAATCCAGGTATTCCAATATCTGCAATATAATCTTTGCTGTTTGTTCTTCTTGGACATGAACTAAGCTATGGCAGTAGTTATATCATTCTCCTCGTAAATGTGACACTCACAGCACCTTTGAGAGCAACCTGACACTTGCATGCTCAAAATTCCAGAAGGTTGAGTCTAGACTAGGACTCCAGAAGAGTACACCACTTGCCATGTATTATATATGATTCCATCTAGCTCCCCATCCTGATGAGCTGTCAGTCATCATGCGGATTGCTAGTGGATCTGCTAAAGATTTTCCCTTATGAGTAGGAAGAGCTCTATTTTTAACCCACAGAGAGATCCTGTCTACCTCTGACAGAGGTAGAACACTGAGAAGCAACATCAGTACAGTTTACCAGGCATGCCTGTAGGGGGTACTGATAGGCCACACAGTGGGGGGAAAAAAAAAATCTTAAAAGGAAACTTTTTATCTGCTTCTTAGCCAGAAAAAAGCTTAGCAGTTTCAAATGTGACAGAGAAGTAAATTTCCCTTCAAAAAATCCTTGTTTGTTTATAACCTCATATTGGTCCAAAAACCTGACACTCAGTTGATGGTGTTAGTGGCATTATGAATCCTATAAGTACAACATTAACCACTTAATAAGCAAAAGATCATACGTACTCAAAACAACTCTGTATAGTTGATGGTAATTTGAAACATCATGGGGGAGAACTCCTTTATCCCAGCTGTGAAATATTTCTATTACCATAACTATGCATGCTTACACTTCAACAAAACTTTAATGAAGTGCTTCAGTACTCACAATCAAAAGTTACGCTTTATTGTGTAAATATAATATTATGATGTGTTAAAACTGAAATTGAAATTCAAATTTGTAATTTGGCAGGGTGATTATATGCCAAACAAACCAATACCTGGTAAGAAAATAAGTAGTTCTGGCAAAAAGTTACTTAAGTCTTAATTTAAGTTGTGCTTTTAAATTCTAAAGCTAAGACAGTAAGCCTGATTTATATTCAATTGCTGCACCTTCCTGGCTTTATTGAAAGATATTCCTCAAACATCCATTTAGCAGAGTGACAAGTTTTCTTTGAGGCTCATTTTCAGTTATTTATATTAAAGGTCCACATATCTTTTTGTTAATTCCAAACTCATGTCCTACTTTCACTTAATGGTAATGTTATTCCTACTGCATAGTAGGACTCCACATATATTGTAAACTTTTACAATTTTGAACAATTCTTATTCCTCCTTGTGTACAGTGGGCGAGAGAAAATAAGTCTTTCAAAATTTTACACTGATAAAATATTCTCCCCTTCCAAGAGCCTTCTCATTGCTATGACAACAGAAGAGTGGGCAAAAAATATTTTAGGAGTGCTAAAAGTGAATGTTTAATAAAACAAGTGATTTCCAAGGCTGTGTCAGCTACTGCTAAGTATATGTGATCAGCCACTATATTTCAGTAGTGTACTGGTTACGGCATGATCCTTTACCACAGGAACTGCAACATGTTGCCTAATCCAAGTAAACCAAATAACTGATGAACTCAGCAGAGATACTCACAGGAACTAGAAACCACACACAGAATGCCAGACTGGTATAACAAAACTGAATGAACCACTGAGAATGAAAGATAGGACCCGTAAGGTTTTCACCTGATATACTACCAACCGTTGGTGGGGCTGAAGCACAGCGAAGGTTTCAAGTTTATTCAGTATGTCCGATAAGTAGCACCATAAGGCATAGGTGCCTTCTCAAAAATGGAACTTCCAGGCTAGTTCTCATACATATTTCTAGCCTCTGCTGCAACAGGAAAGCTATTCTTAAAATGATACAGAAGGAATCATAAAAATTCATTTTAATCATCTCAGACTACCAACTATTATGGCCCTGGTGCCAAACTATTCAGTTTCTCCGCAAAAAGCCTAATCAAAATCAGCTACTGTACCTCAAGACACTTATTCTAAGGACTAGCGTGCTACAAAAACTTGCTATCGAGAAGACCAGCCTCAAAGCAAGGAACATTCAAAGTACTGAACTTAATGCACGAACTCAAAAAGCACTCTCCTGGTCATCACTGCTTCCCTTGTGTGTAAAGTTCCAGTAACAGAATGAAAGCAACTTTTTGCAAGTTTCATAATTCTGCTCCTGCTGTGAACAGAGACACGTCTATGCATTTATGTTATTGGGGACTTTGGAAGGGAGTTATTTTTTGCTCTTTTCATCCTGCAATAGCAAGCAGCCCATGCAAGTTTTTTTTTTTAAAAATCAAATGAGATTCATTTTTTGTTGCTGCCCTCCAACCTACTCCACCTGACACAATGCACAAAGTCCAACCTCAACAGGCTTCAGTGTCATATCTTTTACATTTTCTAAATGCAGGTCTAGATAATACCTAGCTCTTACATAGCATGTTCAATCAGTAGATATCAAAGATATCAAAAGAGGTCAGTATAATTGTCCCCAGTTTACAGCTGGGGAAACAGGGAGGTGAAAGGTCTCCAAACAGGAGAGTGGCAGAGCAGGGAATAAAACTCAGGTCTCCTGACTCCCAGCTGAGTGCTCTATCCAATAGATCATTTAAGTACAAGCTCTCTAAATGTACAGATATCTCATTGCAGGTTCATGGGCAAAAATCAAACACATTGTGAGTTTTCACCCAGAGGTGCACAGAGTCATTCGAAATGTAAAGAAACAGACTGATACTCATGTCTTCAACAGTTAGTTTTAAGGGCACTGATGGGACCCGACTAAGTTACTCAGGGAAGTGCTAGATCATCTGCTTTAAAACAAATAACTAACTTTCTCCATCTGATATAGAACTATGAAACAATTATCTCAGTATCCTCAAATCATGTTCCATCAAGTAAAACTAATACAGCATACTCCCAATTATCCAAATAGCAGGAGGGACTCGGGATTTTATTCAGATAATCAGAAGTTCGTATAATCAATAAGGTAAGAGCAGCAGCACAGGAAGCCTTCTACAGTTTCACTGTCACAGATCTGCTCGCTCACTCCTGTGACAGTGAGGCTGCAGAAGACTGCGCTGCCATTCCTACCTCTCCATTATTGCAGGCACAAGCTGCAGGAGGGAAGCTGAGGACCTGGCAGAGCAGAGACCCTCAGCCCAGACTCTGCCCTGCCCCACCAAGACCACAGCCTTCCCTGCACCTCCAATTAGCCCCAGAGGGCTACCTGCACTGATGCAGGAACCATTCACAGTAAGATAGCCTTCCCTGCAGCAGACATGCCAAACCCACAGAAAAAAAACCACTGAAATTGGGCTTGGTTTTGTCTTTATTGGCTTGTGAGTTGCCTGTTGGCTAGTTTTCAGCTTGTTTCTTTTTTTTGGATCAGCTCCTGACAAGCAGAGGCAAACGGGAGAAAAGAGAGTCGGGGTACACAGCGGGCTCACCACAGTCCCAGACTGCACACTGGGGGGATCTAGTCACAAACTATTGGGGTTCTTAGGGATAAGCTTGCTTTGGTCTTATTTTGAAATGGGATTAGCTTGGTTTTTGGCTTACTGTGAAAGTCGGGGTGCTTATTTACCGCATGAAAGTTGGCAACTGTGCCCTGCAGCTAGGGGTCTCTGCTCTAGTATGCAAATTCCTTCCCAGCATGAGGGACTAGGAAGGGATTCTAATAATGCAGAGTTTCAAACAACAAGATTTTGGAAAAATCAGGATTATACTGCACAACAGAACCACAGTTTATTTCAAAATTGGGTCTCTTAATTTTATATATTACACACATCTCCACACCCAAAAACTCTAACCAAAATTATGACAAGGAAGTGAAAGGGCATATGATAGATATCATGAAAACTGCAAAGATAAAAGAACCTCCTTTTCAATCAAAATTATCACCCTTATTTTAACATGAACATCAGAAGCATTAATATAATTATCTAATCCTTTCCTAAATTTAGCTCTGATATTTGACTGTAACCTCTTGAAGCAATTAATTCAACTCCATGGGCTATGTGTATTTTTGATTTGTTCTAAGTTTACACGACTGATTTCACTGAGAGCTCCCCACCCACACTTTGTATTACAAGACAATGTAGAGATACAATCTAGAATTTTAAATATTGCAGGCAAGCTTTTCTAACTTCTTTCAAAGCTAAAACCTAGTATTTTATGATCTCTAGCCATATTTAACTATCACCATACTTCAAGCCACCTTCTCCAGACATTTCTGGGCTCTTAAGTGTCAAACTAGATGTTACTCCAAGCAAGACTATACTCAGTTATGTCAACATATATTTTCTGTGTTATTCTTTATCTTTTTTTAAATTCACTCAAGTATCTAATATGCTTTTTGTTTGCTGCCACAGATGCATATACGGAAGACTTCTCTAAACCTCACTGCCAACTGTATTCAAGTTGAATACCATATGCTGGTAGTTTCATTTCTAAAGTAAATGATTTAAAGCATAATAAAGTCAAGAGGGGAGGACTCCCGCCCAGAAAGTCCACATCCCATTATTCAAAACATAGCCAAAACGAATTTTACAAAACAAAATGTTATCCAAACTTTCACTTCTGGGCTAAAAAGCACAAGAAAGCTTCACTGAAAGCTCTTCTCCCCTCAGAAATTAATGCTCAAGTACACTATAATCAAATATGTTCTAATCAAGATTGTTATAAATACCCCCCACCCCAAGAATAAATTGCATCTTTGTTATATCAGAAATTAAGTTTTATAGCTTAAGGAAAAAACAAAAAAGTGGAATTTCTTAACTACAATATACCATACTGATGTTTCTACCTTCCTATTTTCAGTAAAAACTGTGCAGAATGCTACAACTTGTATTACTGGCAAACTTTCTGTTGATTTTGTCTACGAAATTAATATGTCTGTGTTTGGTTTATTTTAAGATCACAGTTGTCTCATTTGAGAACTTCCAGTATGGGTGGAGAAAGTTAATACCAATCTATCATTAGTCTCTTAATGGGGTTCATATATTTCATAAATTTTCCTTACTAGTTTAGTATGAACTAAGCCAGTGGTTCTCTAACTTTTGTACTGGTGACCCCTTTCACATAGCAAACCTCTGAGTGTGATCCTCCTTATCAATTAAAAACATTTTTATATATTTAACACCATTATAAATGCTGGGGGCAAAGCGGGGTTTGAGGTGGAGGTTGACAGGTCGTGCCCCCCCATGTAATGATTGTGCGACCCGACAGGTCCCGACTGCCAGTTTGAGAACCCCTGAACTAAGCTCTCCTCAGTTTTTTCTTCCAACTTGATTTTGCAACTGGCAAGATGAGTATATTGCAATCCTTTAAATGGCTAGTGCTTGAGAAGTTTACAAGACAGCTATCAATCAAATGACTAAACTGGCCAGAAGTTTATAGGGCTATGAACCACCTCATTCAGCAATGAACCATTACAGGACAGCACTGCATTGAAACATCCACCCCCTTAGCTAAGGAACAAGGATTCCCACCACAGTGCTATCTTTGGACTATGCTTCAAGGTTCTGTTTTCCATAGTGGCCTTAAACAATAAAAAGGGTCTGTCAGTTTCATTCTCAAACTATGATTAGCAGCACTTGAGAGAGATCTAGGATCAGGTATAGATGGTGTTTCTCCAGCACCTGGAGGTGGGATAAAGTGAGCAACACAACTCCTGTTAATTCCAATGAAAGAAGAAGGTAGCCCTTTGACAACAAATACTCTAAATATTTATCTGAATAAATAGCAAGACATGCCACCATTACAAACATAACTTGGCACATTATTTTCAGTTTTAATAAATGTAACAGCAGTCAGTATCAAATACACCTACAATATTCCTAACTTGACAAACCAGTACAACCCATCAATTACTCAATTCTGAGTTCTGTCCTAATTGTGTGATTATGAGATGACAATGGTCACAACACTTCCCTGTAAATACTGATTGGTCAAAGTTTTTTAAATGTTGAATTTTATTTCTTAACACATCCATACAAATCATTGTTAATTTATCATACATTTCATTGCTACCACAAAAAAATTATAGAATTTTATTCAAGCTAATGTTAAAATTATATAATGCAGAGGTTAAGGAAAAAATGTCTGTTCATCTTACTAAAGATTATTTTGGGACGATAATCACTTGGTGGAACTCTATAACTGGTGTTGTGAAGGACGTGTCATACTTTTGGCCTTTAAGAGTCAATGACAATTCACTGAACCTTATTCAACTTCACATAGAAGGATATATCTATATCAGTACATACAGCTAACACTTAGCATACGGACACATTAGGTATAAAAGAATTCATTTTATAAATAATAAAATCACAATTGTGCCCATAACCATTTTCATCAAATTTTCCCTGTGCAATCTAATATTTTGATTTTTTAAAATGTAACTAGTATGACTTTATGTTCTGTTATTTTTATTCAGGAACATTTACTTCACAGTGAAGTCTGAGACTGAACAATTCAATACTAATCTGCCACAATCCTGTTGGCACTTTGGGCAAAGTGAAAAGATGACCCAATCTAGGCACACTCAAAAAAGCAGTCATTATATTTAAGGAGTTCAAATCCTGCCTACACAAAAAGCCATAGCCTGGGCCAATTTTGGCAACAGATCTTGAAGGCAGGGGGATGGATTTAACAGTGAGCTATTTTTACTCTTAAATTCAACCTTCTCGATTTGCAGTAATGCATATCCTGTAGCTTTCAACATTACCAATAGCAAGGCAGCGATTACAAAGCACAGTACTGAACTCCAACACTTATTTGATATGGTTCTAATAATCACGAGAAATCCTAGGAGGACAGCTATACTTGACATAAAACTAGAAAGTGTTTCCTTGCAATATTTTATGTAACCTGAATGCTGGTTTTAACAGGAGGCAATTTTACACTCTTCTAATGAGTTTAGATTACAAATCAGATTGATAATGAGAAATGAAATTTGACCTGCTATACTGATTATTAGTAACTGGGTGATTTCAGTCTATTTATTCATGTTTTTATTCTAGCCCGACACATGACAAAATCAGGAACAAAATGGAAAAACACCACCACTGTACTCTTGCTCATATTTGTAATGACACTTTGTTTATACTTTCAAGTAAGTGACCTTTTCAATAGAAACAACTGCCTTTCACATTTCTGTAACAAGATCTTCAATGAAGAACATGAATCAAGAATAAGCCCTACTCAAAAGAAAGCATTTTTTTAAATCTTAAAATATTCCTATGCGATGCCAGTAAGTTTTTTGAAACATACACCCTAAATAAGATACTGGTTGATAATCCTTTAAAGGGCCACTATCAAGTCAATTATTCCCAAAATTCAGTCTCAATAAACAGAAATGTTCAGACCTTTTTTTTTTTAAATTCCAGTGAAGAGACTATATTTAAACACTCCTCTGCAGTGTTTGCAACTAATACAGCAGTATTATGCTAGTGTAAGAGAGCCATAAAATGAAGGTGACTAATCTATTTTCATTGTCCAAATTGAGGAAAAAGTAAAAAACCTTCATTATAAAATCTGAATTTTAGGGTTTTTCCATTTTTAATAATTTGAGATGTTAGTAACTAAAGGATATTTTTTAAATTTAAAAGGAGTGAGAAAATATTTGGTGATATAAATATTTACAAATTACTCAAAATTAAATGCAACAAAGAGTCCTGTGGCACCTCATAGACTAACAGATGTACTGGAGCATAAGCTTTGATACCCACGAAAGCTTATGCTCCAATACCTCTGTTAGTCTATAAGGTGCCACAGGTCTCTTTGTTGCTTTTTACAGATCCAGATTAACAAGGCTACCCCTCTGATACTCAAAATTAAATGTGTCTAATATTCCATAGTTACTCAAAAGACTTAGAACAAGTAGTAACATTTCACTAACATGGCCAGAAGCACGGCTATTAAATACTAGCAAAACGGGTGACTTGTTAATGCAATGTTATAGCCAAGTTACTCCCAGGACATTAAGAGAGACAAGGCGGGTGAGGTAACATCTTTTATTGAACTAACTTCTGTTGTGAGATGGACAAACTTTCCAGTTTACACTAGGCTCTTCTTGAGGTCTGGGAAATGTATTTGTTAATGATGAACTCTGACACAACATTTTGAAGAAATTTAGGTAGTGTATGCAAAACACATACCTTGTTTATTATTGACAACTATATTTTTAAAGGCTGGAGCAGCTCTTAGATAAGAAAAAAAGGACTGACATGTAAAAAGTAACTCCAATTAAACTCTCACAATCATAAATACCTTTTAAAGGTTAAAAAAGAGCCTTTATCAATTTAATGAAGACCATGCTGAGATCCCATGACAGTTCAGAGCTTTAACTGAAAAGCTTCAAGTGTCAATAAACTACATGACTTTTAAACAGGACAGAAATCTGTTTACGGTCAAGAGATTAATGGTAGAGTAAAACTGTAGAGAACATCAGAACACCCAACAATTACTAAATATATCACAATCTGCATGGTTGATGTGAAAGAGCCTTATACTATACAGTGAAGTTGTTTCATGTTCCGAAAGAATGGATTTTAAGCAAATAATATATTTTTAAATCTTTCAGTCAAATACCAAGGCACTATAGCTATATCTTCTCAGATCTCAAGTTATAAACAAAATGTTTTAGGCTGAGAGATGGAAGAATACGCTGGTTTAGGAAGGTAGTATGGTTCAGTGGACAAAGCATCTGAATAAGAGGCAAGTGACCTGGATTCCATTCTCAGCATTGCCAGTGGCTCATTCAGGAAATCACTTCAACTCTGTGCCTCAATTTCCCCATTTGTTAAAAAAGGTTTTAATTATACTTACTGTCATCAAGTGTTTTGAGATCTACTTATGAGAACAATCATGTAATGAGTAAATCTGATGACTGCCACAATCTCATAGGATCAACTATTGCCCACTACATCAGAAGAGAAAACTAGGTTTGCCTCAGCAAGTAAGAGGCTATTAAGACTGAAATATCTAGGGCTACAAATACTGGATGCTAGTCTTTCATTCACTGGGGGGAAGGAAGAGGAAATATTTCATATAACACATCAGCCACCATCAGATATTTTCTTAAACCTATATAAACCCCAAATGGTAACACCTTTTCGTTCAGACCTTATGCAGCAATTGTTGATTAAAGTTCTGAGTAATTAAATCAGTTAGCAAAGATGCTGACCATCTTTCTCATCTCTAAAGAAAGCAAAAACCAGGAACATTTTACTGGACGCTGCTCAGAGTTTCCTGACAATACTGGTACTTGCTTATTTTTAAATGCAACTCAGTGCTTATGCCAAAGTATGTTAACACATATACCCTCATTCAACTATCACAAATGTCAGAAAGTAAATCCTTTGGGAGCAAAAAATAGCCTGTTTTTGTTCTGGACTCTGTAAAAATCCCAATCTGGATGTCTAGTGTGCACATCAAGTGTTTGATTTTAGGAATGCTATACGAATCACTTTCTTTTCTGGCCCATCAAAAGAACTTCAGCAAATCAGTGAAAACAACAGTAAAACACTATTCTTTTTACCAACACAATTTTGCCATATTGGATTTGAAAGAGAACCTCTTTTAAGGTACAATACCTATTACCAGCTTGTCTAAGCAGCATAGAAGGAGAATATATTACTTACAATCTCTTCCCCGCCCCCAACTTTCTAAGTTATTTCATTGGAGAAACAGTGTTTTGCAGTACACAAACATGGCTGTTAACTGCACATTGTTCTGATGAATTTTAACGTAAGTATACATACTGAGATGGCATGTAGAGTCAGCGAACTGACCTGCTGTATCTGAAATGCAATAGGTTTGATCCTTCTATACAGTTATCAAAGGCCCCATTTTGCTTCATGTTCTACCTAAATATTCCCTTCTGCAAAAGTCTTCCCAACACCTATACTTGTCTAAATAAAGTTTAAGTTTACACTTAAAACAATTCATATATCTCCCATTCTGAAGGTACATACTGAGACTATTTGTTTGCTTACTCATATCTGTCCTATAAATTTTCCAATCCAATGATGATTCAAGGACAGCATCTCTTACATCTCAACAGTTCTGTTTATACTTACTTTTGGCTAAGTGAGACATTCTAGCTTTGATTTAGCATGCATGCTTGTACCCTCTTTCTACTCTTCTTGGGAGACAACAGGGTATTGAAATGTATAATACAGTGCAGCCATTCTCTAAGAGCATGTACAATTCTGGGGCCTGCTAACTCTGAGAGAGACTTTATAAAAACTGGCAGTATTTCAACAATGTACACGGAAAAAAAAACCTCTATGATTTTGGGTGTATCAGAGAATATGCAATTTTAAAAGTTCTACCAAAAATATTCAAGTGAGTGCGTTCCTGTAGGTTTATTTTTAATTGACTAAATGGGTAGAGGATAATTTAAATCTCTGATGTGAAAATTATAGTTTGTTATAAAATTGTCTTCTCTAATAAGCAAGCTTTAAGCACTGTTGAGCTACCTAAAGCTATTTTTCAGGAACACAGTTGTCCTCTGTAAAACACAAGATCATATCAGTTTATTCTACTTGCCCATTTAAAGGGTCCTACAAATAATCCACCAAAATGATTCTAAAATTTCCCAAACAACACAAGACTGCCCTGCTCCCCAAAATACTATAAATAGAAAATGAACTTGAAGAATGAACACTGTTAAAAGTAAAAAGTTAAATACAAAAGACAGATTAAAGGATTAGCTAAGAAGTACAAGAACTGCTGATGCTATTTGAAGAATTAAGGAATTTATATTTATGCAATTAGGTTTATTTATATTTTCTCAAATTAACAGTAATAGTAACAGTTTTGTTTCTGAGTAAAAGCTTTAACTAATAAATTGTTCACTTGATGCCCATTGTCAATCTGTGGGCACTGAAAATTACCACATAATTATGCCTACCATAGCACAACTTTCTTTTGGTCCTCACCTTCCAAGGGGCCTGTCTTCCTAGCAACTGAATGTGTGTCTGTTCAGAAGCCCCCTCGCTATTAAAGCTGGGGTTTATCAGCGAACAGCGTAATTAACCAGAGCCTACTTTAACGGAACTGCTTTAAGCCAGTCTTAGTAAGACTGCATAGCCAGCTCCCCATAAATAAACATCTAACACACAGAAGCTTTTGCAATTCTCACATTCCTTTTCTTCGTTATCAAAAGTTAATGAACTGCCCGCTGAGACACTCCGAAGGATTAACCTAAAACTGCTCTGAAATACGCCAGCATCGTGTCATCCGCCCTCCCAAAAGGGTCAAACTCCAGCTGGGAAAGGAGCGTGCCGTTGCAGATCCCCAAGTGATACCAGCAGATAATGGTGCAAAATAGCACCACTCCCTCCCAGCCACAAACCCTTGTTAACAGCTGGACTTAACCCAGCCGCAAGCAGAGCGCGGCTACCGACAGGGAACAAACAGACTTGAGGACACCCTGGGAAAGGGGGGGCGTCTCTCCTCTCACATACAGCATCCCCCTCCCCACGGCCTCTCCTACCTGCTCCCCGGCGAAGACGCGCCAAGCAGCGGGTGGGGTAGGGGGCAATTCCCGCTCTGAGCCCCCGTCACTCCCGCCGACGCCCAGAGACCCGCCCCGAGAGCGGGCAGGGCAGAGATGCAGCGCATCCCTCACCAGCTCCCGGGCGATGGAGGCCGGGCTGCCCCCGCCCCCTCGGCTGGAAACTCTGGGGAGGGTTAAGGGCCTGGCTGCGGCGCTGCCGCTCCCGGCGGGATGGCGGAGGGGCCCGGCTCCCCGCTCCAGGCACTAGGTGGGGCAGGCGGCATGTAGCGCGGGGCGGCCGCCACGGCACCTGCCCGCCGCTCCCCGGGACCGGCCTGGGTCGGAGCTGGGCCCAAGACACACGATTCCCGGCGGGATCTCAAGATGGCGGCGGCGGAGCCGTGTCCCGGTCACCGGCTCTGGGTCTCCGCTCCGCAGGGAGACCGGGACGGGGCCTTGCTGCCGCTGCGACCCGGGGAAGTCGATACCCACCGCAGGGGCAGCCCGGGCCCGGCTCCCCCCACCCGGCAGCTCTCGGCCCCGGGCGGCTCGGCCCCACCGCTCGTACCTTTGAATTTGAGGTCGGTGGGCGGATCGAGCACCAGGATCTGCTCGTGCTTAGCCAGACTCCCAGCGGCCGCCATCTCGCTCGCTCGCTCGCTGCCGCGGGGGGAGGGGAGGAGGAGCCGGGCAGAGGCGCCGCTCGCTCACGCCGGGAAGCGGGAGCAGGACTCGGCTGGGGTCCGGACCGAGCGGCCTCCGCCTCCTTCCCCTCCGTGGCCGCGCGCACGCGCGCGTGCCCTTCTCCCCTTTTCCTCTAAGAATTGACTCAACCCCCGCCGCGGTCGCGCGCACTGCGATCAAACGCCAACCTCGCCGCGGGCACGAGGGAGGCGATAGCAGTGGCAGAACCCAACCGGCGCATGCGCGCTTCCACCCTTCTCTCTTCTTCCGCCCCCCCGACCGTTGACAGCTCGCTAGACTTGGCCTTGCGGCCCAGCAGTCACGCGCTGCCTCTGCTGAAGCAGCAGGGGGCGCGTGAACTGGAAGAGGCAGACGGGGAGCGGTTCGAGAGGAAGGAAAGAAGAGCGCATGCGCAACCTATAGCGGCGGAGGAAGTGGCCAAAGTTCCATCTGAAGACTACAGACCCCAGAATGCAATACTCTGCAGGCGATGGGAGCATTGCATGCTAGGAATAGTAGTCTTCAAGGGCGACATCAGTGCACAAGGGGAGGGTAGTTGAAATTGGTTTGTCCTTTATGCGAATAATGCCTAGGAAGAGGGGGAGATTAGTCCTCTGCTGAAGGTAGGGCTGCGTGGAGCAGGTTGAGCGTCTGCCTTAGGAAAAGGTCGGTGCAAAGGAAAATAAGCTCACATTGCTATAGATGTGCAAATTGGAGCTGGGGCTTTTCAACGGTCCAGTGTAGGCTAGTCGGTTCTCATCTGGGCAAAAAGTCAACTGTCCTACTGTTAGGGTGTAAAATAATATGGCCTCATTCATATCAAAGAGTGTCCAATAGCTAAAGTTAATACAGGCAACAGTTTAATTGTAGCTAGAAAGCAAGGCAATTCACCCCACTTCTCATGACTTTAAACATAAAATAAATTCCTAGACAGAAAATGTATTTTCCCTTTCATTCTCACCATTGTCTTCCCCACTCTCCTTTCTAAGGTTTGCATTTTATACCTGTACTTAAAAATAGTACTCTCAGTGGATAACAAGACATAAGATAACATTATTTACTAACAGTGTAGAAGAAAATAAGGCTAAATCAAAAGATTATTAAAATAATGTGAACAACCATAATCCACTCAACCCCTCCCAGGCCAGATGAGACTGTACTGAACTTATATACAGTAAAACATTTCAAGTTGTCTCCTGATCAATGTCTATGAAGGGTTTTCCACTTTTTCCCTATAGTCTTTCAGTCTATGTTTTTCTCCCTCAGTTCTAGTTACACACAGACTGGTAGGTAAAAATATCTTCTCTGCCATGTTTTGTTTTTCTCTTCTTTACATGGATACTTATTCTATTAATTCCCTCTTTCCCTTTTATTCTTCTTTGTATTCACTACTCTACCAAAGCTCAACACATACTGTAAGCTGTCCAGAGGAGACAACTAGCCCTCAAAATTCCAATCAGCTCAGAATTTTTGTCATGTCATCTTGACTGAGGAATACCCTGATGGCCTCCCAATTAGTCAGATTTGTCCCTATTTGCAGAACTTCAAAGGCCTAACTTTCTAAGGACCAAGAATTGGGGAACAATTGTAAAATTTCAACTGACAGAGACTGTTCTATTCCCACCATTCCATCTTTTCTCCTTTTAAAGAGGTACAAAATAACAACAAATTACACACAATCAAAGTAATAGTAGATTTAGAAGAGATAAATACCTTCCATTTTCAAGTTCTTAGACACAAATCATCAAAAGAAAAACACTGAGGGGAAGAAAGGCAAGGATTATGTCCTATTGATGTCTCTCCTTAATATGGTTACAGATTTTACACATTTGCAATCATGGTTTCCACCACTAACGCCTTGTTATATGTCGTTGCATCTGATATAGATTTAGTATTTGTTGATGTGTGAATGTCTTTTTTTTTTTTTCGTTCCCACCACCATCATGCTAAGAATGAGTGAATGGATTGTGCCTGGGTTGGACATGTAGCAAAGCAAGCATAGACGTGTTATTTGATTCTTGTAGGGTTCACTTAGTCTTGCAGTAATAGCAAAATTGGTACATAGGTGCAGTATGGGTGGATTAATGGAATTATGTAAGAACCTTTACTTGTTAATGTTCTCTCTTTTGTTCAAATACAAAATTCAAATTTCTGGGGTCTTGCTGACCTGCTGTTATTTGCTATCTTCTGAAAAATAAAGTTATGCTTGGGATGCATATGAGTTACAGTGTACTATTGCTGTAATTTACTTGGTTGCTAATGAGATCACAGTGTAGTTTTAAGCCGCCTAGCTGTCCTGTATTCAAAGATAAATCTGAAGTCCACACTATTACCCATAGATTTATAGCATTATTAAATTTTTTAAATGTACCGGTCTACAAAAATGGTTTGTTATACATCCTGGAGGTTTTTTCAACTACTATGTATTTATTTTTATAATAGGAGCACTACATAAACATACAACATAATTCTAAAATTCAACTGACAAAAAAACAAACAAACAAAAAATATACACCTGGGAAATAATCAGTAAGATAACAGTTAAAGGGGTTCTGTCAAATAGCATGGGCCTCAAATTCAATGTACCTTAATATTTCTAATATTTGAGACCTCTTCCTGCTCTCATTGAAGACTAAAGTAGTTCTTTCATTGACTTCAGTTGGGCCCCCTTTTTAATCCATTAGTTTGATGCTAATTTTTGGTTAAGTATGAAAGAGATTTTCATGAAGAAATCAGGCAGTAACATTTTTGTTGCTTCCATCTACTGGTTCTAAAGCAATAGTTAATGAATCAACCCTATTCCACTAACCCTACGTCAATTTCGACTGTGCTTGAAATCCATTAGAAAGCCAGGGATACATCTATGTTTGTCAAATGAAAAAGGAGAAAGTTGTTGAGGTAATACATTGTTAGCCAAATGTTCAGAAAATGACACTTATATTGCACATGCTTTATGGATGGAGATAGACAATTGACTATTGAGTACCACTTCCCTATATCGGATGGATTATCAGATCACATTAAATATTTATCAGTAGCCACAAAGAAGATCTAAATCAGGGATCGGCACGTCAGGCCGGGCCAGTTTGTTTACCTGCTGTGTCCGCAGGTTCAGCCAATCACGGCTCCCAGTGGCCGCAGTTGTCCGTCCCAGGCCAATGGGGGCTGTGGGAAGCAGCATGGGCCGAAAGATGTGCTGGAGGTCAAGAGGCAGGAATCAGAGTCAGGCTGGAGTTGGAGAGTGGACATCAGAGGCAGAAATCAGGCTCAGAGACAGGCTGGAGCCAGAGATCAGGAGCCAAGACAGGCCAAAGTCCGTGTGGTTTCTCAGACAACTTTCTGGGCCAACTCCTGGGGTTAATTCAGGCACTTGGCCAATCAGAGGACCTCAGGGTACTGTCATGGGTCTCTTGGGCAATACATCCTGCTGCGCCTACTCTCCGTAGCGTTCCCTGGCTATACTTCTGCAGGACCTCCCAGTGTCACTGTGGGAACAATGGCAGCAGGTTTGTATAATTTTTGGTAGTGTCCAGAATGGGTCCAAGTCCCTCCTACCTGCCCCGCACACACACACACATGTGCCTTCTAAGCCGATATATATATTTTTAAATAATGTAAAAATGGACTGGAAACAGTAAGCATTTAACAGTTTCCCTATATTGCACAATGTGGGGTGGGTGGAGTGGGGGGATGAGGGCTCTGGCTGGGGGTGCAGGCTCTGCGGTGGGGATGGGGATGAGGGGTTTGGGCTGTGGAAGAGGGCTCAGGGCTAGGACAGAGGGTTGAGGTGTGCGGGGATGAGGGCTCTGGCTGGGGATGAGGGGTTTGGGTGTGGGAGGGGCTCAGGGCTAGGGCAGAGGGTTGGGGTGTGGGCTGCAGCAGTCCCTGGGCTCTTACAACTAGGGAGTGAGGGCTGAGGTGTGGGAATGTGCAATAGGGCTGTCAACTGCATGAGTATTACATAAGATTTATGATACTTGGCACTCTGCACGGTGTTCCAAGGAGAACATGCTAAATAGGTGAAGAAATAGCCATGCACTGTAGCCAATTCAAGTAATAATGAGACTAGCAGACCAGTATCAAAATAACTCTGTTGGTAACTGAGTCTTTACTAGCTTTTTTCTTAAAATGTCTCCCTTTATTACTACTGGTTTAGTTCCACTACGATTGTAGCAATGGTGGCTAACAGTATTTTAACCATCATGTCAAGCTCTGAGTAGTGTTAGATAGAAGGGTTAAAATTACTGGTAGTTGCTTTGTCAGGAAATTTTAGGGAAATAAGTTTAAGTTGGACACAGCCTAAAGGGTGACCAGATTGAAGCTCTCAGCTCAAATAGATAGTTTGGATCAACTTCTGAAGACTTTTATAAATTAAGAGGAGCAACTTGAGGTTAATGCTGAATCTGAGGACAGCTAGCATAACAGAGCTAAAACTGGAGTTCGGCTCCCACTCTTTTAATCTGCGCAGAGACAAGCAGTTTGCTAGACTAGACTCCAGCCAAACTTTATATTTCTAACAATGAATAAAAGCAGGATTATAGAGCAACCAAAAGACAAAGTTAAATAAGTAGGTGATTGAAGCTGGTATCCAGATCAGACAAGCAGTCCTAAAGCGTGGTTCTAGTCTGAGAAGTGACTCTGTAAAAATTGTATTGTTGGTTCCATATTAATTGCATCTCTATTATTTATTAATCATTCTAATTATTGTTTTTTCTTGTATTATTGTAGTGCCTAGAAGCCCCAGTCATGGAAAAGGACTCTGCAGTGCCAGGTGCTGTCCAAATATATAATTTTCATAACAAATTTGATATATTAACAAATAAAACTGTGTTTTTTCGAAGTGGCAGCCTTGAAGACTCACACTGGGATCTGGAAGTCATGCTTCAGATTTTCTTCTCTGACATCTAGTAATCTGTAATGCTCATTCTGCCCTTGGTTTCACCTGTGCATTGGGTCACATTCATATGTAGTTTAGTGCAGCTTAGTTTGATTGTCTTCAAATTATGTCCACAGTCCTTCTTAGTGCTCAAAGGGGTTGCACAGGTGCAACTAAGTATCTGCGGTGAGCCTACACATTCCCAAGGGTGTGAGCCATATCGTGTTAAAATCAACGAGTCTTTCCATTGACTTCAATGAGCATTGGATCAGGCCTCATTTGAATGCGTAATATGGAGCTGCGGTTGGAATTCAGTTACGAGTTCTGTTGATTGTATTTGAGAATGAGTGGAATCACAACCTTTCTCCCAAAAGTGTGTGGGCTCTGCGTACTTACAGGAGAAGATAAACAAAAAAAGTAAAGAGCCCTTATTTTTGTCACTAAATTAAGCAGAGCTGTGACCTAATATATATGGGGAACAGATCCATTGAGTAAAACATACCATTAATAAAGCAACTTCTTGTGACGTTACACCCATAATGCTTTATGGGAATATGCTTATGAATGTATATATGACATAACTGGAATATGTTTTATGCCATGTAACATATCTCTGTAAAGATTATGATCTACTGAATATATTCATCCTATTTGCATGCATGTATCATTTTTGTATTTGAAGTTATGAATATTGGTTATGTACTTGTTTAATTTTAAGTAGCCTCAGAGAAGCAGTTGGTCAGCTTCCTGAGGAAAGACTGTTCTCAGTAAGTGCCCAGTCAAGAAACACTTAAGCCAACAATGAACTTGGAGATGCCAATTCACATCTGAGCTTTCCCAGGAATGTGGCCTGGCTAGTAAGGAACTCAGTCATGCATGGACATGTGACTTGCCCATGTGACTCCAAAACTCCATTTTGTAGCTGGATTCTACACAAGGGGTGGGAGGAGTGTCCACCCACAAAAGAAAGTCTGTTTAAACCCCTAGGAGACCCCTCCATTTTGTCTTCAGCTGACTCAAGAGATAGCCTCTCCACCCACAAAGGATACCTGAAAGAACCTGGAACAAAGGGAAGTAACCACGGGGGAGGGGGGGTGTGAGTGATTGCTGGTCCCAGACTAGAAGGAGGCTAGTCTATAAAAGAAGCTTACTGGAACATCTCTGAGGGTGAGATTTCATCTGTAATTACTTTCTTACTGTATTAGTCATAGGCTTGCGTGTTTTATTTTATTTTGCTTAGTAATTCACTTTGTTCTGTTTGTTATTACTTGGAACCACTTAAATCCTACTTTTTATATTTAATAAAATCACTTTTTACTTATTAATTACCCCAGAGTATGTATTAATACCTGGCGGGACAAACAACTGTGCATACCTCTATCAGTGTTATAGAAGGTGAACAATTTATGAGCTTTATACAAGGGAAAATGGATTTATTTGGGGTTTGGACCCCATTGGGAGCTGGACATCTGAGTGTTGGAGACAGGTACACTTAAGCTGTTTTCAGTTAAGCCTGCAGCTGTTGGGGGACATGGTTCAGACCTGGGTCTGGGTTTGCAGCAGACTAGTGGGTCTGTCTCAAACCAGGCATGGCACTGAAGTCCTAAGCTGCCAGGGGAAACAGGCTCAAAGGTAGTCTCAGCACATCAGCTGGCAGTCCCAAAGGGGTTTCTGTGATCCAAGTTGTCACACTTCTCACAACACTTTATGCTGTAGGAAAATTGTGGAAAGCCAGGCCCTGATGCCACTTAGACAAACAAATGGCACAGAGGTAGCAGAATGCATAGAGAGAATTTTAAAATAAATATGTATTATCAGCATATGAATGAAATGTTAGTCTTCTGACAGATCAACTGTTGGCTAAATAACTACTGATCAAGGAAGACCAGTTTCATCCAAGTTTTATATCAACTAATTTCATGATTTTATGAAAAACTGAGTTCTCAGTTGTATCAATAGCAGTTATGATATCTATGAGCTCCAATCCTGCCAACTCTTATGTGCATGTTTAATTGTACACGTGAGTAGTCCCATTGAAGCCAGTAGGAATAGTCACATGCATTAAGCTAAACATGCATATTTGCAGGATCAGAGCCTAAAAAGGCATCTCTGCTATTACCATACTCTCAATAATATTGTAAGCAGTCACTGGCAATTCTGTCGCTGTTGTTTTGACACTCTATACCTCGGGGGCAGTGCCCTGTAGCCCCCATATTCCTCATCTATATATAATTGTGATATTGAACATAAAGCAGGCCAGGGGACTGAACTAGATGACCTCTCAAAGTCCCTTCCAGTTCTATGATTCTATGTGTGGTATCAGGGAAAAGGTTATGCTCTGCTGAAACTCACTGTTCCATCTAAATATGTATTCATTAATGTATATGATGTTATGATGATGTGTTGTATGGTTGTCACTAAAATATGCTTTGAGTTGGGGAATCACCTCGATATTAGATCCCCAGAGACAAGGACAAGGATGGGGTGTCAAACAACTATCAACAGCCATTGTCCTGCAAGGGAGTTACAATTCAATGACTCACTTGCACAAGTCCACACCAGGGGAATTGCTCAACCTTGCCTGGTGATTCAGCAGTGCCCCCCAAACATGCCTGGCCTTATGTTCTCCAAGCACATGGACTAAGGGTATAAAACAGACAGAGTGGCCCCATGTTTGGCCTTTTCTCCTCACCCCCATGTATGCTGCAAGCAACAAGAATGCTCAGAAGACTGTAGACTCCAGCAGAGGAGACTGGCCCAAGTTTAAGAGACAAACCTGTATATTAAGGACTGCAAGATCCAGTGGGGTGAGAACATTGCTTGAGCTAAATACTGCCTAGTGTGATAAGGGTTAAGGTTTAGACTGCATGCTTATATTTTATTTTGGAAACCACTCTGAATTTTTGCCTCTCACTTATAATCACTTAAAATCTATCTTTTGTAATTAATAAACTTGTTTTACTGTTTATCTTTACTAGTGAGTTTGCCTGACATGCTTGATAAATCTCCTCATGTTTACAAAGGCTGGTGTATATCCACTTTCCATTGATGAAATGGTGAACCAATTACTAAACTTGCATTGCTCAAGAAAGGGTTTTGAGCAGTGCAAGCTGGCATATTCCTGAGGTACAAACCTGGGAGTTGGGGGGATTTGGCTGGTGCCTTTCTCTGTGTGATTCATGAGTGACTATGGGAGCACTCATGCAATCTAGCTGGCTGTGGGGCTCCACATGCGCTGTGCTGAGCAATACCACCTGGAGGGGTTTGCTGCTTGTCACTAGCAAGGCATTTTGAGGGACAGCCCAGGCTGGAGAGTTAAGAGGGCACAGTGGCCCCACAGCCCCAGGTTGCACCCCAGATATCCCATCACAATTATGCTGTGGTAAAAGACAGACAAGCATTCAGAAAGGCTGGTTCTAGACAGGTGCAGGAGTTGTTGTTGGCCAATATTACTAATTTACTAGAAATGGAACATTACAGGTACTATCTTTGCTTTTAATTTAAAATTCAGTCAATACACTGTGGGCCAAAGACAAGGTTTCTGTAATTTTCCAAATTTGGTTTGTTGCAAATGTGTTCCATGTTTGCATTTAACTAGTCATAGACTAGGCTTACAGGCCTTGCATTTTTACCTGAGATGATTTATGAAATATTCATTCCTTTGGCAGTCAGGAAAAAAGCCTGTATAGTTCTATTGATGGGATCTTTGACAACCTTGGGTTTAATTATTTATAGAGCTACTGTGCAAGTGATACCAATGAGAACCTGTTAGGTTGCAACATGTGATTGATACATTGTGCATAAGCAAGGACTAGCATATTCTTCCTTGAGACTTTGTTGTGATGCATTGCAGAGTCACAGGAAAAAATATATTCCATAAGAGTTATCTCTTTGTGGCCAAGCATTAGGAATGTGCACAAAGCTTTAGTACACTTATTCAGGATAAACAACAAGGAGTCCTTGTGGCACCATAGAGACTAACAAATTTATTTAGGCATAAGTTTTTGTGGGCTAAAACCCACTTCATCAGATGCAAGTGGGTTTTAGCCCACGAAAGCTTATGCTCAAATAAATTTGTTAGTCTCTAAGGTGCCACAAGAACTCTTCATTGTTTTTGCTGATACAGACTAACATGGCTACCACTCTGAAACTTATTCAGGATGGCAGCCATAAACTGCTTTCCAGTCTACAACCATTAGTTCCCTTCATGCTCCCCTTAAGCCCTTTTAATCTTCACTCCTATACATTGACTTAGTTTACTCAACATACAGTGATATATGCTACGTTGTTTCTAAGCCTACATACATATTACACTTTTTTAAAAAGTTGAAAGATCGTTATTAAGGTTGCAAAGCAAGCACTCATAAACTAGGAAATGCAAGAATTAAGATTCCGTTTTTTCAGACTCTCTATTTAGAATAGAGCCCATACTTCAGGATACTTTTCTCCAAAATTCCTAGCTCATGATTTCAGAAGGTGGGAGTAATAGTTAGTAATTCAGTGACACGGGATATGACACATCCTCAGGTTTTTTTCCTTTAAGTTTGTCTCCAGTGAGAAATCATATTTTAACTCTCTTAGGTTCATCTTCCGGAGGGAAAATTTAGCTGGATGGAGGTTTCTGCATGTCTCATGTGGGCCACTCATTCAAATAGTTTTAATAGGGTTCAGTAACCTCTATTTCCCCCTATTGGTGTGAGGTGTAGGCCTTGCCAGTTTATAATTCATGAGACTTTTGTTCGGTTGAAATCTGACTGGGAAGAATATTAAATGAAATGCCTCTTATATTCAAGGAGTGGCTTACTTGAGTGGATCACCATAATGTAACCTTCAGGGTCCCCAACTTTTTATTTGGACAGTGGTAAATCAAGTGGACTGAACCCAAAATAAAGAGCCATGACCTTAAAACATTAAGACAACATGGGCTTTTATGCTCTTAAAGTGTAATTATCTTGGTCCCACATGTCCCCTTAATGGGATTTGAGTAGTTAGTGAAATCCAATCAATCACTCCATTTTGCTATCAGCAGATACTAGATAGCCATATAAGGAAACTAAATTTTTCTACAGTTGCTTTACTGGGAGGCTTGGACCATCATAAGGCACCCATGAAACCCACCTTACTTACAGGCCCTGCCAGTACAGCCCCAAAAGTGGTCAGTGCTGTCTGAAGGGATTGGGGATGGGATGTGCCAGTTCAACACAGCCCTGTGTAACTTCCACCAGCAAGTCCCTAGTGGATCCTGACCACCAGCTAAAACTGCCCTTCTCTGACAGAAGCATTGGAGTATGGCAGTTCAAGTACACTTACTCTCCCAAGTGGATACACATGGGGATACAGCTACCCTGGTTAGAGTCATAGAGTTTAAGACCAGAAAGGATCACCAGATCATCTAGCCTGACCTTCTGCATATCACTGGTCACCAGTTCTGCCCAGCACCCACGCACTAAATCCAATGAGCAGTGGTTGCCATTTACACCCACTGTTGAATCAAACATTCCCTCTCTTCATCAGGCCATATATCTTCTATCCCCCATAGCTCTGTCGAGAGCTATGGGGGATAGAAGATATATGGTCACATTCTTGATTCCAGGTTTCAGAGTGGTAGCCATGTTAGTTTGTATCAGCAAAAAAAACGAGGAGTACTTGTGGCACTTTAGAGACTAACACATTTATTTGAGCATAAGCTTTAGTGGGCTAAAACCCACTTCATCGGATGCATGCAGTGGAAAATACAGTAGGAAAATATATACACATAGAACATGAAAAAATGGATGTTGCCATACCAACTGTAATGAGGGTAATAAATTAAGGTGGGCTATTATCAGCAGAAGAAAAAAAACTTTTGTAGTGATAAACACCTAATAGCTCACCTTAATTAATTACTGTAGTTACAGTTGGTATGGCAACACCCATTTTTTCATGTTCTGTGTATATATATCTTCCTACTGTATCTTCCACTACATGCATCTGGTGAAGTGGGTTTTAGCCCACAAAAGCTTATGCTCAAATAAATGTGTTAGTCTCTAAAGTGCCACAAGTACTTCTTGTTCTTTTTATTCTTGATCCCAATTTCTTAACTGAAATCAGGAGGCACAGAAATCAAGAAGGAAATTATATAAAAATAAACCAGCAGTCTTGTAGATCAGAATCTTGCCTTTAAAAGTCTACATTAGAGGGAAGCTTAATTAACCAGCATAAAAGGAAGGAGGAAAGGAAAACCTAATAAGCCAAATTGTCCTGTCTGCTATGGTTACTTTATGGCTCAGCTAGCAGATGGAGTATTCCCCTTGCAGAGGCATAAGAAGGAACGGGTATACTAGAGAAACTCCACTATGCCTGATCCTTCACTGGTATCGTAAGCCAGTCTCTGCTGCTGCTCTAATGTCTGCTGTTGGGCTGGTAAGGATCAAGGAGCCAGAACTGGCTTGCTGCTGCTACTCTCCACAGCTTGGAGAAGGGCCGGGTTTAGGAGCAGGTGACCCAGGCAACCACCTGGCATGTCAAGCTTGGGGCATGCAGGGCTTGGGGTGCTGTTCTTGTTGTTAGCAACAAAACTGAGAATAGAATGTTTGAAGTAAAATGTTTCAGGTATTCCGTATCTGGATTCATTTTTTACTGACCACCTAGAATGTTTTGGACCATTGTAGAATCTTGAGGAATGTTCCAGACTTTCTGAAATCTACATTTTCCTCTAACTTCCGAGAGTGCAGTGTCAGCCACACCCTTGTGGGTATATAAGGGGCAGGACATGACCAGTCAGTCAGTGAGATATCAGAACAAACTGAATTGAAATGACAGTCCAGCTATGATATCATGAATCTTGTTTTAGTGTACAATTGTGAAAGTGTACTTGTGTTTTACAACTTGAAGAGTGTAAGTAGCAACTAACAAAGGACATACTTAATAGCATGCCAGAGATATCTATCAAACCTTATCTACGCAACAATATAAAAGAAATACTGTTACTTCTTTTGCTATGCTTACCACATAATGTTTGATGACTTTCTAAGACTGCGGAACATAAACTTTTGAGCTCCCTAATACTGTGATCCCAGCAATTACAGACCAGTAAGTTTAATGTCAGTACCAGGCAAATTAGTTGAAACAATAGTAAAGAATAAAATTGTCAGACACATAGAAGAACATAAATTGTTGGGCAAAAGTCAACATGGTTTCTGTAAAGGGAAATCATGTTTTACTAATCTATTAGAGTTCTTTGAAGGGGTCAATAAACATGTGGACAAGGGGGATCCAGGGGACATAGTATACTTAGATTTCCAGAAAGCCTTTGACAAGGTCCCTAACCAAAGGCTCTTATGTAAATTAAGTTGTCATGGGATAAGAGGGAAGATCCTTTCATGGATTGAGAACTGGATTGAGATTAAAAGACAGGGAACAAAGGGTAGGAATAAATGGTACATTTTCAGAATGGAGAGGGGTAACTAGTACTGTTCCACAAGGGTCAGTCCCAGGACCAATCCTATTCAATTTATTCATAAATGATCTGGAGAAAGGGGTAAACAGTGAGGTGGCAAAGTTTGCAGATGATACTAAACTAGTCAAGATAGTTAAGACCAAAGTAGACTATGAAGAACTTTAAAAAGATCTCACAAAACTAAGTGATTGGGCAACAAAATGGCAAATGAAATTTAATGCGGATAAATGTAAAGTAATGCACATTGGAAAAAATAACCCCACCTATATATACAATATGATGGGGGCTAATTTAGCTACAACTAATCAGGAAAGAGATCTTGGATTCATCATGGATAGTTCTCTGAAGACGTCCACGCAGTGTGCAGAGGCGGTCAAAAAAGCAAACAGGATATTAGGAATCGTTAAAAAAGAGAGAATAAGACTGAGAATATCTTATTGCCCATATATAAATCCATGTTACACCCACCTCTTGAACAGATGTGGTCTCCTCATCTCAAAAAAGATATACCGGCATTAGAAAAGGTTCAGAGAAGGGCAACTAAAATGATTAGGGGTTTGGAACAGGTCCCATATGTGGAGATTAAAGAGGCTAGGGCTTTTCAGCTTGGAAAAGAGGAGACTAAGGGGGGATATGATAGAGGTATATAAAATCATGAGTGGTGTGGAGAAAGCGAATAAGGAAAAATTATTTACTTGTTCCCATAATATAAGAACTAGGGGCCACCAAATGAAATTAATGGGCAACAGGTTTAAAACAAATAAAAGGGAGTTCTTCTTCAAACAGTGCACAGTCAACCTGTGGAACTCCTTGCCTGAAGAGGTTGTGAAGGCTAGGACTATAACAGGGTTTAAAAGAGAACTAGATAAATTCATGGAGGTTAAGTCCATTAATGGCTATTAGCCAGGAAGGGTAAGGAATGGTGTCCCTAGCCTCTGTTTGTCAGCGGGTGGTGATGGACGGCAGAAGAGAGATCACTTGATCATTACCTGTTAGGTTCACTCCCTCTGGGATACCTGGCACTGGTCACTTTCGGTAGACAGGGTACTGGGCTGGATGGACCTTTGGTATGACCCAGTATGGCTGTTCTTATGTTCTGTCTGTTTCCCCCCATAGAAAATAAAAGATGCCCCCAAAGAAGCCTTCAGGAGCCCAGTATAGAAAGCACTATTTAATACTGGTCCACCCAATACTGGTGCACAGTTCAATTTCTTGATGTTACTACACTTCAGTTATTCTTAAAATTAAAAAGTTTCTATAAGCTTAGAGGAAATATTTTTTTGTTATTTGCTTATATATGGCATGAATAAATACAGATTTACAGATCCTAGTGTGCAAATTTATAGTCTTATTTGACAGGGATAAATCATACATGCAAATTGTGCATCAAAGTCATGAAATGGGCTACAAATGCAATAAAAAAGAAGGTATTCAAACATTTATCAAATGGAGGGAGGGCATCAAAGATTCTCCTCTCCTGGGGGGTCAGTTGGTTCTAGGGCTAGCCCTGCCTTGGACATAGTTGAGAATCAGGGCCAAGGGAGTTGTGCCATACCTCCAGGTATCCTGGCACTGCTCTGAACACCTCTGGATCTGGCCCCTTAGACTTACTAGTAACTGGATCAGTTTCTGGGCAAAATAGTCATGGTAATAAACATTTTGATAAAAATGTGCCTGTTTTAAATGTTCTAAAAGTTCCATAAATGGCAAAATTTGGGATAATTTTAAAAAATGTGACATTTTCTTATAGCACCTTTTCTATTATGTGAATGTTTGTGAAATCAAAAAAGCCACTTTTGCGTAAATAATGCTTTTCACTTACTTAGCACTTTTACGGCCAGGATTTAATTATGCCTCACAGTATTATGTAGGAGGTGAGAAGATCTCCAGTGTAATGCAGGTTGAATTTGGAAATCTTTGCTTCCTGAAATGGCCTAAATAAGTGTTTCCTCTTGTGTGCTCTGGCAAGGCTTTACACAAAAGTAAGTCATCTCCAAAAGAGCTATCAGAAACAGACCACACTAACTCTAGAGCCTGTGAAGCACCAATGACATTAGCTGACTCATCAAGCTGATTTGCTAAGTACAGTAGTCACTTTTGCTGAGTTTAGAAAGCCATTGGCCCTCAGATATCCTCATCCGTATCTCTGACATGATGTGAAATAATGTCAGTTGACAAAGGTTCTGTTTCCAGTCTGGTAGCTGCTTCAGGCCCTATAATATTTTTAAACCATGCCCATCACACATGGAAGGATGCAATTTTCTGCAGTGGCATGCACTTTTCAGTGATCTGTGCTTCAAATAGATACCAGATAAATGCATGAAGGACATACATGCTGACACTGATAGATTCAAGTCTTTTTGATTTTGCAAAGCATCTGATATCCCCTAATAAAAAAAAATCCTCCAGTTTATTTTTCAGTGATGGCCATTTCATTACTTTTAAGCCTTTATACCCTCAGTAGCCCGCACTTCAGAATACACTACATGCTGTGGTTTCAAATCAGTCAGTGCAAATCCATCTGACACATATCTGTCAGGTTTGTATCCATTTGGTTTTTTTTTAATCATTTCAACTTTGGATTTCCTTCTCTTTTTTTGCCCCAAATTTTACATTTTGCACAACACCCCTGCATTCCCTCCACATCCCCCGCTCCAAGGGACTGCCACGCACAGCGCAGGAAGCCTTCTCCAGCATCACCATTTTTTTCTTCTTCGGAAGGTCAACACTTTGCAAATGCAAGGGTTTTCTTTTAGCAAGTGACTCTTCCAGTTTTGTCCTGCTTCCATGCAAAGCATTCTCTCTCCAGGAATTCCACCAAAAAAAATCAAAACTTTGGCATTTTGAAACAAAATATTTCTCAAGCATTATTAATAAAAAACACTCAGCAGGTTATGTCCTGCTGATGTTAGGAAATTAATATGTCTGCTGGGAGCCCTGTTTCTGGACTCAAACAAAACTGGATCATTTTGAGTTCACTTATCCACCTCACTGGGAAACCTTAAAATTCATTTTTATATTCAAAATGGTCACAAAACTCTGTCATCTTCCTTCATGAAATGTCTCCTACACTACTGAGGAATTTTTGCCGCAGATAGACTTAGTATGTTTAAGTTTCAAAGACTTCAACGCAGGAAGATGTGTTGGTTTAGATGCCTACATAACATCCACATTTCCACCTTCAGAGAGGAAGTGACCTCTCAGAACAATCACAGCAGCAGCAAAACCTAGGAGGCTAATGGAGTCTCTAAAAGGAATGTTGCCAGGAACATATTGCACATTGCAAAGAATATCTAGCACAACAGAAATTAAGCCTTTACTGTGGAAGGTATGTCTTTCTTGGGGTTTACAGCAAATCCTTAGCATTCATTTAACGTTTTTTGTGGTACATATTTACATTGTAAATTAATGATGAATGTTGGCAAGGATTACATTTGTGATATTCAGAAATAATTCTAGGCTTGCTGATGACTTGATTTCTACAGAGCTAGCAAACTGGGAAAGGATTTCAAATGCACCGTGTCACCCATGTTGCAATCATTGCTCTTTCACTCAGATACCCAATGAAATACCCAATGTGTGTTTGTCAGCAAAATACTTACACTTTGAAGATCACAGGTGTAGACTTTTAATTGTACAAGTTGTTTCAACCTAAATTTCACCATATTTAAAACACCAAAGCAGGAATTTTGACATAAACTCATTCATTCATTAATTTTCTGAGACAAAAATTACTAAAAGCAAAAAGTTATGCGATTCCAATCCTACCCCAAAAAATCAGCTTGCTTGGACAAGCAGAATATGCCCATTTTCCCCAACGCTGAACATTTAGGCATCAAGTTGTAACTTAGCTCTGCCAATGAAGTCTGCCACAAACTCCCACAAATGGGAGGAAATCAAGGCCCTCCCACAAAAATGTCCCCCTCTTAGTATGTAATAAATCCTGTGTGCCAGGAGTGCTGTACTTGAAGAGAAGAAAAAGAGTGTGGAAGTGGGGAGTCTACTAATTTATTTTCCCATTTAAACAAATCACTTCACCATAACCAAGGGGGCAATACCACTAGGCAAATCTTACAACTAAGTGCACTTCACAGGAAACATAATTGTTCCCTATAATATACAACAGAGTATACTAATAGTATAGCACAGTGTTTGGCGTGTGTTGTTGGAAATGAGCGGTGGGGCACAGACCTTTTAGGGCAGCTGGTGTATCCTTGCTGAGAAAACTAGTCTGGTACTTCTCAAAAAAAACCCACATCCTTCTCTAAATCACCTTTATGAGCCTCGGGGAGAAAAGTAATTCCTGGCCAGAGGCATGTTAGCAATATTCAGAGAAGGAAAATCCCTCAAAGGCTGCCAGATCACCTCTTTTTAATTTGGCAGCAGTAACTGACCAAGGAGCTTCCACAAATCCCTCCAGCATCTCACCCTACTGGTCTACATTTGGACATTGTGTTAGACATGATGTTAAACACAATTTAGCATTAAAGGAAGACTAGGGCTGCTGTGTTTAAAATCTTGTCAGCTGGTTATGGTAATCCTTTATAATTACTCTTTATTACCAAAGAACAAAAATACACCCATGTTCTATCACTGTTGTTATAATGTATTAGTGTTCATAAAATGAGTGATTCCGAGTACTGGCTGAAACGCACAGTACTGACCAGGCACAGTTTGGAAAGGTACAGAGCCAACGTACTGAGCCAAACTGTGTGGCAGATTTGCAGAATCAAAAGTAGAAATATGAACACTTCTGCAATATGAAAAATACTTAATATGGAGAGAACATTTGAATTCAGCTTTTCAGCATAAAAAAACTAGTATATTGACAACTGTATCCTTTTTGACTCTCACACTCTTTGTTGCCTGCCCACTAATAGCATGGTTTCCAGTAAAGAATTTAATTTTTGTAGTGAAAGACAATGTCCAAATAAGGAATCAAGTCATCACTGGTCCAGAAGTTTAATAATTTACCTAAACAAAAGCAGATCTTAGTAATGATCAAGAACACTGCTATGCGCAAATGTATCTATTATTAAAACTGAGTCCTTAAGAACTCACCTGCATTAATTATTAGAGGCATTTATACAACTACTTTTAGCCATTTTACCCTTCCACTAATGTTTTAATGCTTTGAAGAAGATTACATAGTTAAGGAGAAAATAAACATAGCCAAGGAGAAAACAATGCCTGATGCTGAGCTTAAGGTTTGCCTTTCAGGGGTATGCACATTTCACAACCTGGTGGTAGCCTCAACACTTTAAAGGATAGGAATGAGGGGGTGGAAGTCTGAAGTAAACACAGAGTATCATCAGACTAATTGTTCTGATCTCTTATGAGGTCATAGCTATGAGCGGAATGACACTCTTTGCAAAAGGAGATAGAAGCTGTATTACTTTTGAAGCACGAAATGTTAACAATTAGTTTCAAACACATAGGGGATAAAATCTGTAGTGTTCAAATGGAAATATGGGGTTTTTTTTAAGTTAGTAAACTTCACAAACAAGTGTAGAATCCCAGATCATCAAAGTCCTAGAATACAGGACTGTAATAATCTAAAGTACTACTGGTACATGCATCCAAAACTGCCTAATCAGAATTAGCTAAAACATCCTGTCTAGAATGCAACGAACCTTATGTAAAATCTATGATATATTTATGTATTGATGGATGGTTTGACTGTAGGGGTGTGAAGTGTCACTTCTGTTGCTCCAAAGTCCTGGTAAAGAACAGGGAGGGAGAGTTAAGCAGTGCATGGACTTTGTGATAGCCCTCTGCACAAATGCCACAAAGAGACATGAGCACTTTATCATGTTGTTCTGGAGATCTGTGACTTTTTTTTTTTTTTTTTTTGTTCTATTGAACCCAGAGATGTTTCAAAATCAGAAGTATTTAAAATATTTATTAGTATTAATCACTGAAGGTTAAATAAAAACAGAACTACTTTTTAGGCAAAAATCTTATTAGATATTATACAATTAATGTGTAAACAGAAGATAAAGTATTAACAGATTGCAGCATCCCATACATGCAGCGAGTGGGTCCAGCCCTGTCAAAGCCCTTATATAAACAAACAGAGTGATAGTACTTAGCACACAACTTTACACTGACATTTGGTCACTGGATCTGGTTTAAATAATTAAGGGTAGGATAGTAACATATATAATCAAGGTCTGATTATGAATCAGAGTGCTTTCATGTACAAGCTATCTAGTCATGATAATTACCATGTACACTGGAGAGCAACATAAAATCAGGAAATAATTACTGGTAGTTTTTGTTATTAAATAATGCAGACCTATGTTACGATGCAACACTTCAAACTGACCTGTTGTACTATGAATAAAAATAATCACCTAATTAATCTCGTTTTTGAGGGTGTGACTTTTACACCTACTAGTGCCAGTTAATGGATCATGATTGGTTCTCCAGATTTCCTTGTCCTGCGTGGCAAATTTATATTCAGTAATATGCCACTTAATGCTTTAAAATGGCAAGTCAACAATGTACCTACATATATCTCCCTCTTATTGCTACCTTCTATCTTCAACCTTAAATTCAGAAAGGTGAAATGATCACTAATGAAATAATTCATACTTACAGAATACAATATGCCGTATATGTGAACCAGATATAGCAGTGAAAGAAGTACTATGTGTCACTATAACAAAATATAAAACTATATTTATATATCTACACATACACACAGCATATTTGGAAACTATTCCTTAATACAATTTTTCTAAAGTAACTAATTCATGACATACCAGAAAACATGCCACCTGCAACCGGACTGTCACAGTCTTGAGCTATAGTGCATACAAAAATTCCATATAACATATTCAAATTGCAGCTTATTCTTTAGCCCAGCTACTGGCTATTCCGCTGAAGCCAGTCTCTTGACAAGTCCAGTCTAGCTGGCTCACACAGAAGAGCTGCATTATCATTCGAGCAGATTAGTGATAGATTCAGATCTTACTATAGTAGCTTTTTTTTGTTTTTAAACCAGCCAGTTTTTTAAACAACAGTTGGTAAGAATTATAATTGGTGTTGAGACTTATTCTTCTGAGTTAATTTTTGGTACTCTGTAATTTTTCCAGTATTTAAAAAGAATGGCAACATTTCACAACCAAAAAGGCAACCACTAATAGCTAACATGATTTATCAAACACATACGCTCCTAAACCAAGCCATAACCTCATTCCAAAATACAGAATAGAGCAACATTTCAAACTCAAAAAACACTGGCTGTGAGGAATAATAGTTGGAGGCTACTCTTGCATCTAAAAAACCATAGGCACACTATATATTGCAGTGACCTGTTATTCTCTCATCTCTGTCTTCAAACTGAAACTGACCACAGCCCAAATTCTGAAACAGTATTCATTCAAAACTTTTATTGACTTAAGAGTTTTGACTGAATAAAAACAGAATAAGGACTTCAAGATCTGGCTCCCTGAAATGTAAAAATATCTAATGAAAACCTCCTATAATTTTGCAAGTCTATATCAACCAGAAAGTCGTCTCTACAATTTCTAATTTCAAACTATTTAACATAAGAAGACTCAGATCTGTTTCTGATCCACACATAACTCAATGCTAGCTGTGAAAGCTGGTTACGCACTTTAATACAAAATCTATATCACACAGATTGGCATTGTTTGCCAGTTCTTATTTAAATATGACATTACAAGGCAACTGCAGAATTACCTGAAGTTTACAGCCATCTCGAACAGATTTTAACGGGTTTGAGATGTCATGTGAAAATAAAGTTGGCCACATTTAGGTTTATGAAAACAAGTTAAAAATCAGTTTTATGCATGACTAATATAGCACAAAACCAATAAACATTTTATGAAAAAATGAACACTTGTAAATAGCTTTGCCATCTTTCCCTAACATGTAGCTAGCTGTAGATTCTGCCTTTTTATGCTTAGTAAGCAGAGCTGCCTGTAGCATGATGAACGTTAGTCCCTTAAGTAATATTAATTTGTGTTATTGATCAGTATTTCTTTAGCCCAGTAAATAAGTTAGCGCTACGATGACTAAGGGCCTGATCCAAGTCCCACTGAAGTCAATGGAAAGATTCCCATTCACTTCAGTCAGGTTTGGATCAAACCCTAAATATTCAAGACTGTCCTACTACCACATTAACTCAGTAGCAGAGCCAAGCTTTAAGGAGTGGTGGAGCTAGGGAGTCACTAGTGGTGCTACTTTCATATTATTCCCGTTGGCTTTAAAAGGTGGCACACATACACCTAAAAGCTACTTTGGGGTAGCAGTCACCCACCCTCCCCCAGACTATCTCTGCCACTGCATCGACTCACAACAAAACAGTAAGAATCTGTTTTTCTTTTTAAGTATGTAGGTCCAGCTACATCCTGCTGGTATATGATATATATTCTCTCTCCTTAGTTGGAAATAATTTTTCTCCTGTGTTTACTTTTCAAATAACTCCTCCACTGTTGTATAACAAATGTGCTAAAAGGTCAAATGTTTCTAGCAAGCAAAAATGTATCATGTTGTAGGATGAATTTGGCTTTTGATTTCATAATTTAAATGTCTTACTCTGCTTTAGCTCATCATTAAATTTAGTGGAGAAGACAAAAAAATAATTTATCTACTCTATCAATCACAGAACAAAAACATTACAGATGGAACATACCAACAGTTTTAGGTCACCTAGTCCATAATTCCAAATACTGGACTTTTTTCTACACTGTGTTTTCTCATGCTTTGTTCAATCTAGTTTTAAATGTCTCAAGCAATGAGTGTTCCATACCACTTCCAAACCATCTGAGACAATTCCACAATTGAACACACTGCACTTTTATAAAAATCTACATAATTTCTTAATTTCATGCCCATGACCTCAGATTATACTGTACTCCCTTATACCACTTTAGCAGCAGGTGGCAGGATTCATCCATTGACAGAACCCTGGAGGGAGACAAGAATGGATTTCTGCTGACTCATTGTGGCAGGTGTGACTCCATCTTGGAAATGAGGGAGGTAGGATGTCTCTTTGGGCAGAGGACATGGTGGCCTAGGGCAGTGAAGTATCTGCAGGAAATCACAGCAACAGACAGGCTTAGGTTGGTGTTTGCATTTTGTTGCAATTTGTTATTAATAAGACCTAAGTCCTGGAAAGTGAGTACATTTTGACTAAATGTAGTGGGTGGGGTATAGACTCTTTCTGGACCAGAATGGGAGCTCCATCCACTTACAACCACCCTAAACAATTCCTCTTCCTCCGTGGCAATTTCATTCTTCAGGTACATGCAGATAGAGGAAAGTATGTCTCTCAGTCGACATTTCGCCTGGCTATCCATCACATGTTGGGCCAAATTCTGTCCTGATTCACAACTTGTAAAAACTGGGCTCTCTCTCTCTCATGTTGGATCCATTTTTCCAGTTCCTGACTTCAGTCCATTTCTTGATGATGGTTGATCAAATCATCTGACAAAACTACAGCTCTAGAAAAGTCACGGAAAAGGAACCTGGCTAAAAGCAAAGGCAGAGAAATATGCAGCCCAAAGTTCAGGTTTTAAATTGTATGCACTCTATTGCTTAAGATTAATTTAAAACACATTGAGTCTTACTCTGATGTAAGAGGAGAGACTTTACAGCAAATCTAAAGTTTCTATGTAAAACGCCATTTTATTTAAAAAAAATTAACAGTCATTGGTTTAAACAGAGAATTGGAGTAATCTGACTCAGGAATTTTGGCAGGACTCTAGGGAGGATTTTCCATCTAGGTTTTGCAAAATCCTTTCTGCTTATGATCCTTGCATTTTTATTGGCACACAGTATTGAAATTATTGCTTTCAAGGCAAGGTGCCATGCCACTGAGGTTGTGAAGCCCTTTTGCTCAATGAATAAACAAATGGCATTTTATTGTATTTTTTTCAAGTAAATCAAAACAGGCCATTTTGGGTCAGCAGCACCGTCTAGTGGTCTGTGTAGTCTGCTTTCCAAGTTTGATTGCTCCATTGTTGCCATTTTCATGAGAGTCCAAGGGTGGAATTTGTCGACCTGAAATATATAAAGAAAATACTGAATTCAATATTCTGCTGTAGCAAAACATAGAGATATATTAGTAAAGAATTACTTAATTTTCACTAAAACTATGTAAGTCAGATATGAATGTGAAACAACTGTTTTCCATGTAGCTTGTACTTTGTTTCTCTAGTTTATATCTTGATAAGTAAAAGGCTTTGTCCCATTTTTTAAAATATATACTGATTGTCAGTTGGTGACATTTAGATCATAAGAACAGCCACACTGGGTCAGACCAAAGGTCCATCTAGCCCAGTATCCTGTCTTCTGATAGTGGCCAATGCCAGATGCCCCAAAGGGAATGAACAGAACAGGTAATCATCAAGTGATCCATTCTGTCGCCCATTCCTAGCTTCTGGCAAACAGAGGCTAGGGACACCATCCCTGCCCATCCTAGCTAATGACCATTGATGGTCCTATCTTCCATGAATTTATCTAGTTCTTTTTTCAACCATGTTATAGTCTTGGCCTTCTCTGGAAAGGAGTTCCACAGGTTGACTATGGGTTGTGTGAAAAAATATTTGCTTTTGTTTGTTTTAAACCTGCTGTCTATTAATTTCACTTGGTGGCCCCTAGTTCTTGTGGTATGAGGAGTAAATAACACTTCCTTATTTACTTTCTTCACCCGTCATGATTTTATAGACCTCTATCATATCCCCTCTTAGTCATCTCTTTTCCAAGCTGAAAAGTCTTTTAAATCTCTCCTCAAACTGCAGCCATTTCATACCCCTAATCATTTTTGTTGCCCTTTTCTGAACCTTTTCCAAGTCTAATATATCTTTTCTGAGATGGGGCGACCATATCTGCACACAGTATTCAAGGTGTGGGCGTATCATGCATTTATACAGAGGCAAGCGTCCGTAATAGTGAAATTGTTATACATTTACTTCAATGAGGAAAGATATTTTATTAATAACTTGTAAGACTATTAAAAGGCACAGGTTCTGTTATCTCTCCTACTTGAACACAAATGGTCCTAGTTAAGCAAGAGTTTAAATCATCTCTGTTTTCAGTGCATACATTTATTGTGCCCCAGAGCTCTCCAAAGCACAAAAGCATTGTAAACAAGCAAACATGAACCATAAATGGAAAGGTGAAACAAAACCATTCTTTTAACTGCATCTCTCCCTCTGTTTCTTGGTCCCCTCAGCTCCCCAGCAGATGGGTTTGCTTGTCTAATAAGCTCAGGCTCCTGATTCTTATTTAAATTTATCTGAATTTAACAACAACCAAAGTTTCAGCCTTAACAGGGGCAAGGGCCTGCTGCTTTAGGTCTCTCCCTGTATGCCTCTTCAATTCAGCTATGACTTCTGTTTCATCGACCAGCTACATATGGGTGACACAGAATATGCCTATTAAATATGTTGCAACTAACAAGCCTGGTCATTCAACGCAGGCATATCAGGAGTGACTCGTGTGAAAACTAGGGTCTAGAATTAGGGATAGTAAGAACCTGCTGGCTCTCATGGTAGCAGGTAAGAATGTTACATGAATGAGTTTGGTCACTGTATGGTGGCACTGAGGATTGGATTCCAGGTGTTATAAAAAGAAGAACTTAATATTTGAAAAAGGTCATGACGACTTTTTGGAAACATGGAGAAGAACTACTGCACTGAGTTCATGATGTTTCTGAAGTTTTTGAGCTTGGTTCCAGTTGACCCTGGAGTCCTGCCAGTTTTTCTGGGAGCCTAATACAGTTAAGAAAGTTGAAATGTGTAAACTTAATTTCCATAATATATCATTAAGCAAATGTTTTCTCAATGTTTGAATCTTTGAACAAGAAGTTTGAAGAGGAGAGTGTAGATGTGCAAGTTTGTATAGAGACTGTTCAGAAATCCATTGTAAACGTTTTATTATGTTAGTTCTAACTATTTTTCAGCCCGAGCTTCACAGTACTAGTGAGTTTAAAACTTTGAGTATTCTGAACTATCACAACCAATAAGAAGCCATTGGAGGAGAATGTTGCAGGCTTCACCAAAATCAGCAATTACTTTGTCCTGTTCAGAATAGGACACAGTACTCCAAGCTGTGAATTGCCTTTATTTTATTATTGTTTTTTCATACCAATATAAAATACAATAACAACTGGAAATACAGGTGAGTCTGATCTTACGCTGGGGTTATGTTCCACTGTCAGCGTGTAAAGCGAAAAACGCGTATAGTCAAAATTACATTGAGTGTAATGGCGGGCGGAATCTCCCACACTACAAGAACACTATTTAAATTATTTTTCTCTCTCTCTCTTTTTTTTTGTTTTTGCCGACCGCGCAAAGCTGAATTCATGCATGTTAAATGTGCATAAAATGAGACTCGCCTGTAATACAAAAAAGAAATTCTCTACACATGCTACAATTGGTGCTGTCATAAATTAAAGTGCAATAAGTAGAGTAATTTTATGAAGAATGTATGATGATGTTGTTGTTCTGTTAATTCAATAAAAGGCAACAAAGTTTCAAACTCCTTTTCAGTCTTGTGGTTTTGATTTTTTTTGGTATGCAAGTTCTCATCATCATTATTGCCAAGATTTTGTTAAATCAGGATGATACTGTTGAACTAAATATTTTTAATCTTATCAAGAAACTTGTCTGTGCTCAAGGGACTCCTAGGATCTGATAGAGTTATCACGAGAAACAACATTGAAGTCAATTGAATTGCACTAGTGTAAAATTCAATATAATGAGATAGAATCAATCTCACAATGTGAGCAATAAACTGAGGTCAGTCTCTTCTAGTATTCAGGGTATGGAGGAACATCTGAGAAAACATCTCTCCATTATAAAATAGACGAGCTGGAGACTATGATTAGAGTTTGAAATCTGTTTGGCTAACTTTAGAGAGAAAATAAGATATTTGGGCTCACAGCATTGTCTATTTCAGAACTCTTTAATTGGTGATCTCAGCAGAGGCAGTAACACATAAAGAGTTTTAGAGAGCTAGCAAAACGATCCAGATGATTAATAGGGGAAAGATGAGCCTTAGCTTCAAATCCAAGTCAGTGGTGACAAGTTTTAACTATATGAAAGATTTTTGGTGGTCTCCGTTCATTTCTTAATAGGCATAGTGTCCATATCACAAAACCCCAGTTGGATCTAGTTGGCATACACTAAGCAGGATCAGCAGAGTAATCAAGAACTGAATTGGTTTACAGAATAAATTACTCTCCCATCTGTTTAGATTGCCCCTTCAGTAAAGGGGTGAAGCACATTACATGTGTTGGGAAGCCTAAACTGATGCCATCTATGCTATAGATGTTCTGTAGATAATATTAAGAGAGTTATGTTCTGGACTATCAAGCTAGTCACTACTCTCATGGACAAATATATTAACTGAAACAGTTTTTAAAAATGATGAATTACCATCAAACCAAGACTGCCCTTCTTGGTAATTTCTGTTCACAATCAGAAGAGATGGAACTGTTCTGTTCCTTAAACAGAAATATTAATCCAGACCACAGACATGGTCTCCTCTCCAGGTTTAGTAGAGAAGGATACATGTTACTATGATGTAACCAGTTGGCTGGAGCAAATAGATATAATGCTTTAGGAGTCCAGATGAAACGTACAGGTTCACAGAGAAGAAGAAATATAAATGCATTTGTCCAAGAACACATTCAGTTGGAACTGGAGAAATCTGGAACTTTTGTGTGCTTCTGCTAGAGTGATCCAATCAACCTTAGGTTTTCTGTAGTTCACATCACTGCCATTTCTAAGTGCTCCACTTTAAAAGTAGGTTATGTCATTTTAATTACTGGAATATTTGGTTTATCTTTGCTAGTGTTTAGAGGATTTTTTATATGTGGAGAAGCAGTACAGATAAAAAAGCTTTCACGCAAACAGCTTTATTTCATTTTTTATTTTATACACTCAGGCTGTTTTATAAACATGCACTTCCAGACACTGATGCATGAGTCTTGAGATCCTCAAGTGGGCATGGCTTGGTGCATGAAAAACTGAGGCAAACAAAGATAGTACAGGAGCAGGAATGTTGACATAGTAAAGGCTCTGATGTGTAACTCCTCAGTTTGGCAAAGAGGGAGCATCAAATCAACTGTATTCCACTCTCAAGTGTGCTTGAATTGGGCTGGGACTGCCCAGAATGACAATCCAGGACCTACTTTGATAGCATTCTGACTTCTACTCCTGAACTACAGACTAACAGGGTGAACAGCCAGCATTCTGGGAACCTAAGTTCAGAGGCTGTCCATGTGAGGGTGCAAGAAGCAAGAGTTGGGGGAATTAGGGGCTGAGAGGAGGGAAAGTGAAATGGTGCAGAAAAGAAAGAAACACAGTAGAACCTCAGAGTTACGAACACCTTGGGAATGGAGGCTGTTCGTAACTCTGACATGTTTCTAACTCTGAACAAAACATTATGGTTGTTTTTTCAAAAGTTTACATCAGAACATTGACTTAACACAGCTTTGAAACTTCACTATGCAGAAGAAAAATGCTGCTTTCCCTTTATTTTTGTAGTAGCTTACATTTAACACAGTACAGTATTGTGTGTGCTTATTTTTATTTATTTATTAAGGTCCTTTTTTTGTCTCTGCTGCTGCCTGCTATGATTGCATACTTCCAGTTCCAAATGAGCTGTGTGGTTGCCTGGCCAGTTCCTAACTCTGAGGTTCTACTGTATAGGACAGGGAGCAAGAGGGAGAGAACAAAGACTGGGGGACAGCAAAAGGGCCTGGGACACAGACAAAGGATCCCCTTTGGAGGGAGCAGCTGCATGAGTCAAATCAGTTCCCTAAGATGCTCTGTAGACCTAATAAAGTTCCTTTTTGAATCTGATACTCAGTTGTAAACGGTATTACAGTATCAGCACCAGTGTTATCTAAATAATAATACATGTAAGTTTTAAAAAATACTAAAACACAGAAATTTAAGAATGAGGCTGTCCAGAGAATTATCTACGATTCTGCTCTTGCAAAATAAGCCCAGTAATTAGCTTCAAGTATAAATTCTTGAGTATTTGTAATAAGAGTATAGATTGTAACATGGGACTGTGCAAGACTGTCTGTGAAAGGCTGAAAGGTCCTTACAGTTCAATTTAAGGAAAAAAAGTTTACATCCTTGCAAAGACATGAGAACAACAGCTATTACTTCAGACAACCCATGTGTTAAATATAGGCCCTAAAATTATGGATTTTCATCACAGCCTTGGATATAAACTCTTACAGTTCTTTTACATAGAACAAAATACTAAATATTTTTTTGTTCTCACCTGTTCTGGTTCTTCCATTGTGGTCTACTGTGTTTCCTGCTCCTACTGTATTTTTGGAAATTCATAGGGTTTGGGTTTTTATTAAGTTATTGAGCATTCCTCACTCCTGATTTGTGTGGCCTCTACTCTAGTTTTGTGCCTTTGTACATAGCTGGTTTAGTTGACATAAATGTGTGCATGTTTTTTTGTGGGAGTTTTTATGGCTCAACTCCCTTGTACCACTTTTACAGAAACACTATGGTTTGAACGGTTTGTTCTGTTTAATAATGCTTTTCAGTGAGTGATTTCCCCCACACATGATGCAGGAAAATGGGCCGTACACTGAAAATGTGCAGAGAGAGACAGAATTCTCCCAGCCAGGCTGCAGAATAGAGATGACACTGCTGTTGCAGGTTACGGCTACATGACTGCTGTGCAGGACTCAAATGGGGCCAGAATGCTTTGGAAGGCTGTTCCAGCACTTTTTAATGGCATTGCAATGCTTCTGATTGCACTTCCAACACTTTCTGACACTTCTTCTTTTAGGACTGGAGCACTGCTGCTGTGGCCCACCTCAAATGGGAAGCTTAGAAGTTGAACCCCTGCGGCAGCAGATACAATTACTAAAGTCATCTCCTTACACAGCAAGTCTGCACTAGAGCCAGGTACAAAGCACAGCTCCATGAGCAGGAGTAAGGACCCCATGCATAGGTTCATTGTGTTCCCCCATTTAGCTGAAACACACAAGTTCAATAAGGACAACTATGGGAGGAAGGAGTGGGCAAAGAGAGGGGTCATAAAACGTGTGTCATGGCCAGATCCTGGGCAGCCAGACCTAGTAGTCAGAGCCAGGGCCCACAGTCATGAGACAGGAGTTGACTAGGTAAGGATACCAAGAGATCAGAGGCAGAAGACAAACTGGAGATCAGAACCACAAGTTGGGTAGAAGAGTCAGGCTAAGTCAGGATGCCAGACAGTCAGAGGCAGGAGCCATACTGGACACCAGGAACCACAAATCAGATGCCAGGAAATCAAGGCACAGGAGCAGGGTGGAGCCCAATTGTTCAAACAGCTTCCTGCTCCTGCTGCTGGCTTAAGTAGGGCCAATGGACCAATCAGCCACTGTGGACCACCACCAATTGGACATCAGGGGCAGAACCTCACACTGGGGCTAGACTTCATGGGTCACAGGTAAGCCCTTATGAGCAGGCTGCCAGGTGGAGGGTTGGAGATAGTTGTTCCCATGAACCCTGCAGGCTGGGTTTGAGATCTGTAGGCCATGATAGTATGTGTTTTATCCAACAGTTTTAGCATGTTATTTATGGCAATTTACCATCTTTTGCTGTGTTCACATATATATGCACTATCGATTCCACATCCAAATACTACAAACCTACAAACTTTCTCCCGTCTCTTTTCTGAGTTGTGGTAAGGTCACAAGTATGCCCACTGAGACAATCTTTCTATGCATCCAAAAGATTATCTAGGATATTTAATGCATATGCTTAGATAACTAGTGCATGTTCATTTCAGTTTAACTGATTTTCCGGGTCAAATATAGCCATTATTAGTGGGTTGTCATTGCTACCCATTGCAGCATTACCTACCAAAGGGATAAACTAATTATTAATGATTAAGTTATGCAACATGGGTGAGTTTTTGTATTAGTACATTCAAACATACTGATAGGTTATATTGGACATTAGACAATGAAGCAAACTAAACTGGGTAAGGGACTGGTTCTCCAAACCAGATGAATTACAAGATCTGTAACCTTCTGAAAGGTATAACAGGCAAAAAAAATCAATTAACATTTTCAGATACATCCTGTTCAAGTGAAATGATTGGTCAATAGCTTCTCAGGTAATGTGTAGCAGATGGTGTGATTTTCTAGGAGCAAAGAAACATTTCACACATCTATTTATCACATACTGAGTTTGTGAGAAAAAAGGAAGCAGTCATAAGGCAGTAGAGAGAGACAAGTTGGAGTGGAATATGCTTTATATTCTGTTTTTATTCAGGAGATGATGACACTGGAATTCTTGGAATGAAAAATGAGTATGGGTATCCTCTTTCCTTTCCAGCAATATTGATTTCTTCCCCTTTAACAATCCTGGGGAGAAAACTTGCGCTGGATCCCAATGAAAAGTGACTATTTCTACTTATCCTAGTCATCCAGGTATATGCCTCCACAAAAAAAACCCCAACAAAATGACAATTAGATCAACAGTTACCTGCCCTACAGCAGTTTATGCATGGAGGTATGATACAGGTTAAGATTTAGATACACTGAAAGAGCTATGTGGGAGACGCTTACACAGCACCAACCCAAGCTATGCCCTATTCCAGTCTAGTCAAAGTTACTGTTAGTTGTGACGCATGGCCAGAAAGGGTTAAACATCCTGCAAAATAAATGACTCAAATTCAACCCTTAAAGACATGAGGAGATAACATTTGTGTTTTTGTGTATTTACATATATATGGGCAGTGGTCAGCAATGTAATCAACAGTCCCTGTCTATGCTATTCTGATAATTCAAAGATCAAAATAACATCCTAGCATTTAAATGAAGTGTAAGCATGGGACATCTCTGTATTCATCTCTCTTTGAAATTGGAACAGGTGATTGTCTTATGTTAATTCGTATAGCTAAGTACTGGTGATAGACTGCCTAAGGATAAATTGCCTTATGTTAATCTTTGTGAATAGCTAACTAATAATGCTTAGGAAATAAGGGCCTATTGTTTCCCGAAGGACTCCAACTTGTCAAAGAAGACCTGAAACTATATAAGAGATCTTTGGGTCCTGATCCTTTTAATCTCAGACCTGCTTAAGTTTCATCAGGGTAAGTTTGAGTAGCAAGATGAGATCCCAGTTAAGCTGGATGATCATTTTCAAAAGGATTCCAAACAACATCCACAAGAAACTCGTAAATGTACTTACTGATGCCTTGAAAGAGTTCCTCAATGTTAATAGCATTCTTTGCACTGGTTTCAACAACAATTGCACCTATAGATTCTGCATATTCTTTGGCATCCTTCATAGGTACCTCCCTAAAAAAAGTTTTTGAAAGCAAACAAATTAGTGTGTATTTATAAAAAAAAAAGAAATATACTCTGAAAGACATCTCAAGTCACATTGTTCCTAGTTTCAATTGAACAAGTTTGGATCTTCTAGTGCTGACATTCCTTGCTTCTCTAATGATAAATATTTAAGTCTCAGCCCTGCTTCCGCTGAAGTCCATGTGAATTTTGCCATGTAATTTAGTATGAGCAGACCCAAGATATAAAAGCATATTAAATCTTTTGCAAAATATTTCACAACAAAGGGCTTGATTCCCTTATATGCGGTGATGTAGATTCAAAATCATAATCCTTTGTTTTCTTTCACATTTCTTTCTCTCAAAGAGCTATCCCCACTTTTCTTATATTCAGGTGGGATTATGAGCCAGCTGCCTGTCACAGAATAATCAACTTAACCTTTTCCCACCAAAACACAGCTAAAAGGATGGAGGTATTTCAGGCAAATAGTGCCGGCCTATTACAATCATATAGATTGCAGAAATTTAAAACTTCTCACAAAGCATTAAAAAAATCCTAAACACAGCCTAGAAAAAAATTATTTAAGATGTTTTGATTCTATAAAGAATACTTTTGGTGGTGGTAGAGGTTTCTATCTAGTTGTTCATGTTCAAATATCATGATATCGATCTGGGTCATTGATAAGGATTTTGGGGCCTGGTGCCAAGACCAAGTTTTGAAAACTAATAGACTTTAAGGTCAGAAGGGACCATCATGATCATCTAGTCTGACCTCCTGCACATGGCACACCACCAAACCTCACCCACCCACAGAAAAGAAATGATCTTTGATTGCTATCAACCTTTTTTCCCCCCACTTGACAAAGATGCATGAGAAGAGATGCATAAAACATTAGAAAAAGAGCATCCAGCTCTGGAGATTCAGCCCATAAACAAGACTGTCCAAAGTGAACATACAAACAGGATGGGTTTTGGCTATCATAAATGAAGTTGGATTGAAGGGATCACATGTATAGCTG